>NC_092381.1:5987558-6587558 GCF_030028105.1 Mobula birostris
CTCTCCCCTCCCCTCACCCCTCTCACTTCCCCCCTCCCTCTCCACCCATCTCTCTGTCCCACTCCCCCTATCTAATCCTCCCCGTTTCTCCCCCTCTCCATCCCTCCACCTCCCCCCCTCTCTCCCTTCCCTCCCTCCTCTCCCTTCCTCTTCTCCCTCCCCATCTCCCTCCTCTCTCCCCCTCCCCTCTCTCTCCCTACCCTCTCTTTCCCCCTCCCCTCTCTCTCCCTCCCCGTCTCCCCTTCCCATCTCCCCCTCCCGCCCCTCTCCCTCTCCTTCCCCCTCTCTCTCCACCCATCTCTGTCCTACTCCCTCCTATCTACCACTCCCCGTCTCTCCCCCTCCCCCTCTCTCTCCCTCTCATCTCTCCCTCCCCCTCCTCTCCCTCCCCCCCTTTTCCCCTCCCCCTCTCATCCTTCCCCTCTCTTTCTCCCTCCCCCTCTCATCCCTCCCCTCTCTTTCTCCCTCCCCTATCTCCCCCTCCTCCTCTCTATCTCTCCTTCCCCCCTCTCTCCCCTTCCCCTCTCTCTCCGTCTCCCCCTTATCTCTCCCTCTCCCTCCCCCTCTCTCTCCCTCCCCCTCCCCATCTCTCTCCCTCCCCCCTCTCCCCTCCTCTTTCTCCCTCACACTCTTTTTCCCTCTTTCCCCCTCCCCCTCTCTCCCCTCCCCATCTCTCTCCCCCTCCCCACTCCCTCTCTCTCTCCTCCCCTGTCCCCGCCCCCCATCTCTCTCCCTCCCCCCTCTCCCCCTCCCCCTCTCTCCCCTCCCCATCTCTCTCCCCCTCCCCACTCCCTCTCTCTCTCTTCCCCTGTCCCCGCCCCCCCTCTCCCTCCCCCCTCTCCCCCTCCTCCTCTCTCTCCCTCCCCCTCTCCCCTCCCCTTCTGTCTCCCCTCCCCCTCTCTCCCCCCTTCCTCCTCCCTTCCCCCTCCCCCACTCTCCCTCCTCCTCTCTCCATCCCCCTCTCCTTCCCCCTCTCATCCCTCCCCTCTCTTTCTCCCTCCCCCTCTCTGTCCCCCTCCCACCCTCTCTCTCCCCTCCCCCCTCTCTACCTCCTGCCTCTCCCTCCCTCCTCTCTCCCTTCCCCTCCTCTCTCTCTCCCTCCTCCCTCTCCCTCTCTCTCTCCCCCCTCTCTCCCTCCCCCTCTCTCCTTTCCTCCTCTCTCTTCCCCCTCTCTCCCTCCCTCCTCTCTCTCTCCCTCCCCCTCCTCCCTCTCCCCTCCCCTTCTCTCTCCCCTCCCACTCTCCCTGCCCCTCTCCCTCCCCCTCTCTCCCTCCCCTCTCCATCTCTCTCCTTCCCCCTCTCTCTCCCTCCTGCTCTCTCCTTTCCTCTCTTTCTCTCCCCCTCCCTCTCTCCTCCCCTCTCTCTCCCCCCCCTCTCTCTCCCTCCCCCCTCTCCCTCTCCCCCCTCTCTCTCCCTCTCCCCCCACCCAATTCTGCGGACGGAGGGTGAGTCCCATCTCCTGAGCACTCACACCTCGGCCTCACTCACAGGGGAGGAACTAAACTTGCTGCTTCCTCGTCCACTGCTCTCACCAACTAACACTCAACACTCATCTCCCCCCTGTCATGGTTTCCATTCTGATGTTGCGTGACATCACAATCGGTCAAATGTAAGTTCATTTCCAGTTCCAGAATTTTCAAAACGACACCCAATCACCATGGTAACAGTGGCTGGGGAACAAGTGGCTAAAAATAGGTTGGGTTCACCCATGTCCCTTAGGGGGGAGATCTCTTGTCCCACATGTGACTCCTGACCCAAACTGTTCTTGGACACCCTCTGAAATGTCCCAGCAGCTCCCTCCATCACACCGTCACAGCAACACTGACGTCTAAGCGGGAACCTTGGCAAATTGTTTGCAATGCACTCACCATCTCTGCAGCAACAAGTTCACCTTGAAGTTCACTGCCATGGGCAGACATCCCCAGCGTTTCAATGACACGAAAATGGGCTTTTTGCAACAGCAGTACAGAACATGACAATCATGATTAACTTAAATAAATTAATGTCAATTATACATATCTTATTTGACACTGAAAAGAAAAATATCAACAGTATTTCAAATTGAGGGAGAGTTAGAACATAGAACTGTACAGCACAGAACAGGTCCTTCGGCCCACAATGCTGTGCTGACGAATATTAAACCTCCATGATCAATCTGACCCTTCCCTCCTACACGGCCCATACGTCCGGATGAAGACTTGGCACAAAATATTGACTGTTTATTCTGCCTCACCTGCTGAGTTTCTCCATTTTCTGTGTGTGGTCATTCCATATCCCTTCTTGTGGACTGGAAAGGAAGGGGAAGACAGCTGAATTACCAGGTGGGGAGAGGGTAAGGGGGATAGCTAGAAGGTGGTAGGTGATGCCAAGTGTGGAAGGGCTGAACAGGAAGGAATCTGATTGGAGAGGAGTGAGGGCCATGAAAGAAAGGGAAGGAGGATGGCACAGGGGAGAGGTGGTATGCAGTTGAGAAGAGGTAAGAGGCCAGAGTGGGGAATCGAAGAAGAGGGGAGGGTGTAATTGATATCCTTGCCATCAGATTGGAGGCTGCCCAGATGGGATATAAGTTGTTGCTCTTCCACCCTGAGGGTGGCCTCATTGTGGCTCAAGAGGAGGCCATTGACTAACATGTCAGAATGGGAATGGGAATGGGAATTAAAATGATCAGCCACTGGGAGGTTCTGCATTTGGCAGATGGAGCGGAGGTACTCTGTGAAGCAGTTGCCCAATTTATGATGGGTCTCACCAATGTAGAGGAGGCTGGATCGGGAGCACTGGGTACAATAGACGACCCCAGCAGATTTGCAGGTGAAGTGTTGCCTCACCTGGAAGGACTGTTTGGGCCTCTGAGTGGAGATGAGGGAGGAGGTGACAGGGCAAGTGCAGCACTTGCAGGGATAAGTGTCGGGAGGGTGATTAATGGAAAGGAATGAACGGAAGGAATGAAATCATAGAGGGAGTGATTCCTGTGGAAGGCGGAAGGGGTGGGGTAGATGTATTTGATGGTAGGATCTCTTTAGAGATGTAGTCTCACCAGGGCCCTGTACAACTGCAGAAGGACCTCTTTGCTCTTATACTCAATTCCCCTTGTTATGAAGGCCAGCATGCCATTAGCTTTCTTCACTGCCTGCTGTACCTGCATGCTTACTTTCAGTGACTGATGTTCAAGAACACCTAGATCTCGTTGTACTTCCCCTTTTCCTAACTTGACTCCATTTAGATAATAATCTGCCTTCCTGCTCTTACCACCAAAGTGGAAAACCTCACAGTTATCCACATTAAACTGCATCTGCCCACTCACCCAGCCTGTCCAAGTCACCCTGCATTCTCATAACATCCTCCTCACATTTCACACTGCACCCAGCTTTGTGTCATCGGCAAATTAGCTAATGTTACTTTTAATTCCCTCATCGAAATCATTAATATATATTCTGAACAGCTGCGGTCCCAGCACTGAACCCTGCGGTACCCCACTGGTCACCGCCTGCCATTCTGAAAGGGACCTGTTAATCACTACTCTTTCTTTTCTGTCAGCCAGCCAATTTTCAATCCATGTCAGTCCTCTGTCCCCAATACCATGTGCCCTAATTTTGCCCACTAATCTCCTATGTGGAACTTTATCAAAGGCTTTCTGAAAATCCAGGTACACTACATCCACTGGCTCTCCCTTGTCCATTTTCATATTTACATCCTCAAAAAATTCCAGAAGATTAGTCAAGCACGATTTCCCCTTCGTAAATTCATGCTGACTCAGACCGATTCTGTTACTGCTATCCAGATGTCTCATAAGTTCATCTTTTATAATTGACTCCAGCATCTTTCCCACCACCGAAGTCAGGTAAACTGGTCTGTAATTCCCTGTTTTCTCTCTTCCTCCCTTCTTGAAGAGAGGGACAACATTAGCCACCCTCCAATCCACAGGAACTGATCCTGAATCTATAGAACATTGCAAAATCATTACCAATGCGTCCACGATTTCTAAAGCCACCTCCTTAAGTACCCTGGGATGCAGACCATCACGTCCCGAACACTTACCAGTCTTCAGGCCCAACAGTCTATCCAACACCATTTCCTGCCTAATATAAATTTCCTTCAGTTCCTCCATTACCCTAGGTCCTTTGGCCACTATTATATCTGGGAGATCGTTTGCATCTTCCCTAGTGAAGACAGATCCAAAGTACCTGTTCAACTCATCTGCCATCTCCTTCTTCCCCATAATAAATTCACCCGTTTCTGTCTTCAAGGGCCCAATTTTGGTCTTAACCATTTTTTTCCTTTTCACATACCTAAAGAAGCTTTTACTATCCTCCTTTATATTCTTGGCTAGTTTGCCTTCGTACCTTATTTTTTCTCTGCGTATTGCCTTTTTAGTTACCTTCTGTTGCTCTTTAAATTTTCCCAATCCTCCGGCTTCCCACTCATCTTTGCTATGTTATACTTCTTCTCTTTTATCTTTATACTGTCCATTACTTCCCTTGTCAGCCACGGCCTCCCCTTACTTCCCTTAGATCTTTCTTCCTCTTTGGAATGAACTAATCCTGCACCTTCCGCATTATTCCCAGAAACACTTGCCATGGCTGTTCCACTGTCATCCCTGCTAGGGTGTTGTTCCACTGAACTTTGGCCAGCTCCTCCCTCATAGCACCATAGTTCCCTTTGTTCAACTGTAATACTGACACTTCCGAGTTTCCCTTCTCCCTCTCAAATTGTAGATTAACACTTTTCATATTATGCTCACTACCTCCTAATGGCTCCTTTACCTCGAGGTCCCTGATCAAATCCGGTTCATTGCACAACACTAAATCTAGAATTGCGTTCTCTCTGGTATGCTCCAGTACAAGCTGTTCTAAGAATCCATCTCGGAGGGACTCCACAAACTCCCTTTCTTGGGGTCCAGTGCCAACCTGATTCCTCCAGTCTACCTGCATGTTGAAATCCCCCATAACAACTGTAGCATTACCTTTGCAACATGCCAATTTTAACTCTTGATTCAACTTACACCCTACATCCAGACTACTGTTTGGGGGCCTGCAGATAACTCCCATTAGGATCTTTCTCCCCTTAGAATTTCTCAGTTCTATCCATACTGACTCTACGTCTCCTGATTCTATGTCCCCCCTCGCAAGGGACTGAATATCATTCCTCACCAACAGAGCCACCCCACTCCCTCTGCCCATCAGTCTGTCCTTTCGATAGGACGTATAATCTTGAATATTCATTTCCCAGGCCCTGTCCACTTGAAGCCATGTCTCTGTTATTCCCACAACATCATACTTACCAATTTCCAACTGTGCCTCAAACTTATCCACTTTATTTCTTATACTCCGTGCATTCATATACAATACTTTTAATTCATTACTCCCCTCACCTCCCATATCAATTCCTATCTCACTTGGCCATACAGTATGATCCCTTCTTGAGCTTTCTGCTCTGTTAATTCTGCTGTCTTTCTTAACTTTTCTTATTCTCACTTCCCCTTTATCTCCATCCTTATGTTTCCAGTTCGTCCCCTCCCCCCGACTACTTAGTTTAAACACACCCGTGTTGCAGAGGCAAACCTGCCTGCCAGAATGCTGGTGCCCCACTTATTAAGGTGCAACCTGTCCCTTTTGTATAATTCATCCTTACCCCAAAACATACCAAGAATGTAAATCCTTGTTTCCTGCACCAGTTCCTCAGCCACACATTCAGATCCATTATATTTACTATATTTATGCTCTATTCTTGGTTGGTGCGGCTGTAACGAAACTAAATTTCCCTCTGGATTAATAAAGTATATCTATGTATCTATCTATCTATCTAGATGGGGTAGATAATCAGAATCCTTTTTGCTGGAATAGGAAATTTAGAAATAGAGGGCTCGGGGTTAAGGTGAGAGGGGAGACTGGTTGCATCACCATTTGGTCTGGAGGGGCCACTGCACAGGATCAGAGAGAGCTGTAAACTCAGCCAGTTCCATCACGAGTACTATTCCCCCTAGCATTGAGGACATCTTCAATTGGCAAAGCCTCATTAACACAGCTTCCATCATTAAGCACCCACATCACCCTCTTCTGATTGCTACCGTCAGGGAGGAGGTACAGAAGCCTGAAGACACACACTTAATGTTTCAGGAACAGCTTCTTCCCCTCCGCCATCAGATTTCTGAATGGACAGGGAACCCATTAACACTACTTCTCTACTTTAAAATTTCTTTTGCACTACGTATTTAGATTATTAGATTAGATTAGATTAGATGATGAGGACACGCAGTCCTCTGTTATTGTCATTTAGTAATGCATGCATTAAGAAATGATACAGTTTTTCCAGAATGATATCATGAAAACACATGACAAACCGACTTAAAAACTGATAAAAACCACATAATTATAACATATAGTTACAACAGTGCAAAGCAATACTGTAATTTGATAAGAACAGACCATGGCACGGTAAAAAATCTCAAAGTCTCTCGAAAGTCCCATCATCGCACGCAGACGGTGAACCTCCAGCGCCGCAAACTTGCCGATGCAGCATCCTGGAAGCATCCGACCACAGTCCGACTCCGAGCCCATCCGAAAACTCCGAGCCACTGACCACCTCCCGACACCAAGCACCGAACACCATCTCTGCCGAGCTCTTCGACCCTGGCCCCGGCAACAGGCAATAGGCAAAGCCGAGGATTTGGGGCTTTCGTCTCCGGAGATTCTCGATCGTACAGTAGCAGCGGCAGCTAAGCAGGCATTTCAGAAGTTTCTCCAGGTATTCCTCTGTACTCTCACGGCTGTCTCCATCAAATCCGGATTGTGCACGGCCCCCCTAATTACACATATCGATATCATTCGGAATGGCCGCCCGCACAGCATCGCGCGGCCATCTTCTCCTCCCTCCTCTTATTTAATTTCATTTTCTATTTTTAAATATATTTTTCATAGTAAGTTATAGTTATTTATTATTATTTTGTATGGAAATGTTGTGCTGCTGCAAAACAACAAATTTCACAGCATATGCCGGTGATATTAACCAGGTTCTGATTCAGACAGTGAACAGAGATCAGCTTCAGATTCAAATATATTCATCATGTGTACATCGAAACATACCGTGAAATGTATCATTTGCGTTAACAACCAACACAACCGGAGGGTGTGCTGGGAACAGCCCACAAGTGTCACCACACATTCCAGCACCAACATAGCACACTCACAATGCTCGGCAGAACTACACAAACAACAACAAAAAAACCTAACAACAGCAAAACTTGCTCCTTTCCCATCCCACCCACACACCTACTCTAAACATTCAAAGTACATTTATTATCAAACTAGATATACGTCGTTTTCTGAGATTCATTTTCTTGTGGGCATTCACAGTAAATACAAAGAAACAGATATAACATGCAAAATAATCATAATAAATAAATAAGGAATAAATAACGAGAACGTGAGATGAAAATTGAGTCTACAGGTTGTGGAAACAGTTCCATGATGGGGTCAGTGACGTTTCAAAGGTTTCAAAGGTACATTTAATGTCAGAGAAATATACACAATATACATCTTGAAATGCCTCTTCTTCGCAACCATCCACAAAAACAGAGGAGTGGCCCAAAGAATGAACAACAGTTGAGTGTTAGAACCCCAAAGTCCCCCCCCCCACAGCTCCCCTCCCTCCCGCGGGTAAGCAGCAGCAAGCAAAAATCCCCCCCTCCCCCCACCAGCAAAAAAAAAAGCATTGGCACCCGCCACCGAGCACTCAAATGTGAGCAAAGCAACAGTAAAGACACAGACTTGCAGTTACCCCAAAGACTACTCCTTCACCCGGCATCCGACATACCACAGGCTCTCTCTCTCTCTAATAAGAGGTGTCTCCGGTTCATAGTGAGCGGGGAGACATAACAAGCAACTTGTTGGTTTAGGACATTAAAAGTCCATTACGTTACCTTACTGACGTTGAAGAAAAAGATGCCACAGTGGGTGCTATTACTTTGTCTCTCAGGATATAATCTTGATGAATGGTGAACATGTGGAATCTTTTGCCGCAGGCAGCTACGGAGGCCAAAACTTTATGTATATTTAAGGCAAAAGTTGACAGATTCTTGATTGGTCAAGCCATGTAGGGAAACGGGGAGAAGGCAGGAGATTGGGGCTGAGAGGAAAATTGGATCAGCCATGATGAATGGAAAAACAGACTCGATGGGCCAAATGGCCTAATTCTGCTCTTACATCTTATGGTCTTATGATCTTATGGAATGTTGTCCAAAGAGGAGGCGAGGATGCTGTGTCAGTTGTGGCTGTTGTTCAAGGCTGTGAGAGATGAGAGAAAGTAGCTTATCCTACAAAGTTACATTTGATAGCACAAATTTTACGTCAATATTTCATTGTTACCACATACAGGGAGCGAGAGAGAGAGAAGAGAAATAGAGAGACAACAGAGGAGCCATTCTCAGCCCTGTACAGATTACTGGAAAGAAGTCACATTTCTGGTGGAGTTTGTACAGAGAGGATGGTCTGGAGTCTGGAATTGGTGCTGGGTCTGTTCATAACCACACCGTGGATCCACAGTTTCAACAAGCAACTTTCCGTTGCTTTACATTGTTTGTGTGATGATCCAGATCTGTGCCGGCCCCTCCATAAAGACAATAACGTCCAATTCGAGGTGAGATATTTTATTTATATTTATTTAGAGATACAGCACAGAACAGGCCCCACCGGCTTAACGAGCCGCGGCACCCAGCAACCAACTGATTTAAACCTACCCCAATCACAGGGGAATTGACAATGACCTACTAACCCACTAACCGGTACGTCTTTGGAATGTAGGAGGAAACTGGAGCACCTGGGGGAAAGCTAAATGCAGGCAGAGAGGAATGTTCAAACTTGCCTATAGAGGAGGCTGGAAATGAACTCCAAACTCTGACAGCTATGCTACCATGGCACGCCATGTGAGTTCCTCTGTGTAAGATGCTACGTCTGGTTAAGTTACGTTCTAATAGGACATTGGTAGGATGCAGGGCTGTGCTGACATGTGGCAGATAGTGTTTAATGTGGACAAGTGTGAAGTGATTCACATTGGAAGTACAAATTGGAAGGCAGAATACAGAGTTAATAGCAGGATTCTAAAGAAGTGTGGAGGAACAGTGGGATCTTGTGATCCATATCCCTAGATCCCTCAGTATTGCGACACAAGTTAATAGTTTGGTTAAGAAGGTACGTTGTGTGTTGACCTTCGTTAGTCGAAGGATTAAGTTCAAGAGCCACGAGGTAATGTTGCAGCTCTAAAAACCTTGGTTAGACCACACTTGGAGCATTGTGTTCAGTTTTGGTCACCTCATTCCAGGAAGAATGTGGAAGTTTTAGAAAGGGTGAAGAGGAGATTGACCACGATGCTGCCTGGATTAGAGAGCGTGTCCTATAATGATAGTCTGAGTGAGCTAACGCTTTTCTCTTTGGAGTGAAGGAGGATGAGAGGTGACTTGATAGAGGTGTACACTGGTAAGAGGCAAAGAGATTGGAAGACTGAAGATGGATCTTATTGAAACCTACCAGATGTGGAGAGGTCATGATAGTGTGAATGTGTGGATGATGTTTCCCATAGTGAGAAGTCTAGGACCAGAGGGCACAGCCTCAGAATAGACATCCCTTTAGAACCGAGATGAGGAGATTCTTTAGGCAGAGGTTATTGGATTTCATTGCTACAGATGACTGTGGAAGTCAAGTCATTCGGTATACTTAAGTGAAGGTTAATAGGTTCTTGATTAGTCAGGGCTTCAAAGATTACAGGGAGAAGGCAGGAAAACGGGGTTGAGAGGAATAATAAATCAGCCATGATAGAATGGTGGAGCAGACTCAATGGGCAGAATGGCCTGATATTATCCTCCCGTTAAATACAATTCAATTCTTGTTAGCTGCCACCACAATCCTTTCATGGAAAGTCAGCGGGGTATGCTGGCCTAGTCATTAGTGCAATCACAATCAGCAATTGGGATTTGATTGCAGCTGCTGTCTGGAAGAACTCCTCCCTGTGATTGTGTGGTTTTAGTCTGGTTGCTTTTATTTAGTTTAAATTGGAATGCTGTTCGGGGCAGATGTAATAGGCTGAAGGGCCTGTTCCTGTGTGGTACTGTTCTGTGTTAAAGAATCCTAGAGAACAGCAGCTCAGAAACAGACCCTTCGGTCCATCTAATCCATGCCAAACTATTATTCTGCCTGTTCCCAGGACCTGCACCTACAGCACAGTTCCCCCATCCATCCATGTACTTAGCCAAACCTCTCTTAAATGTTGAAACTGAACCCACATCCACCACTTCTGCTGGCAGCTCGTTCCACCCTCTCACCATCCTCTGGGTGAAAAAGGTCCCCATCATGTTCCCCTTAAACATTTAACCTTTCACCCTTAACGCATGACCTCTGGTTCACATCACACTCAACCTCAGTGGAAAAAACCTGCTTACATTTACCCTCTCTACACCCCTCATAATTTGGAATACATCTACTGTATCAAATCTCCCGTCATTCTCCTAAATTCTAGGGAATAAGTCCCAGCAACATCCTAGTAAGTTTTCTCTGCACTCTTTCAATCTTGTTGATATCTTTCCTGTAGTTAGGTGGCCAAAACTACACACAATACTCCGAACTAGGCTTTATCAACGACTTATACAACTTCAGCATAACATCCACTCCTGTAATCAATACTTTGAATTATGAAGGCCAATATGCCAAAAACTCTTTATGACCCTATATACCTGTGATGTCACTTTCAAAGGAATTATGGACCTGTATTCCCAGATCCCTTTGTTCTACCACAATCCTCAGTTACCTATCGTTCACTGTGTCAGACCGACTCTAGTTGGTCCCACCAGAATGCAACACCCCACTCTTGTCTGCATTAAATTCCATCTGCCATTTTTCAGCCCATTTGTCTAGCAGGTCCAGGTCCTACCTCAGGCTTTGATAGTCTTCCTCACTGTCCACTAAGCTCCTAAATTTGGTGTCATCCACAAACTTGCTGATCCAATTTATCACATTACCAACCAGATTCCCGAAGGTTGTCATAGCCAGGATGAAGGGGAGGGGTTGTGGGGATAAACTACCACCAACTATTAAATCCTTCCAATGGAGAGCATCTCAAATAGCCTCTGACAACCAAGTCCAGCTCCTGGCCTTCACGTGTGATTTAGCTACTAAGCCTTGCGGAACCATTTCTACTGAAAGGAGGAGGGGCAAAGGTGGGTTACTGATGCCTTAAAACCAGTCGCTCCGGGTAGATGGGCCTCTTCAGCCATGGTTGACAGCTGATCTCCGAGAAGGGAAGCTCTGATCTCAGATCTCCTCTGCCCTGCGGAAATAACCATTCACAGGGCAGGCTTCCTCAGTAAACCCTGAGGAAAAACCCAGAACTGGAGTCCCTGAGGCAGCCCTATGCTAAGTTCAACGCTGACTGGTAACTCCTGCGTTGCCGTTGTGAGCACACTTTATCGGTTTCTGCTGTTGCTTTGAATTTTTATCAGCTGCATGGAGAGGGGAAGCCTGCTACATGGGCAACAGCTTGCTCTCCACATCGTACTGCCCTGGCTTGTGTAGACAGCTAGGATGCAATCTCCATGCCTTACCCTGTCCAACGTGACCTCCATCCAGCTCATTGATATAGATGACACACACCAATGGAGCCGGCATCCCTGTGAGTGAGCCCTGCTCCTTGTGAAGTTCCTCTGCACTGTGTTCAGTTATACAAATCTATATCATTGTATGGGACATTGATGTCTTCATTACCTCAGATGGCAGCTTTGTTTTTATTCAAGGTGTTTGCCTTTCACTTTGGGAATGCCGAACTGAAGCATTATGATTGGTCAAAGATTACAACAATTGTAATCCCTCCAGATATGGACCTCCACGCTGTCTGTACTGCACATGCAAATAAAGCTCAAATAGTCTTGAAAGGTAACTCGTTTTATCCCAGTTGATAGAGTGAATAGGTTGTGATTATAAGCTCAAGTTCAGTTTATTGTCACGCAACCGTACACATGGACAGTATACCACGCATTAGGGTTAGGAACAACGTTCCTCCGGACCAAGGTACACAGAACAGTACAAATAATTCATATACAACCGTACACATGTATACTGTCAAACAAAACAATGTTCCTCTGGACCAAGGTGCACAACACAGTACATATAACTCACATACAACCGTACACATGTATATCGTCAAACAAAACAATGTTCCTCTGGACCAAGATGCACAGAACAGTACATATAACTGACACACATAACACATAAGGTAATATTACCACAAGTAAAAAGGTGTATTAATGACACAAGTTAAAAAGTAAACAGTATAATGCTACTGTTGCTTCATACGTGATGAGACCTGGGTGGTGGCGGGGAGTTCAGTAGTCTCATGGCCCAGAGGGGGAAGGGGCAGGGAAAATGCTGTGTCCCATTCTAACAGACCTTATCATCATACTGTGGTACCTCCTGCCTGCTGACAGGGGGTCAAGCAGACTATCTCAAAGAGTCATAGAAAAGTACAGCAGAGAATCAGGCCCTTTGGCCCATCTAATCCATGCTAAATCGTTCAAACTTCCTAGTTCCATCAACCTGCATCTGGACCATAGCCCTCCAAAACCCTACTATCCATGTATCTACCCAAATTTCTCTTAAACGTTGAAATCGCACTCACATGCAACTTGCACTGGCAGCTTATTCCACACTCTCACCACCCTCTGAGTGAAGAAGGTTCCCTTCATGTTCCCCTTGAACTTTTCACCTTTCATCCTTAACTCATGACACCTGGTTCTAGTCTCTCCCAAGCTCAGCAGGGAAAGCCCGTTGCGTTTATCGCTCATAATCTAAAGGTCTAGATGATGAGTAAACGTTAGGGTGTAGAGATGGGTGGAACAGTAAATCTTATTCTTTCACGGTGGTGCGAAGCATCAGTTACTGACGGGATGGAAATGACGCTGATCCAAGTGTTTTGCTTCGCTGCTGCAGTGAAAAACAGGAGTCCATTAGACCAGAAGACCATAAGATCAAAGGAGCAGAATTAGGCCATTCAGCCCATCAAGTCTGCTCCGTGATCACTATGCTACTGTACTGCTTTAACATTCTGTGGAAGACCCTTGGAGTCAGCAACAAGAATTGGAATGCACATAATGGGGAAATATATTCGGAAAATACCATAAGACATAGGAGTAGAATTAGGCCTTTTAGCCTATAGTGTTTGCTCCACCATTCTATCATGGCTGATTTATTATCCCTCTCAACACCTTTCTCCTGCCATCATCCCGTAACCTTAGATACCCCAGCTAATCAAGAACCTATTGACCTCTGCTTTAAATATACCTGATGACTTGACCACCACAGCCACCTGTGGCATTGAATTCCACAGATTCATCACCCTCTGATTAAAGAAATTGTTCCTCACTTCTGTTCTAAAGACGCGTCCTTGTATTCTGTGGCTGTGCCCTCTGGTACCACCTCTGGAACTCCTCCAATGCCAGCACATCCATTCTTAGATAACGGGTCCAAAACTGCTCAAATACTCAATCCTACAGCTGTCGATCTGAAGCCATGTAGATGCCAGCCTAGTAACAGTAATATTAGGTGAAGTAATAATTGTGTCATGAAAAATTTTCTCAGATGCGACCAACAGATTGTCTGCAATATACTGCAGTCAGTAAGACCATCCTCACTATCTGATCAGTCAGTAAGTAACATCGTCACCATCTGATCAGTCAGTAAGCCTCCTCTTGACCATCTGATCACAGTCAGTAAGTAACGTCATCACCATCTGATCACAGTCAGTAAGCCTCCTCTTGACCATCTGATCACAGTCAGTAACATCCTCAGCATCTGATCACAGTCAGTAATATACTGTCTATCGTAGTGCTGTAGTGCGCATGTGCCGGTCGTGCACGCAGCCTGGTACAGCGTTCCGATCTATTCTTATTTTCTTCTTCTTACTTTTTAATTTACGTTATTTTTTGTATTTTTTTTCTCACGGTAACACGTCGAAGCTGCACCCTCTCTAACATGCTGGTAGAGAGAGTTTTATTTGGGTTTTCTTTAGCGCTGGAAATGGTTACATCCCGACACACGGGACAGAAGCAAGGTCGCATTGTGTATTCCACGGACCAGCAAATGCCAGCCGGTTTAGCGAGCAGAGCGGCGGACACCCCTGCTGAAATCCGGAGGAAAACACACAGAGGGGGATCACAAAGTCAAGGAAAGAGGACCGGGTTGAGACAACAGAGACTTTTGGAGAAGAGGAGATCAGTGGGTAATACCGTTCCGCCTGACTGGAAGTGCACTGAGAGCGGTAAGCGTAAAGGAGTTGGGTGCTTACTGTTCTGGTTAACAACGGATGGTGCAATCCGGGGCATATTACCATCGAGGAACGTGTTTGCAGACTGGATATTGAACTTTTTACTGTTGGACTTCGGCCACATTCCACCGTGATACAACACTTGTTGGCACGGGAGGTCGTTCCTGCCTGTGGCCATCGAACGTGCAGCTCCTCCCGTGGAGGGTCAGACACCCTGAGCCAATAGACTGGGCCTGGACTTACTTTCCATCTGGCATAGTTTGCATTTTGGTGTTTGATTGTTGGGGTTTTTTGTATTGCTATATTTACGCTCTATTCTTGGTTGGTGCGGCTGTAACGAAACTAAATTTCCCTCGGGATTAATAAAGTATATCTATCTATCAGATCACAGTCAGTAAGTAAAGTCGTCAGAGTAACGTCGTCGCCATCCGATCACAGTCTGTAAGTAATGTGGTCACCATCCGATCACAGACCTTAAGCAATGTCCTCAGCAGCTGATCACAGTCAGGAATTACCATCCAGACCAGCTGATCATGCGGACACGGGGAGAATGTACAATCTCCTTACAGGCAGCAGTGGGAAAAGTACCTGGTTTGCTGGTCAGTCATGCATTGTGCTAACCACTACACTCCTCTGCCACCTCCGTACAGCCCCTTCTGTGCATGATGTTCTGCCAAACTTAAAGCCTACGCCAAGATCACATTCTTGTTCTGACATGTCAGTCCATGGTCTCCTCTTTTGCCATGATAAGCCCACTCTCAGGTTGTCGGGGCCACACCTCAGAATCCCTGTCCAAAGCCTCCAACCTGATGGCATGAACATCAGTTGCTCCTTCCAGTAAGTTTTTCCCTTCGCCTTACCTCTTCTTCTATTCCCCACTCTGGCCTCTTTCCTCTTCTCCTCATCTGCCCATCAGCGCCCCCTGGGACCCCTCTTCCTTCCCTTTCTCCTATGGTCACCATTTCTCTCCTATCAGATTCCCTCTTCTCCAGAACTTTACCGTTCCTACCCACCTCGCTTCACCTATCACATTCCAGCTAGTGCTCCTCCCCCTCCCCCCACCATTTTGTTCTGCCGTTTCCCCCCTTTCCTTCTCGTCCCGATGAAGGGTCTCAGCCCAAGACATCGATAGTTTGTTCATTTCCATAGACGCTGCCAGACCTGATGAGTTCCTTCAGCATGTCATGTGTGTTGCTCTGGATTTAGAGCATTTGTGGAATTTCATGTATTCAATCTAACCCTTCCCTCATACATAGCCTTCATTTTTCCGTCATCTGCACTGGGACTTTTGTCCTTAGGGCTAACGGGTGATGGCATCGAGGTGTATAAGATCACGAGGGGCACTACGGTAGTGTGGTTGGTATACCGCTGTTGCAGCTCGGTGTTGGTGTTCATTTGTATGTAAGGAGTGTCAAAGTTCTCCCCATGACCACGTGGACTTTTCTGGGTGCTCAGTTTCCTCCCACAGTCCAAAGACATACTGGTTAGTTGGTTAATCGGTAAATTGTCTCGAGATTAGGTTAGGTGGGTTGCTGAGCCGGAAGACCGGCATCTTTAAATAAATAAACAACTAAGGTCAGTTGCCATTGGTACCTTTCTCAAAGTGAGGAAGTCTAAAACCAGAAAACATAGATTTAAGGCTCTCAGTTGTGTGAGGAAGACACCATTAGACATAGGAGCAGAATCAGGCCTTTCAGCCCCTCGACTCTGCTACACCATTCCATCTCCGCAGATTTACTGTTCCTCTCAACCCCATTCTCCTGCCGTCTCCTGTAATTCTTGACACCCTGACTAATCAGGAACCTATCAGCCCCCACTTTAAATGTACCCAATGACAGTATCTGTGGCAAAGGATTCTATTGATTCACTACCCTCTGGCTGAAGAAATTCCATCTCATCTCTGTTCTAAATGGACATTCCTCTATTCTGATACTAGACTCCCATTATAGGAAACATCCTCTCCACTACCACTCTATCTAAGCCTTTAAATCTTAGTTTCTCAGTTTCAGTGAGATCCCACCCTCTTCATTCTTCAAAACTCCTGTGAATACAGGCCCAGAGCAACCAAATGCTCCTGATATTTTAACCCTTTCATTCCTGGAATCTCTGTCATAAACTTCCTCTGGACCTTCTCCAGTGCCGGTGGAAGCGATAGGCAGTGGCAATTGCACAGATGGATTGGCACAGATAGTCATCTCTGCCAGCACGGTTGAGTTGGGTCATACTGTGTAACTCAATGACTCATCGACTCTAAATTACATAATGCAATGTTAGTAGAAACGATTCAGGTGGAAGTTGTTGTCGTTGCCCGTGTTGTCCTGCTGAACATTGTGGCGTGCTCTGTTGGTGCCTAAATGTGTGGTGACACTTGCAGGCTGCCCCCAGCACATCCTTAGAATGCGAATCAGAATCAGGTTTAATATCACTGCCGTATGTGGTGAAATTTGTTGTTTTGTGGCAGCAGTACATTACAATACACAATAATAAAATCTATAACTTACAATAAGAAGTACATAATTAAAAAGCAAACTGAATTAAACAAGTAGTTCAAAAAGACAGGGGGAAAATAGTGTTCGTTGTCCATTGTCTCGTGAATAGGTTAGGTGATGGTAGAGGAGAAGAAGCTGTTCCTAAAATGTTTACTGGAATTAAACACACTCCCATGTTGTGTCCACTGCAGCCACCAGGTCTTAGTGAAATATGTATCCATCCCTCCACACCCCCAACCACCGTGACTTTATCTTTTGCCAATCACCTGTCCAGCTCTTGGCTCCAACCCTCCCCCTCCTGTCTTCTCCTATCATTTTGGATCTCCCCCTCCCCCTCTCAAATCTCTTACTAGCTCTTCCTTCAGTTAGTCCTGACGAAGGGTCTCGGCCTGAAACGTCGACTGTACCTCTTCCTAGAGATGCTGCCTGGCCTGCTGCGTTCACCAGCAACTTTGTGTGTGTTGCTTGAATTTCCAGCATCTGCAGAATTCCTGTTGTTTGTGACTTTATCTTTTCCTGTTTGTCATCTTGTGTACAGACACTCCTGAGCCTAGTGTCACTTCATGGACAAGAAGGTTCCTTGTTGATCAGAGTCAACCATGGGTGATACGTCCTTTCTGTTTTACGCAAGCCATATGCAAGCCAGGGCAGTACGATATGGAGACAGTCAGCTCTGTGCTATAATGTTCTTATATTCTATGTTTTAATTCTCTCTAAACTGTGTTTCTCTCTGCCCTCCTTCAGGTGACTTATCAGTCAACCAGTTGACAAACAAGAGATTTCGAAACATTTGGATTAAATTCATTCTAAGGTTCATAAAACAGACATATATGGATGGAATATATTTAAATGTCCTGGAGAAAATTGAAAAAGGGTGTCATCTTTATCACAAAGTAACTGAGACGGTTAGAGAAATTTCATCATACTTCCGTGAAGAACTACCTGGATCTCAGGTAAAATAAAAGGCCAGAAATTTCAGATTTTTAACCCAGAATGATAGGAATTCACTCCACAAAACATAAACAAATCTTCTCAGCTGAATTCAAAGTACATTTATAATCAAAATACGTCCACGTCACCTTATTCCTTTTATGTAATTATGTAGAGATGCAGCTCGGAATCCTTCTGGCCCTTTAAGCTGTACCATTAACAGCCCCTGATTTAATCCAGATCTAATCACAGGGACAACTAACCTACTGACCAGTATGTCTTTACACTGGGAGGAAATCGGAGCACCTGCACAAAATCCATGCTTTCCACAGGTAGGACATGTACATTCCTTACAGAGGACACAAGGATTGAACTCTGAATTCTAATGCCCCAGGCTGTAATACATCACACGAACTGCGAAGAGACCATGAAGTCACCCATACTACCCTGAGATTCATTTTCTTGCAGGCATCATGATAGAACAAAGAAATACAATAGAATCAATGAAAAACGATACACAAAAGCTGACAATAATCTGCAAAAAGACATGCCGTTCAAGCAGAGAATAATAATAATAACAATAATGCAAGGCTTACTGAGAAAGTAAGGAGGCATGGGATCCAAGGGGACATTGCTTTGTGGATCCAGAACTGGCTTGCCCACAGAAGGCAAAGAGTGGTTGTGGACAGGTCATATTCTGCATGGAGGTCGGTGACCAGTGGAGCGCCTCAGGGATCTGTTCTGTGACCCCTACTCTTCGTTATTTTTATAAATGACCTGGATGAGGAAGTGAAGGGATGGGTTAGTAAATTTGCTGATGACACAAAGGTTGGGGGTGTTGTGGATAGTGTGGAGGGCAGTTAGAGGTAACCACGGGACATCGATAGGATGCCAAACTGGGCTGAGAAGTGATAGATGGAGTTCAAGCCAGATTAAGTCTGAGATGGTTCAATTTGGTTGGTCAAATATGATGGCAGAATATAGTATTAATGGTAAGACTCTTGGGAGTGTGGAGGATCACAGGGATCTTGGGGTCTGAGTTCATAGGACACTCAAAGCTGCTGTGCAGGTTGACTCTCTGGTTAAGAAGGCATACCTTGGAATTGAACTTAAGAGCTGAGAAGTAATGTTACAGCTATATAGGACCCTGGTCAGACCACACTTGGAGCACTGTGCTCTGTTCTGGTCACCTCACTACAGGAAGGATGTGGAAACCATAGAAAGGTTGCAGAGGAGATTTACAAGGATGTTGCCTGGATTGGGGAGCGTACCTCATGAAAACAGGATGAGGGAACTTGGCCTTTTCTCCTTGGAGCAACAGAGGATGAGAGGTGACCTGACAGAGGTGTATAAGATGATGAGATGTATTGATCGTGTGGGTAGTCAGAGGCTTTTTCCCAGGGCTGAAATGGCTAACACGAGAGAACACAGTTTTAAGGGCTTGGAAGCAGGTATAGAAGAGATGTTAGGGGTAAGTTTTTTTACGCAGAGAGTGGTGAGTGCGTGGAATGGGCTGCCGGTGACGCTGGTGGAGGTGGATACGATGGGGTCTTTTAAGAGACTCCTGGATAGGTACATGGAGCTTAGAAAAATAGAGGGCTATGGGTAACCCTAGGTAATTTCTAAAGTAAGTACATGTTCGGCACAGCATTGTGGGCCTTAGGGCCTACATTGTGTTGTAGATTTTTGATGTTTCTATGTTTTTATAATAATAAATAATCTAGTTCAAGTTTATTGTCTCTCATCCATATGCATATATATCACCCAATGGACCAAGGTGCACAACACAGTTCATATAACTCGCAAACACACAGAGTAATATTAGCATAAATAAATTAACATGTAATAAATTATGTTCCAGAAGATTGGCAGTTAGTATAAGGTGTATATACAACTCAAGTTTAAAAAGTACAGTAAAACGCGACTGGCACTTTATCAGTGATGAGTTGTAGAGTCTTTGAAAGTAAGTCCATGGGTTGTGTAACAAAACACATAAAAGTTGCTGGTGAACGCAGCAGGCCAGGCAGCATCTCTAGGAAGAGGTACAGTCGATGTTTCGGGCCGAGACCCTTCCATGGGTTGTGTTTAGTGATCGGTTCAGTGATGATGGGAATTTAGCAGAACACCAATAACTGTGAGGCTAAATACAACTCCAGCACCATATACTAGTTTGGTGATGACACCACTGTTGTGGGCCTTATCAAACATGGGGATGAATCAGTATACAGGAGGGAGATTGAAAACTTGGCTGAATGGTATAATTACAATAACCTCTCAATCTATGTCAATAAGACCAATGAACTGATTGTGGACCTCAGGAGAGGGAAACCAGAGGCCCATGGGCCAGTAATCATCGGAGGATCAGAGGTAGAGATGGTCTGTAATCCAAGGTTCTTTCAGAAGTGGGGAATGAGGCACAAAACTTGTTGCTTCACGATCGTTTTATTAAGTGTTAATAGAGCAAAGGAAAGTTGAAAGTTGAAGTTCATCCCTGTGGCATGAACAGTTTCTCTATTCACATCTACTCTGTTCCATTCTCCCCCTCTGATCTACCCACAGCCCCTCTTACATTCCAGTACCCTGTCCTCATCCTGTTCTTTCTGACCCCCAGATTATTTTATCCGCCCATCACCAACACAACACACTCAGGCCACAAGACCATAGCACACACTATTGGAGTAGAATCAGGCCATTTCTCCCATTGAGCCCACTCTGCAACTCCATCTGGCTGATTTATTATCCCTCTCAACTCCATTCTCCCTTCTTCTTCCCGTAACCTTTGACAACTTTACAAACCCTGAACCTATCAACCTCTGCTTCGAATATACCCATTGACTTAGAAACATAGAAACATAGAAAATAGGTGCAGGAGTAGGCCATTCGGCCCTTCGAGCCTGCACCGCCATTTATTATGATCATGGCTGATCATCCAACTCAGAACCCCGCCCCAGCCTTCCCTCCATACCCCCTGACCCCCATAGCCACAAGGGCCATATCTAACTCCCTCTTAAATATAGCCAATGAACTGGCCTCAACTGTTTCCTGCGGCAGAGAATTCCACAGATTCACCACTCTCTGTGTGAAGAAGTTTTTCCTAATCTCGGTCCTAAAAGGCTTCCCCTTTATCCTCAAACTGTGGCCCCTTGTTCTGGACTTCCCCAACATCCGGAACAATCTTCCTGCATCTAGCCTGTCCAATTCCTTTAGGATTTTATACATTGCAATCAGATCCCCCCTCAATCTTCTAAATTCCAATGAGTACAAGCCCAGTTCATCCAGTCTTTCTTCATATGAAAGTCCTGCCATCCCAGGAATCAATCTGGTGAACCTTCTTTGTATTCCCTCTATGGCAAGGATGTCTTTCCTCAGATTGGGGGACCAAAACTGCACACAATACTCCAGGTGTGGTCTCACCAAGGCCTTGTACAACTGCAGTAGTACCTCCCTGCTCCTGTACTCAAATCCTCTCGCTATAAATGCCTATAAATGACTTGGCCTCCACAGCTCCATCTGTGGCAATTAATTCCACAGATTCACCACCCTCTGGCTAAAGAAATTCCTCCTCATCTCTGTTCTAAATGGATGTCCCTCTGTTCTGAGGCTGTGCCCTCTGGTCCTAGACTCCTCAACTATAGGAACAGCCTCTCCAAGTCCACTCTATCTAGATCTTTCAATCTTCATAAGTTTCAGTGAGGTCCTCCCCCAATTCTTCGGAACTCCAGTCAGTAAAGGCCCAGAGCCCTCAAATGCTCCTCATATATTAACCCTTCCCTTCCCAGAATCATTCTCGTGAACCTCCTCTGGACCTTTTTCAATGCCAGATAAGAGGCACAAAACACCTCACAAGCAAAAAAGACTTCATTTTTGTAATATATAACTATAGGTTGTTAACACAAATGACATATTTCACTCTAGAAGTCATAACACACACATATATATGTTTCGATACTCACATAACAAATAAATTTAAATCCTGCATCTTGAGTCTTGAATTATTCCCAGTGCAAATAATAATATGAGACTGATTTCTTGTTGTTCTTTGGCCTTCAGATCTCCTTTCACGTACCTTGGTCTCCACACTGCAAGAACGAACAATGTTATGACTTCTTAGCAATTTCACGAGCCTGTGACATTTTATTTGTGGCATTGTATGACATTCCAAATGACCTGCGGGATGGCTGTGTGGCAAGGTCAAGTGCTCCCTATCACCGGGTTTTGTCAGGTAGGTTCAATGAGACCCTCAGCCTCACCCTCTCACAAAGCTGACTGAGATAAGACCATGAGACATAGGAGCAGAATTAGGCCATTTGGCAAATTGAATCGACTGCACCATTCCATCATGGCTGATTTACTTTTCCTCTCAACCCCATTCTTCTACCTTCTCCCTGTAACTTTTAACACCCTGACTATTCAAGAACCTATCAACCACCATTTTTAATATACCTAATGACTTGGTAATAAATTCCATGGATTCCCTACCGTCTGGATAAAGAAATTCTTCTTCACCCCTGTTCCAAATGGACATCCCTCTATTCTGAGGCTGTGTCCTCTAATTCATAGACTCCCCCCACTATAGTAAACATCCTCTCCACTTCAGCTCTATCTAGGCCTTTCAATATTTGATAGATTTCCTTCAGATCTTTCCTTCGAAACTCAAGAATGTACAGGCCCAAAGCCATCAAGTGCTCTTATACGCTAACCCTTTCATTCCAGAATCATTCTCATGTACCTCCTCTCCAATGCCAGCACATCCTTTCTTAGATAAGGGGTACAAAACTGTTCTCAATACTCCGAATAAGGACTGACCAATGCCTTAAGCCTCAGCACCACATCCTTGCTTTCATAGTCTAGTTTTCTCCAAATGAATGCTAACATTGTATTTGCCTTCCTTACCATTTACTCAATCTGCAAGTTGACCTTCAGGGAATTCTAAGACACTTTGCACCTCTGATTGTTTGAATGTTCTCCCCGTTTAGAATATAGTCTATGCCTTCATTTTTCTACCAAGTTGCATGACCAGACACTGTATTCCATCTGACGCTTCTTTGCCTCCACTTCCTCAACACTCCCTGCCCCTCCACCTATCTTTGTATCAAACACTAGCTTGGCCACAAAGCCACCGATTCCATCATCCACGTAGTTGACAGACATGGTTGAGAGAAATGACAGTGGCCCAAAACATCAACTGTAGTTTTTTTCCATAGATGCTGCCTGGCCTGCAGAGTTACTCAGCATGTTGTGTGTGGTCCCATCACTAACCCCTGTGGAACACCACTAGCCAACCAGAAAAGGCCCCTTTATTCACATTCTTCGCCTCCTGCCAATCAGCCAATCTTCATTCCATGCTCCAGACACAAAATTCTGGAGGAACTCAGCAGGCCAGGCAGCTTTGTGTGGTGGACAGAGCAAAGGTGCCATTCTCTTCTCCAGCCCTTTATCTCTTTCACCAATCAACTTCCTACCTCTTTACTTCATCTCCTCCCCATCTCCAGCTTTCACCTATCACCTGTCATCTTGTACTCCTTCCCCAACCCTACATTTTGTTCTGACTTCTTCCCTTCCTTTCCAATCCTGATGAAGGGTCTCAGCCCAAAATTTTGACTGTTTACTCTTTTCCATAGACACTGCGTGCCCTGTTCAGTTCCCTCCAGAATTTTGTGTGTGTTGCTTTGGACTGGCAGCATCAACAGATTTTCTTGTGTCGGTTCTCTCCATGCTCGTGTCTTATCTGTAATACCACTGGCTATCTTTTTAATCAGCCTCATGTGTGGCACCTTGACAAAGGCTTTCTGAAAATCCAAGTAAACAACATCCACTGACTCTCCTTTGCCTATCCTGCCTGCTACCTCCTCAAAGAATTCCAACAGATTTGTCAGGCAATCTTAAGGAAGCCATGTTAACTTTGGCCTGTTTTATCATGTGCCTCCAAGTACCCTGAAACCCCATCCTTAATAATTGATTCCAACATCTGCCCAATGACTGAAGACAGGATAAGTGGCCTACAATTTCCTTATTCAATTTGTCCTTTCAGGAATGTCAGATTATATCAAACTGGGCATTGACTCCAGAAAGCTGGTGATGGGCGTTGCTTGGTACGGTTACAACTACACCTGCAAGCGCTTTCCCAGGGTAAGATGCTGATATTCAAGTTCAGGTTTACCATCATTCAACCATACACTTGTATACAGCCAAATGAAGCATTGTTCCTCTGCGGCTAGGAATCTAAACACAGAGCATACAGTCACACACAGTGCATATAGTTACACACATTACAGCTGCCACATCTCCCTTTTAAACTGTCTCTGTCTTTCTGCTTCTGTAGCCTCATCGATCCTCTGCCTTTCTGCTTCATCAGCCTCGAGCTGTTTTAATTTCAATTTCAATCGCAACTGAATCACAGGCTCAGTAAGTACCTTACCTTCAGCAAGTAACTCTAACAACTCCTCGTCAAATGTTCCCTTATCTATATAATGCTGGGCTATTATCCTCTGCACCTGAGCTTTCCTCACCTTTTGACTTTTGATCAATTCCCAACAGCACAACCCTCACTGCATCATCTGGTGAAGAAGGCGAATGCAATGTTGACATTCATTTCTAGAGGTATAGAATATAAGAACGGGGATGTGATGTTGAGGCTCTATAAGGCGCCTGTGAGACCACACTTGGGAGTATTGTGTGCAGTTTTGGGTTCCTTATTTTGGAAAGGATATACTGACATTGGAGAAGGCTCAGAGAAGATTCACGAGAATGATTCCAGGAATGAAGGGGTTACCATATGAGGAATGTCTGGCAGCTCTTGGGCTGTATTCCCTGGAGTTCAGGAGAATGAGGGGGGATCTGATAGAAACATTCTAAATGTTAAAAGGCCTGAACAGATTAGATATGGCAAAGATATTTCCCATGGCAGGGGAGTCTAGGATAAGAGGGCACGACTTCAGAATTGAAGGACATCCATTTAGAACAAAAATGCGAAGAAGTTGCAGCTATATAGGGCCCTGATCAGACCCCACTTGGAGCACTGTGCTCAATTCTGGTCGCCTCACTATAGGAAGGACGTGGAAACCATAGAAAGGGTGCAGAGGAGATTTACAAGGACGTTGTCAGGATTGGGGAGCATGCCTTATGAGAATAGGTTGAGTGAACTTGGCCTTTTCTCCTTGGAGCGACGGAGGATGAGAGGTGACCTGATAGAGGTTTTCAAGATAATGAGAGGGATTGATCGTGTGGATAGTCAGAGGCTTTTCCCAGGGCTGAAATGGCTACCATGAAAGTGCATACTTTTAAGGTGCTTGGAAGTAGGTACAGAGGAGATGTCAGGGGTAAGTTTTTTTACGCAGAGAGTGGTGAGTGTGTGGAATGGGCTGCCAGTGGCGGTGGTGGAGGCGGAAACGATAGGGTCTTTTAAGAGACTCCTGGATGGCTACTTGGAGCTCAGAAAATTAGAGGGTTATGGGTAAAGCCTAGGTAATTCTAAGGTAGGGACATGTTTAGCACAGCTTTGTGGGCCGAAGGGCCTGTATTGTGCTGTATGTTTTCTGTGTTTCTAAATTACTTTAGTCAGAGGGTGGTAAATCTGTGGAATTTGTTGTCACAAGTATCTGTGGAGCAGTCATTGGGTGTATTTAAGGCAGAGATAGGTTCTTGATTAGCCAGGGCATCAAAGGGTATGGGGAGAAGGCAGGGGAGTAGGGATGACTGGAAGAATTGGATCAGCCCATGATTGAATGGCGGAGCAGACTCGATGAGCCAAATGGCCCACTTCTACTCCTATATCTTATGGTCTTATAGTCTTAAATAGCAAGAACATGAGATGAAGAGTCCTTGAAAGTGAGTCCATCGGTTGTGGGAACAGTTCAGTGATGGGGAGAGTGAATTTGAGTGAAGTTACCCCTTCTGGTTCAGGAGCCTGATGGTTGAGGGGTGATAACTGTTCCTGAACCTGGTGGTGTGGGACATAAGACTCCTTCCTGATGGCAGTAGTGAGAAGGGAGCATGACCTGGATGTTGGGGATCCCTGATGACGGATGCTGCTTTACTTCACAATGTCCCATGTAAGTGTGCTCAGTGCTGGGGAGGGCTTTACCTGTGATGGACTGGGCTGTGATCACTACTTTTGTATGATTTTCCATGTGAGGGCGTTGGTGTTTCCATACCAGCCTGTGATGCAACCAGTCAATATACTCTCCATTACGTAACCATAGAAGTTTGCCAAAGTTTTAGATGACAAGCCCAATCTTTGTAAACTTCTAAGAAAGTCAGGGCACTACTGTGCTTTTTTTGTAACGGCACCTGTGTACTGGACCAGGAGAAATCCTATGGAATGAGGCAGTCTGTTGGACAGAATATGGTTCCCATTGTTCAGACAAACAGGCTCTTCAGACCAACCTGTCTATGCTGATCACTGAATTCAGACACACAATTTCTTGTTTTTTTATATATTTCTCAGATGGGTGACTGTGAACTGGAAATGACTTCTCGATCTGTCCCGTGTAGTTATACTGCAGCAAGACGGATCCCATACAAACACATCATGCAGAGTCTGTCGAGATCACTCACTGGCAGGTTCTGGGACGATGATTGGAAAGCCCCATATTTTGTCTACTTGGTAAGATGATCTACAGAACACACTGGGGACCTGGGCATCAGAGCATTCCACCTACAATACAAATACTCCAGTCCCCCAGACTGAATAAATTCTGTGTAAACAACTCCGCAAAGCACAAATCATCCGATCTGTTTGGTGGTAATTGGGTGCAGGAGATGGGCCAAGTGTTTGGGAGTGAATGAACCAAGTGTGGAATCCAGCAGGTATTTTAATCAGAAGTATCGTGTATAATCAAGTGTAGACAGAGGGATTGCCTTGAGTTGGAGATGAGAACTGAAATACATATGCTCTCTCGATTTGACAAAATTTTCCATTTGTTCCGACTCTTTTGTCCTTCAATCCATCCTCTATCTTTATTAACATCTTATCCCCAAACAACAATACCCTATTTTGAGAAGCAACCATGAGATTGCAATGTTTTTATTGCCTTCTTTAAGAGATTTTCTTATTTGGGAAATAACAATTAGGATAGTCAAAGGAGAGCCAGTGGATGGTGTGTGTACTTGGATTTTCAGAAGATCTTTGACAAGGTGCCGCACTCGAGGTTGCTTAACAAGATAAGGGCCCATGATATGGGAAATATACGAGTGTGTATAGAAGATTCGCTGATTGGCAGGAGCCAAAGCGTGGAAATAAATGGGTTCTATTCTAGTTGGCTGCTCTTGACTAGTGGTGTTCTGCAGGAGTCGGTATTGGAAACACGACTTAACGTGATGTGTCAATGACTTAGAATTGATAGCTTTGTGGGCAGGTTTACAGATGATACGAAGATACGTAGAGGGGCAGTGAGTCTGCAGAAGGACTTAGTCCGATTAGGAGAATGGCAAGGAAGTGGCAGATAAAAGTGTATGGTAGAAAGATTTAAGGCATAGACTTTTTCTAAATTGGGAGAAAATTCAGAAATCAGTGGTGCAAAGGGATTTAGGAGTCCCCATGCAGGATTCCTTAAAGGTTAGTTTGTAGGTTAAGTCAATGGTGAGGAAGACAAATGCAATGCTAGTATTCCTTTTAAGAGGACTGGAATACTACGTCTTTATAAGACATTGGCCAGACAGCACTTGGAGTATTGTGAGCAGTTTTGTGTTCCTTATCTAAGAAAAGATGTGCAGGCATTGGAGAGAGTCCAGAGGAGGTTCATGAGAATGATTCTGGAAAGGGTTAATGTATGAGGAATGTTTGTTGGCTCTGAATTTGTACTTAGACCATATAACTATAAGACATAGGAGCAGAATTAGGCCATTCAGCCCATCTATTTTGTTCCACCATTTCATCACAGTTGATCCAATTTTCCTCTCAGCCCCAGTCTCCTGCCTTCTACCCGTATCCCTTCATGCTCTGACCAACCCAGAGCCTATCAACCTCTGCCTTAAATATACAAAAGGACAAGACCTCCATAGCTGCCTGTGGCAATGAATTCATAGATTCGTCACTCTCTGGCTGAAGAAATTCCTCCTCATCTCTATTCTAAAAGGACACCACTCTATTCTGAGGCTGTGTCCTTTGATCTCTCCCCCACCAGAGGAAACATCCTCTCCACATCTACTCTGTCAAGGCCTTTCACCATTCGATAGGTTTCAATGAGGTCACCCGTCATTCTTCTGAATCCCAGTGAATACAGGCCCAGAGCCATCAAATTCTCTTCACGTGACAAGCCTTTCAATCCTGGAATCATTTTTGTCAACCTCCTTTGAACCCTCTCCAGTTTCAGCACATCCTTTCAAAGGAGCCCCAAACTGTTCACAATACTCCACGTGAGGCATCACTAGTGGTTTATAAAGTCTCAACATTACATCCTTGCTTTTATATTCTAGTCCTCTTGAAATGAATGCTAACATTGCATTTGCCTTCCTCACCACCGACTCAACCTGCAAATTAACCATTTGGGAATCCTGCATAAGGACTCCCAAGTTCCCTTGTGCCTGTTTTTTGTATTTTCTCTCCAATTATAAAAATAGTCTACCCTTCAATTTTTTCTACCCGAGAGTATGACCATACACTTCACAACACTGTATTCCATCTGCCATTTTGTTGCCCATTCTCCTAATCCATCTAAGTCCTTCTGTAGCCTCTCTACTTCCTCAAAACTACCTGCCCCTTCACATAGTCTGCATATCATTTGCAAACTTTGCAACAAAGCCATCAATTCCATCACCCAAATCATTGATATATAATGTAAAAAAGAATCAGTCCCAACGCAGACCCCTGTAAAGCAGTCAGCCAGAAAAGGCTCCCTTCATTCCCACTCTTTGCCCACTGTCATCCAGCCACTGCTTTACCCATGCTAGAATATTCCCTGTAATACCAACGGCTCATAGATAGCAGACTCATGTATGGCACCTTGTCAAAGACCTTCAGAAAATCCAAGTACACACATCAATTGATTCTCCTTTTTCTATCCTGCTTTTTATTTCTTGTCGAGTACGAGTTTCTCTTGAGGAAACCATGCTGACTGTGGCCTATTTTATCACGTGCCTCCAAGTACCCTGAGACCACATCCTTAATAATCAACTCCATCATCTTCCCAACCACTGAGGTCAGTCTATCTGGTCTATAGTTTCCTTTCTTCTGCCTCTCTCCCTTTTTGAAGCTTGGAGTGACATTTACAATTTTCCAGTTTTCCAGAACCATTTCAAACCCTAGTGGTTCTTGAAAAATCAATACTAATGCCTCCATGATCCCTTCAGCCATATCTTTCATAACCCTGGGGTGTACAGCTTCTGGTCCAGGTGACTTATCTACCTTCAGATCTTTCAGTTTCCCAAGAAGCTTCTCTCTAGTTATGGTAACTTCACACACTTCATGCCCCCTGATATCTGGAACTTCCACCATACTGCTCGTGCCTTCCACAGTGAAGACTGCCGCAAAATACTTATTCAGTTCATCCACTATTTCATTATCCCCCCATTACTACCTCTCCAACATCGTTTTCCAGTGGTCCGATACTTTCTGGACTTTAGTAGAACAAGGATGTATCTTATTGAAACCTATCGAATATTGAAAGATCTAGATAGTGTGGACGTGGAGAGGATGTTTCCTATAGTGGAGGAGTCTAGGACCAGAAAGCACAGCCTTAAAATAGAAGGACATCTCTTTAGTACAGAGATGAAGAGGAATTTCTTTATCCCTCTGGCAGTGTATCTGTGGAATTCATTGCTACATCAGGGGAGAGAGGAGAGGGGGTTTCTGCAGTCATTCATCCAGACTCATGTGTTGTGATCATCACTTTCAGAGGATTTGTCTACTTCTGGTCTCACTACTTTCTCCAATGTTTCTATTTAATATTAGCATTTCCCTAAAATTTGATCTCGTGTAATTGGACTGTTTACTTTGTGTCTGCTACTGTGAAGACAGGGGCAAGAAGTTTGTTTAAAATCTCAGATTATTGCCTTACCCTCCCGCCCCACCCCCATTATAGTTGCTGAAAGAATAAAACAACAGCACATAGAAACTATTAGCAATACAATGACAAACTTCACACGGAACTAGCAAAAGGTTATTGTGTTTGCCAAATAGAATGATTACGTGTGGGGCGTTGGATTTTCTAAACACTTTTAAAAAGGGCCCAAATAAAAAGTTAAGTGTGCAAATGTTATAATTTGGAACTCAGGGTGTTATACTAGATAGTAAAGAGAAAGACAGAGAATTGCTTTATTTGCCACAAGTACTGAATATCAAAACATTGAAAATGTCTCATTGTGTCAATGACCAACACAGCCTGAGGATGTGCTGGGGGCAGCCGACAAGTGTCGCCATGATTCTGGCACCAACATGGCATGACCCAACTCACTATCTCTAACCATACATCTTTAGATTGTGGGAAGAAACTGGAGCACCTAAATAAAACCTTTGTGGTCACGGAGAGAATACACAAACTCCTTACAGACAGTAGAACATAGAACGGTGCAGTAGAAGAACAGATCCTTTGCCCAGAATATTGTACTGATCCAATTTAGTAATCAAATGGGCAACCTAACTAATTCTCTTTGCCTACACAATGTCCATATCCTTCCATTTTCCTCACATTCATGTGCCCATCTAGGATCAGAATCAGGTTTACTATCACCAGCACGTGACGTGAAATTTGTTAACTTAGCAGCAGCAGTTCAATGCAATATATAATCTAGCAGAGAGAGAAAAAAATAATAATAATAAATAAACAAGTAATTCTGTTACGTGTATTGAATAGATTTTAAAAAATGTGCAAAAGCAGAAATACTGTTTCTCCCACCATCCGAAGGTAGAGCATTCCTATGAAACAGTTCGTAAGCCGGAATGTCGTAAAGCGAAGAAGCAATTACCATTTATTTATATGGGAAAAATTTGTGAGCGTTCGCAGACCCAAAAAAAACCCTTCCAAATCATGCTAAATAACACATAAAACCTAAAATAACAGTAACATACAGTAAAAGCAGGAATGATATGATAAATACGCAGCCTATATAAAGTAGAAGTACTTCTCTACAATCATTGCCGCACTGTTCTCCGTAGCGAAAATCTCACGCAAGCTCTCTCGGCAGAAACACTCTCCCGTAACCTTTAACCTATGAAGCTGCCAAATCATACCAAATAACACATAAAAATACACGGCCTATATAAAGCAGAAATAATGCATGTACAATGTAGTATCACTTAAAGGAATAAGGAAGACAGCGCAGAACACACTGATAATGGTGTGTTAAGCAGAGTCGTCGGAGGTTGGGGCGGTGCAGTGGCCCCCACCCTCCAGGCAGCGAAACCATACCAATCCGTGAAGAATGCAGCGGTACAGCAGTGGCTGGGACGCACCCAGCAAATCTTCAAGAAAAAAGCCGAAATAGACAAGCTAATTAGTTAGGTGCCGCCCAGCACGTAAATGTTGGCCCAGATGAGAGGTGACGCAATCCTCAATCGCCTCTGATCTGGGCCGACATTTACGTGCCGGGCGGCACCTAATTAATTAGCTTGTTGATTTCGGCTTTTTTCTTAAAGATGTGCTGAGTGCATCCCGGCTACCGCTGCATTCTTTGTGACCCAGCTACCGCAGCATTCTCCGCGGCAATGTATCGGTCTGCAGCCCGGGGGTTGGGGTGGTGGGACACTGAGGTGTCATCTCATCATCGTCTATTTCCATCAGGGCAGGCAAGTCATCTTCTTCTATGTCTGCCTGCCTCAATGTCGAAGGTCGAGGTTCGTCGTCTGCTGTGGCTGATGTGGAAGGCTTGAAAAACGACAGTATGCTTGACTGCTTAGCCTCACGCATTTTTCTATCATACAGTCTTTGTAAGCACTCAAACCATCTTGCAAATTTGTCCTAAACCTACGTACCCTTTCAAAATTAAAGTCGTACTTTATCATTGCAGCGAAAATCTCACGCAGTTGCTTCACGTTCAGTTCCTGGACGACTTCACTTTCGGTCCATTCGCTATTGCATTCGGTTTCGATTGTTATCCCTTCCTCTTCCAATTGCATCAGCTCTTCACCTATCAGTTCTTGGTCAAGGGATGCCAAAACCGCTTCAACATCATCTTCGTCAACTTCCACAAGCCAAACTCACCTTGTCCTTATTTCGTTCACCACGATCGAAACGCTTAATTATGTCTAGTTTTATGCTAAATGTAACACCCTTATGAGCTCTTTTAGGCTTTTCCGATACCTTAGAACTCATCTTGCAAACGGCTGCACACAGGCACGTGTTTAAGCAATACCGGCTAGAATGCAGTTCTGAATCCGGGGGAGAGCGGCTGCTCGGGGCGCGCGCTGCCTTTTATCACGCACTGATTTTTTTTGTTTCAGTGAATACACCTTCTGTTAGCGAAAACAGGTAACTAATGTAGGTCTTTCGTAACAGCGAGGTTTCGTAAAGCGAATGTTGGAATAGCGGGGGACACCTGTATATTAAAAAAAGTGAGGTAGTGCCAAAGCTTCAATGTCCATTTCAGAATCGGATGCAGAAGGGAAGAAGCTGTTCCTGAATTGCTGAGTGTGTGCCTTCAGGCTTCTGTATCTCCTACCTGATGGTAACAGTGAGAAAAGGGCACGCCCTGGGTGCTGGAGGTCCTTAATAATGGACGCTGCCTTGTAGGCTAGTACCCAAGATGGAGCTGACTAGATTTACAACCCTCCACAGCTTCTTTCGGTCCTGTGCAGTAGCCCCTCCACACCAGACAGTGATGCAGCCTGTCAGAATGCTCTCCATAGTACAGCTATAGAAGTTTTTGAGTGTAATTGTTGACATGCCAAATCTCTTCAAATCCTTAAAAAGTACAGCTGCTGTCTTGCCTTCCTTATGACTACATCGGTAGTTGGGACCAGATTAGATCCTCAGAGATCTTAACGCCCTGGAACTTGAACCTACTCATTCTCTCCACTTCTGATCCCTCTATGAGGATTGGTATGTGTTCCTTCGTCTTACCCTCCCTGAAGTCCATAATCAGCTCTTTCGTCTTACTGAAGTTGAATGCCAGGTTGTTACTGCGGCACCACTCCACTAGTTGGCATATCTCACTCCTGTACGCCCTCTCGTCTCCATCTGAGATTCTACCAACAATGGTTGTATCATCAACAAATTTATGGATGGTATTTGAGCTATGCCTAGCCACACAGTCATGGGTATAGAGAGAGTAGAGCAGTAGGCTAAGCACACACCGGAGGTGCACCAATGTTGATCGTCAGTGAGGAGGATATGTTATCACCAATCCTCACAGACTGTGGTCTTCTGGTTGGGAAGTCGAGGATCCAATTGCAGAGGGTGGTACAGAGGCACAGATTTTGCAACTTCTCAATCAGGATTGTGGGACTTATGGTATTAAATGCTGAGCTACAGTCGATGAACAGCATCCTGACGTAGGTGTTTGTGTTGTCTCGGTGGTCTAAAGCCATGTGGAGAGCCATTGAGATTGTGTCTGCCTTTGACCTATTGTGGCATGGAGGGATGAGGATGTCCTTGTCAACTTGCTCCTGGGGCTGGCGAAAACAGCCATCCGTGGGTCTTGGAAATGGGTGGCGGGAGGATCTGCCTGGCAATGTTTAGGGGGTATGTTTGTGCCCGGGTAAATATTTTGAAGGAACACGTGCAGTCCACAGTGACCTTAGAGGCGTTCCGGGACCACTGGGCTCCGCGGGGCGTAAATGCCATCATTGACAGAGATGGAAACATTTTGGTTTAACGCATATTGTCTATTTATAGTGAAGTAATTGTGTTAGTCACTGTTTTGTATATATAATATTGAATTTGAAATAAAGATATCTCGTATAGAAAAAAAAGCAGTATCAAGGAACACTACAAGGATAAAGTGTCGATCAGGCGCAGATCCATGGTCTCACAAGACTAATAGATGCCTTTATTACTCTGAAAAGACCCTATCATATCCGCCTCCACCACCGTCACCCCATTCCACACATTCACCACTCTCTGTGTAAAAGATCATCTCATCTCCTCTGTACCTACTTCCAAGCACCTTAAAGCTGTGCCCTCTCATAGTAGCCATTTCAGCCCTGGGAAAAAGCCTCTGCCTATCCACACAATCAATGCCTCTCATCATCTTATGCACCTCTCATCCTCCGTCGCTCCAAGGAGAAAAGGCCGAGTTCACTCAACCTGTTTTCATAAGGCATGCTCCCCAATCCAGGTAACATCCTTGTAAATCTCCTCTGCACCCTTTCTATAGTTTCCACATCCTTCCTGTAGTGAGGCAACCAGAACTCAGCACAGTACTCCAAGTGGGGTCTAACCAGGGTCCTATATAGCTGCAATATTAACTCTCAGCTCCTAAACTGAATCCCACAGTTGATGAAGGCCAATGCACCGTATGCCTTCTTAACCACAGAGTCAACCTGCGCAGCAGCTCTGAGTGTCTTATGGACTCGGATCCCAAGATCCCTGTGATCCTCCACACTGCCAAGAGTCTTATCATTAATACTACATCCTGCCATTATATTTGACCTACCAAAATAAACCACCTCACACTTACCTGGGCTGAACTCTATCTGCCACTTCTTAGCCCATTTTTGCATCCTATCAATGTCCCGCTGTAACTTCTGTCGGCCCTCCACACTATCCACAACTTCCCCAACCTTTGTGTCATCAGCAAACTTACTAACCCACTCCTCCACTCCCTCATCCAAGTCATTTATAAAAATCACAAAGAGTACGGGTCCCAGAACAGATCTCTGAGGCACACCACTGGTCACCGACCTCCATGCAGAATATGACCTGTCTACAACCAGTCTTTGCCTCTGTGGGTAAGCCAGTTCTGGATCTACAAAGGAATGTCCCCTTGGTTCCTATGCCTCCTTACTTTCTCAGTAAGCCTTGCATGGGGTACCTTGTCAAATGCCTGGAAATCCATATACACTACATCTACTGCTCTACCTTCATCAATGTGTTTAGTCACATTCTCAAAAATGAACTGTATTAACAAACAAAGGGTGCAGCAGTAGCATAGCAGTTAGTGCAACGCTGTTACCGGTCGGGGGGTTGGAGTTCAGAGTTCAATTCTGATGCCGTAGGTTTCCTCCAGGTGCTCTGGTTTCCTCCTGCAGTCCAAAGACAGGCTGATTAGTACAAGGGTCCCCAACCTTTTTTGCACTGCGGACGGCCGACCGGTGGAGGGCGGGGGGTAGGGGTGCCAACGAACAAGAGTAGCAGTCTCACAGCTATCTGGACTATTCCTCTTCTCACCCTGTCTCTTGCAAAAACGCCATCCCCTTCTCGCAATTCCTCCGTCTCCGCCGTTCTGCTCTCAGGATGAGGCTTTTCATTCTAGGACGAGGGAGATGTCTTCCTTTTTTAAAGAAAGGGGCTTCCCTTCCTCCACTATCAACTCTGCTCTTAAACGCATCTCCCCCATTTCACGTACATCTGCTCTCACTCCACCTCCCGCCACCCCACTAGGAATAGGGTTCCCCTGGTCCTCACCCACCACCCCCCGGGTCCAACAAATTATTCTCCGTAACTTCCGCCACCTCCAACGGGATTCCACCACTAAGCACATCTTTCCCTCCCCGCCTCTCTCTGCATTCCGCAGGGATCGCTCCCTACGCGACTCCCTTGTCCATTCGTCCCCCCCATCCCTCCCCACTGATCTCCCTCCTGGCACTTATCCGTGTAAGCGAAACAAGTGCTACACATGCCCTTATACTTCCTCCCTTACCACCATTCAGGGCCCTAAACAGTCCTTCCAGGTGAGGCAACACTTCACCTGTGAGTCGGCTGGGGTGATATACTGCGTCCGGTGCTCCCCATGTGGCCTTCTATATATTGGCGAGACCCGACGCAGACTGGGAGACCGCTTTGCTGAACATCCACGCTCTGTCTGCCAGAGAAAGCAGGATGTCCCAGTGACCACACATTTTAATTCCACATCCCATTCCCATTCTGACATGCCTATCCATGGCCTCCTCTACTGTAAAGATGAAGCTACACTCAGGTTGGAGGAACAACACCTTATATTCCGTCTGGATAGCCTCCAACCTGATGGCGTGAACATCGACTTCTCTAACTTCCGCTAATGCCCCACCTCCACCTCGTACCCCATCTGTTACTTATTTTTATACACACATTCTTTCTCTCACTCTCCTTTTTCTCCCTCTGAATATACCTCTTGCCCATCCTCTGGGTCCCCCCACCTTGTCTTTCTTCCCGGACCTCCTGTCCCATGATCCTCTCGTATCCCCTTTTGCCAATCACCTGTCCAGCTCTTGGCTCCATCCCTCCCCCTCCTGTCTTCTCCTATCATTTTGGATCTCCCCCTCCCCCTCCAACTTTCAAATCCCTTACTCACTCTTCCTTCAGTTAGTCCTGACGAAGGGTCTCGGCCTGAAACGTCGACTGCACCTCTTCCAACAGATGCTGCCTGGCCTGCTGTGTTCACCAGCAACTTTTCTGTGTGAAGCAGTCAAATGCGTTGTTTCAGTTAGACTACAATGACCATGAAGCCTTGCGCGGGTACCAATGCGCATGCGTGTCGTGACCAGCCGATTCCTCCCCCCACCAAGCAAATCTTTTTTGGCGATTCTGTTCGTGGGGGTGGGTGTTAATCATGACCGGAATATAGGTGATAAGTGGGTAATACACTCAATTTTGTTTCTAAAAGGGTTTATCTAACGAATTTAATATTAAACACACAGCACATATTTTCCTCGCATGGATATAATGGTAAGTCAATTATCAGGGGAGCGTGAAGTGTTGAACGAACTTCCAGTAGAAGTGGCAGAAGCAGGTTTGATATGATCATTTAAAGAAAAATTGGATAGGTATATGGACAGGAAAGGAATGGAGGGTTATGGGCTGAGTGCAGGTCGGTGGGACTAGGTTCGGCACGGATTAGAAGGGCCAAGATGGCCTGTTTCCGTGCTGTAATTGTTATATGGTTATAAAGGTCACTTATAAGTCAATAGTATCGTAACATTTTAAGTAACGTTTGGATATTAAACACACAGCACATATTTTCCCCGTATGAACATATAAAATCATTGCAACACACCAATATCGCTGAATCAGTGGGAGCCCTGCGCTTGTTTCCCTGCAACGACACCGTCCTATCGAGGGGTGATGGGCGACAGTGATACTCGAAGGGGGTTCCTAATGTCCAGTCTATTCCGCAGTTTAGTTTTCGCTGCATTCATTGCAGAAAAATGTTGGAAATTAAAGCAACATTTTCAGTGCTTTCGTGGCTGTCTCAGGATATTCAGCCTTGACTTTGATCCAGAATGCCGGCAGAGATGTTATGTCAAACATACTTTTCAGCCCGTCGTCATTTGCAAACTCGAGGAGTTGATCGCCTTCCCGCCCTGACACGGATGACGCGCGGGTCATGACCTCGCATGCGTAATGGCTGATCAGTGGGCGTGACAGGGAATGAGGAAAGGTGCAGCTAACCAATCATATCGCTTCCTCGCGGCCCGGTGGTTGGGGACCGCTGGGTAGTAGGTAATTGGTCACAGTAAATGGCCTGTGATTAGGCCAGGATTAAATTGGTGGGTTGCCAGGCAGTGTGGCCTTTTAGGCCAGAGGGCCTGTTCTAAGCTGTATCTCTAAATAAATAAAAATCTCTGGTATCCAAGAACTTGCTGAGAGTTGTGGTCACAGGCCAGACTAGCTGGACATAGTGGCCTCCCCTCCACGGACTCCATCTACACTTCCCTCTGCCTTGTGAAAGCAGCCAACATGATGAAAGACGCAACCCATCCTGGACATTGTCCCTTCTTCATCCTCCTGTCCGTCAGCGGATAGAAAGGTTTGAGAGTTAATACCCCCAAGCTGAAGGATGAAACGATTTGTATAGATGGCACATCAAGGGCTCCCAGCCTGGGACACGTAAACCTCTCAGTACATGGTAAAAGAAAAGGTTGGGAACCCTTGTGGTCCATGGATGAAATAAAAATGGAGGGTTAACAGTGAAGGGTTAGGTTAACAATGGAGTAGGTTTATATAGGTCAGCACAACATTGTGGGCTGAAGGACCTGTACGGTGATGTACTGTTCTATGTTCTATTAAACAAAAGATTCACAAAATTTCAGCCCGAACTCTGTACTCTTCTCCATAGATGCTGCCCGGCCTCCAGCGTTTTGTGTGCGTTGCTCGGATTTCCAGCATCTGCAGATTTTCTCGTTTGTAAAAAGATTTTTCACTGTAGCTTGATAAATATCTGATCCACTGGTGAGAAGTCTGCCATGCATCCCGCTTCCACACACGGTTTGAAAGGGTGGAGAGGGTGCAGATAATGCCGCTTGGATTAGATGCTATCTACTGTAAGGAGAGTTCAGACGAACAAAATATCATAAACACAGGAAAATCTGCAGATGCTGGAAATCCAGAGCAACACACACAAAATGCTGGAGGAACTCAGCAGGTCAAGCAGCATCCACGGACAATAATAAACAGTCAATGTTTCGGGCCGAGATCCTTCTTGGACAAAGTTGGGTTGCTTTCTCTGGAGCATCAGAGACTGACAGGAGACTTGTTAGAAGTTTATAAGATTATTAAGATCCAGAAATACAATAGATGGAGTTTTTAACTCAGGTTGGAATGTCTAATACCAGAGAGTATGCAGTTATGGCGAGAGAGGGCAATTTCAAGGGGGATGTGAGGGGGCAAGTTTATTTTACATAGAAGTGATGGGTGTCTGGAATGCACTGCATGGAGTGATGGTAGAGACAGAAAAGATACAGGTGTTCAGGACAGGTACATGGAATATAGAGAATGGAGGGATAGGGATATTGTGTAGGCAGAGCAATTAGTTTACTTATTTGTTTAATTAGTTTGGTACAACGCTGTGGGCCTTGGAGAGGGACAGGAGCAGACTACATGGAAAATGATTCAATTTGGGGGAGGGTGAATCCTGATGCTATTAGGCAGGAATTTGGGAGCATAAATGTATTCAGGGAAATGCACAGTGGAAACTTGGAGGTTGTTAGGAAACTCATGCATGGGGTTGTGGAAAGGCTTTTCCCTATTGAGGCAGGGAAAGGATGGTAGGGTGAAGGAACCATGGTTGACAACAGACGTGGAACATCCAGTCAAGAGGAAGAAAGAAGGTTACTTAAGGTTTACTTTATACTTTATTGTCGCCAGATAATTGATACTAGAACGTACAATCATCACAGCGATATTTGATTCTGCGCTTCCTGCTCCCTGGATTACAAATATTAAATATTAAAGATATTAAAAATAGTAAAAATTAGTAAATATAAAAATTTAAATTATACATCTTAAATAGAAAATAGAAAAATGGAAAGTAAGGTGGTGCAAAAAAACCGAGCGTCAAGTCCAGATATTTGGAGGGTACGGCCCAGATCCGGGTCAGAATCCGTTCAGTAGTCTTATCACAGTTGGAAAGAAGCTGTTCCCAAATCTGGTCGTATGAGTCTTCAAGCTCCTGAGCCTTCTCTCAGAGAGAAGAGGGACAAAAAGTGTGTTGGCTGGGTGGGTTGTGTCCTTGATTATCCTGGCAGCACTGCTCCGACCGCGTGCGGTGTAAAGTGAGTCCAAGGATGGAAGATTGGTTTGTGTGATGTGCTGCGCTGTGTTCACGATCTTCAGCAGCTTCTTCCGATCTTGGACAGGACAACTTCCATACCAGGTTATGATGCACCCTAGAAGAATGCTTTCTACGGTGCATCTATAAAAATTAGTGAGGGTTTTAGGGGACAGGCCAAATTTCTTTAGTTTTCTCTGGAAGTAAAGGTGCTGGTGGGCCTTCTTGGCAGTGAACTCTGCTTGGTTGGACCAAGTCAGGTCATTTGTGATATTGACCCCGAGGAACTTAAACCTTTTGACCTGTTCCACTTGCACACCACCGATGTAAATTGGGTCGTGCGGTCCGCTACTCCTTCTGAAGTCAACAACCAATTCCTTCGTCTTGCTGAAGTTGAGGTATAGGTTATTGTCTTCGCACCATGCCACCAGGTTCTTAATTTCCTCTCTGTACTCAAACTCATCATTACCCGAGATACGGCCTACAATTGTGGTGTCATCAGCAAACTTATATATAGAGTTCGATGGAAACTTGGCTACACAATCATGGGTGTACAGTGAGGACAGCAGGGGGCTGAGTACACAGCCTTGTGGGGCACCGGTGCTCAGAGTGATTGTAGAGGAGAGCTTGTCCCCTATTTTTACAACCTGGGTTCTGTCTGTGAGGAAGTTGAAGATCCAGCTGCAGATCTGAGTGCTAAGGCCCAGGTTCCGGAGCTTAGGAATCAGTTTATTTGGAATGATGGTATTAAAGGCAGAGCTGTAGTCAATGAAAAGGAGCCATACGTATGCGTCTTTATTCTCCAGGTGTTCTAAGGAGGAATGTAGGGCCAGAGAGATGGCATCTGCCGTTGACCTGTTGCTCCGGTAGGCGAATTGCAAAGCGTCGAGGTTGACTGGTAGGCTGTGGTTGCTGTGTGCCATAACCAATCTCTCGAAGCACTTCATAGCAATTGATGTCAGAGCCACAGGTCGATAGTCATTCAGGCATGCCACCTGGCTCTTCTTCGGTACCTGGATTATCACTGCCTTCTTAAAACATGATGGGATCTTAGACTGAAGCAAGGAGCAGTTAAAGATGTCAGCAAACACTCCAGCTAGCTCGCTTGCACAGGCCCGGAGAACCCGTCCTGGGACACCATCTTTAGGAAGCAAGGATCAGACAGGGTCTAGAGAGTTACAAGGAAGCCAGGAAGGAGCTTAAGAAAGAACTTAGGAGAGTTTGAAGGGGGCATAAGAAGGCCTTGGCAAGTGGGATTAAGGAAAACCCCAAGGTGCTGTACACATACATGAGGAACAGGAGGAGAAATAGAGTGAGAGTGGGACCGGGGTGGTGGTAGAAACAGATACTGAACATTAGAGACATCTAAGAAACTCTTAGGCAAATGAATGAAAAAAAAAGGAAGGCTATGTGGGAGGGATGGGTCAGATCGATCTTGGAGCAGGTTAAAAGGCTGGCACAACATTGTGAGCTGAAAAGCCTGTACTGTGCTGTATTGTCCTGTCTTCTGTGAAAGTCCCGTCAGTGAAACACTGAACTTGAGAAAGGTAGTTTGTCTTTAACATACCACTCCCTCCTCCTTCACTCACAGATTTCCTCTGAGCAGATAAGCACCTGGATGGGAGGGGGACAGAGGGCCACGATCCAGGTGCGGTTTGATGGGATTGAGCAATTTGGCTTGGACTAGATGGGCTAAGGGGGTGGTTTCTATGCTGTAGTGGTTGATGACTCTATGGACACTTTCAAGGACTTTTCCCCTCATGTTCTTAATATTTATTGCTTATCCAATATTCAAAGTATATTTATTATCAAAGTATGCATGCAGTATACAACCCTGAGATTCCCTTTTCCCACAGACAGCCATGAAACAAAGAAAACTATGAAATCTGCTCAAAGAAAATCACAAACACTCCCCCATGTGCAAAAGAAAAAGCAAACTACATCAACAGCAACAAAAATTGAGCAAAAAATACAGGATATAAAAACACAAGATAGAATGAGTTCAGCTCAGTGTTCATTATAGCGGACTGCCCCAATTCAAAATCACCCAAAACAGCAACTAAAAAAGGAGTAACCAGAAACATATTATAACATGAACGACAGAGTCCAGTCCACAAACCGCGTCGATTAAACCTTGCCCAAGACCCAGAACTCTGGCATCATCCTCCAACTCGGGGGGGGGGGGGAGAGATGGCGGGGGGGAGATGGAGAGAGAGGGGGAGGGGAGAGACAGAGAGACAGAGAGACAGACACAGACACAGACCATTTGAACACGCAGGGACAGTCTGTTGGGAGTAGTGAGCGAGGCGAGAGGAGAGAGAGAGACACTATCACATCAGACACCTTCCCCTGGCAGCAGCAAGTAGGAGACTGGTAGATGGTGCTGAACACCCACTCACTGTCCGCAGTAGGCTCGATGATTTCAATCTTCCTTGGCGCTCTAACAGATGAGATTGGTGAGAAGTGTAGTCAATCTTTGGCTGGTGCCCATTTTCAGGTTTCTTGGCCTCGAGGCTGCACACTTTGCTCAAAGCCAAACGGAAGACCCTCGGAGGCAGCAGAGCCCCAGATTGCTCAATCAGCCCAAAAACACACCAACAAGACGCACATGATCCAACAGTAACAGAACCGTATTTGAAAGGGAAAGACATAAAAGAAGTGAAAAGTAATTTCATGAAACATCTGGAGGATGTTGCCCTTGGTTCTGTTGTTCACTGTGCCATCTTCTTAATATTTTTTCTCTTTTTGTATTTAGAGTTTGTTGTCTTTTGCACATTGGTTGTCTGTCCATCTCGTTGGGCGTGATTTTCCATTGATTCTATTGTTTCTTTGTATTTGCTGTGAATGTCCATATGAAGATGAATCTCAGGGCTGTGAATGGTGACTCATTTGCTGAGGTTTCTTACATACCTAGAACCAACAGTCTTTTATCTTACCAAGTTGTATTTTTCATTTTAAATTTGCTTTGAACTTTGTCTATGAGTCTGCGGAGACGAGGAGGTATTTCTTTAGCCAGAGAGTGGTGAATCTATGGAATTCATTGCCACAGGTGGCTGTGGAGGCCAAGTCTTTGGAGTATATTTAAGGTAGAGGTTGAAACATTCTTCACTGGTCAGGGTGTGAAGAGATACAGGGAGAAGGCAGGAGATTGGGGCTGGGAGGGAAAATGGATCGGGCGTGATGAAATGGTGGAAATGATGGACTAAATTGTCTAATTTTGCTCCTGTATCTTATGGTCTACTCGTGTACACGCAGTCTCTCTAAGGGCTCTATGGGAAGTCAAATATGAGTCTATAAGTGCACAGGTCTGTCGATGCTGATAACAGGTGGACTCAGTTGCTGAGGTTTCTTAAATACCTAGATCCAACATTACCAAATTTTATTTTTTAATCACAAAATATAGAGGTTCAAAGATTATCAGGTCTTTCCAAGTTGGGCAAAGATGGCTTTCTTCTCCTCAATTAGATACATGGAATATTCCTTCTTCATTTCTTCCTCAATTTGTTCTTTTGTCTTTGCCTCGACAACCGGGGAAGCCTAAAATACAACAGAGTGTTGTTAAAGCCTTTTATATTCCATTTCAATGACAAAACATTCAAAAACTTGATGCCAACTCAAAGGTTTCTTCCCCCAGGCAATTAATCTGATCAGCGTAGGGCGCCACGGTGGCGTAGCAGTTAGCACGCCGCTGTTACAGCTCAGGGCGTAGGTGTTCGGAGTTCAATTCCAGTGTCCTTGGTAAGAAGGCTTCTATGCATCTTCCCGTGTACACGCGGGTTTCCTCTGGGTGCACCGGTTTCCATAAGACAGAGGAATGGTTTTGTGTTATTCGGTCTGCTCCGCCATTTCATCATGGCCGATCCATTTCTCTCTCAACTCCAATCTCTGCCATCTCCCCATAACCATTCATGCCCTGACTGATCAAAAACCTGTCAACCTCCACCTTAACAACATCTAATGACCTTGCATCTACAGCCGTCTGTGGCAACAAATTCCACAGATTAACCACCCTCTGGCTAAAGAAATTCCTCCACATCTCTATTCTAAATTGGCATCCCTCTATTTTGGAGGCTGTGCCCTCTGGTCCTAGACTCCCCCAGCACAGGAAATATCCTCTCCACATGTACTCTATCTAGGCCTTTCAGCATTTGACAGATTTCAATGAGATCCCCCTTCATTCTTCCAAATTCCAGTGTGTAAAGGCCACAGCCATCAATCATTCCTCATACAATAAGCCTTTCATTCCTGGAATCAATCTTGTGAACTCCTTCTGAACACCTTCCATGTCCTTTCTTAAATAAGGGGCCCAAAACTGCTCACAATACTCCAAGTGAGGTCTCACCAGTGCCTTATAAAGCCTCAGCATTATATCTTTGCCTTTACATTCTGGTGCACTTGAAATTAATGTTAATACTATATTTGCCTTCTTCATCGACTCAACCTGCATGAGGACTCCCAAGTCCCTTTTCAACTCAGTTTTTTGAGTTTTAGAAATATAGAAAACCTACAGCACAATACAGGCCCTTCGGCCCACAAAGCTGTGCCGAACATGGCCCTACCTTAGAGCTACCTAGGCTTTACCCATAGCCCTCTATTTTTCTAAGCTCCATGTATCCATCCAGGAGTCTCTGAAAAGACCCTATCGTTTCCGCCTCCACCACCGTTGCCAGCAGCCCATTCCACACACTCACCACTCTCTGTGTAAAAAAACTTACCCCTGACATCTCCTCTGCACCTACTTCCAAGCACCTTAAAACTATGCCCTCTCATGCTAGCCATTTCAGCCCTGGGGAAAAGCCTCTGACTTTCCACACGATCAATGCCTCTCATTATCTTGAACACCTCTATCAGGTCACCTCTCATCCTCCGTCACTTCAAGGAGAAAAGGCTGAGTTCACTCAACCTATTTTCGTAAGGCATGTTCCCTAATCCAGGCAACATCCTTGTAAATCTCCTCTGCACCCTTTCTATGGTTTCCACATCCTTCCTATAGTGAGGTGACTAGAACTGAGCACAGTACTCCAAGTGGGGTCTGACCAGTGTCCTATATAGCTGCAACATTACCTCTCAGCTCTTAAACTCAATCCCACGATTGATGAAGGCCAGTGCACCGTATGCCTTCTTAATCACAGATTCAACCTGCGCAGCAGCTTTGAGTGTCCTATGGATCTCTCTGATCCTCCACACTGCCAAGAATCTATATTCTGCCATCATATTTGACCTACCAAAATAAATCACCTCACACTTATCTGGGTTGAACTCCATCTGCCACTTCTCAGGCCAGTTTTGCATCTTATCAATGTCCCGTTGTAACCTCTTCCCGTTTTCTTCCCATTTAGAAAATAGCCTGTGCTTCCTTTGGGGCTACCAAAGTGCACGGCCATTCACTTCATGACACAGTATTTCATCTGGCACTTCTTTGCCCAATCTCCTAACCCAGCGGCCCCCAACAACCGGGCCGCGGAGCATGCGCTACCGGGCCGCGAGGAAGCGATATGATTGGTCAGCTGCACCTTTCCTCATTCCCTGTCACGCCCACTGATCAGCCATTACGCATGCGAGGTCATGACCCGCGCGTCATCCGTGTCAGGGCGGGAAGGCGATCAACTCCTCGAGTTTGCAAATGTCGACGGGCTGAAAAGTATGTTTGACATAATATCTCTGCCGGCATTCTGGATCAAAGTCAAGGCTGAATATCCTGAGACAGCCACGAAAGCACTGAAAATGTTGCTTTAATTTCCAACATTTTTCTGCGAAGTGGAGTTTTCTGCAATGAATGCAGCGAAAACTAAACTGCGGAATAGACTGGACATTAGGAACCCCCTTCGAGTATCGCTGTCGCCCATCACCCCTCGATAGGACCGTGTTGTTGCAGGGAAACAAGCCCAGGGCTCCCACTGATTCAGCGATATTGGTGTGTTGCAATGATTTTATATATTCATACGGGGAAAATATGTGCTGTGCGTTTAATATCCAAACGTTACTTAAAACGTTACGATGCTATTGACTTATAAGTGACCTTTATAACCATATAACAATTACAGCACGGAAACAGGCCATCTTGGCCCTTCTAATCCGTGCCGAACCTAGTCCCACCGACCTGCACTCAGCCCATAACCCTCCATTCCTTTCCTGTCCATATACCTATCCAATTTTTCTTTAAATGATCATATCAAACCTGCTTCTGCCACTTCTACTGGAAGTTCGTTCAACACTTCACGCTCCCCTGATAATTGACTTACCATTATATCCATGCGAGGAAAATATGTGCTGTGTGTTTAATATTAAATTCGTTAGATAAACCCTTTTAGAAACAAAATTGAGTGTATTACCCACTTATCACCTATATTCCGGTAGTGATTAACACCCACCCCCACGAACAGAATCGCCAAAAAGGATTTGCTGGGGTGGGGGTGGGGGTGGGGGTGTGGGGGGGGGTGGAGGAATCGGCAGGTCACAATACGCATGCGCATTGGTGCCCACGCACGGCCTCATGGTCATTGTAGTCTTTAGGGTAAACAACGCATTTGACCGCTACTCCTGTTCGTTGGCAACCCGACCCCCCCCCCCCCCCCCCCCCGTCGGCCGGTCCGCAAGAATATTGTCAATATTAAACCGGTCCGCAGTGCAGAAAAGGTTGGGGACCCCTGTCCTAATCTGTCCAAGTTCTTCGGCAGCCTCCCTGCTTCCTCAACACTACCTGCCCTTCCCCCAATTTTTGTATTGTCCGCAAACTTTGTTACAAATGCTTGAATTCCACAATCAAATTAATTGATGTATAAAGTAAGAAGAAGCAGTCCCAACTCTAACGTCTGCAGGACATCACTAGTCACTGTCAGCCAATCAAAAATGGCTCCTTTTATTCCCACTCTTTGCCTCCCGCCAATCAGCAAATGCTCTATCCTTGTTAGCATCTTTCCTGTAATATTACGGGCAGCCATGTGTGGCATCTTGTCAAAGACCTTCTAAAAATCCAAGTACCAAATATCCACCAACCCTCCTTTGTCTATCCTGCTGCTTATTTCTTCAGAAAATTCCAAGAGATTTGTTAGGCAAGGATTTCCCTTGAGGAAACCATGCTGACTACAGCCTTTTTTTTATCAAGTACCCCGAAACCGCATCCTTAATAATTGACTGCAATACCTTCCCAACCACTGAAGTCGGTTAACTGGCCTTTGATTTTCTTTCTTCTGCCTCCCTCCCTTCCTTAAGAGTGGAGAAGCATTTGCAATTTTCCTGTCCTCCAGAACCATTCCAAGATCTAGTGATTCCTGAATGATTATTACTAATCCCTCCATGACCTCTTCAGCTATCTCTTTTAGAACACTGGGGTACAGTCTATCTGGTTCAAGTGACTTATCTACCTTCAGGACTGTCAGCTTCTCAAGCACCTTTTCCCGAGTAATAGCAACTACACTCACTTCTGCCCTCTGACACTCTTGAAATTCTAGCATACTGCTAGTGTCTTCCATAGTGAAGATCGATGCAAAATACTTATTTAGCGAATTAGCGATTTCCTTGTTCCCCATTTCTGCCTCTCCAGTGTCATTTTCCAACAGTCCAATATCTACTCTCGCTTTGACTTCCCTTGTCAGCCACAGTGTGTCATCTTGCCTTTAAAATTCAATTTCTTTGTTGGAATGAATCTATCCTGCCCCTTCTGAATTGCTCCCAGAAACTCCAGCCATTGCTGCTCTGCCGTCATCCCTGCTAGTATCCCCTTTCAATCAATCTTGGCCAGCTCCTTCCTGATGCCTCTATAATTCTCTTTACTCCTGTGTCCTGATCATTTGAGCTTCTCTTTCTCAAAGGGCAGCGTGAATCCTGTCATATTATGATCACTGCTTCCTAAGGGTTCCTTAAACATAAGCTCTCTAATCAATTCTGTTTTATTGCACAAAATCTAATCCAGAATGGTTGATCCCCTAGAATACTCAACCACAAACTGCTCTAAAAAGCCACCTCACAGGCATTCTATAAAATCTCTGGCTTGGGATCTAGCAGCAATCTGATTTTCTCAATCTACCTGCATATTGAAATTCCCATGACTATCACAACATTGCCCTTTTTATGTGCCTTTTCTATCTCCTTTTGTAATATGCAGCCCACATCCTGGCTACTGTTTGTAGTCCTGTATATAACTCCCATAACTCCAGTCAGGGTATTTTTACCCTGCTGTTTCTTAAACTCTACCCACAAGGATTCTACATCTTCCAATCCCATGTCACCTCTTTTTAAAGATCTGCTTTCCTCCCACAGTTCAAAGACGTATTGGTTGGTAGATCATTGTAAATTGCCCTGTGATGAAGTAGGTGGGTGTTGGAAGCACATGATAAAATAGGCCAAAGTCAGCACTGTGTCCTTAATGGGAAACCTTGCCTGACAAACGTGTTGGAATTCGTTAAGAACGTAACAGACCGAATAGACTAAGGAGAGTCAGTGGATGTTGCGTGCTTGGGTTTTCAGAAGGCCTTTAGGTGACACACGTGCTTAACAAGATAAGATCCCATGGTATTACAGGAACATACTAGCATGGATAGAAAATCACTGACTGGCAGGAGCCAAAGAATGAAAATAAAGCCTTCCCCACCATTGAGCATATCTCTACCAAGTGCTGTCATGGGACATCCATCATCAGGGACCTCCACCATCTCGGCCATGCTCTCTTCTCTTGTATATGATGACATATATCTACTTCAATAATACATTTAGTTTGAACTATACTGGCCATTGAAAACAACACACATCAAAGTTGCTGGTGAACGCAGCAGGCCAGGCAGCATCTCTAGGAAGAGGTACAGTTGACGTTTCGGGCCGAGACCCTTCGTCAGGACAAGGTCATTGAAGAGTAGAGTTCCTCGGGCATCAGAATTGGGACTGCTTCTTTCCATGTTACACGTGGATGACGGAATTGATGGCTTTGTGGCCAAGTTTGCGAATGATACAAAGATAGATGGAGGGGCAGGTAGTGTTGAGAAAACAGGGAGTCTGCAGAATGACTTAGAGATGGGAGAGTGGACAAAGTATATCAAATGGAATACAATGTTACAATGTAGAGAAGTGTATGGTCATGTACTTTAGTAGAAGGAATAAAGACATAGATTTTTTTCTGAACAGGAAGCAAATTCAGAAATCAAAGCGACTTGGGAGTCCTCATGCAGAATTTCCTAAAGGTTAATTTGCAGGTTGAGTCAGTGGTGAGGAAGGCAAATGCAATGTTAGAATTCATTTCAAGAGGACCAGAATATTAGAGCAAGGATGTAATGTTGAGGCATTATAAGGTATTGGGCAGACTGCACTTAGAGTATTGTGGGCAGTTTTGGGCCTCTTATCTAAGAAAGGATGTGCTGGCATTGGAGAGAGTTCAGAGGAGTTCACGAGAGTGATCCCAGGAATGTCTGGTTTCATGTATGAGGAGCGTTTAATGACTTCGGCCCTGTAATCACTGGAGTTTACAAAAATGATGTTATTGAAACATATTGAATATTGAAAGGCCTAAATAGAGAGGACACGAACAGGATGTTTCCTACAGTGGGTGGGTTTAGCACCAGAGGGCACAGCATCAAAATAGAGTGACATCCCTTCAGAACAGGGTTAAGGAGGAATTTCTTTAGCCAGGGGCTAGTGAATCTGTGGAATTCATTGTCACAGACGCCCGTGGAGGCCAAGTCATTGAGTATATTTAAAGCAGAGATTGACAGAGTGTCAAAGGTTACAGTGAGAAGGCAGCAGAATATGGCTGAGAGGGATAATAAAACAGCTGTGATATCCTCACTCTCCCCTCCTCCATCTGACTATCACCCTCCTCACCTCCCAGCCTCTGTCACTATCCCCACTCCCCCTCCTCCATCTGACTATCACCCCTCCTCACCTGATCCGCCCATCACTTGGCAGCTTTTTCCACCCTTTCTCCTAAACTCTTAAAAATGGCTATTTCTGCTCTATATTTCAGTCCTGATGAAAGGTCTCAACTCAAAACGTTGACTGTCCTGCCCTCGCCCGCAGCTGCCGAGACACCCCAGTGTTGTAGATGCAGACCCCAGCACCTCTGCTCTCTTGTGTCTCCTCACTCACCTGCTTCTTTTCATCTTCCTTTTCAATTTTTTCTGTTCTTTGTAGTTTTCTTGTCCCAAAATAACTGAGTCGCTTCACCTCTTTCTCAAAGTAACCTTCCACAATGGACTTCTGCAAAAGGCAGTGAGCATCAGTCTGAGCGACTGTCATTCTTGTTAATTCACCGCTGCAAACACCATCGTTTATCAGGTGGCGTTTAGTGCAACATTTAACAGCACCAATTCCCACTGCTGTCCGTAAGGAGTTAGTGCATCCTCCCCTGTGACCGTGTGACTTCCCTCCCACATTCCAACGGCAAATGGGTTAGGGTGAGTAAGTTGTGCATGGACACTGGCAGGCTTCCCCAGTACTTCCTCAGACTGAGCTGGTCATTGTGCAAACAATGCATGTTTCAACATATGTGTGACAAATACAGGTAATCTTACTTCTCTATCTTTAGTCATGCTCCTGATCATAGAACAGAGAACAGTACAGCACACTACCGGCCCTTCAGCCCACTATGTTGTGCCGACCTTAAGATCAATCTAACCCTTCCCTCCCAATTACTTACTGCCCATTACGCCGCTGGTCTTGAGGGCAGCTATGAAGGTCCTCCATCTATGGCAGATTTCCAGGCTTCCTTCATCATGTCGGTAGCTGCCCCTCAGTTTTCACCACTGTCACTCATGCAAGTCTGGGTGGAGGTTCAGGAACACCATCACACTCAGACGTAGAAGGATTCTTCATTGCTGTTTTTGTAACTATTTTGTTTGACCAGTTAGGGTTGTTATCTCTCCTCAACCTGGAGGACCAGCGGACCACTCTTAGTCTGCCCTCTACCCTTTGATCTTTTTGGCATGAGTGCCCCTACCAAGCGCCAGTGCATCAAGCCCTGACTCCAGCCAGCAAAGTTCTCTGGGTCATTGAAGCACGCAAGCCTCCAAACCCAACGACAAGCTTGTGGTCACCTTGGTCCCAAATAACGCTCCATTTCTCTTACCTCCAGGTGCCTTAAATGTCCCTAACATTTCTGCCTCTACCACCATACCTGGGTACTTCCTAAGTACTTTTTCTCTGTGAATAGAAACAGACAATGTGAGGCGATGAATTTGGTGTAAAGTGGAGCTACAATGGTGGATTGCACAGAATGATGGAGGAGTATTGACACGTCTGATGGTCTACTCCTTGCCGGACTGTTCAGCATATGGGGTGCAAATACAAGCTTCTCTCCACTGAATTTGTCTGCCAAACATAAGTTCTGATGGGACAGAGTTGGGGAAGATCTGCCGGAGATGAGGCAGAGAAACGATCCCATTCCTCACCTCCTGGTTAAGTGGATGTCTCAGAGACCAGGGCACCTCCAGAATGTGCAGGGTTCCAAAGTCATCAGACACTGCCAGGAGATGCTGCTTCTCTGTTGAGATAAACACAGAACAGGGACACTGGAGATACTGGAAATCCAGAGCAACACACTCAAAATACTGGAGGAACCCAACAGCTCAGGCAGAATTAATGGAAATGAATAAACAGTCAACGCTTCGGGCTGAGACCTATCTTCAGGATTGGAAAGGAAGAGGGCAGGAAGCAGAGTAAGAAGGCGGGAGGAGGAGAAGTAGGACAAGCTAGAAAGTGATGGGTAAGCCAGATAGGTGGGAAAGGTGGATGAAGCTGAGAGGTGGTGGGTGGAAAGGGTAAAGGAATTCACAACCAATCAGAAACTGAGCTCTTAACAAGAGATTCTGGGACGGTCCAATGGTTGTGAGTTGTCGTTGGCGTTTTCTTACAAGAGATTCTGCAGATGCTGGAAATCCAGAGCAACACACATAAAATAATGGAGAAACTCAGCAGGTCAGACAGCATCTATGGAAATTAGTAAAAAGTCAACATTTCATATCGAGACCCTTCATCAGGACAGGGAAGGAAGAGGGAAGAAGTCGGAATAAGAAAGTCGAGGGAAAGGGAGGAGTACAAGCTGGTAGGAGGTGATAAGAGAGAGAAGTTGAGGGGGAAGGTAGGTGGGAGAGGGGTGGATGAAGTGAAAAGCTGGGTGGTGATAGGTGGAAGAGATAAAGAAGGAATCTGATAGAAGAGGAGAGTGGAATATGGGAGAAAGGGAAGGAGGAGGGACACCAGAAGGAGATAAGACTCTCCTTCTGTGGGAAGGGAAGGGATAATGTTGCTTCATTTAGCTGCATTCAGGTACGGTTGAACGACAATTAAATTTGAACTTGAACTTGAGGGGAGCCAGAATGGAGAATGGGAAAAAAGAGAAGGGGGAGGGAGAAGAAATTACCAGAAGATGGAGAAATTGATGTCCCAGATGAAATATGAGAATTTGCTCCTCCAACCTGAACGTGGCCTCATTGTGGCAGTAGAGGAGGCCGTGGAACATGAACAAAAAGAGCACAGGTCGAGGCTCTTTGGTCCACCCTGTCTGTGCTGACCATGATGCCTCATCCCTTCTGACTGTACGCAGTTCACGCCCCTCCATTCTCTGCCTGTTCGTGTACCTGTCTAAATGCCTGTTAGACATTCCCATCAAACGTGTCTCCACCACCCCTGGCAACCTGTTCCAGGCATCCATCACCTTCTGTGTAAAAAACACTTCCCTCATAAATCCCCTTTAAATTTTCCCCTCTCAACTTAGACCCCTGCCCTTTAGTCTTTGACATTTGTTCCTTGGGAAAAAGGCTCTGACCCTATGCCTCTCATAATCTATAAACCTGGATCAGATCTGCTGGCAGCCTCCGGCACTCCGGGGGTAATAAATCAGACAGGACAGTGGAGCAGACTGGATGAGACAATTGCCTCTGCTCTTACGTTTTATGGTCTTAAGACAAGCCTTTCACTGTACCTTTCAATTTATCTCGGTACCTGTGACGATAATAAACCAATGCCAATACGTACTCTCGGTCATTGGTCACAGAGGAGGCCGTTCAGTCCCTCATGTCTGAGGCAGAATTTTGATAAAGCAAAAGAATGGTCAATAGAAATGGGAGAGGAGGAGGCCAATTGGCCCCTTCAGTCTGTTCTCTCTACCAATGAAATTGTACCATCAGTAGAACTAGAATGTCCTCTCCAGTCGATGGACATTCTCTACAAGGACAGAAGACCCTTTCCCCTGCAGTCCCAGTCACTTCAAAGAAGGCCCCTTGGCCCATCAAGTCCATGCCAACAAACACCCACCCATTAACCCCAATCCCATTCCTCCCCACCCCTCACCCACATGCCAGGGCAATTGACAGTGGCTGATTAACCCACCAACCTTTTTGGGCTGTGGAAGGAAATCAGAGCACCTGGGGGAAAACCCACGCTGTCTCAGATAGAACATGCAAACTCCACACAGAGAGGGCCGAAGGGAAGTGTATGGAGCAGCATATCACAAACATGGGAGATTCTGCAGATGCTGGAAATCCTGAGCAACACACACAAAATGCTGGAGTGACTCAGCGAGTCAGGCAGCATCTATGAAGGGGGATAAACAATTGATGTTACAGGCTGAGACCCTTCATCAGAACGGGAAAGGACGGGGGAAGATGCCAGAAAAAAGGTGGGGGGCTGGGGAAGGAGGATAGCTAGAAGGTGACAGGTGAAGCCAGGTGGGTGGGGAAGGTAAACGAAGGTAGACCATAGGAGAAAAGGAAAGAAGGGGGGACCAGGAGGAGGTGATAGGCAGGTGAGGAGAGTCGAGAGGCCAAAGCAGAAGGAAGGGGGAGGGAAAATTTATTTTACTAGAAGCAGAAATTGATATTCATGCTATCAGGTTGGAGGCTACCCAGACGGAATGACAGGTGTTGCTCCTCCACCCTCAGCATAGCCACAAGAGGAGATCATGGATCAACATGTTGGAATGGGGGGGGGGGTGAGAGGAGGAGGAGGAGGAAGAAGAAGAAGAGGAAGGCGGCCCTTAACTCCGAGTGGAGTCATTGGGACGCTGTCATGACGGCGTTTTTTTTTTTAGCAGGCTTTCTTATTTTTACGGTCGAGTTGCTAGCTCGATGCTCAATCCAGCGCGGATGGAAAGCGTGCAAGGGAGCCGGCTGGATTCAAACTTGGGATCCTTCGCTCCGAAGTCCGGCACTGATGCCACTACGCCACCAGTTGACTATGGGAATGGGAATTGGAATTAAAATGTTTGGCCATGGGGAAGTCATGTTTGTGGCGGATGGTGCATAGGTACTGGATGAAGAGATTCCCCAATTTACAATGGGTCTCACCAATGTAGATGAGGCCACATTGGGAGCACTGGGGACCAGACACAATAGATGACCCCAGCAGATTCACAGGTGAAGTGCTGCCTCACCTGGAAGGACTGTATGGGGCCTTGAATGCAGGTGGAGTACTTGGAGTAAGAGTTAGTGTGACAAGGTTGAAATCTGTTCAATTTAGTTATAAATAATAGTTCAAAATATATTTTTAAAAAGAATTAAAATAATTTATTTAATGTGAATATCATTTCAAGGTGAGGATAAAAACTTTGAAAACGTGCAACCGTATTTAGTTAGAATTCTGAGAATTTGTGGGCAGGGTATTCTGTAATACTGTAGTATTGAGCACAGACTCCACCACCAACCTGTAAGGGCTGGCATTCAACCTTCAGCATGCGATTGCCTGCCAGAGTGCCTGGGGAGGGGCAGTGCACACGGTACTCCTTCACCATAAAATGACCGATGCATGAACATTACAGAGTGTATGTTTCATTTGTCTCCCCTTTTCAGGGGCACCACATTAGCACTGAATTGGTGGGCTAAAGCACCCATTTCCATAGCTTGTCTCTGTGGCAGTGTACCGGCCAGTTTTCCAGCCCACATACTCACGTGACACAATGCAAGGCTTCATACAACTGATTGGGACAGATGAAATGTTCTGTGTCTGCAAAGGCTCATGTGTCTTTTCCAGTAAATCCCAGATATCGATGTTGCCGTCTTCTTTCCCAATGACAAAGACGCCAGGTCTGGAGAGGGACCAGTGCCCCGTGGTGCAGCGTCTGTCCCTGCAGGCTGAGTGCAGGAGAGGTCCGACCTGTGATGCGTAAGAGGTGAGTCTGATTTATTGTCGGGATCTGAGATCTTGTATCTCCCGTCAGCATCTGACGCTCCAGAGAAAACGATCCATGTTTGTCCAACCTCACCTTACCGCTCATGCTCTCAAGTCCAGGCGGCACCCTGGTGAAACTTCTTGCACCCTCACCAAATCCTTCCCGTAATGGGGTGACCAAAAATAAATTCAATCCCCCAAGTGTGGCCTAATCGAGATTTATACAGTTGAACTCCTGAGTCTAATACTCAGTGCCCTGACCAATAAAAGCAAACACACCACATGCCTTCTTCATTACACAACCTGGATGCTGCCTGGATTAGAGAGCATGGCTTATGAGGATAGGTTGAGTGAGCTTGGGCTTTTCTCTTTGGAGGGAAGGAGGATGAGAGATGGCTTGATAGAGGTGTACAAGATGAGATGAGGCATAGATTGACTGGACAGCAAGAGACTTTTTTCCCCAGGGTGGAAATGGCTAATGTGAGGGGGTTGTAATTTTAAGGTGATCTCACTTCTCGGGGTCTCCCTCCCCCCATTTGTGACATTTAATGAGAATGCTGTATACAAAGGACCTGAAGCATTGTTGAGGATCCCTACCACACATCACACAATCTCTCTGGCCCACGACCATCAGGAAGGAGGTACAGGAGCATCAGGACTAGGACTGCCAGACTGGGTAACAGCTTCTTTCCTCAGGCTGTGAGACTAATGGATACCCTGCGCACTACATGAGTTTTAATTATATTTTATTGATGGTAACATTTTGGTTGATGTGCTGTGTGTGATATATGTTTCATGGGTGCACCATTGTCTGGAGGAACGTTGTTTTGTTTAGTTGTTTATGTGTACAGTCAGATGACAATGAATTTAGTCATACTTTATTGATCCCAAGGGAAATTGGTTTTCATTACAGTTGCACCATAAATAATTAAATAGTAATAAAACCATAATTAATTAAATAGTAATATGTAAATTATGCCAGGAAATAAGTCCAGGACCAGCCTCTTAGCTCAGGGTGTCTGACCCTCCAAGGGAAGAGTTGTAAAGTTTGATGGCCACAGGCAGGAATGACTTGATTTTGAATGAAAGGAATTTGAACTTGATTTGAGGAAAGTACAGGGGGAGTTCAGAGGTAGTTTTTTTTTACACAGAGATAGAGAGGTGCATGAAACACAGTGCCAGGGGTGGTGGTAGAAGCAGACACATTAGAGCAATTTAAGAACAAAGAGACTCTGCAGATGCTGGAAATCCAGAGCAACACACACATAATGGCAAGTGAGGCAGTGTCTATGGAGGGGAACAAACAGTCGAAGTTTTTGGCTGAGACCCTTCATAAGGACACAAGAGACTCTCAGATAGGCGCATGGATGATAGAAAAATGGAGGGCTATGTGGGAGGGAAGGGAAGGTCGGCATAGCATTGTGGGCTGAAGGGCCTGTACTTTACTATACACTGTGTGGTCACTTTCAGCAAACAGTGAACTTGGACCTGGAGTTCCCTCTGTGCGTCAGTGCTGTTAAGGGTCCATAAGACCATAAAACATAGCAGCAGAATTAGGCCATTCAGCCCATCGAGTCTGCTCCGCCATTCCATGATGGTTGATCTCAGATACCACCCAACCCCATACACCTGCCTTCTCACCATATCCTTTGATGCCCTGACCAATCAGGAAACTATCAACTTCTGCTTAAGTATACCCATGGACTTCACCTTCACCAGAGTCTGTGGCAGAGCATTCCACAGATTCACAACTCTCTGATTAAAAAAAAGTCCTCCTTACCTCTGTTCTAAAAAGTCACCCGTAAGTTTTGAGGCTGTGCACTCTAGTTTTGTATATCTCCACTCTGGGAAACATCTTCTCCACATCCAGCCTATCTAGTCATTTCAACATTTGGTAGGTTTCAATGAAATCCCCCGCATTCTTCTAAATTCCAGTGAGTACAGGCCCAAAGCTGCCAAACACTCCTCATATGTTAACTCCTTCATTCCCAGAATCATCCTTGTGAACCTCCTGTGGACTCTCTCCATTGAAAACAAAGTATTTTTGAGATATGGGGCCAAAACTGTTGACTCCAAGTATGGCCTAATTAGTGTCTTATAAAGCCTCAGCATTATCTCCTTGCTTGTATATTCTGTTCCCCTTGAAATAAATGCCAACATTCCATTTGCCTTCTTTACCACAGATTCAACCTGTAAGTTAACCTTCTGGGAGTCTTGCATGAGGACTCCTAAAGGCTGATTTATACTTGTGCATACTAGCTTGCGCTGTAGCCTACGCAGGTTGGCAATGCTGTTGTGAGTATTTATACTTGTGCATTGGTGTGTCTGCATCGCTCTGCAATTCACGCACGTCACACATGTGCACACACCTGCCCGTGCAAGGCTTCATGGTCATGGTAGTCTTTCTCGGGGTAAACAAGTTTAAAGCGAGCGTCTTTTTTTTGTAAAAGCGAAATGTGTCCTCCATAATTTCAGAGGTCTGTAAAGCTTTATGGAAAACATTGCAGTCAGAGTTCCTTCCCTGCCATTCAGTCGCCCAATGGGAAGCTATTGCAGCGTAGGAGGAAATGCGATGCTACCAAGCAGACCAATCACAGCTGTTGCGGTCTGCGTTGCCGCAATGCGTAGTTACATTTTGGGAGAGGTGCGCGTCGGGCTACGGTGTAGGGATTCGCGTAGGCACTGCGTAGGGTTCGCGGCTGCGCCGTACCTACGGCGTCAATTTGACACTCAAGTATAAATCAGCCTTGAGTCTCTCTATACCTCTGATTTTTGAACATTCCCCCCATTTAGATAATAGTCCGCACTATTGTTCCTTTTACCAAAATACATTTCCCAACAATGTATTCCATCTGCCACTTCTTTGTCCATTCTTCCAATTTGTCGAAGTCCTGCTGCAATTGCATTGCTTCCTCAGCACTACGTACCCCTCCACCTATCTTCGTATCGTCCACAAACTTTGCCACAAAGCCATCAATTCCATTTTCTAAATCATTGACAAACAATATGAAAAGTAGCGGTTCCAATACTGACCCTTGAAGAACATCACTAGTCACTGGCAGTAAACCAGAAAAGGCCCCTTTTATTCCCACTGACAACCTCCTGCCTGTCAGCCATCGTTTTATCCATGTCAGTATCTGCCAATAATGGTGTGCATTCCCCTTACACTTGACCTCGCATAAAGACCCTACAGAGACACTGATACATGACACGTGTACAGGAATAGAATCATAGAGTACTGCAGCACAGTAACATACCAAACTATTTTTCCGCTTAGTCCTATTGAACTGCAACTGGACCAGAGCTGCCCATTTCCCTCCCATCCATGTACCTGTCCCAACTGCTCTTAAATGTTAAAATCAAACCTGCATTCACCACCTCCATTGGCAGCTTGTTCCACACTCAAACCACCCTCAGAGTGAAGAAATTCCCCCTTAAGTTCCTCTTCAAGTATTTCACCTCTCACCCTTGACCTATGATCTCTAGTTCTGGTCTCACCCAACCTCATTGGAAAAAGATTTTCTGCATTTACCCTATCAAATATATACTGTATAAGCTCAGAACACCATAACCCACAGGAGCAGAATTAGGCCAATCAGCCCATTGAACCTGATCCACCATTCCATCATGGCTGAGTTATAATCTTTTTCAACCCCATTGTCCTGCCATCTCCCTGTAACCATTGACGTCCTGACTAATCAAAAACCTATTAACCTCCGCTTTAAATACTCAGTGAGATGGACTTCACAGCCATCTGTGGCAATGGCTTTCACAGATTCACCACCCTCTGGCTAAAGAAATTCCTCCTTATCTCTGTTCTGAAGGGACACTCTCCAGAACTATTCCATAATCTAGTGTATACACTTCTATCAGATCTTCCCTCATTCTCCTACACTCTAGGGAATAAATGTCTTAACCTATTCAACCTTTTCCTACAACTGAGGTCCTTAAGTTCTGGCAACATCCTTGTAAATTTTCTCTGCTCTCTTACATCTTTCCTGTAGACCAGAACTGTACACAATTCTCACCAATGTCTTATACAACTTTATCATAACATCCCAACTCGTGTACTCATTACATTGATTTACGAAGGCCAACATGCCAAAAGCTCTCTTTATGGCCCTATCTACCTGTGATGCCACTTCAAAGAATTATGGATCTGCATTCCCAGAAAAAAAATCTTAGTACATACTGGCTGAGCCCTGAAAGGAAGTCACAATGGTGAGGAGTTGTGGCGTTGAGAAGTGAGAAGCATTTGGATGTGCAGAAAACATTTGCGATTGACTTTGAGTCAGCCAGCAGATACTCACGGTGGCCCCTTCCTTCCAAACTGCAACTGTCCATCCTCCGACGGTTAGGATGATATCCCTGAAGAAGGGCGATCTTTGCACGGTGTTCACAGGCCCATCGTGAACAGCGTAGCAGTGGGTGGGTTTTGGGGCTGTCATGGGAACATATACCAGAAGCTATGTCAGACACCAAGAAACCGGAACAGGAGCAGTCTGTCCCACCGGTCAATATATACATGGAAAGGTTTACATTAATTCTTCAGCTGCCCAGAGAGATGTGGACACAGCCCAGTCCAGCACATAAACCAGCTCCTCTCCCATTGATTGTCTTCATATCCTGCTGCCTCAGGAATGCAGGACTCCCTCCCAGGCTGATCATTTTCCACTCTCACCTTTCCTTTCAGTCTATCTACTCCCATTGAGTACAGAAGTTCGAAGGTTGTGGTGTGGTTGTACAGGACACCTGTGGGCTGCACTTGGAGTATTGTGTTCAGTTTTGGTCACCCTACTATAGGGAAGATGTGATTAACTGGAAAGAATGCAGAAAAGAACTTGCTGGTACCCGTGTTGAAGCTGGCTGAGTTTACAATCCTCTGCAGCTTTTTCTGATCCAGGCAGTGACACAAACAGTTAGAATTCAGCACCGCCAAGTTCATGCAGCAGGCCTGCATCAGACATCTCAGGGTTGGTACAGGTCTGACCCTGTACATTGGACACTTGTGAAAGCAACTAGGGTCAGAATTAGATAAAAATCTCCAAATTCCAGCCTGAACTGAATTGCCATCCCTTTACTGTGGAGGGGGATATTGTCAAATGGAATTTCAACACTTCCACACAAGGAGAATTGCAGCACAATTTTGTCTTCAGGTGAGAATTTTCTGAAATTGGGGCTCCAATGCACAGGATCACAAGATGTTGCAGAGAGTTGCAAACTCAGCCAACTTCTTGTGAGAGGCATTGATCGCGTGGATAGTCAGAGGCTTATCATCCCCAGGGCTGGAATGGCTAGCACAAGAGGGCACAGTTTTAAGGTGCTTGGAAGTAGGTACAGAAAAGAAGTCAGGGGTAAGTTTTTTACACAGAGAGTGGTGAGTGCATGGAGTGAGTTGCCGGCGACAGTGGTGGGTACAATAGGGTATTTTAAGAGACTCCTGGACAGGTACATGGAGCTCAGAATAATAGAGGGCTATGGGTAAGCCTAGGTAATTTCTAAGGTAAGGACATGTTCGGCACAGCTTTGTGGGCCGAAGGGCCTGTACTGTGCTGTAGGTTTTCAGTGTTTCTATGTTAACTCCATCACAGTCACAACTCTCCCCCAGCACTGAGGACACCTTCAGAAGGCAAGGCCCCAAGAGGGTGGCATCTATCACCCAAGACCCCCATCACCCAGGACGTGCCCTCTTCTCATTGCTACCATCAGGGAGGAGGTCCAGGAAACTGAAGACACACACTCAATATTTCAGAAACAGCTTCTTCCCCTCTGCCATCTGATTTCTGAACAATGAACCCATGTACACAACCTCACAACTTCTTTTTGTCAACATTATTCATTTAGATTGTGAATTATAGTAATTTTTATGTATTGCAGTAGACTGCTGCCGCAATACACCAAGTTTTATGACATATGGCAGTGATACTCAACCTCATTCTGATTTAGATTACAATTCTGATTCTACCTCTGATATTTTGGGTCAACATCCACGGTCCATATTAAACATCTAATAAATAAAATGAAAAAATGTGGATTTCAGTTGCATCTTTCGCAGCCTCAGGCTGTCTTTCAGGTGCTTCAGAGCAGCCAAAGTCCTTTCCAGGACACAGTTGTTACCTTGTGTGGATCTGCAGAGAGCAGTTTGCGATAAGTCACCACACACCACTCCCATCTGCACATTCCACCAGGCTCAAGGACAGCTTCTACCCCACTGTTATAAGACCATCAGACCATTTAGACATTGGAGCAGATTAGCAGAATTATTGAATAGCCCCCTGATACAATTAGATGGACTCTTGACCTCAGCTGATGTTAAACACAAGAGATTCTGCAGATGCTGGAAATCCAGAACAACACACACAAAGTGCTGAAGGAACTCAGCAGGACAGGCACCGTCAACAAATCAGGCATCATACCCTTCGTCAGGACTGGAAAAGAAGGGTGAATAAGGCAGAATAAAAAGATGGGGGAGGGGAAGGAGGACAACTAGAAGGTGATAGGAGAAGCCAGATGGACGGGAAAGGTTAAGGGCTGGAGAAGAAGGAATCTGGTAGGAGAGGAGAGTGGACCGGGGAGAAAGGCAAGGAGGAGCGACATCAGGGGAGAGGGAACGGACAGATGAGGAGAAAAGGTAAGAGGCCAGAGTGGGAATAGAAGAAGAGAAGGGGGAGAGAAAAAATTACTGGAAAAAATTGATGTTCATGCCATCAGGTTGGAGGCTACCGAGATGGAATATGAGGTGTTGCTCCTCCACCCTGAGAGTGGCCTCATCTTGGCAGAAGAAGCCATGAACCGACATGTTGGAAGGGGAACGGGGAGAGGAATTAAAATGGTTGGCCACCGGGAAATACTGCTTTTGACAGATCGAGTGCAGGTGCCCCAAGTTACGTCAGGTTTCACCAATGTAGTGGAGGCCGCATTGGGAACAGCAGGTACAATAGACGACGCCATCAGATTCACAGGTGAAGTGCTGCCTCACCTGGAAGAACTGTTTGGGGCTCTGAATGGAGGTGATGGAGGAGGTAAATGGGCAGATGTCACTTGCAGGGATATATGCCAGGAAGGAAATTAGCGGAGAGGGACAAGCGGATTATGGAGGGAGCAATCCTGTGGAAAACAGAGAGTGAAGAGGGGTGGAGATAAAGATGTGTTTGGCAGTAGGATCCCACTGAAGGTGGTAGAAGTAGCACAGAATGATGTGTGGATGTGTTAAGACGGCAGGAAGACTCCTACAGCTTTTTGTGTGTGTTGCTCTGGATTTCCAGCATCTGTAGGATCCCTTATGTTTATTGCATTACCAATATTATTCACTGGACAACCACTGTGCAGGACACAAAAAAATCACTTCCCCTAATCCTGCTTCTAGAGGCACAACTCATCTTGTATAAACATCACTTCCTATACACAAGCTGTTTTTTTATATCATTTCCTGCATGGGTTAGATTTATTTAATTTGCAGTGAACAGTGGAAAGACACATATCTTGAAAATAGCAATATCTGTGAGTCTAAAGTTACTGGCAAACATTGAATTGATATGTTACATTGCACCACAAGTTTACTCTTGTTTAGTCAGCATAGTTATGGAGTGTTGCGTATGTGTGAGAATGGTTGTATCAACAGCAGTTGTGAGAATTATCAATAGTATTAGTGTATTGAGGTATGCAATAATTCTGTATTGAATTTAATATATATTTTACTTAACTGTCTGCAGTTTAACAGAAAAGAGAGCTCATAAAAACCCTGAAGAAAGCTTCCATCTCAGGTGATTTTTCAGTTGTTTAGCTCACTGCATAGCTGTATACATATGCACAGTGAGGGCATTAGACCAGTGATTTCACGAGAAAGTGGTTCACTTACTGGTCATTTTGCCAGTGTCCATGTCCCTCTCCACTTGCCAGTCTACATAAGTAACTTCTCCATCCTGGAGAAAAAGCACAAAACAATGCCATCAAGGACATATATCTATATATACGTAACGTGCTGTAAGCTTTCACTGCTAATGTAATGGTTTCTCTGTAGCAGCAATGTTTGGGTTATGACAAGAGATAACAGGGCTTTGGAATGTGGAGCTATCCAATGAGATAGATGTTGTTCTTTCTTGTGGGTCTGGAAGCAGGGATTTCATGGTCTTTTGCCGGGGAGAGATGAGGAGAGAAGACGGGAATGGAGAGAGTTGGGAGACCACCAGACGGGATGGACTTGGAGCGAGGATCCGAAGGTCAGTGACGATCGGAGGAGGTCAATGGTGGACGAACGGCTTATCAGTGAGCTCCAACGTTGTGCAATAGACTGTTTCATGAGAATGGGCCCTTTTCTTTCTTTTTTGTTTCTTTACTAACCATATAGTCAAATTAAGAATTATGAAGCTCAATCATTTAATTGTATATTGAGTACTGTTTGTTATTTCACGGTACTGATTTATAACAGAGGGCACATCGCACAGCATCCACCTAAACAAGATTTCTTAAGTTTGGCCGGGCCAGGGGCTATCATCCCCTAGATTAAGCTGCTAGCTGAACCGAGGGTTACATATATATAAGCTGCCAGCAAAGAGCCAGTAACATCATGAGCGACCTCACTCACCTCACTCCTGGACTGTTTGTCCCACTCCCATCGGGGAGGAGGCTAAGTGGCATCCACACCAGGAACACCAGACTCAAAAACAGTTACTTTCCCCAAGCAGAAAGGCTGATCAACACCTCCACCCACTAACCCACCCCTCCACACCCCCAACCACCACTACTTTATCATTTCCTGTCAGAGTCACCTTATGTACAGACACTCATGTGCCTAACATCACCTTACGGACAGACAATGAATTTATGTATATAAGCTATCATATGTACACCCACATTCAACAGTCACTAGTACATTGTGTTTAATAGGATTGCTTTTGAATTTATATTTGTGGTGTTTTTATGCTTACTGTGTTTTTTACGTTCTGTTGGATCCAGAGTAACAAGCATTTTGTTCTCAGCTCAAATGCCATCGATAAATTTGCTGACAACTCAAGTATCGTTGGCAGAAGTTCAGATGCTGATGAGAGGGCATACAGGAGTGAGATAGATCTGCTAGTGGAGTGGTGTTGCAAAACCAACCTTGCACTCAACATCAGTAAGACTAAAGAATTGATTGCAGACTTCAGGAAGGGCAAGACGAGCGATCACCACCAGGAGAATCAGAATCAGGTTTATTGTCACCGGCATATGATGTGAAATTTGTTAACTTAGCAGCAGCAGTTCAATGCAATACATAATATAAAAGAAAAATATAAATAAGTAAATCAATTACAGTATATGTATATTGAATAGATTAAAAATCATGCAAAAACAGAAATTATATATATTTAAAAAGTGAGGTAGTGTTCACAGGTTCAATGTCCATTTAGGAATCGGATGGCAGAGGGGAAGAAGCTGTTCCTGAATCGCTGAGTATGTGCCTTCAAGGCTTCTGTATCTCCTACCTGATGGTAACAGTGAGAAAAGGGCATGCCCTGGGTGCTGGAGGTCCTTAATAATGGATGCTGCCTTTCTGAGACACCGCTCCTTGAAGATGTCCTGGGTACTTTGTAGGCTAGTACCCAAGAATTTACAACCCTCTGCAGCTTCTTTCAGTCCTGTGCAGTAGCCCCTCCATACCAGACAGTGATGCAGCCTGTCAGAATGCTCTCCGCGGTACATCTATAGAAATTTTTGTGTTTTTGTTGACATACCAAATCTCAAACTTTTAATGTAGTTGCTATCTTGTCTTCTTTTTAGTTGCATCGATATGTTGGGACTAGGTTAGGTCCTCAGAGATCTTGACACCCAGGAACTTGAAGCTGCTCACTCTCTCCACTTCTAACCCCTTTATGAGGATTGGTATGTGTTCCTTCTCTTAATCTTCCTGAAGTCCACAACCAGCTCTTTCGTCTTACTGACGTTGAGTGCCAGGTTGTTGCTGCGGCACCATTCCATCAGTTGGCACATCTCACTCCTGTACACCCTCTCATCACCACCTGAGATTCTACCAACAATGGTTGTATCATCAGCAAATTTGTAGATGGTATTTGCGCTATGCCTGGCCACGCAGTCGTGTGTATAGAGAGAGTAGAGCAGTGGGCTAAGCACACACCCCTGAGGTGTGCCAGTGTTGATCGTCAGTGAGGAGGATATGTTATCACCGATCCGCACAGACTATGGTTTTCCAGTTAGGAAGTTGAGGAGCCAATTGCAGAGGGAGGTACAGAGGCCCAGGTTCTGCAAATTCTCAATCAGGATTGTGGGAATGATGGTGTTAAATGCTGAGCTATAGTCGATGAACAGCATCCTGACATAGGTGTTTGTATTGTCCAGGTGGTCTAAGGCCGTGTGAAGAACCATTGAGATTGCATCTGCCGTTGATCTATTGTGATGATAGGCAAATTGCAATGGGTCCAGGTCCTTGCTGAGGCAGGAGTTCAGTCCAGTCATGACCAACCTCTCAAAGCATTTCATCACTGGCGATTGTCACTAAGGCAGTTCACATTATTCTTCTTAAGCACTGGTATAATTGTTGCCTTTTTGAAGGAAGTGGGAACTTGCGCCCGTAGCAGTGAGAGGTTCAAAATGTCTTTGAATACTCCCGCTAGTTGGTTGGCACCAGTTTTCAGAACCTTACCAGGTACTCCATCGGAACCTTCCGCCTTGCTATGGTTCACTCTCTTTAAAGACAGCCAAACATTGACCTCCAAGACAGAGATCACAGGGTCACTGGGTGCAGCAGGGATCTTCACAGCTGATAGTTATATTTTCCCCTTCAAAGTGGGCATAGAAGGCATTGAGTTCATCTGGTAGTGAAACATCATCACTGCCATTCATGCTATTGGGTTTCGGTTTGTAGGAAGTAATGTCTTGCAAACCCTGCCAGAGTTGCCGTGCATCCGATGTTGCCTCCAACTTCATTTGAAATTGTCTCTTCGCCCTTGAAATAGCCCTCCGCAAGTCATACCTGGTTTTCTGGTGCAGCCCTGGGTTGCCAGACTTGAGTGCTACCAGTCCTCAAAGGTGGATCAGAAGTGAAAAGGGTGAGCATTTTCAAGTCCCTGTGTGTCAATATCTCTGAGAACTTAATGTGGGCCGAACATATTGATGCAGTTACGAAGAAGGCACACAGCGGCTATATTTCATAACTGACCTCATTAGCTCCGGTGAACTCCCAATCACTGCTGCCAAACTCATAGTTCCCTTACCCTTACCCCATACTGCTCGCTTCTACCTCCTACACAGAATCCACAAGTCAGACTGTCCGGGAAGGCCTGTTGCTTTTGCAAGCTCCTGCCTGACTGAACTCATGTCCTCATATTTTGGTTCCATTCCATTCCATCCCCCTTGGTTCAGTCCCTTCCCACCAGGGCCCGAACTTTAGACAGGTCTAGGCTGGGCTGCAGCCCAGGGGCCAGAGATGCAGAGGGGCCCAAAATAGGTAGCTATCAGCATGGCAGACAAAAAAAAACGAGAATGAATCAGAAAAGAAAAAAGAAACAAAAAGAGGACTGTGAGAAAGAAGTATTAAAAAAGACATTGAAGTTGACAGCAACACATACAAAAAATGCTGGTGAACGCAGCAGGCCAAACAGCATCTAAAGGAAGAGGTACAGTCGACGTTTCGGGCCGGGACCCGTTGTCAGGACTAACTGAAAGAAGAGATAGTAAGAGATTTGAAAGTGGGAAGGGGAGGGGGAAATTGACAGAATTTTTTAAACCTTTTCTTGATAATGGAGCAGTACCATCGCCCTTGTCACAGTCTGAGACCGGTGGACAAATGGAGATTTGTTCAACAGCTAGCACTAGCACCAGCATTAGCACAGGACCACTGTCCTTGCCACAGTCAGCAGCTAACGTTGAAGAGGCAGAGGGCATGACTTTGGGATTCCCGACCACAGAAGCCTCACAACCACTGGGCCGCCATTAATGCTAATGTTACCGCTACTGAGGATCCTTATGGCACTGATCCTGCTCGCAGGGGAAACGTTAGATGATTCATTCCCAGCATACTGGGCTAACCTGCCAGAATAAGAATGTGGATATCAAAGCTTCGGAACGAGTATACAAACAGCAGAGATGTTTTTTTTCTCCAAATTTCACTTCAAATGCAAGCTGGTAAATGGTGAGTACATATCAAGGCGATGGCTCTTATATTCCCCTTCCACTGGCTGTGTGTTTTGTTTTGCATGCCGCATCTTCAGTGATGGTAACTGTCAGTCCATCTTCGAAACTGGCTTTAGCGACTGGAAACATGCTGCTGAGCGCATAGGAGAGCATGAAAATAGCGAACACCACAGGAAAACGATACTGACCTACGTTACACTAGCATCTGACAGCAGAAGAATAGATACAGAACTGCAAAAATAGCTCAAGTCAGAGTGTGTCTTCTAATAAGTGGTCTTTACTCTGCATGCCACACAGCACAGCAATAGGTTAGTATGTGCTAGATCTCATTTTTCAAGAAGATTGTTGGAGTATTGTCAAGTTTCCTAATTTGCCATAGTGCCATCTCTCTTGGCCTTTTTGTCTCTCATTTCCATTTTACTTCCTCAGAGCACACGGTTGAGAGAAGTACCTAGATAAAAATGCTTTGGCATTGTTTGAGAATTAAGGCCTATGGTATGTGCAGCAATAGCTAAATAAAGATTTAAGATTGGGTACAATCATACTTCGTCTCCCTTATAACTTTACTGAGCCAACTAAGCCCATGTCAATTTTTGAGTGCTTTAGGTGCTTTCCTTCAAACTAAGAATCTGCATTACTTTCTGTCCTCCCTCTTAAGGCCTGTAAGTTTATAGCCTACGTATTGTACTAAACCAATGTCTTGGTCCACAGCTTTGATATTTAGACCAGTACGACCTTTGCTCTTGCTCTTGCCTTTTTTTGCTTGGTGCCGCAGCATTTTACAGTGTCGGCAGGGGCCCATCAGGGCCTCCAGCCCACTAAATCGGCCCTGCTTCCCACCTATACGCATAACACTTCTCATGGCCTCGATCTCCTCAGTAACTTTTAACTCCCTGGCCCTGACCACCTCACCTTCACCATGGATGTTCAGTCCCTATACACTTCAATCACTCATCTGGAAGGACTCAAACCCCTCCTCTTCTTTCTTAGTAAGAGAACCAACCAATCCCCCTTCACCACCACCCTCCTCCATCTGGCAGAGCTGGTCCTCACCCTGAACCATTTTTTCTTCTGCTCTTCCCATTTTCTCCAAACTCGAGGGGTAGCCGTGGGCACTCGCATGGGCCGTAGCTATGCCTGCCTCTTCACTGGCAATGTAGAACAGTGTATGTTCGAAGCCTACCCCAGTTATACTCTCCAACTCTTCCTCCGTGCCACTAATGACTGTATTGGTGCTGCTTCATGCATCCATACTGAGTTCACCAATTTTATCAACTTTGCCTCTGACTTCCAGCCTGCCCTTAAATTCACTTCGTCCATCAATAACAAGTTCTCAATCTCTCTGTCTCCGTCTCTGGAGACAAACTGTCAACTGACATTATTTATAAACCTACAGATTGCCACAGTTGCCTCAACTAAAAACCCTCACTAGTAGAAAGCATTCTTCTAGGGTGCATCACAACCTGGTACGGAAGTTGTCCTGTCCAAGACCAAAAGAAGCTGCAGAAGATCGTGAACACGGCGCAGCACATCACACAAACCAATCTTTTGTCCTTGGACTCACGTTACACCACACGCAGTCGGAGCAGTTCTGCCAGGATAATCAAGGACACGACCCACCCAGCCAACACACTTTTCGTCCCTCTTCCCTCCGGGAGAAGGTTCAGGAGCTTGAAGACTCATACGGCCAGATTTGGGAACAGCTTCTTTCCAACTGTGATAAGACTGCTGAATGGATCCTGACCTGGATCTGGGCCGTACCCTCCAAATATCTGGACCTGCCTCTCGGTCATTTTGCACTACCTTACTTTCCATTTTCTATTTTCTATTTACAATTTATAATTTAAATTTTTAGTATTTACTATCGATTTGTACTCCAGGGAGCGGGAAGCACAGAATCAAACATGGCTTTGATGATTGTATGTTCTTGTATCAATTGTTTGGCGACAATAAAGTATAAAGTATTAATGATATCTCTTCCCACACTATCTCCTGTAAAAATGCTATTCCCTTTTCTCAGCTTCTTCACCTCCACCATATCTGTTCTCAGGATGCGGTTTCCATTGCAGGACATCAGAGATGTTCTCCTTTAGAGAGTGGGGTTTCCCTCCCTCTACTACAGACACCACCCTCACCTGCACCTCTTCCATTTCACATCCACTCATGCTCACCTCATCATCCTGCCGCCTTAATAGTCATAGAGTACTTCTTGTCCTTACCTACCACGCCCCCATCAGCCTCCACATCCAACACGTTATCCTCCACAACTTCCACCATCTCCAAAGGGATCCCATCACTAAACATATCCTTACCTCTCTCCCTCTGCTTTCCACATCCGCAGGGATCACTCCCTCCGTGATTCCCTAGTCCATTCATCCCTCCCCACTAATCTCTCTCCTGGCACTTATCCATGCAAGCAGCCCAAGTGCTCCACCTGCCCACTCACCTCCATTCCGGAGCCCAAACAGTCCCTCCAGGTGAGACAACACTTCACCTGCAAACCTGCTGGGGTTGTCTATCACATCCGGTGCTCCTGATGCTGCCCCCTCTACATAGGTGAGATCCAGCGTAAATTGAGGGACGGTTTTGTCCAGCGCCTCTGCACTCTCTGCCAGAGGCAGGACTTACCGGCAGCCAAACACTTAAATTCCAATTCCTATTCCCATTCCAATGTGTTGATACATGGCCTCCTCATGTGTCACAAAGAGGCCACCCTCAGGGTGGAGAAACAACACCTTATATTCCATCTGGGTAGCTCCCAACCTGATAGCATGAATATTGATTTCTACCTCCGTAAGCAACCCCCTCCTCGATTCCGCCCTCTGACCTTTTACTTCTCACCTAACCATTACTTTCTCCTTTCTCCCATGGGCCCTTCTCCTCTCCTCTCAGGTTCTTTCTTCTCCGGCCCTTGACCTTTTCCAGCAACCTATCACCTCCTTCCCTCCCTCCCACATCTTTTTATTCTGGCAACTTCCCCCTTCCTTTCCAGTCCTGAAAGATGGAATGTTTATTCATTTCTATAGATGCTATCTGACCAGCTGAGTTCCTCCAGTGTTTTGTGTGTGTTGCTTCTGATATTTCATTAGGAGTTTGAGGAGATTTGGTATGTCACCGAAGACTGTAGCAAATTTCTACAGATGTACCATGGAGTGCATTGTAACTGGCTGCATCACCATCCGGTATGGGGTGGGGGCACTGCATAGGATTGAAATAAGCTGCAGAGAGATGCAAACTCAGTCGGCTCCATTATGAGCACTAGCTTCTCCGGCATCTAGGACAGCTTCAAGGAGCGATGCCTCAAAGGGGCTGTGTCAGTCAATAAGGACCCCCATCACCCAGATCACGCCTTGTTCTCAGGAAGTGTCATCATTGGAGAGAGTCCACAGGAGGTTCATGAGGATGATTCTGGGAATGAAGGGGTTAACATATGAGGAGTATCCAGCAGCTTTGGGCCTGTACTCACCAGAATTTAGAAGAATTGGCGTGGGGGGGGGGGGGGCGGGAATCTCATTGAAACCTAACGAATGTAGAAAGGACTAGATAGGGTGGATGTGGAGAGGATGTTCCCTCTTGTGGGGGTATCCAGAACTAAAGGGCACAGCCTCAAACCTGAGGGGTGACCCATTTAGAACAGAGGTAAGGAGGAATTTTTTTTAGCCAGGGAGTAGTAAATCTGTGGAATGCTCTGCCACAGACTGTGGTGGAGGCCAAGTCTGTGTGTATATTTGAGACGGAACCTGATCATTGCCTGATCGGTCTGGGCTTCAAAGGATATGGCGGGAAGGCAGGTGTATGGGGTTGAGTGAGATCCAGGATCAGCCATGATGGAATGGCAAAGTAGACTTGATGAGCTGAATGGGCTAATTCTGCTCCTATGTCATATGGTCTTATGGAGGTACAGAAGTGTGAAGGCACACACTCAGTGATTCAGGAACAGCTTCTTCCCCTCTGCCATCAGATTTTGGAATGGACATTGAACATTTCTCTCTTTGTGAACTACTTATTAACACTGAGCTCCACAGTTTCAGACAACCACTGCAGACATTGTATGATCCTTCACCTGATGATTGTATTACCCTACTGCCATCCTGAACCAATGTGGATAACTTCCCTCACCCCAACACTGACCTGATTCAACAAGCAACAGACTCACTTTCAAGGACCCTACAACTCATGTTCTCAGCATTATTTATTTATTTGCAATTTGTCTTTTGTACATTGGTTGTTTGTCAGTCTTTATTTATGTATAGTTTTTCATAAATTTTACTGTATTACTTTACTTTCCTGTGAATACCTGCAAAAAAAAACAAACCTTAAGGAAATATATGGTGACAAATACGTACTGAGCTCTTCAGTCTCCGAGAGGATTCTGAGTGGCAGAGGCAGCGTGCACGCACCTCGTAGTGGGCAGGCTGAGGATGGGGCACAAACAATGTTTGGCTCCATTTCACCAGTTAAAGCTCCATTGATCATTGATTAAAGCGATGAGGGAGACCGAAACATCAGAGCAAGTGCAGAGGGTAAGCGCTGGCTGCCTATCTTTTGATCATTTACTCTGTACGTACCGGAGAGGGGAGAGCCGCCACTTCACCCAGAGAGTGCTGCCCAGGTTTTTTCTGCATTTTAGACATGAACTTTGGACTGTAGACTCTTGTTCAGTCTTACAGTTTTTATATTTTGTGTTTTTTTTAACCCATACCCAATCTCTTTTTTTTTGCGTAGGGTGGGTGATATCGGGGTTAATGTGCCGTTTTGTTCGATCTTCTGTGTGAGAAGAGGGATTTGGGGGCTGATGTGCCTGTTCTGTTCTTATTAATTATTTTTTGCAGGAAGGTGTGATTTAGGGGTTGATGATCATAATGTCTTTCTTTTCTTTCTTGGTTTCATGGCTACCCAGAGAACTAAAGAATTTCAGAGTTGTGAACTTTGATAATAAATGAACTTTTGAAACTTTGATAATAAATTTAATTTGAAGTAGGGATTGCTGCTGCATCCGTTGTTTTTGTCATCTATATCAATTATCTGGATGATAATGTGGTTAACTGGATCACCAAATTTGCAGATGACACCAAGATTGGGGGTGTAGTGGGCAGTGAGGAAGGCTATCATGGGCTGAAAAATGGCTGATGGAATTTAATGCAGACAAGTGTAAAGTGTTGCACTTCAGTAAAACCAACAAGGTTAGGACTTACCCAGTGAATGGTAGGGCATTGAGAAGTGTGGTAGAACAAAGGGCTCTGGGAATACAGGTCTGATAACTTGTTGAAAAGGGTGTCACAGGTAGATAGGGCTGTCACAGGTAAAGGGAGCTTTTGGCACACTGGCCTTCATAAATCAAATTATTGAGTACAGGAGATGGATGTTATGTTAAAGTCGTATAAGATGTTAGTGAGGCCTAAATTAGAGTATTGTGTGTAGTTTTGGTCACCTACCTACAGGAAAGATGTAAATAAGGTTGAGAGAGTACAGAGAAAATTTACAAGGATGTTGCCAGGTCTTGAGGACCTGAATTATAAGGAAAGATTGAATGGATTAGAACTTTATTCCCTTGAACGTAGAAGATTGAGAGGAGATTTGACAGAGATATACAAAATTATGAGGGGTATAGTTACGGAAAATGCAAGCTTTTTCCACTGAGTTCGGGTGGGACAACAACGAGAGGTCATGGGTTAAGGGTAAAGGTAGAAAGTTTAAGTGGAACATGAGGGGAAACTTTTTTCACTCAGAGGGTTGTTAGGGTGTGGAGCAAGCTGCCAGCACAAGTGGTCCATGCGAGCTTGGTTTCTACATTGAAGAGAAGTTTAGATAGGTACATGGATGGTAGGGGTATGGAGGGCTACGGTCCCGGTGCAGGTCAATGGGAGCTGGCAGTTTAAATAGTTTGGCACAGAATAGATTGGCCTGTTACTGTGCTGTAATATTCTATGAGTCTCTGACAGATTTTGAGAGGTCCCTCTTATCAGCCACCATCATCCCTTTTGTCATTCATCTGTCAAAGTTCAAAGTAAGCCAGTGAGGGTAGGAATAGGATGATCTGGCAGATGAATTGGAAGTGAATAAATGGCTGGGATTTGTAGTTAAGTGTCTTTTCAATTCTGCTGGAGCCATTGCTGCATATGTAAGTTATTTGCCACAGACTAGGCACGATGGAATAGGGGTTAATATAATATAAAAAAGAACGGCATAGTAAGTAACTAAACAAGAAAACTGCAAAAAATACAAACACTTCACAATACTATTCACTTCTAACCTACACAATCCACCTTTTACAACATTTACAACCGCAAGCAGCAGGCCAGCAGCTGAGTCACAGCACGTAAAAATTCCTTCTTTAGAATGAAGTTGTTGAGTATAAGAGCTGGAATGTTATGATGAGGTTGTATAAGGCATTGGTGAGGCCGAATCTCGAGTACTGTGTACAGTTTTGGTCACCAAATTACAGGAAGGATATAAATAAGGTTGAAAGAGTGCAGAGAAGGTTTACAAGGATGTTGCTGGGACTTGAGAAACTCAGTTACAGAGAAAGGTTGAATAGGTTAGGACTTTATTCCCTGGAGCGTAGAAGAATGAGGGGAGAGTTGATAGAGGTATATAAAATTATGATGAGTATGGATAGGGTGAATGCAAGCAGGCTTTTTCCACTGAGGCAAGGGGAGAAAAAAACCAGAGGACATGAGTTAAGGGTGAAGGGGGAAAAGTTTTTAAAGGAACATTGTTGGGGGGGGCGTCTTCACACAGAGAGTGGTGGGAGTGTGGAATGAGCTGCTAGACGAAGTGGTAAATGCGGGTTCTTTTTTAACATTTAAGAATAAGTTGGACAGATACATAAATGGGAGGTGTATGGAGGGATATGGTCCGTGTGCAGGTCAGTGGGACTAGGCAGAAAATGGTTTGGCACAGCCAAGAAGGGCCAAAAGGCTTGTTTCTGTGCTGTAGTTTTTCTATGGTTTCTATGGATTTGTATGGAAAATTTCCCTCCAATTTTCTACTACACTAGTAGAGTTTCTTCGCTCCTATAAGTCAGTCAGCAGAGATTAAGGGGAAGTTGGGAGAGGTAATTCATGAGGGAGACACTGATGTCACAGCCCAAGTTGGGCAAGCCTATTCAATGCTCAGAAAACGCACTTCACGTTCCTCATCAGCCTACCATCCTCCCCTCCGTGCAATACAACACTCACCAATTATCAACAGCCTTCCCTATCTCGTGTCAGAAACTGTGAGAATAAGCATGGTCCTACTGCACACTGCCACACTAATCTGAGAGAGACTGCTGATGGGGCAGCTCAGTCACTGCGAGCACTAGCATCCTGCGTTGCACAAAGTTCAAAAAACTATGTTAATTTTTTTTTTCAATCACGATCTCTCACAGAAACCCGACTGACCTCTCACGGTGCCCTGGTTTAAATTAATTTGGCAGGGGAATGAGAACCAGAATGATGGGGCAGAGGATGGAGCAGTTTGTATACAAGTCGAATCAGTATGTAGTGAGACTGTGAGGAAGACAGACAGCTGATGGGGCAAAGTTGCAGTCAGTGGAGTGCATTGCAGTGTAACAGAGACAAAATCAAAAAGGCTGATGAATACAGGGCTGAAGGCGTTATACTTGAATGCACACTGTGTATGGAATAAGGTAGATGATCTTGTAGGGCAGGTAGAGATTGTCAGGTATGAGGTTGTGGGCATCACTGAATCATGGCTGAAAGAAGATCATAGTTGGGAGCTTAACATCCAAGGATACATTATATTGAAAGGACAGGCAGATAGGCATGGCTCTATTGGTAAAAAATAAAATCAAATCCTTAGAAAGAAGTGACTTAGGACTGGAAGATGTAGAATTGTTGTGGGTAGAGTTAAAGAACTGCAAGGGTAAAAAGACCCCGATGGGAGTTATATACAGGCCTTCAAACATTATCCAGGATGTGGGCTGCAAATTACAACACAAGATAGAAAATGCACTTCAAAAGAGCAATGTTACAATATTCATGGGGGATTTCAATATGCAGGTAGATTGGGAAAATCAGGTCAGTGCTAATTTTGGATCACAAGAAAGAGAATTTGTAGAAAGCCTCTGAGATGGCTTTTTAGAACAGCTTATGGTTGAGACCACTGGGGATCAGCTATTCTGGATTGGGTGTTGTGTAATGAACCGGGTTTGATTAGGGAGCTTAAGGTAAAGGAACCTTAAGGAAACAGTGATCATAATATGATAGAATTCACCCTGAAATTTGAGAGGGAGAAGTTAAAGTCAAATGTGGAGTAATGGAAATTACAGAAGCATGAGAGAGGAGCTAGCCAAAATTGATTGGAAGGGAACGCTAGCAGGGATTACACAGAGCAGCAAAGACAGGAGTTTCTGGGAGCAATTTCGGCACAGGATAGATACATCCCAAAGAAGAAGATTTCGAAAGGAAGGAATGTGTAACTGTGGCTGACAAGGGAAATCAACGTAAAAACATAAGTGAGGGCATATAATAGAGCAAAAATCAGTGGGAAGTTAAAGAGGTTTGGGAAGCTTTTAAAAACCAACACAAGGCAACTAAAAAAGCCATAAGGAGGGGCAAAATGAAATATGAAGGTAAGCTAGCCAATAATATCAAAGACGATACCTAAGGTTTTTTCAGACATATGAAAAGTAAAAGAGAGGTGAAAGTAGATATTAGACCACTGGAAAATGACACTGAAGAGGCAGTAATCGGGGACAAGGAAATGGCAGATGAACAGAACAGGTATTTTGTGTCAGTCTTCACTGCGGAAGACATGAGCAGTATGCTGAAAGTTCAAGAGTGACAAGGGGCAGAAGTGAGGGCAGTTGCTATTTCTAGGGGAAGGTGCTCAGGAAGCTGAAAGGTCTGAAGGTGGACTGGAAGGACTACCCCCTGGGGTTCTGAAGGAGGTAGCTGAAGAGAGTGTGGAGGTATTAATACTGATCTTTCAACAATTACTGGATTCTGGCGTGATTCTGGAGGGCTGGAATATTGTAAATGACACTCTGCACTTCAGGAACAGTAGGAGGCAGAAGAAAGGAAATTGCAGGGCAGTTAGCCTGACCAGTGTTTGGGAAGATGTAGGAGTTCACTGTTAAGGATGTGGTTTCAGGGTACTCGAGGCACATGGTAAAATAGGCTGAAGGCCCTGTGATTTCCTCAAGGGGAAATCTTGTCTGACAAATTTGTTGGAATTCTTTGAGGAAATAGCAAGCAAGATAGGCAAAGGAGAATCAGTGGATGTTGTGTACTTTGACAAGGTGCCTCACATGAGGCTGCTTAGCAAGGTAAGAGCCCATGGAATTATAGGAAAAATACTAGTATGGTAGAGCATTTGCTGATTGCCAGGAGGCAAAGAGTGGGAAGAATTTTCTGATTGGCTGCCAGTGACGAACGGCGTCCCGCAGGGCTCGATATTGGGACCACTTCTTTGTCAATGATTTGTATGATGGAATTGGTGGCTTTGTGACCAAGTTTGAGGATACAGTAATGTGAAGATAGGTGGAGGGGCAGGTAGCATTGAGGAAGCAGGGAGGCTGCTGAAGGACTTAGGCAGATTTGGCAAAAAAGTAGCAGCTGGAATACAGTGTCAGGAAATGTAAGGTCATGCACTTTGGTGGAATGAATAAAAGTGTAGACTATTTCCTAAATGGAGGGAAAATTCAAAAATCTGCGGTGCAAACGGACTTGGGAGTCCTTGTGCAGGATTCCCCAAAGGTTAACTTGCAGGTTGAGTCTGTGGGGAGGAAGGGAAGACAAATCCAATGTTAGCATTCATTTCAAGAGGACTAGAATATAAAAGCTAGGATGTAATCTGAGGCTTCATAAGGCATTGGGCAGACCGCACTTGGAACATTGTCAGCAGTTTTGGACCACTCACCTAAGAAACGATGTACTGACATTGGACAAGGTTCAAAAGAATGATTCCTTGAATGAAAAGAGTGTTTGACTGCTCTGGGCCTCTACTCACTGGAATTTAGAAAAAAGTGAGTTGGGGATCTCATTGAAACCTATCAAATGTTGAAAGGCCTCAATAAAGGGGATTTGGAGAGGATGTTTCCTATACTGGGAAGTCTAGACCAGGGCAACAATCTCAAAACAGAGGGGCGTCCATTTAGAATGGAGATGAGGGGGAATTTCTTTAGCCATAGGCAGCTGTGGAGGCAAGGTCATTGGGTGTACTTAAGGCGGCAGTTGATAGATTCGTGATAAGTCAGGGCATGAAAGGATACGGGGAGAAGGGAGGAGAATGAGGTTGGGAGGGGCATGGATCAGCAATGATCAAATGGTGGAGCAGACTTGATGGGCCAAATGGCCTAATTCTGCTTGCATGTCTTATGGTCTTATGAAATGTCAGGGACTGACAAACACCAATGTGCAATGTGCAGAAAGCGGGACGTACAAAGTTCTTACAAACAATATTGGAGTTGAACTTAGAACTCTGACACCCTGAGCTGTAATAGCATCACATTAACCAGTACAATATCGTGGTGCCGACAGTAGCATAGCAGTTATACCATTATTAATACAGATATTACTAATGGTGGGGAGGTACGTGCCCGTGATGTATTGGGCTGAGTACACATTCCATGTTTTTTGTGACGTCTCTCTTCTTTCTTCTCCAGGTTACACTACCTCAGATTGCAGGCAGTGGGGAATACAGCCCGATACGAGTAAGCATGAGAGAGAAATGCACTGACAGGATAAACGGTATGGTTTTGTCTCCACCATTCTGATGGGGAATCTTGGCCTGAAACGTTGACTGTCCGTACATGCTTGCCGACCTGCTGAGTTCCTTCAGCATTTTGTGTTTGTTGCCTGACGAAACATATCTGTCCTGTCCTAACTACTCTGCATTAGCTTTCAGAATTGATTTTAAAGTTATCTTATTTATTTTTGAACTTTTTAATTGTTTGGGACCGGAATCGTTTTTGTTTTATAATCCTGCTCGAGCTCTCAGGTCTTCTTCCACCAGCCTCTTAAGTTTAAACTACCTCCCTCAGAAGGTAATTGGCAGGTCAGCTATTTTGGACTACACTCTTAAACAGTGGAGCTCAATACCTAAAATATAAGGAATGCAGGTTCACATGACACTTTTAAACGCCAGCTCAAAACCTATTTATTTAACCTTGCTGTTAACTAACATCATTTTGTCTTCTATTTTCTTGTTTATCCTTCACCTTGAAAAGCACCTTGAATTACAGTGTCTAAATGAAAAGTGCTCTATAAACAAGTTATGATGATTATTATTATTACAAAAATGATTACTTGGCCCAACTTGTGTCCAATAGCAACAAAGATCAGATTGACTTACCTCGGTACCGATGAAGAGGAAGGTGTTGATGTCTGTCAGGGTGGTCAGATCTCTGGCTGAAGGAACGTCCTTGCTGCTGTACTCTTTGTTTTCCCCTTTGTCTTTTAGGAGGTGTAGTTGGGACTGCTCTATAGGGAGGACAACCATCCATCACTGTCGACATCACAGAATTTTCATTGAAAACACAAGTGATTAAAATGTGGCTTTTAGAATGAGAAATGCTAAAACCCAAAATTCCAAATTCTACACAATCCGACTTGCCACCACTGTGACAACAGGAGTTATTCGGTCTTGCAGCTGGCTGTGGATTGATTGTGCAGTGGTTTGGGACAAGTCCTGATCTGTAGACATTTCAGAACGTCTCCTGGATACAGTCAGTAAATATATTTACATGGAATCGCTCAGTTCCACAGATAATTTTGGAATTGGAAATGGTTTATTATTGTCACCTGTACCGAGGTAGAGTGAAAAGCCCGTCTTGCATACTGTTGATACAGAGTGCACTGAGGCACAACAAGGGAAAACAATAGCAGAATGCAGAACAAAGTGCAGCAGTTACTGGGAAAGAGCAGTGCAGACAGACAATAAGATGCAAGATCATATCTAGATAGATTCTGAGGTCAAGAGTGCATCATACTAGAGTTCATACTAAAGGTCCATTCAAAAGTCCTTGAGCCTGGTGGTACGTGCTTTCAGGCTTTTGTATCTTCTGCCTGATGAGAGAGGGGAGAAGAGAGAATGTCCAGGGTGGGTGCGATCTTTGATTATCCTGTGTGCTTTACTGAGGCAGCGAGAAGTCCATGGAGGGGAGGCTGGTTTCTGTGATATGCTGAGCTGTGTCCACAATTATCCGCAGATTCTTGCAATCACATATTGACAGAGCGCAAATGAAGCTCTTCAGTGCATCTTTGGCTAGAAACTGAGGAGTATTGTGGACTATGGCCATGGACCAAACATGACAGATGGGATTAGCTTGCTGAGCAACAGAGTCAGTATGGATCAGTTGGGCTGAAGGGCCTTTTTCTGTGCTGTATGACTCTATGATTGTAACATTACAGCACAGGAACAGACTTGTCAGCCCACAATGTCTGTACCGAACACAATGCCACAGAAAAACTAAATCTCTTATGACTCATATAATCCATATCCCTCCATTTCCTGAATACTCTGGTGCCTGACTAACAGCCTCTTGCATGTCACTATCGTATCTGCTTCTACCACCATCCCGTGTGGTCTCTCCCAGGCAATCACCTCTCTGTGTTTGAGAAAAACATGGTCAATGCTCTTACTTGGACTATTGAGTTCAGATCTAGTCACCTCATCATAGGAAGGATGTGGAAGCTTTAGAGAGGGTGCAGAGGAGATTTACCAGGATGCTGCCTGGATTGGAGAGCGTGTCTTATGAGGAGAGGTTGAGCGAGCTAGGGCTTTTCTCTCTGGAGCGAAGAAGAATGAGAGATGACTTGATAGAGGTGTACAAGATGATCAGAGGCATAGATCGAGTGGACAGCCAGAGACTCTTCCCCCAGGAAATGGCTAATAAAAGGGGACATAATTTTAAGGTAATTAGGAGACAGTATGGGGAGGATGCCAGAGGCACACGGAGTGGTGGGTGTGTGGGGCACGCTACCAGGGGTGGTGGTAGATTAGGGAGAATTAAGAGTTTCTTAGACTGGCACATGGATGAAAGAAGATGGGCTACTTGGAAGGGAAGGGTTAGAACTGTGCTGTAAAGTCCTATGATGTGTATATGGAGTCTTTACCCCTCAGGCTGGGTGAGACTAGAACTGGAGCTCACAGGTTTAGGTGAGAGGTGAAGTATTTAAGGGGAATCTGAGGGGGATCTTCTTCGGGGTTTGGTTCCTGAGCTTTGTACGTTATTTCCGTGACATGGTGGGTTTTCTCCGGATGCTCCGGATTCCTCCCACAATACCAAAGAAGTCCCGGTCAGTTGGTTAATTGGTGACATGGGTGTGATTGGGCGGTGGGGGCTCCAAGGGCCAGAAGGGCCTGTATCTCTAAATTCAATAAAAGTAGAAGAAAACATAAGATAAATAGCATGCTAGGATAATGATTGGTTGAGATGGTTTGTACAGAGAGGATTTACATTCCAGAAACAATTTCTTCCCCTCCGCCATCAGATTTCTGAATGGTCCATGAACCCACGAACACATTCCTTTAGATAAAATACCCTTGTCACACACAGACCTTATTTTGAACTTGCGGGGTGGGAGACAAAACCATACCATTTATCCTGTCAGTGCATTTCTCTCTCATGCTTATTCGTACCGGGCTGTATTCCCCATTGCCTTCGATCCGAGGTAGTGTCACCTGTGGAGAGGCAGGAAGAGAGAGATGTCAGACAATCATGGAATGTGTACTCAGCCCAAAACATCACGGGCACGTACTCTCCAACATTGGTAATATCTGTATTGGTATTAATTAATATTGGTATAACCGTGGACGCCACGATACTGCAGTGATTAGCGCGATGTTTTTACAGATCAGGGCAGCGGAGTTCAGAGTTCAATTCCAACACTTTAAGTAGTTTGTATGTCCTCTCCATAAACCCATGCTCCTCCCGGGGCTTGAGTTTCCTCCCACATTCCAAAGACGTACCGGTTAATAGACTAATTGTAACTTTCCTGTGATTAGACTAGGGTTAAATAGCTGGTTTGCTGGGTGGTGAGGCTTATGGTTCTGAAGCGCTTGTTCCCTGCTGTACCTCTAAATAAACAAATAACTAAATAAATAATAAAAAATAAACATCGCAGGCACATCCCTCCCCACCGTCGGTTGTATCTACAGAGGCACTGCCTCAGGAAGGTAACATTCATCATCAAAGATCCACACGATCTGCTCCACGCCATCCAACATTGGGCAGGAGGTACTGAGGCCTGAAATCCCACAGCACCATGTTCAGGAACAGCTACTTCCATTCAACCATTTGGTTTTTGAACCTGCCAGCACAACTCTAATCGCTAGAGTTTAGCAACACCATGCACATGGTAGTGTAGCACTGAGCGTAACACTATTACAGCACCAACCCATGTTCAATTCATTCTGCTGTCTCTAGGAAAATTGCACATTCTCCATAATCAATCTTAGAATTTTTCAAGGAATTTACCAGGAAAGTTGGTAAGGACAAGCCAGTGGATGTTACCTACATGGATCTTAGCAAAGCCATTGAAAAGGTCCTGAATCAGAGGCTGGTCAAGAACATAGAACAGTACAGCGCAGGAACAGGCCATTCGGCCCACAATAATGTGCTGAACCAGCTAAAGAGCAAATCAAAAACACCCAAACACTAATCCCTCCTGCCTATGCCATGTCCATATCCCTCCATCTTCCTTACATCCATGAGCCTATCCAAACGGCTCTTAAAAGTTTCTAGTGTATTTGCCTGTACCGCCACACCAGGCAGCGCATTCCAGGCATCCACCACTCTCTGAGTAAAAAAACTTGCCCCTCTCATCTCCTTGGAACCTACCCCTTCGCACCTTCAATGCATGCCCTCTGGTATTAGACATTTCAACCCTGGGAAACGGATACTCTGTCCACTCTATGATCTAGTAAACCTCCATCAGATTTCTCCTCAGCCTCCGATGCTCCAGAGAAGACAAACCAAGTTTATCTAACCTCTCATGATACCACATGTCCTCTAAACCAGGTAGCATCCTGGTAAATCTCTTCTGCATCCTCTCCAAAGCCTCAAATTCCTTCCTATAGTGGGGTGACCAGAACTGTATACAATACTCCAGATGTGGCCTTAAGCAGAGTTTTATAAAGTTGGATCATAACCTCATGAGTTTTGAACTCAATGCCTCGACTAGTTTAAAAAAGAAAATTCCATAAACCTTCTTAACCACCTTATCGACCTATGTAGCCACATTCACGGACCTATCAATTTGGATCCCAAGATCTCTCTGCTCAGCAAAGCTGGTAAGAATCTACCATCTCTCTGCTCATATATGCAACTTGTCTACATCGTGCTATGTTCTTTGCCAGTCTTCTGCACTAACCACAACTCCACCAATCTTGGAATCATCTGCAAACTTACTGACCCACCCATCTATATTTTAATTTACATCATTTATTTGCATCACAAACAGCAGACGTTCCAGCACAGATTCCTGAAGAACTCCACTAGTTACAGACATCCAGCTCGAATAAGTCCCTTCAACCACGACCCTCTGTATTCGATGCGCAAGTCAGTTCTGAATCCAAACAGCCAATTCGCCCTCGATCCCATGCATCCTAATATTCTGGATTACTCTCCCATGAAGGACTCTGTCAAATGCCTTACTAAAGTCCACAAATACACCATCCACAGTCCTATCCTCATCAAGAAGTTTCAGCCAGTCAGCACTCAAGACGAGATAGTAAATTGGATTGGATACTGGCTTTGTAAAAGTAGCCAGAGCGTGGCGGTAGATTGACTGGAGGTCTATGACTAGTGGTGTGCCATATGGATCAGTGTTGGGCCTGTGCTGTTTGTCGTCTCTATTTCCTGAGGAGACTGAGGTCCTTTATCATCTGCCGGACGATGCTGAGGATGTTCTACGAGTCTGTGGTGGCCAGTGCTATCATGTTTGCTGTTGTGTGCTGGGGCAGCAGGCTGAGGGTGGCAGACACCAACAGAATCAACAAACTCATTCGTAAGGCCAGTGATGTTGTGGGGATGGAACTGGACTCTCTGACGGTGGTGTCTGAAAAGAGGATGCTGTCTAAGTTGCATGCCATCTTGGACAATGTCTCCCATCCACTACATAATGTACTGGGTGGGCACAGGAGTACATTCAGCCAGAGACTCATTCCACCGAGATGCAGCACAGAGCGTCATAGGAAGTCATTCCTGCCTGTGGCCATCAAACTTTACAACTCCTCCCTTGGAGGGTCAGACACCATGAGCCGATAGGCTGGTCCTGGACTTATTTCATAATTTACTGGCATAATTTACATATTACTATTTAACTATTTATGGTTCTATTACTATTTATTATTTATGGTGCAACTGTAACGAAAACCAATTTCTCCCAGGATCAATAAAGTATGACTATGAGTGTGGTAGAACAGAGGGATCTGGGAATACAGATCTATAATTCCTTGAAAATAGCACCAGAAGTAGATCGCATGGTAGAGAAAACTTCTGGCACCTTGGCCTTCATAAATCAATGTACTGAGTACAGGAGTTAGGATGTTATGTTGGTGAGGCCTACTCTGGAGCATTGTGTGCAGTTTTGGTCACCTACCTACAGGAAATGTCAATTGCCTACAGTAAAAACCAGAGCTACCTCCAGAGATCTTGCCCTTCCCTCCAGATGGGACATGTTGACCTTACCTTATGCATTGGCTTCCAGTGGAGATCCAGATGTTTGAAGGTGTTGGGAACTCCCTTGGGATTCTGGAGTTCCTTCCCGATTTTCCGTTTCTCTTTCATTGACTGGACAGTAGATTTTGTATGTCGTATATCCCAGAACAGAATGGCGCTGCAGGGAGGGAATAGGGATTCCAACTATACAGTCAGGCTGCTCCTCAGAGAGGTCATGATAGTGATAGATTAGAATTCCCACTGGTGGAATTCTGGGAAAGGCAGAGAGAGAGAGTTTATCTTTTGATCCAACCAGCAGATTCCTGACATTTACAGAAAGGTCTTTCAACTCATTCTGAAGTGAGTAAGATCCAACACGGTCATACAGTGAGAAAGAATAGAAACAGGCCATTCAGTCCAACTGGTCCATGCTGATTGTGCTGCCCAGCAAGCGAGTCCCATCTTCCCACGCTTGACCCATAGCCCTCCAAACTTATCCTAGCTCTGTGATTCTCTAAATGGCTTTTAAGTGGTGTTAATGTGTCCAGTATTCCTGGCAGCTCATTCTAAATATGTGCCACCCCTTGTGTGAAGAAGCTGCCGCTGATGTCCTCATCTTAAACCCCTGCCCTCTTGTTGTTAGTACCCCCTTCCTTGGGGAGAAAGGACTACATGCTTTCATGCTCTCTAAGCCTCTCATAGTCTGATATACTGTATCTCCATCGAGACACTCCTTAATCCACATTCCACGGAATAAAGTCCTAGCCTACACAATCACTCCTTGTAGCTCAGGCCCCCAATTCTAGGCAACATCCTGCTTAATCTTTTCTGCACAATTTCTAGTGTATAAATATCTTTTCTGCAACTGGCTGCCTGGGGAGATGGCAGAGGCAGATATATTAGAGATTTTTAGAGACGTTTGGATAGACACATGAGTGTGAAGAAAATGGAAGTATATGGACAGTGTGTAGGCAGAAGTGATTAATTTAGTTGGCCATTTGATTACTAATTTAGCTGGTTCAGCACAACATTGTGGGACAAAAGGCTTGTTCCTGTACTGTATTGTTCCAATCAGGATGGTGGAATTAGGAGAAGGTCCTAGAGAAAGCTAGGCAGAGAAGTTTTTGGGATGGACACTGAGGTGGGGGTCAAGGCACTTTTGGTGGTGGCTGGGAGAAGACAAGAGGGAAGATGGCTGAGGATGCCGTCCCTGTTGCACAAAGTGCTTTGTGCAGGTGAATGGCTTCAAGGAGGAAGGACCAATAACCCCACTAGGGAGCCCATTTGTTCGAGATGAATTTGGAATGACATTCAGAAGGTGGGTCCAGCGCGTGAGTTAAAGACAACTTCAAGATGAGCAACTTATGTGCACATTTGGACTGAGTTAACTGTAATGGGCCCTTTTTAATTTTTTTCTTTTCTTTTTTCTTACTAACTGTTCGGTAAAGCTGAAATTTTTAAACATACTTTCTTTAAAATTGTGTGCAGTGTATGATCCGTTATTTCTTGCCGATGGATAATTGCAAGTGGGCAGCATTTACACAGTATTCACTCAGATTGTGGTGTGGGTGGTCAAAACATCCCAGCTCTCCCGGTCTGGTGGGACCCAAGTCATATCCACCCTAGACGTATGGAGCTCAAGAAAGGTGGTTTTCCATGGACTTGCTAGTGAGGACTAACTAGCCACGTTTCCAGAGGCATGGTTCACTGTGGGAACTCGTCTTTGATCTGATTCACTAATACTGTGTATTTGCTGAGAAAACGATGAAGTGGTTGGTGTGCTTAAACCTGTGTTTAAATTAGTGCCGGGAAAGTGATTAAGATACTTGATTACGGACACCGCAGAGATTAAGCTTTGGTGCTATTCAAAGAGATTACCCACAAGAAATCACAAACAAGACAAAATCTGCAGATGTTGGAAATCCGAGCAACGCCCACAAGAATTGAATAGGGTGGATATCCGCAGCTCAGATGAATTGTTGATTAGCGTTTTAAGTACAGTTAAAGCATTAGGGAAATTTGCGATCATAGAACGGCAGTTTGACTAAACAGCGGGCAAAGATGTCACTTTAGTTCAGACTTGCAAGGACATGACTGGGGTGGGTCTGCCTGGTATGATTGGGGTGCCTGGACAAGGAGAGCTATCATTTTAGAGAAGGGGGAAGTGCAGGAGAGGGGGAAGAACTGGGAGACAAGTTTCCCATAGCTGCGAGCGGAGACATTAAAGACAATTTACTCTCGTTTGTGCGGAGTGAGGGTAAGGAGCTGTCTGTCTAATGAGTCCTTCAGTGGTTGATTTAAATTCTGAGCTTGTTGACCTCGGTGACATTATACACCAGTCATTGAAAGTGGGCATGCAGGTACAGCAGGCGGTGAAAAGGGCGAATGGTATGCTGGCATTCATAGCAAGAGGATTCAAGTACAGGAGCAGGGAGGTACTACTGCAGTTGTACAAGGCCTTGGTGAGACCACACCTGGAGTATTGTGCGCGGTTTTGGTCCCCTAACCTGAGGAAAGACATTCTTGCCATTGAGGGAGTACAAAGAAGGTTCACCAGATTGATTCCTGGGATGGCAGGACTTTCATATGAAGAAAGACTGGATCGACTAGGCTTATATTCATTGGAATTTAGAAGATTGAGGGGGGATCTTATTGAAACGTATAAAATTCTAAAGGGATTGAACAGGCTAGATGCAGGAAGATTGTTCCCGATGTTGGGGAAGTCCAGAACCAGGGGTCACAGTTTGAGGATAAAGGGGAAGCCATTTAGGACCGAGATGAGGAAAAACTTCTTCACACAGAGAGTGGTGAATCTGTGGAATTCTCTGCCACAGGAACCAGTTGAGGCCAGTTCACTGGCTATATTTAAGAGGGAGTTAGATATGGCCCTTCTGGCTAAAGGGATCAGGGGGTATGGAGGGAAGGCTGATACAGGGTTCTGAGTTGGATGATCAGCCGTGATCATACTGAATGGTGGTGCAAGCTTGAAGGGCTGAATGACCTACTCCTGCACCTATTTTCTAGGTTTCTATATTTCTATATTACATCACTGGTTGATAAATTCAGATGTATATCTGCAGAGAGCCAAAGTTACTGTAGGGTGGGAGTGTTCTCTGGGGTCAAGCCCACACCTGATGGGAAAGACGAATGTGAGGTTTGGCCTGAGCAGACATCTCAGTCACTGGATGAATGGCAGGGCTCAGATAACATGTGGAGAGTTTAAAGGGGCTGGCGGCTGGCATAGTGAGGTTCCTAAAAGCAGAAAATCTATTAGCCACATCAGCTAATTACCTACAAGCTCTGGAAGATATCTTTGGCACTGCTAGAAGTGCAGCTGATCTTAGGAAGAAGTTTAGGCACTCATTCCAGGAGGAAGGAGAGAAGTTGTCTGCCGACATTTTCAGGTTGCAGAAACTGCTACTGTTTGTGCCACAAAGGGGGCATTCAACCGTCTGAGAGAAATTCCTTGAGGACGGAGCAAGTTGTGAAGGGCACGTTGTCACATGATGTGATTGCTCTACGTATTCCAATGACCCACAAGATGCATCGGCCTCCACCTTTTACTGCGTTACTCAGAGAAGTTAGAGAGGAGGAAAACGCGATGGAGGAGCGGGAGGCCTCCGTCAGCAGGGCACAGTCCTTGCTAGCAGCCTCTGTTGCTAAAGCGACCCCTGATGTCACACAAGCAGTTTTGCAGGATGTTGTGAAAGATCTGAGGGCCGAGGTATTTTGGATGATATCGGTTGGTGCTGCCACCAGGCATGGCAAGGCCGATAGGAAGCTGGACCCACTGGTGGGACGTACCAAGGTGAGAGCTGCTACTGAGCGGGGTCCCTTGACCAGGGTAGTGACCGGTATTTTCTGTTACAACTGTGGAGAAGATGGACATTTCAAACAGGAGTGTGAAGGACAGGAAAATCTTCGGAAAGTAAATCGGCGGTTTATCAAACAGAGAAGAAAATAGGTAAAACTACCGAAGATCCAGTAAAGGACCAGGCTGGCATTCCAGAGAGGATACAATTCCTATTAGTGTACCAAGGGAAATAGTAAAGTACGCAACACTATTCCTGAAGGTTTAGTGGGACCAAGCTAAGATGTATCCATACGGACTGGAGGTGCTGGAACCGTACTTGACACAGGTTCTCAAGTTACTTTACTTTGTCGATCCATTTGCAACTGATATTTGACGCATTTACCATTGATGCCACTCGGTGCCCTTGAAATTCAGGAGCTTAGTACTGATGGATATCCACACAAAGGTTACGTCATTGAAGCTGGAGCTTTCAGAAGCAGATGTTGGAGTAACTGAGACTATTGACACACCAGTGCTGGTCTGCCCAGATCCAGCTGTAAAGAGCGAAGCTTCCATTACAGTATTATGAGAACAAATACTGCCGTTGTGAGAAGGCTCCTGGAAGCATGCAAGGAGAGGAATGGAGAGAACTTTTTGAAAACCTTCTCCATTCACCATGTTCAAAGCTGCTTTTGAGACGGTGCAAGTTCCCCTTGAGCAGGATGGTGAGCAGAAACAAGGAACTGTGTGGTACACACAGTCTAAACCTGTCATGTTACATCCTGGAGGAGTAACTAGAGTGACAGGAACACCCAAATTTACCAGAATGTCTGAGGAATGGAAAAGGAGATTAACTGAGAAGATGTTGGGATGTGAAGATGAGTTTTCTACTGATGAGTTTGATGTTGGTTACTCCAGGAGTACTTGCCACACTATTAGAGTGACTGAGGATACCTTTTCTAAGAGAGGTCTCACCAGTTAGCACCAGCTGAGGTTGAAGATATATGGCAACTCTTGCTTAAACTGAAGGAAGTTAAATTCAGTCATGGAGCAGGGGTACCTGAGCCACCAAAGACTCAAGTGATAGATGAGGGAGCCACCCTCTAGTAGACAGGAAGGGTCACAAGACGTGGTTGAAGCTGGAAGGGTTAAAGATGGGATAAGCAGGTCTCAAAGAGTCAGGAAACCCCGGATAGGCTGGCCTGTGACACACCAGGAGAACAGAGTGTTGTGTCTATCCCCCTAGTGAGATATTCAGATTCACATTCACAAATGCATTGGAGATCCTGACATCACATTTGAAAACTGTGTTATTAATAATGGGTTGATAAAGTTCAAAGTCATGAGGACATGACTATCTTTGGTGGGGCAAGGATGTAATGCCCTGGCTAAGATTTTTACTGCTATGCTGCAGACATTTCATTTTAACAGCTCTGTAAGAGCAGTCTGTTCTGCTTTTAGCATGTTTGGATTTGAGCTAAAGATAAGGGGCTATGTTGTTCAACTTAGGAATGTTGTGTCAGCGAATCAGGATGGTGGAATTGGGAGAAGATTCTAGAAGAAACTGGCGGAGAGGTTTTTGATAATGGACACTGGTGTGGGTCGAGGACTTTTTGGCAGAGGCTAGGAGAAGACAGGAGGGAAGATGGCTGAGGATGCATAGCTTGTTACACAAGGTGTTGGTGCAGGTGAATAGCTGCAAGGAAGAAGGACCAATACTCCCGTGGGGGAGCCCGATCGTTCGAGATGGATTTCGAGTGACATTCAGAAGGTGGTGTGTGCTTTCACACAGACCGGGGTCCAGCGCGTGAGTTAAAGACAACTTCAACATGAGCTCCAGCTTATGTACACATTTGGACTGGTTTAACTGTGATAGGCCCTTTTTATTTTTTCTTTTCTTTTTCCTACCAACTGTTCGATAAAGCTGAAATTTGTAAATATACTTCCCTTATAATTGTATGCAGTGTACGATCGCAAGCAAAGCAAAATCTGCAGATGCTGGAAATCCAAGCAACACACACAAAATGCTGGAGGAACTCAGTTGGCCAGGCAGCATCTATGGAAAAGAGTACAGTCGGCATTTTGGGCTGAGACCCTTCATCAGGACTGGAAAAAAGAGATGAGGAGTCAGTGTTAGAAGGTGGGGGTAGGGGAGGAAGACAAGGTGATAGGTGAAACCAGGAGGAGGAGGGGTGAAGTAAAGAGCTGGGAATTTGATTGCTGAAAGAGATACAGGGCTGGAGAAGTGGGAGTCTGATAGGAGAGGACAGAAGGCCATGAAGGAAAGAAAAGGGAGGTAGATAAATTCTTGATTGGTCAGGGTTATGGAGAGAAGGCAGGATATTAAAGCAGAGAGGAAAATTGGATCAGCCATGATGAAATGATGGAGCAGAGTCAATGGGCCAGTTGGCCTAATTCTGCTCCTATATATTATGGTCTTATGGTATCCCATCATGTCCTGACCAATCAAGAATCTATCACCCTCTGCCTTAAATATACATAAAGGCTTGGCCTCCACAGCTGAATTCCGCAGATTCACCACTCTCTGGCTAAAGAAATGGCCCACTTCCTGTTCTTCCATGATCTTCTGTCCTCTCCTATAAGATTTCCCCTTCTCCAGCCCTGTATCTTTTTTACCAATCAACTTCCCAGCTCTGTACTTCACTCATTCCCCTCTCCCGGTTTCAACTATCACCTATCACCTACCACCTTGTACTTATTCCTCCCCTCCCCCCACCTTCTTATTCTGACTTCTCTTCTTTTCCAGTCCTTTCTCAGCCCAACCATCAACTGTTTACTCTTCCTGATAGATGCTGACTGGCCCAATGAGTTCCTCCAGCACTTTGTGTGTGTTGCTTCGGATTTCCAGCAAATGTAGATTTTCTCTTGTTTGGGGTCCTGGACTTCACATGTGCTTTGCCACTAAGCCCAGTGGAACCGTTTCTACTGGCAGGAGAAGGGGCAAAGGTGGGTTACTGGTGCCCTAAAACCAGTCGCTCTGGGCAGATGGGGCTCGTCAGCCATGGTTGCAACTCATCAAGGAGAAAGAAAACTCAGATCTCAAACCTCCGCTGCCTTGTGGCTATACCAACGCGGGGGGGAAAGCTCCAGAGCTGGAGTCCCCAAGGCAGTCTTACGTTGAGTTCAACATTGACTGGCATCTCCTGTAACACCACCGGTGCCAAACTGTATCAGTCTCTGCCATTCCTTTGGATCGATCAGCTGCGTGGAGAGGGGGCAGCCTGTCACATGGGCAACAGCTTGCCCTCCATATTGTACTGCACTAGCCTGTGTATTGACCAACAGTGCTCCGCCGACAACATAGTCAGGTAGGACGCATCTTCCATGGTTGACCGCGATCCATAGAGGGTCTCTATACTACTCAAGATGAATGGTTGATGGATATCTGTGTGTGATAAATAAGAACACACAGTATATACCTACCAGTCTGGAGAGCAGGTGATAAGTTGGACACACAGCCCATCTGTGTTCTCATATGGGACCCCATACTTTGTTAGCTGGAAATAAACATAAATTTAATTTAAGTAATGCCAGATAAAACATAGAAATATAGAAAATAGGAGCAGAATGAAGGCATTTGGTCCTTCCATTTCAAATTCAAGAGAATCGTGTCTGATCATCCAACTCACCCGTTCCCACTTTCTCCCCATATCCCTTCATCCCTTTGGCATCAAATAATGTATCCTGTTCATTCCTGAATATATCCATGATTCCGGTTAATTGGCATAGCCTTTTATTTGGGACAACTCTTAAAGAACAAAAACTAATCGAGGAAAATAGCTTGGAGTCCCCTCATTTATTTGGGACATTTTGCCACTTAATTGGGGCAGGAGACTGTTGCCGAACAATTTCTAACTAGTGTCTGTCACTTGCGCTTGTGTTGCAGTTGGACACTACGCTGTGCACAGAGGGAACAGTTTTTAAACAGCATCAATTACGTGTGCTTGTGTTATTCATTTGGGCCGATGGATGCCGGTTCTAAAAGCAGTGATTTTTGATAACGTGCCAGGAAACTTATTGTTGGATTGCAACACTACTTCATGCAGGAAAGCAACAAAGGCATTCTGTTATCTGCACTAAGTGTCTGCACTGATTTTGTTTATTTACAGTCAACCAAAAGAACTCGGTATGAATTCCCCTGTCAATAACTATAAGGAACTCATGCACAGTTTTATAGTACTGTAGTCATATTGTTAGTATTCTAATTTGTTCTATATTTCATACACACACACATATATATATATATATATATATATATATATATATAAAATATGTTACTCAGTTGAACAGTAACAGTCTTTTTTTATATCTTTTCAACTATTTCCATTAAACTTGGGCTAATTGAGGCAGCCACTTAATTGGCCCTAAACGTACTGGCCCCGGTGTGTCCCAGTTAACCAGAATCCATTATATATGCAAACAAGAGGAATTTTGCAGATGCTGGAAATTCAAGCAACACACATCAAAGTTGCTGGTGAACGCAGCAGGCCAGGCAGCATCTCTAGGAAGAGGTACAGTCGACGTTTCAGGCCGAGACCCTTCGTCAGGACTAACTGAAGGAAGAGTTAGTAAGGGATTTGAAAGTTGGAGGGGGAGGGGGAGATCCAAAATGCTAGGAGAAGACAGGAGGGGGAGGGATGGAGCCAAGAGCTGGACAGATCCCTTACTCACTCTTCCTTCAGTTAGTCCTGACGAAGGGTCTCGGCCTGAAACGTCGACTGTACCTCTTCCTAGAGATGCTGCCTGGCCTGCTGTGTTCCCCAGCAACTTTGATGTGTGTTGCATCCATTATATATAATGACTTGGTCTCCACTGCTTTCTGTGGGAGAGAATTCCATACAGTCACCACCCTCTGAGATATTTTCAAGAGGTGATGTCTCAAGAAGGGGGCATCCAGTAATGAGGGCCCTTACCATCTGGGACATGCCTGCTTTTCATTATCACCATCAGGGAAGAGGTACATAAGCCTGAAGACCCACATTCAATGATTCAAGAAGAATTCCTTCCCTCCTGCCACAAGATTTCTGAGCATTCTGTGTATAAACCTTGTTATTTCTCTCTGTCTTTGCGGAGTACTGTTGCCACAAAAGAACAAATTTCACAATAACACGCGCAAAATGCTGGAGGACCTCAGCAGGTTAGGCAGCATCTGTGGAAATGAATAAACTGTCAACGTTTCAGGCTGAGACCCTTCATCAAGTCTGGGAAGAAAAGGGGAGAATGCCAGAATAAGGTTGGGGGAGGGGGAGAGGACAAGCTCGAAGGTGGAAGGTGAAGCCAGGTGGGTGGGAGAGAAGTTGAAGGAAGATGCTGGGAGGTGATAGGTGGAAAAGATAAAGGGCTGGAGAAGGAGGAATCTGATAGGAGAGGAGAGTGAACCAGGTGAGAAAAGGGGAGGAGGAAGAGCACCGGGAAGAGGTGATAGGTGAAGAGAAGAGGTAAGAGACCAGGGAGGGAAATTGAAGAAAAGAGAAGAGGGAGGGGAAAGAAATGACGGAGAGAAATCGAAGTTCGTGCTATCAGGTTGGAGGCTAAACAGACGGAATATAAAGTGTTGCTCCTCCAACCTGAGAGTGGCCTCATTGTTGTAGAAGAGGAGGCCATGAACTGACATGTCGAAACGGACTGGAGATAATTTCACAACATCTATGACAGGGTTAATAAACCTGATTGAGATTCAATCATTTCTCCTGATTTTGGTTCTGCATCCGGTTACCTGAACCATTGAATGGTAGGTCAAAACTCCTCAGCGCAGGAACAGCTTTCCCATATCTGGTCTGACCAGTCCTTAAAAACGCTGCTTTGAGATCCCCCTCCCCCTCTTTGAAACTCCAGTGAACACAAGCCTAACAGACCCAGTCTCCCCTGCTACATCATGAGGTGTTTATAGATCAAGTGGGCAACCAGAGACATTTTACCAGACTGAAAATGGCTCACCCTACCTTCACAGTGACAAGGAGAGCAGGGCATAAATCTAAGGAGATTGGAGAAAGGTATAGGGGGCAATATCAGAGGTAAGTTTTTATTTTGACACAGAGAGTGGTAGATGCCTGGGTGGGTGGTGGAGGTTGATACATCAGGGATATTTGGGCACCACATTAGCGTAGTGCTTAGCACATTACAGCTTAGGGCATCAGAGTTCAATCCTGGTGTCCTCTGTAAGGAGTTTGTACACACTCCTCGAGGAATATGCGGGTTTTCTCTCAGTGCTTCGGTTTCCTCCCACAGTCCAAAGACGGACCGGCTAGGCCAGTAAATGGCCCCATGATTGTGCTAGGGTTAAATAGGTGGGCTGCTGGTGGCCCAGCTTGTTGGGCCGGAAGGTTCTGGTCTGTGCTGCATCTCTGAATAAAATAAAAATAAAAGTTTAAGGGGTTCTTTGGTAGGCACATAGATGATAGAAAAATGGAGGTATGTGGGAGTAAAGGATTTGATTAACCTTAGGGTAGGTTAGAAGTTTCGTACAACATTGTGGGCTGAAGAGCCTGTACTGAACTGTGCTGTAATGTTCTATGTGTTAAGTTTATTGGTATGGGGGTCCAGACCAAGATTTCTTGAAAGGTAACACACACAAAATGTAGGATGAACTCAGCAAGTCAGGCAGTATCTATGGAAATGAATGAACAGTTGACTTTTTATGCCGAGATCCTTCATCAGGATTGGAAAGGAATGCAGAAGATATCAGAATAAGTCGGTGGGAGGGAAAAGAAAGAGGAAGAGCTAGAAGGTGAAGCCAGATGGGTGGGGGAGTTGGGGTGGGGGTGAAGTAAGAAGCTGGGAGGTGATAGGTGAAAAAGGTAAAGGGTTTTAGAAGAAGGAATCTGACAGGAGAAGGATCTATAGGAGAAAGTGAAGGAGGAGGAACTCCCAAGGGAGGTAGTGGATTTGGCCCAGTACATAACAAGTAAAGCCAGCCAAACCACTCCACACATCTACATGAAACACTGCTGTAGAAAAGCAGCATCCATCATCAAAAATCCTCACCATTCAGGCCATGCTTCTTTCTCGCTGCTGCTTTCAATTAGAAGGTACAGGAGCCCCAGGACTCACACCACCAGGTTCAAGAACAGTTACTACCCCTCAACCATCAGACTCTTGAACAACAGGAGATAATTACACTCATCCATTGAGATGTTCCCACAATCAATGATTTCACTTTAAGGACTCTTTATCTTGTTATTTCATGCTCTTGTTATTTAATCCTATTTATTTATATTTGCATTTACACAGTTTGTTTTCTATGGTCTTGCTCTTTCTCTGATCCTGTTTACAGTTACTATACTATAGACTTGCAGGAGAAAGAATGTCTGGGTTGTAAGTACTCTGACAATAAATTGTACTTTGAACTTTAAGGTGATAGGCATGGGAGGAGAAGAGATAAGAGGCCAGAGTGTAGAATTGAAGAAGGGGGGAGGAGGAGAGGGAAAAATTACTGGAAGTTGGAGAAACCAATGTTCATGTTCTTGAAAATAACCTTTTTGCGACAACAGCAGCACAATACATTGTTGACTAGACAAACATGAATTACATCAACTAAAATCAACATGACAGTCCTATCGGAATGAGGCATAATGCATTAGTGTAAGTCGAGGGAAATAACAACGAGTCAGAATGAAGGATTTTTAGATTGGTTCAAGAACCTGTTGACAGTGGGGACGAAGCTGTTGTCGAACTTTGAGGTGTGAGTCTTCAGGCCCCTGGACCTCCTGATTCCTTCTTAGAACCATGACCTTGAGCATCAAGGAGGGCAGAGGTTCCTGCGGGTTCCCCACTGAATTGTAATCCCATGTAACATGGACGTTTATATCTAAATGCTGGAACTCCCTCCCTGACAGCGGTAAGGGAGCTCCTTCACCCCAAGGACTGCAGTGGATCGAGAAGGCGGCTCTCCCCCAAATGAAGAAAAAGAATTTCCAGATGTATATTGTGTACATTTCTCTGACATTATATGTACCTATTGAAACTATTGAACTTCTCAGAGACCAGGAGGCCAGGGGTGATAAATGGTGACCTTCCCAGTTGATGACCACAACCAATAGAACACCACAGAACAGAAGCAAGCCCTTTGGCCAACTTAGTCCATGTCGAACTGTTATTATGTCTAGTACCGTTGACCTGCACCCAGACCATATCCCTCCATATCCCTCTGATCCATGTATCCGAACTTCTCTTAAATGTTGAGATCAAGCCCAGCACCACCACATCTTCTGGCAGCTCGTTCCACACTCTGACCATTCTGTGATTGAAGAAGTACCCCCTCAGGTTCCACTTAAACATTTCACCTTTCATCTTTAACCCATGACCTCCAGTTCTCATCTCACTAAACATTTGGACAAGAATTTTTCTTACCTGAAAGTGATCGGGCAGCCAGCACAGGTCAGTGATGAGGGACTTGTGGCCATTGTCTATGGATGACACTGCACAGTGACGAGCAATAGGGACTTCACAAGGAGATGCCGGATCCAACTCAGGCTGGGAATTGAAACATCAGGAACAACTTTACTTTAACATATCTTGTAAGCAGCATTCCAAACAAACATAGAAATCACTGAAGGAACTCAGCAGGGCAGGCAGGATCCGTGGAGAGGAATAGGCAGCCGACGTTTTGGGCTGAGATCCTTCATCAGGATTGCAAAGGAAGGGGGGAGATGCTAAAATAAGAAGGTGGGTGGGGGAGGGGAGATGAAGTAAGAAGCTGGGAGGTGATAGGTGGAAAAGGTAAACCGCTGGAGGGAAAGAAATCTGATAGGAGAGGAGAGTGGACCATGGGAGAAAAGGAAGGAGGAGGGGCACCAGGAGGAGGTGATAGGCTGGTGAGGTGCAGAGGTAAGGGGTGATGGGGAAGGGAAAAAAATTAAAGGAAGTTAAAGAATTCAGTGTACATGCCATCATGTTTGTTGGAAGCCACTGTTTTTTTTAAATAACATCTTTTATAACATTTGTACTTTTAACAAATTTTTCAGTCAGTGGTGGTTCATCCCCACTCACTGGCAGAAAGTTGTATAGTAGCTAAACTAACAGTTTATCACCTTAATAATCAGAAATAAAAGAAGCAGATGCTAGAAATCCAAAGCAACACACGTAAAATGCAGCGGGCCAGGCAACAACAATGGAAAAGAGGAAACAGTCGACATTTTGGGCTAAGAACCTTCATTAAGACGGGAAAAAAGAGATGAGAAGTGGAGTGAGAAAGTGGAGGGGGGGGGAGGAAGAAGTACAAGGTAGTAGGTGATTGGTGAAACTGGGAGAGAGGGAGAGGTGAAGTAAAGATCTGGGAAGTTGTTTGGTGAAAGAGGTAAAGGGCTGGAGAAGGGGGAATGTTATAGGAGAGGACAGAGGTCCTGGAAGAAAGGGAAGGGCAAAGAGCGCTAGAGGGAGGTGATGGGCAGGTAAGGATGTAAGGTGAAAGAGGGAAAAGGGAATGTGAAGCAGGGTAGGGAAACAATTACCAGATGTTTGAGAAATTAAAGCTCACGCCATCGGGTTGGGGGCTACCCAGACAGAATATAAGTGCTGCTTTTCCAACCTCTTAGCATTGTTTCTCAGCTCTTTATTTAGTTTGCTTAGCATTTGTTTGTACTCTAAGATAAACTGAAATATTGGAATTAAGACAGATTGTCATTCCTGACTCCTGGAAGAACTGTAAGGATCAGAAAATAAACAGAGATCCATCAGGTTGCAGGCTACTAGATGAAATATTAGGGATTGCTCTCCCAACCTCATCATGGCAGAGAGGAGATCATGGGTCGACATGTCATAATGGGAATGGGGATTAGAATGGAAATGGTTGTCCACTGGGAAATCCTGTTTTTTTTTCAGATGGAGGGGAGGTGCTCGACTGCTTTGCTCAATCCTTAGGGTTGAAGATGATCATCGGACTTACAGGGGGTTAGAACATAGAACCTTACAGCATTGTACAAGGAAGTCCATGGGTTGTGGGATCTGCTCAGTGATGGGACAGATGAAATTGAGTGAAGTTATCCCACTGGTCAAGGTGTGATGCAAATGACACATTTCTCTCTATGTTATGATGTATGTGAGATAAATAGTTCTGAATCTGAATCTGAAGAAAGGGTTATATTGATCATAGAGTAGGTTATAAGGTTGGCACCACATTGTGGGTCAAAGGGCCTGTACTGTTCTATGTTCTAAGCAAGACTGGTAGACACGTCAACTCCTGAAGTATTTCTGAAGTTTGGCTGCTGCTTTGGCTGTGCAGTGATTCCAGCCCAGAATCCTCATTCCATTTACTGTCAACACACATCAAAGTTGCTGGTGAACGCAGCAGGCCAGGCAGCATCTGTAGGAAGAGGTGCAGTCGACGTTTCAGGCCGAGACCCTTCGTCAGGACATTTACTGTCCATGGCTTCTGGGGAATCAGTGGGATCTGCTGGGGGCTTCACTATTGTCTGCCTTTACTAACATCTGCCCAGCTCATTTCTTGAAGAGAAACAGCCCAAGGTTTATGAGAAAGTCCCTGAAGCACATTTGGAATTTGGGCCAACATACTCTGGGAAAGCGAAGGGAGAATCTAGTCTGGTTAACTGGATGGAGAAGAGCTTGGATGAGAGACAGGATGAGAGTCCTGACAGGTTACATCACGACCTGGTATGGAAACACCCATGCCCAGGAATGGAAAAATCTACAGAAAGTAGTGGAAGAGGCCCAGTACATCACAGGAACTTACCAACCTCCGTTTTAATTATAAAACATAGAACACAGAATAGTACAGCACAGTACAGGCCCTTCGGCCCACAATGTTGTGCCGACCCTCAAACCCTGCCTCCCATATAACCCCCCCACCTTAAATTCCTCCATATACCGTACCTGTCTAGTAGTCTCTTAAACTTCACTAGTGTATCTGCCTCCACCACTGACTCAGGCAGTGCATTCCACGCACCAACCACTCTCTGAGTAAAAAGCCTTCCTCTAATATCCCCCTTGAACTTTCCACCCCTTATCTTAAAGCCATGTCCTCTTGTATTGAGCAGTGGTGCCCTGGGAAAGAGGCGCTGGCTATCCACTCTGTCTGTTCCTCTTATTATCTTGTACACCTCTATCATGTCTCCTCTCATCCTCCTTCTCTCCAAAGAGTAAAGCCCTAGCACCCCTAATTCCTGATCATAATGCACACTCTCTAAGCTAGGCAGCATCCCGGTAAATCTCCAATGTACCCTTTCCAATGCTTCCACATCTTTCCTATAATGAGGCAATCAGAACTGGACACAGTACTCCAAGTGTGGCCTAATCAGAGTTTTATAGAGCTGCATTATTACATCGCGACTCTTAAACTCTATCCCTCGACTTATGAAAGCTAACACCCCATAAGCTTTCTGAACTACCCTATCCACCTGTGAGGCAACTTTCAGGGATCTGTGGACATGTACCCCGAGATCCCTCTGCTCCTCCACACTACCAAGCATCCTACATTGACTTTGTACTCTACCTTGGAGTTTGTCCTTCCAAAGTGTACCACCTCACACTTCTCTGGGTTGAACTCCATCTGCCACTTCTCAGCCCACTTCTGCATCCTATCAATGTCTCTCTGCAATCTTTGACAATCCTCTATGCTATCTACACCACCACCAACCTTTGTGTCATCTGCAAACTTGCCAAGCCACCCTTCTACCCCCACATCCAGGTCGTTAATAAAAATCATGAAAAGTAGAGGTTCCAGAACAGATCCTTGTGGGACACCACTAGTCACAATCCTCCAATCTGAATGTACTCCCTCCACCATGACCCTCTGCCTTCTGCAGGCAAGCCAATTCTAAATCCACCTGGCCAAACTTCCCTGGATCCCATGCCTTCTGACTTTCTGAATAAGCCTACCATGTGGAACCTTGTCAAATGCCTTACTAAAATCCATATAGATCACATCCACTACACTACCCTCACCTCTATGCTTGGTCACCTCCTCAAAGAATTCTATCAGGCTTGTTAGACATGATCTGCCCTTCACAAAGCCATGCTGACTGTCCCTGATCAGACCATGATTCTCTAAATGCCCATAGATCCTATTTCTAAGAGTCTTTTCCAACAGCTTTCCCACCACAGACATAAGGCTCACTGGTCTATAATTACCCGGACTATCCCTACTACCTTTTTTGAACAAGGGGACAACATTCGCCTCCCTCCAATCCTCTGGTACCATTCCCGTGGACAACGAGGACATAAAGATCCTAGCCAGAGGCTCAGCAATCTCCTCCCTCGCCTCGTGGAGCAGTCTGGGGAATATTCCGTCAGGCCCCGGTGACTTATCCGTCCTAATGTATTTTAACAACTCCAACACCTCCTCTCCCTTAATATCAACATGCTCCAGAACATCAACCTCACTCATATTGTCCTCACCATCATCAAGTTCCCTCTCATTGGTGAATACCAAAGAGAAGTATTCATTGAGGACCTCGCTCACTTCCACAGCCTCCAGGCACATCTTCCCACCTTTATCTCTAATCAGTCCTACCTTCACTCCTGTCATCCTTTTTTTCTTCACATAACTGAAGAATGCCTTGGGGTTTTCCTTTACCCTACTCGCCAAGGCCTTCTCATGCCCCCTTCTTGCTCTTCTCAGCCCCTTAAGCTCCTTTCTTGTTTCCCTATATTCCTCAATAGACCCAGCTGATCCTTGCTTCCTAAAATTCATGTATGCTGCCTTCTTCCACCCGACTAGATTTTCCACCTCACTTGTCATCCATGGTTCCTTCACCCTACCATTCTTTATCTTCCTCACCGGGACAAATTTATCCCTAACATCCTGCAAGAGATCTCTAAACATCGACCACATATCCATAGTACACTTCCCTGCAAAAACATCATCCCAATTTACACCCGCAAGTTCTAGCCTTATAGCCTCATAATTTGCCCTTCTCCAATTAAAAATTTTCTTGTCCTCTCTGATTCTGTCCTTTTCCATGATAATGCTAAAGGCCAGAGAGCAGTGGTCACTGTCCCCCAGATGCTCACCCACTGAGAGATCTGTGTATACTTAATGACTTGGCCTCCACAGCTGTCTGCGGTAAGGAATTCCACAGATTCACTACTCCTGGCTAAAGATATCCCTCCTTATCTCTGTTCTAAATGGACATCCCTCTAATATAAACTGTGCCCTCTGGTCCTATCTTCCCCCACTATAGGAAAGATCCTCTCCACGTCCATTCTGTCGAGGTCTTTCAATATACAATAGATTTTTGTGAACCTCCTCTGGGCCCTCAATAGTGTTTACTGAAGCCATCAACAAACATTTCAGTTGTTTTAAATTATATTTTAATTTAAGAACAACTTTATTAAACCCTCGTTGTGATCCTGCACTTCTTCGTTTACCTGCACTGTATTATGATTTGATCTGTATGAACAGTATGACAAGACAAGCTTTTCATTGTATCTCAGTACATGTTACAATGATAATCTAATTCCAATTCCCTCCCTCTCACAAAATTTCATTTTGTGCCTTCCTGTACTCACCAGCAGGTTTGATTTGTGGGTTTCGGGCTTTGCGTTTGGAAGGTAGCCCTGCAATCTCTCTGCAAACTCACTGATGTCCCACAGCACAACCTGCTCAGGGGTTAGAGTGCAAACATCATTAACTGTGACAACCTTCTTTTATATACACCCTCTCCACTTGTGTACGACGACCCAGGGCAGTTCACAGGGGTATCACAAAACCAAATGCGACACCCCACCACAAGCATTACAGCCACACAGTAGGGTAGTGGTCAAGGGATTGTGCTGGGCAGCTCGCAAGCGTTGCCATGCTTCTGATGCCAACCAGCACGCCTACGACTTCCTAACCTAACCCGTACATCCTTGCAACATGGCAGGAAAACAAAGCACCCAGAGTAAATTTGCTGATGACACAAAGGTTGGGGGTGTTGTGGATAGTGTGGAGGGCTGTCAGAGGTTACAATTGGACATTGATAGGATGCAAAAATGGGCTGAGAAGTGGCAGATGGAGTTCAACCCAGATAACTGTGAGGTGGTTCATTTTGGTAGGTCAAATATGATGGCAGAATATAGCATTAATGGTAAGACTCTTGGCAGTGTGGACGATCAGAGGGATCTTGGGGTCCGAGTCCATAGGACACTCAAAGCTGCTGCGCAGGTTGACTCTGTGGTTAAGAAGGCATATGGGTACATTGGCCTTCATCAATCGTGAGACTGAGTTCAAGAGCTGAAAGGTAATGTTACAACTATATAGAACCCTGGTCAGACCCCACTTGGAGCACTGTGCTCAGTTCTGGTTACCTCACTACAGGAAGGATGTGGAAACTATAGAAAGGGTGCAGAGGAGATTTGCAAGGATGTTGCCTGGATTGGGGAGCATGCCTTATGAGAATAGGTTGAATGAACTTGGCCTTTTCTCCTTAGAGTGACAGAGGATGAGAGGTGACCTGATAGAGGTGTATAAGACGATGAGAGGCATTGATCATGTGGATAGTCAGAGGCTTTTTCCCAGGGCTGAAATGGCTAGCACAGGAGGGCACATTTTCAAGTGCTTGGAAGTAGGTACATAGGAGATGTCAGGGGTAAGCTTTTTTACGCAGTGAGTGCGTGGAATTAGCTGCCGGTGGCAGCGGTGGAGGCGGAAACGATAGTGTCTTTTAAGAGACTCCTGGACAGGTACATAGAGCTTAGAAAAGTAGAGGGCTATAGACAACCCGAGGTAATTTTTAAAGTATGTACATGTTCAGCACAGCATTGTGGGCTGAATGGCCTGTATTGTGCTGTAGGTTTTCTATGTTTCTAACTTGTTTTTATTTAGAGATATGGCACAGTACCCGGCCCAACAAGCTCACGCCCCCCAATAACTCGCATGGGATCAGTTAACCTACTAACCCATAAGTTTTGGAATGTGGGAGGAAAGAGCACCCGGAGGAAAGCTACATGGTCACAGAGAGAACGCGCAAACTCCTTACAGACAGCGGTGGGAATTGAACCCTGATCACTGGCACTGTGAAGCGTTACACTACCGTGCTGCCGCTAACTACCGATGAGCTCCTGTAACTCACTCACGGGTCAGTCCATACCTGGCCATTCGTGCAGCCGCCCGCCACAATGTTGGTGTCTGTGGGACAAAACTGGAAACAGTAAATTTCATCTGGAGCCTCCAGCATGATCTGGAAAACAGTGGGAGGTGAGGGTTAGAGAGAGGGTAGGGGTCTATCCAGTCACACTGCCTGCACACATTCAGAGTGGGGTAGGGGCTAGCGCTGGGGTTGAACTGCAGTCATGATCTGCGATGGGGGTGGGTCCTGAGTTGGGGCTTCAGACTGGGATGAACGATGCTGTTGGGAAGGAATAAGGGTTTGGGATCAGATTGAGGGATTGGAATGTGGGTTGGGTCTCCGGACGTTCTTTAAGGTTGTTATAGCCGGGAGAGTCAATAGGGACAAGCTCCCACTGCCTTTTAAGTGCTCCCAATGGTGTGCACATCAAATAGACTCAGACAACCAAGTCCACCTCCTGAACTTCACGTGTGCTTAGATACTAAGACTGGTGGAACCATTTCTTCTGACAGGAGAAGGGGCAAAGTTGGGTTACTGGTGCTTTAAAGCAAGTTGTGTCAGGCCGATGGAGCTTGTCAGCCGTGGTTGGCAGCTCAGCTTGGAGAGGGAAAACTCTGATCCCAAACCTCCACTGCTTTGCGGCTATGGGGAAGGCTTCGAGAGTAAACTGCGAGGGAAAATCTAGAGCTGGGGTCCATAAGGCAGTCCTACATTGAGTTCAACGCTGATTGGCAACTCCTGCGATACCATGATTCCAAATTGTATCAGTCTCTGCCGTTCCTTTGGATTCATCAGGTGCATGGAGCATGGGAGCCTGCTGCATGTGCAACAGCTTGCTCTCCATATTGAACGGTCCTGGCTTCTACACTGTCTTGTGTATTGACAGGAGGCAGCTAGAACATAACGTCCATGGTAGATCTCGACCAATGGAAAGCCTCTCTCTTGGGTCAGGCTTGTGATGGGGCCAGGGTTGCGATTGCGGTTGGGGTTGTGATAGGGGGTGGGTTTGCGGTTAGGGTAAGGGATTGAATTGCGGTTGCAATAGGGTCAGGGTTGTGATGGAGGTCAGGGCTAGTTTTCCCCTTATTCTCAGAGTCTCAGAGCACTACAGCACAGAAACAGGCCCTACGGCCCATCCACTTCATGTCGGCCTGCTCTTCAGCCTCGTCCCCATCGACCTGCACCTGGACCATGGTCCTCCATTGGTCTCTCATTGAGTACGTTTATAATCCCAGGCGTTGCCTGGATTTGACAACGGGATGCATATTAGTTCTGTTCCTTGCGTACCTGTGTTTGGACAGTAGGTTAATTGCCCTTTTTACACTCCAGAATCACTTACTTGGGTTAATTATTTACCAGTGATCTTTCAGTGAGAGCCTTCGAGTTAGGATGAACTAGGTCAAGGGAGTTGAATGTCTTTCAGACACAGGCCCCATGCTGTGTTCTGAACAGCAGGCAGCACTAGAGCCAGCAGACACAGTTCTGATGTCATCGTGTCCCTCCCTCGAGGCGCGGCAGACGGGAGCTGCACTGAGCAATGGAGAATGAGGGGCTATGAAACCTGATTTCAGTGGCGGCGTAAAGTTGGTAAGTTGGTTTATTATCGTCACATGTCCTGAGATACAGTAAAAAAATTTGTTTTACATGCCATCCATAGAGATATTTTCATTACACAGTGCATTGAGGTAGAACAATGTAAGAAAATAACAAACACAGAATAAAGTGTCACAGTTACGGAGAAACTGCAGTGCAGGCAGGCAATAAGTCACGGCAAGACGGACTGTAAAGTTAAGTGTCCTTTTATTGTAGGAGGGGACTGCTCAATAATCTTATAATAGTGGGGTAGAAGCTGTGCTTGAGTCTGGTGCTACGTGCTTTTAGGTTTTTGTATCTTCTGCCCGATGGGGAGAAGAGAGAATGTCCGGGTTGAGTTGGGTATTTCATAAAGCTGGCTGCTTTCCTCAGGCAACGAGAAGTGTAGACAGAGTCCGTGGAGAGGAGGCTAGTTTCCGTAATGTGTTCACAACTCTCTGGGGCCACGGCCAGAGCAGCTGCCCTACCAAGCTGAGATGTATCCAGCAAGGATGCATCGGTAATGAGTGGTGAAGGTCAACAAGGAAATGCTGGAAGTGAAGTCATCACTGTCACTGCTGGTTTGCACATGAAACTGAGCCACTGGGCTTGGCCCTGGACTTCCCCTGTAAGAATATATTGAAATACATTGGGAGGGAAGGGTTAGATTGATCATGCTGCACACCACTGTGTACAGAGCGGCCTGTACTATGTCGTATTGTTCTATGTACTGCACTCATGGTCTATGTATTCTGCTTTGCAAATGCTTTGAACCCCATCTAGTGGCTGCAACATATAATCTGCAGGAGGAATTAGCAGGCTGAGCAGCAACCTTGGGGGAGGGGGGCAGAGAAAGAAATAATTGACACTTTGGGTTGAAACCCTGAATCAGGACACTTGTGTCCCCGTCTAGTGGTTTAACTGGGAAAGATCAACAAACCTAAAACGTAAAAAAAAGGTCCCGATGAAGGGTCTCAACCTGAAACGTTGGCTGCTTACTTCCCTCCCTAGACGCTGCCCGACCTGCTCAGTTCCTCTGGCATCTTGTGGATGCTGCTCTGGATTTCCAGCATCTGCAGAATCTCTTGTGTTTAAAAAAATTGCTGGTGGGAATCTGAAACAAGACCAGCAGGTTAAGTGGAGAAACAGAGATAATGATTCTGGTCACTCACCTGCAGGAAAGATGTTAACAAGATTGAAAGAGGACAGAGAAAATTGACAAGGACATTGCCAGGACTTGAGGACCTGAGTTATAGGGAAAGGTTGAGTACGTTAGGACTTCTTTTTCCCTGAAGCATAGGAGAACAAGGGGAAATTTAATAGAGGTTTACAAAATTATGAGGGGTATAGACAGGATAAATGCAAGCAGGCTTTTTCCACTGAGGTTGGGTGAGACGAGAACTAGAGGTCATGGGTTAAGGGTGAAAGGTGAAATATTTACAGGAAACCTGAAGGGGAAACCTGAAGGGGACATGGGCACATGGTGGCAGGAAATTCAGAGGATTACAGGCTGCTAGTCTACCCTGTGTATCAGTGACCAGGATGCTTCACTCCCTGAGTGTCTTCGATTCCCGGTTTGATGCACAGAACAAAGAGCTGGTGAGGAAGGCACCCCTCCGCCTAGGGGAGCAGACACTTCAGAAAGCTGGTCAGGTTCTGAAAGACCGCTCAGCCCAGCCGACGATGGTGCTGACCGATTCATTCAATATCTTTCTTGAACAATCTATTGTCTACTCAGTCTTCACGGTGGCAACAATCGTTCCACTGCCAAAGAAGGCAACAGTAACCTGCTTGATTGAGTATTGCTGGTGGTATTAGCGTCAACCATTATGAAATGCTTTCAGCGACTCACCATGGAGCACATTAAAGCCTTTCTCCCAGGACTGGACCCTTTCCAGTTCACTTATCACTCAAGTCAATCCACTGATGATACAACAGCCTCTGCCCTCCACTCTCTCCTGTCCAACCTTGAAAGTGAGGTCTCATGTCCCAGACCGCTGATTATAGGCTTCAGTTTGGTGTTCACCACATCTCAGAAACTGGTGAGGAAACTGTCCTCGGTGCAATTGAATACGGGCCACAGTCAGTCAGTGTGGGCAGCAACGTCTCTAGTCCCATTACACTGAGCGCTGTGCTGTGTGCTCAGCCCGTTGCAGTTCACACTGCTGACGTGTGACTGTGCTCAGGACCCTGCTCAAACCCTGTCATCTCCTTAGTGGATGACACAACAGCAGCTGGTCTTATCAGGAACAATGACACGACAGAGTGTAAAGGGGAAGTGGAGTGGCTGGTGGATGAGTGTGAGAAGAGCAACCTAAGCCTGAACATGGAGAAAACAAAGGAAATCATTGTGGACGTCAGCAAGATGCAGACAAACCAACCCCCTCTGCGAATACATGGCTCCTGAGTTAAATGCACTAAGTTCCTGGGAGTTCAAATCATGGACGACCTCACCTGGTCTCTTAACATCGCCTCCCTGAACAATCACAGCAATGCCTCCACTGCCGAAGACTGAGGCAGGCATGGTTCCCCGACCCCATCCTGCATTTTACAGGAGCACCACTGAGAGCACCCTGACAAGTTACATCCCCATCTGGTCTGGGACCAGTCGGCCATCGGACCGGAAGTCCCTACGGAGGACTGTGAGAACAGCTGAGAGGATCATAGGGGTCTCCCTACCATCCACCGGGGACATTTATCAGGAGCGCTACATACGCAGAGCCCTTAGTAGTATTAAGAATCCCACCCATCCATCCAGCATCCTCTTTGACTTTCTACCATCAGGCGGGAGACTATGAAGCATAAAGACAAGAACAGTCGGGATGGGAAACAGTTTTGTCCCCCAGGCCGTTAGGATTCTGAACTCCCTGCCACATCATATTCGAAGTGTCACTGGTTAATCTGTTCCACACCTTACAATATTTAATTTTAATACACTTCAGTTTGTTATTTATGTGCAATTAATCTGTAGATTTTATCCTTACCTTCATAAATTATCATGTTGTGTGTTCTGTGCAATCTGGTTTGTAGAAATGTCTCATTTCTATGTACATTATATGGTTATATATGTTGTATATATGTACATAGTTAAATGACAATAAACTTGACTGGACTTAAACTTCTTCACTCAGGCTGGTGAGTGTGTGCCAGTGGAAGTGGTGGATTTGGGTTTGATTTCGTTTAAGAGAAATTTGGACAGGTACATGGATGGGAGAGGTATGGAGGGCTATGGTCCAGGTTCAGGTCGATGGGACTAGACAGAATAATAGTTTGGCAAGGACTAGATGGGCCAAAGGGCTGCTCCTGTGTTGCAGTGCTTTATGACCATTGGCTCTGGACTGGTGTTTGACAGGAGTTGTACTGAAGACCTTCGGGTACCTGTGGGTGAATTGGGTCGCTGAAGTTCCAGAAGAGGATGTACGAGTGACTACGGACTGTTCTGTTGATCGACTTGATCCTGTCCTCCAATGTTATGATATCCACCACGGACACAGCCACCAACCCTGGAAAACAAAGGTGGGGTTTTCCAAATTTAGCTGAAAAGTCACCGACAAAAACATTGAAAATATCTCCATAAAAATGATTTCACTGTTTCAAAATGAGAAACCCTTGGTCTGTCTTAATTTAATCCCCGGACCTGACTTGGTTTTGTACGGACATTCCAGCTCGTGCGACCACACGGGTTCCCACCGGGTGCTGCGGTCTCCTCCCACAGCACAAAGACGTACCGGTTGGTAGGTTAATTGGTCATTGTAAATTGTCCTGAGATTAGGCCAGGGTTAAATTGGGGGACTGCTGGCCAGCGTGGCTTGAAGAGCCGAAAGGGCCTGTTCTCTGTTGTGTCTATAATTAAATAAATGAATAAGGTAGGAGAAACGTTCAGTCCTGTCCCGGACCTGGCTCATTGCAATGGCACAAGAGAGGTCAATATGGCACTACTAAAGGTGAGCAACAGCTTACTGGTGGTTCAAAGGGCAATAAATTCGACTGAAAACGTTATTAATAATACCTTCTCTTAATTAAGTTGTGGTAACCTAGAACTGTAAACAATGAAGAGGCAAGTGAATACGAAGTGAATTCAAGGGATGAGCCATGTTGCAAAATTGACGTAAATGGAATTGGAGTAAGTGATTCAGAGAGGAGGCGTTTCAATTTCCATCCAACTAACCCCGGTGTGGGGTTGGATTGCTCTCAGTGCCAAGCTGATTTGGAGAGATCAAGATGGCTAATACTTTATACTTTATTGTCGCCAAACAATTGATACTAGAACATACAGTCATCACAGCGATATTTGATTCTGCACATCGTGCTCCCTGGAGTACAAAATCGATAGTAAATATTGGAAATTTAAATTATTAATCATAAATAGAAAAGAGAAAAGGGAAAGTAAGGTAGTGCAAAGAAAAAACCAAGAGGCAGGTCCGGATATTTGGAGGGTACGGCCCAGATCTGGGTCAGGATCCGTTCAGCAGTCTTATCACAGTTGGAAAGAAGCTGTTCCCAAATCTGGCCGTACAGGTCTTCAAGCTCCTGAGCCTTCTCTCAGAGGGAAGAGGGACGAACAGTGTGTTGGCTGGGTGGGTCGTGTCCTTGATTATCCTGGCAGCACTGCTCCGACAGCCTGCGGTGTAAAGTGAGTCCATGGATGGAAGATTGGTTTGTGTGATGTGCTGGGCCGTGTTCACGATCTTCTGCAGCTTCTTCCGGTCTTGGACAGGACAACTTCTGTACCAGGTTGTGATGCATCTTAGAAGAATGCTTTCTACGGTGCATTTATAAAAATTAGTGAGGGTTTTAGGGGACAGACCAAATTTCTTTAGCTTTCTCAGGAAGTAAAGGCACTGGTGGGCCTTCTTGGCAGTGGACTCTGCTTGGTGGGACCAAGTCAGGTCATTTGTGATATTGACCCCGAGGAACTTAGCTTTTGACCTGTTCCACTTGCGCACCACCGATGTAAATGGGGTCGTGCGGTCCGCTACTCCTTCTGAAGTCAGCAACCAATTCCTTCGTCTTGCTGACGTTGAGGGATAGGTTATTGTCTTCGCACCATGCCACCAGGTTCTTAATTTCTTCTCTGTACACAAACTCATCATTACCTGAGATACGGCCTACAATTGTGGTGTCATCAGCAAATTTATATATAGAGTTCGATGGAAACTTGGCTACACAATCATGGGTGTACAGTGAGGACAGCAGGGGGCTGAGTACACAGCCTTGTTGGGCACTGGTGCTCAGAGTGATTGTAGAGGAGAGCTTGTCCCCTATTTTTACAGCCTGCGTCCTGTCTGTGAGGAAGTTGAAAATCCAGCTGCAGATTTGAGAGCTAAGGCCCAGGTTCTGGAGCTTAGGAATCAGTTTATTTGGAATGATTGTATTAAAGGCAGAGCTGTAGTCAATGAAAAGGAGCCTTACGTATGCGTCTTTATTCTCCAGGTGTTCTAAGGAGGAATGTAGGGCCAGAGAGATGGCATCTGCCGTTGACCTGTTGCTCCAGTAGGCGAATTGCAAAGCGTCGAGGTTGACCGGTAGGCTGTGGTTGATGCGTGCCATAACCAATCTCTCGAAGCACTTCATAGCAATTGACAGTCATTCAGGCATGCCACCTTGCTCTTCTTCGGCACTGGGATTATCGTTACCTTCTTAAAACACGAGGGGATCTTAGACTGAAGCAAGGAGCAGTTGAAGATGTCAGCAAACACTCCAGCTAGCTGGCTTGCACAGGCCCGGAGAACCCGTCCCGGGACACCATCTGGGCCCGTTGCCTTCCTTGGATTTATCTTCAGGAAGGCCCTTCTAACGTCCTCCTCGGTGACGATGAATCTCGATGCCACCAGGTCCGGTTCATCCGGAGGGAGCGGGACGCTCCTCTTCTGTTCGAATCTTGCGTAGAATACGTTAAGTTCATCAGGAAGAGAAGCGCCACAGTTATCGATATTCCCAGCCTTTTCTTTGCACCCAGTGATCTCATTTAGACGCTGCCATAGTCTACTGGCATCCCTCTGGTTAGCCTGGGCTTCCAACTTGGCTCGATATTGCCTCTTGGCACCCTTAATGGCTTTCTGGAGTTCACGCCTGGATTCCGTGTAGCGACTGGTATCCCCGGACCTAAAAGCCGCAGCTCTCGCCTTTAAAAGGGACTTGACCTCATAATTCATCCAAGGTTTCCGGTTAGGGAATACCCGGATCGTCTTGCGAGACACACAGTCCTCCGTGGATTTCCAAATAAAGTCCGTGACAGTTGAGGCATACTCAGAGGTTAGCTGCCGAGTCCTTGAATACTAACCAGTCCACCGATTCAAAGCAGTCACGGAGGACCTCATCCGTTTCCTCCGTCCAACGTGACACCACTTTTGACACCGTGACCTCCCGCTTCAGTTTCTGTTTGTAAGCCGGGAGGAGGAGTACGGCCTGATGGTCCGATTTTCCGAAGTGAGGTCGTGGGATGGAACGGTAGGCATCCTTGACTGCTGTGTAGCTGTGGTCAAGTATAATCGGGCCTCTAGTGGGGCAGGAGACATGTTGGTATAACTTTGGCAGCGCCTTTCTGAGGTTGGCCTGGTTAAAGTCCCCGGCTGTAATGAGCAAGGCCTCTGGATACCTGGTCTCACGTTCACTGATGTTGGCATACAGTATGTTCAGAGCACACTCCACGTCCGCCTGGGGGGGGAATTTAGACCGCTGTCAGTATGACCGAGGTGAATTCCCGTGGCAGATAGTAGGGACGACACTTCACTGACAGGTGTCCCAGGTCTGGGCTGCAGGAGCCCAGACCTGGACGCTTTGCAATTCGCCTACTGGAGCAACAGGTCAACGGCAGATGCCATCTCTCTGGCCCTACATTCCTCCTTAGAACACCTGGAGAATAAAGATGCATACGTAAGGCTCCTTTTCATTGACTACAGCAGCCACAGTGCCACTGTGTCCGAGCACCACGCAGTGTTGATCAGTAGGCAGACACCACCTGCCCCCGTCTTGCCCAATTACATCGCCTCTGATCTGGGCTGACATTTACATGCTGGGCGGCACCTAATTAATTAGCTTGTTTATTTCCGCTTTTTTCATAAAGATGTGCTGGGTGCATCCAGGCTACTGCTGCACCCCTGCATGCTTCGTGGATCGGTATCGGTCCACGGCCCGGAGGTTGGGGACCACTGGTTTAGGGGATGGGGTGAGGGTTTAGAAGGGATCTGGGGAAAAGTTTTCCACTCAAAGGGAGCCTGGAACCTGGAACTCGCTGCCTGAAGGAGTGGTAGGGGCAGAGACCCTCACAACATTGAACAAGTATGTGGATGAGCAGTTGAATCACCAAGGCAGAGAGGGTGCTGGGGAGTGGGTCTCTTTAGGACAAAGATCAGGAGGAATCTCTTTGGCAAGAGAGTGGTGAACCTGTGGAATTCACTGCCATGGACTGCTCAGGAGACTCAGCCATTGGGTATGTTTAAAATGGAGGCTGGTAGGTTCTTGATTAGTCAGATTACTGGGAGAAGGCAGGAGAATGGGGTTAAGAGGGATAATAAATCAGCCATGATGAAATGGTAGAGCAGAGCTGATGGGCTGAATGGCCTAATTCTGCTCCTATGTTTTATAGTCTTATCTACCTTTTTAAGATCTTGTGTTTTATCGTTTACCTGAGCTGCACTTTCTCTGTAGCTGTTACACTTTATCCTGCACTGTTACTGTTTTACCCTGTTCTACCTCAATGCACTGTGTGATGATCTGAACTGTATGAACAGTGTGTGAGACAGGTTTTCACTGTATCTCCGTACATGTGACAGGAATAAACCAGTCACTCCCTTGTGTATGCTACATCCTGTGGGGCTGACCTCACCGAGGATTGCGGGGTGCCATTCGATGTTGCTGATTCTTCTGCCCTGGCTCTTCTGCAGGTCTGTGAACGACTGGTACTCCTTCAAGTGGCCGTCGGCCTTCCCTCCAAAGGTACTGTCCTCCTCCGAGAGCCCATTCCAGTCATCGTAGAACACGTCCATGATCTCGTTTTGCTGGAGTGCCAACTCAAACCTGTTACCAACACACAGCAAAACATTCATTAATAACCTATACTGGAATTTCAGGACCCTCAGTAGTACACCCAACTCAAACCTGACACCAACACACAGCACAGCACGCATCAATAACCTGTCTCGGGATCTCAGGACTCTATAATAGACCCAACTCAAACCTGACACCAACACACAACGAACTGCAAATCAATAATCCATACTCCTCAGATTCCCTTTACATCTTCCCCCTCTCACCCTAAACCCATGTCTTCCAAAAATAGTGTAGAGCTTTCTAAAGCTATGGACTCAGAGCACTACAAGCTTAAACAGATCCTTCAGCCGAACTAGTCTGTGCTAATCCATTATTCTGGCAAATCCAATCATAGAAACATAGAAAACCTACAGCACAATACAGGCCCTTCGTCCCACAATGTTGTGCCAAACATGTACTTTCTTTAGAAATTACCTAGGGTTACCCATAGCCCTCTATTTTTCTAAGCTCCACGTACCTATCCAGGACTCAATTAAAAGACCCTGTCATATCCACCTCCACCACCATCGCCGGCAGCCCATTCCACGCACTCACCACTCTCTGCATAAAAAACTTACCTCTGATATCTCCTCCGTACCTACTTCCAAGCACCTTAAACCTGTGCCCTCCCTTGTTAGCCATTTCAGCCCTGGGAAAAAGCCTCTGACTATCCACACGATCAATGCCTCTCATCATCTTATACACCTCTATCAGGTCACCTCTCATCCTCCATCATTCCAAGGAGAAAAGGCCAAGTTCACTGAACCTATTCTCGTAAGGCATGCTCCCCAATCCAGGCAACATCCTTGTAATAAATCTCCTCTGCACCCTTTCTATAGTTTCCACATCCTTCCTGTAGTGAGGTGACCAGAACTGAGCACAGTACTCCATGTGGGGTCTGACCAGGATCCTATACAGCTGCAACATTACCTCTCGGCTCTTAAACTCAATCCCACGGTTGATGAAGGCCAATGCACCATATGCCTTCTTAATCACACAGTTAATCTGCACTCGGACCCCAAGATCCCTCTGATCCTCCACACTGCCAAGAGCCTTACCATTAATACTATATTCTGCCATCATACTTGACCTACCGAAATGAACTACCTCACAGTTATCTGGGTTGAACTCCATCTGTCACTTCTCAGCCCAGTTTTGCATCCTATCAATGTCCCGCTGTAACCTCTGACAGCCCTCCACACTATCCACAATACCCCCAACCTTTGTGTCATCAGCAAACTTACTAACCCATCCCTGCTTATCCAGGTCATTTATAAAAATCACGAAGAGAAGGGGTCCCAGAACAGATCCCTGATGCACACCACTGGTCACTAACCTCCATGCAGAATATGACCCATCTACATTCTTTGCCTTCTGTTGGCAAACCAGTTCTGGATCCCCAAAGCAGGGTCACCTTGGATCCCTAAAGCAAGGTCACCTTGGACCCCATGCCTCCTCACTTTCTCAATAAGCCTCGCATGGGGTACCTTATCAAATGCCTTGCTGATATCCATGTACACTACATCTACTGCTCTACCTTCATCAATCGACCCGCACCTGTGCCATAGCCCTCCATGCCCCTTCCATCCCAATACCTATCACTCCTGTCACTCTACCTTTCCTATGCCCCTCATGTCTTTATAAATCTTTAATCTCCTTTACTCCAGGATTCTATCAAATCCCCCCTCATCACGCAAACCCTCCAGTTGAGGAGACATTCCTGTGAATCTCCTCTGCACGCTCTGTAGCTTAATCACATCCTTCTTACAGCCTGGAGACAGAACTGTTCATAATGGACTGCATGTGACAAGCAGAACTGTGCTCCACCACCCTGGGCTACCCCTCCAGTCAGAAGCAGAATCAGATTTTCTGTCACTGACACAGATCATGAAATTTGTCATTTCATAGCAGCAGTACAGTACCACACAAAAAATAATATAAATTACAGTACAATACATCAAAAATTTAAAATAGTGTAGAAAATGAGGTGGTGTTCATGGACTATCCAGAAAGAGAACCTAGAACATAGAACAGCACAGCACAGCACAGGAACAGGCCCTCAGCCCACAACGGTGAGAAAGTCTGCAAATGCTGGAAATCCACAGCAACATACACAAAACTGTGAGAAAATCTGTGAGAAATAGTGAGAAACAGTGAAAAGCAGTGAGAAAATCTGCAGATGCTAGAAATCCAAAGCAACACACACTAAATGCTGGAGGAACTCAGCAGGTTGGGCAGCATGTACGGACAGGAATAAACAGTTGATGTTTTGGACTGAGACCCTTCATCGGGAATGGGTAATTAATAATCAAATGGCCAACTGAACTGATCCATTATTCTTACACAATGTCCATGTCCCTCGGTTTTCTTCATATTCATGTGCCTATCTACAAACCCCACTTCCAGAAAAGTTGGGATATTTTCCAAAATGCAATAAAAACAAAAATCTGTGATATGTTAATTCACATGAACCTTTATTTAACTGACAAAAGTACAAAGAAAAGATTTTCAATAGTTTTACTGACCAATTTAATTGTATTTTGTAAATATATGCAAATTTAGAATTTGATGGCTGCAACACACTCGATAAAAGTTGGGACAGAGTTAAAATAAGATTGAAAAGTGCACAGAATATTCAAGTAACACTGGTTTGGAAGACTCCACATTAAGCAGGCTAATTGGTAGCAGGTGAGCTATCATGACTGGGTATAAAAGTAGCGTCCATCAAAGGCTCAGTCTTTGCAAGCAAGGATGGGTCATAGCTCACCCCTTTATGCCAAAATTTGAGAGAATTGTTAGTCAGTTCAAAAGGAACATTTCTCAACGCAAGATTGCAGAGAATTTAGGTTTTTCAACATCGACAGTACATAATATTGTGAAAAGATTCAGAGAATTCAGAGACATCTCAGTGCGTAAAGGGCAAGGTCGGAAACCACTGTTGAATGCGCATGATCTTCGAGCCCTCAGGCAGCACTGCCTAAGAAACCACCATGCTACTGTGACAATTATAGCCACCTGGGCTCGGGAGTACTTCAGAAAACCATTGTCACTCAACACAGTATGCCGCTGCATCCAGAAATGCAACTTGAAACTGTATTACGCAAGGAGGAAGCCATACATCAACTCTATGCAGAAACACCGGCGAGTTCTCTGGGCCCGAGCTCATCTCAGATAGACCAAAATACTGTGGAACCGTGTGCTGTGGTCAGATGAGTCCACATTTCAGCTAGCTTTCGGAAAAAAACGGGCGTTGAGTTCTCCGTGCCAAAGATGAAAACGACCATCCAGATTGTTATCGCGTAAGATGCAAAAGCCAGCATCTGTGATGGTATGGGGGTGCATCAGTGCCCACGGCATGGGTGAGTTGCATGTATGTGAAGGTACCATTGACTCTGAGGCGTATATTAGGATTTTAGAGATACATATGTTGCCATCAAGGCGACGTCTCTTCCCGGGACGTCCATACTTATTTCAGTAGGACAATGCCAGACCACATTCTGCACAGGCTACAACAGTGTGGCTTTGTAGACACAGAGTGCGTGTGCTTGACTGGCCTGCTGCCAGTCCAGATCTATCTCCTATTGAAAATGTATGGCGCATCATGAAGAGGAGAATCAGACAAGGGAGACCACGGACTGTTGAGCAGCTGAAGTCTTATATCAAGCAAGAATGGACAAAATTTCCAATTGCAAATCTACTACAATTAGTATCCTCAGTTCCAAAACGATTAAAAAGTGTTATTAAAAGGAAAGGTGACGTAACACAATGGTAAACATGCCTCTGTCCCAACTTTTGTTGAGTATGTTGCAGCCATCAAATTCTAAACTTGTGTATATTTACAAAATACAATTAAGTTGGTCAGTACAACTACTGCAAATCTTTTCTTTGTACTTTTGTCAGTTAAATAAAGGTTCACGTGAATTAACATATCACAGATTTTTGTTTTTACTGCATTTTGGAAAATATCCCAACTTTTCTGGAAATGGGATTTGTAAATGTATCTGCCTCTACCACCACCCTCTGTGTAAGTAACTTACCCCTCACATTGAATGCGTACCCTCTGAATGGCGGGGTTTGTTCCTGGTGTGTCTTTAAGTTCTTGTATCTCCTCCTTGATGGCAGCAATGACAGTGGAACAATCACCTCTCTATACACTTTAAGAATTCTTGAAATTCTCCACATCTCAATCAAACTTTTCTGGTTACCCTAATGAACACAAGTCTGGCTTCAGAGTCTAACCGAGTGCCCCCAACCTTTTTTCAGCCCAAAGCCTCCCTAAAGCACTCTCATACTTGCCAATGCCCCTTTTGGGCACAATATACTTTACAGTGTAAAAACATGTCTACCATATGATAACATGAGGAAAATGATTATGCCTTAAATATTTATTTGTCTTCAAACCTAGCTTACATAGTACCTGTGCACTATACAGCTGTTTCAATATCAATGTGAGCCTTGAGCTTGATGGTTTTTAGCAAGAGTTGAAATATCTGGTTCAAGTTATGACACCAAAAGCCTTAATTCCCCACACATAACAATGTCCAGGCAGTTTCTGTTTTTGTGAGTATGTGATTCACTGCAGTGAAGCCTGTTTCAACAAAGTAGGAAGACGGAAATGCAATGAAGAGCAGTTTGGCGCGTCTCCAAAGATGGGGAAACTTTGTATGACAGTGTAGCCAAACCACAAAAGCCAACATTTTTGAAAAGCATTTTTGCTTCATCATTCTGAATTTTGATAATTTCTTCCTGTTTTTCCACCTTGCAAAGAAATGGTTCAATTACACAGTCCAGAATTTCCAGATCGTTCAAATCATTGAATCGATTCTGAAAATCCTTCTTCAGTGACTGCAGGTGTAAGCAGTACTCCTGAAAATCACTGTCTGTGAAAGAGAGTGCTGTACTTCCCATGCAGAAAAACTGTGAGAACATTCGTCTCCCAATATTTTGCTTATGGTATATATTTACAATCTTCCGATAAAAGGGGACACTACACTTTTTGCCTGGATTAAATTGAAATTCTCACCATGCAGTTTCATATTTAGAATGATCATTTTGTCATACAGACTGGCTAAGCATGCCACATCTCCACATAGAAATTCAATCTTGCTTCCCAAGCTCTTGTCAACTTTGAGCAAAAAAAATCAACCACAGCATCAAAAAAATCAATGAAATTTTTTAAGCAGCAGCCTTTTGACAGCCAACGCACTTCAGTGTGAAGCAAACAAACGTAAAAAATTATCACAACCTGGGAATGCCTATCGGATGCTGACGACGACAGCGAGCTGAAATGGATGAAACGATGGTAGTGGCACAGAAATAGAACAGTGAGGCGAAGATGAAGACGATCACAACAGCAAAACTTATGTTGACAAAGATTCAGATTGGAATCTGGATGTTAGTCGGGATAGAGCTGGTGTTCAGCAAGCCACCTTTATTCCAGTAACAACAATTGATCAATCACATCCGGTCTTATAATCCTAAAGATAGTTCTTGATCCACACATATGAAGCCAAGGTCACTATTTCACTGTTTAGTTCTGGCCAAGGCTGTATCATTGCATGACATGTCTGTAGAGAAAGTTGAGAGGATATACTTGACTTACCAACTGTTGAATTGCATGAACTCATTCCATGCCACAAGTCAAGGGGAAATATTGGACACCCTGTTTGCTAATTTATGCATCACCAATAATGTCTGTCTGGTTGGTAAGGTGGGATGAGATTGCCGAGTTTCAGACACATTGTGATGATAAGTGCTCACCACCTGCAGAACTATGGTTCTTCCTGGGTTCCAGTGCCTCACCCTTTTTTTGGAAGTGCCTGCTCCAGTACCGGTTGGTCAGGTATCATGCCTCAAATCAGGGTGCTCCGCACTGCATTCCCCCCCCCCCAGGAATCTCGTATGCCCCTTGATGACTTTCATTTCCCCTCATGCCCCCTTAGGACACATTCCCATTCCCCATTGAGAATCACTGGTCTAACCGTTGGAATTGTGGTGAAGCTCGGGGTTGGTTTTTGCTGATCACGGAATGGACTCAGTGGCTGTCATTCATCACTCCTGGATCATGTTGGGGACTCTACGGTCCGATGTTTAATACTCTGTGAGTTATTTGCTTGCTCTTTGCTGTTTGCACAATTTGTTCTTTTTGCGCTTTGGGTGTTCGATGATTTCTTTGAGCGGGCTCTGTGGTGTTTCTTCGTCTGTGGAAAGACGAATCCCAGGGTGTATACTGCATACATACTTTGATAATAAATGTACCTTGGAACTTAGAAGTCAAATTTACCCTCTACATTCTACCAAGAGGATGCCAAATATCTGGTGATCTCTAGGATGAAATATTATTGCTCCAGGGACAATTGAAATAAACAATCAAGAGATAACCACAGGAATTTGTATTTGCTTGTTTTCTCATCTCTCCACTCCCACAGGCAGAAGACACAAAAGCCTGAAAGCACGTACCACCAGGCTCGAGGACAGCTTCCATCCCGCTGTATTAAGACTATTGAACAGTCCCCTTGTACAATAAGGACTCCTGGCCTCATAATCTACTTTGTTGTGACCTTGTACCTTATTGTGTGACTGCGTTGTCCTATCTCTGTAACCGTTACACTTTATTCTGCACTCTGTTATTGTTTTATCTTGTTCTACCTGAGCACTGTGTAATAATTTGCTTTGTATGAACAGTATGCCAGGCAAGCTTTTCACTCCACATCATCATCATGTGCCATGCCATGACATGGATGATCTTTGTCTCCTGACCAAGACTGTTTCTTGACAAATGTTTCTACAGAAGTGATTTGGCATTGCCTTCTTCTGCGCAGCGTCTTTACAAGACAGGTGACCACACCCATTATGAATACTCTTCAGAGATGGTCTGCCTGGTGTCAGTAGTCGCATAACTGGGACTTGCAATATGCACCAACTGCTCATACGACCATCCACCACCTGCTCTCATGGCTTCACATGACCCTGATCGGGGGGCTAAGCAGGTGCTACACCTTGCCCAAGGGTGACCTGTAGGCTAGCAGAGGGAGGGAGAGCCTTATACCTCCTTTCGTAGAGATATATCTCCACCTTACCCACCACATGTGGCAATAAACCAATTCCTATAGGACAGGTAGTGTGGAAGATAGAGAGAGAGCTGCTGTTAGCAGTGACTGGAGGTGGAACCTCCAACAAGACACCTGACCTAATTCTCAGCCGAATACAAAACCTGTATCAATGGGAAACAGCAATGCAGTAGTTGTTACTGCACTAGTACCCTGAGCAAATAGCAGATCACTTCCAATCCTAGCAACAGGGGAATTTATGTTAATTTAATTAAATCCTTGCGTGGCCCTCCGTTGTTTGAGGTCGACCATGGATATTGTGTCCTTAGCTATCTACAATACGTTACTGATGCAGATCAGTCTGTGGCTGACGAGACCAATGTGAGAAGGGCAGTGTCTGTTACAAATGTCACATCTACAAGTAGTCTCAGCTGGAGATGCATCTTTCTATTGGCCCATTTGTTTTTCTTTGTCTAATTTAAGGTGTTATTTCAAGATGCTTCTCTATCTGGTGTGGTCGGCTGCAAGCTCCTCCCAGGACTCAACGCTGATTTCCAGCTTGCAGACGTCCTTGTAGTGTGTGGGCAGCCAGTGGTTCTCTGACCTGAAGCCAGGTCACTGTACAGGATGCGACCATCCTGCATGTGGCAGACATGGTTCAGCCTACGCTACCTGAGCAGGGTGTAGACATACGGCAGACATGGCCCAGACTACACTACCTGAGCAGGGAGTAGACACACGGCAGACATGGCCCAGACTACACTACCTGAGCAGGGTGTAGACACACGGCAGACATGGCCCAGCCGACACTACCTGAGCAGGGTGTAGACACACGGCAGACATGGCCCAGCCTACACTACCTGAGCAGGGTGTAGACACACGGCAGACATGGCCCAGCCTACACTACCTGAGCAGGGTGTAGACACACGGCAGACGTGGCCCAGCCTACACTACCTGAGCAGGGTGTAGACACACGGCAGACGTAGTCCAGCCTACACTACCTGAGCAGGATGTAGACATATGGCAGACATGGCCCAGCCTACACTGCCTGAGCAGGGTGTAGACACAGGGCAGACATGGCCCAGCCTACACTACCTGAGCAGGGTTTAGACACACGGCAGACATGGCCCAGCCTACACTGCCTGAGCAGGGTGTAGGCACTGGGGAGGCCGACTCGAGAGAGAACCTCAGCACTGGGTCCCCTGACTCCGCAGGAGATGTCCCGGGGTGACAAAGCCTCCTTAAGTGGAAGGTTTGGGCCTTCTCGCCTGTTTAGTGCATGTTGTCCAGGTCTCGCTGTTGACCAGCAGCGTACAGGTGACACAAGTGTTGTACACTGCCATCTTTGTTTTGACTGGGAGTTTGCAGTTCTCCCAGACTCCTGTGGCGAGGCAGGCAAGAGCTGTCGCAGCCTTGTCGATTTCTGCATCCGAGGAGAGTTTGTCACTGACGTTGGACCCCAGGTATGAGAACTGATGAACAACATCCAGTTTGTAGTTATCAGTGGTAATGACTGGGGGTGCCTCCACGGCTTGTCCCAAGATGTTCGTCTTTTTCTGGCTGATAGTCCGACCAAATTCCTTGCAGGCCTTGGAGAGGCGAAACATCAAGCTCTGGAAGTGCCGCGGAGCATGGGTTGATCGCAGACTCGCGCACTTTCGTTTTGGCTCTTAGGTGGCGAGGGTAAAAAGCCTGCTGTCTGATCTAGTGTGGAGGTTGATCCCCTCTGTCACCGTGTCAAATGCTGCCTCGGGAGAAAGGCAAAGAGGATCCTGAACAGCGCTGGGGTGAGAACGGCCTCGCATAGCACCACTACTCATGGTAAAGAGCTCCAAAGAGCTGCTGCGGGACTGCACTGACCCCTTCATGTTGTTGTGGAAGGATTTGATCATGCTCTATAGTCTCAGCAGGCAGCCCACTTTACAGAAGATCTGAAAAGCCCATCTCTGCTGACCAAGTCAAATGCCTCGGTGAGATCAATAAATGCAACATAGGGAGGGTTTTTATGTTCTCCGCACTTCTCCGGGAGTTGGCAGAGAGAGAAGATCATGTTAACAGTTGACCTTCCGGCACAGAAGCCCCTCTGTGACTCCAGGTAGACACGGTCATCAACTTCTGTAGACTTGGAAGACTTGGGAAAAGAGCTTGTGAATTTAATTAATTAATTTAACTTAACACAACTGTAATTAAAAAATAGTTTGTAATGTCAACTATGATTGTCATTAAAACCCCCCACGCTTCGCCAATGTCATTACTTGGTCTGGTTTATCCAGTTTATACTCTGTCTGCACTTTACGGTGCCTCAGTGAAGCAGCCAGCATAATCAAGGCCAGCACTCACCCCAGACGTTCTCCCTTCTCCCCTCTCCCACCGGGCAGAAGATACAAAAGCCTGAAAGCATGCATCACCAGGCGTTATAAAACTACTGAATTTTTCTCCAGTACAATAAGATGTAGGATGGTGGGGTCAAGATACTCCCGAAAGAGGTATGAGGTGCCTGGTTATGTGACCACTGATGCCAGACAGACAATCTCTGAAGAGTATTGATAATGGCTGGGGTCACCCGCCTTGTAAAGACACTGTCCAGAAGACAACAGCAAACCACTTCTGGCAAAAAATTTGCCAAGAATGACCATGATCCTGGAAAGACCATAATCACCCATGCCATGGCATGGCCCATAATGGCGATGACATTAAGATGAGCTCTTGACCTCACAATCTACCTCGTTATGATCTTGCTCCTATTGTCTATCTGCACTGCATTTTCTCTGTAACAGTAACACTTTATTCTGCATTCTCTGTTGTTTAACCCACCTCGTGTACGGATGTGATGAAATGATTTGTGTGGATGACATGGCAAAAGAAAGCTTTTACACTCTACCCCAGTACACATGATAATAATAAACTGATCTTATATGTGACTTCAAACCCTGTGGTCAGCATTAAACTATCCCCTGACAGGCCCCAGTCGGTCTTCCATGAGCAGAGGAATCTTGGGCTCCAAGTTCACAGCTTCCTGAAAGAACCTACACAGGTTGATCGGGTGGTTAAGAAGGACTACGGCTTGCTTGTCTTTATCAGTCGAGGCACTGAGTTCCAAAGTAGTATTGCAAACAGTTCTGGTTGCCCATTATAGGAAGGAGGTCGAGGCTTTGGACAGGGTAAAGAAGAGGTTTACCAGGATGCTGCCTGGAGGGTATGTGTTATAAGAAGAGGAGAAGTTGGATAAACCTGCGTTCTTTTCTCTGGAGCGGTGGGGAGGCTGAGGGGAGATCTGATAGAGGTTTATAAAACTATGAGAGCCATAGATAGAGTAGACAGTGAGTATTTTTCCCAGGGTTGAAATGTCTGATACCAGAGGGCATGCATTGAAGGTAAGAGAGGTGATTTCAAAGGAGATGTGAAGGGCAAGTTGTTGTTATTGTTGTCTTACGCAGTTAAATGAAAAGAGTTGTGGGTGCTTGGAACGCGCTGCCTAGGATGGTAGTGGAGGCCGATACATTAGAGGCTTTTCAGGGATATTTAGATAGGCTCATGAATGTGAGGAAGATGATGAAACGTGGACATTGTGAAGGCAGAAGGGATTAGTTTAGCTGGCCATTTGATTACTAATTTAATTGGTTCAGCACAGCACTGTGGGCTGAAGGGCCTTTCCTGTGCTGTACTGTTCTATGTCCTAAGTCAGGTTTGGGGCTGTTAGGGGTGGCAATGAATGCTGGTGATTTCTATGTCCTATGAACAAAGATAAAAGAAAGGAACCTCGAGGCCACGGAGTTGATGAAGTTGGTGAGGGCTTCAGATTTCAGGAGCTGCTCCTTCTCCTCTGCGGTGAATTCTCTGGGTGTGTACTGGGTACAGGCATTCCTTGGGTAGGTCCTGGAAAAGTAATGGATAATAGTTTGTACGAGAAGAAAACACAAATACAATCCTTTGCATCACCTACTGCTCTGTCTCAGAGTCATAGAGACATAGAACACTGCTGCACAAAGGCCCTTTGGCCCATCTAGTCCATGCCAAACTATTAATCTAATCCCATTGACCTACACCCGGACCATACCCTCCATACCCCTCTCATCTTTGTACGGACCTATCCAAATTTCTATTAAATGTTGAGAGAGAAATGTCTTGTGGAATGATTGAACAGGAGAAGGTTTCAACTCATCGTGCCTGAGCTACCTTTATCAAACGGTGAACAATGAGTCACCTTCTGAAAGGAGCTGGAACTGAGACCCCTAGAGGTGAGGCTTTTAGTGAGGTGGTCACACCCCGAGCGCAAATTTCAGATGGTAGATGGGTAACTCTGTTCCTGCGTCTAACGCTGCATCCTCTCCACCGTCTGGAATGCATTTTTATCCATTTTCCAGCGAGTCCGATGGAGCGTGCAGCAGCTTCCTGGGTTAGACCTCCTACCTACTAGTTCCTGTATCTGTTATCCTCTAGCTGCTTCAGGTTGCCTTGGCTAGACATTAAAACGTAGTAGAATTAGGCCATTCAGCCCATCGAGTCTGTGTCATTCCATCATGTCTGATTTACCATCACTCTCGACCCCATTCTCCTGCCTTCTCCCTGTAACTTTTGACACCCTGACCAATCAACAACCTATCAACATCCACTTTAAATGCACCCAATATCTTAGTCTCCACAACTGTCTGTGGCAATGAATTCACCCAATGAATTCCTCCTCATCTCCACTCTAAAGGGATGTTCTTCTATTCTGAGGCTGTGCCCTCTGGTCCTTGGCTGCCCCACCATGTCCACTCTACCATGGCCTTTCAATATTCAAAGTAAGTTTATTCTCAATCTTCATATACATCCCTGAGATTCATTTCCTTGTGGCCATTCACAGTAAATACAAGAAACACAGTAGAATTAATGAAAGATTGCACCCCATAGGACAAGTAAACATGCATGTACGAATACAAAATGAGAAAATAAAACAAAAAATAAGCAATAAATATCAAATACATGAGATACAGTCATTGAAAACGAATCCCTAGGTTGTGGGAACAGTTCAGTGATGGGGTGAGTGAAGTTATCACCTCTGGTTTAAGAGCCTGGTGGTTGAATGGTGATAACTATTCCTGAATCTGGTGGTTAGGGTCCTGACAAACCTCTGCCTGTCCTGACAAACCCATTGTTTGTGCTTGTCGCTGCCCCACCAAACTTATCTCTGTATGACTCAACTCTGTTTTACCTCCCCAGTGACTACATCCGTGACACCTCACATGCTCCTGATTTTTTCTATGGCAGCGTTCCCTGGCCCCGATTGTCTCATTTTCACTGAGGATGTCCAGACTCTATAAACCTCCAGCCTCCATCAGTAGGGCCTTAAAGCTCTCCACTCCTTTGGACAACAGACCCAGCCTGTTCCCCTCCACCACCTCTCTCCTCTGTCTGGCGGAACTGGTCCTCACGCTCAATAACTTCTCCTTTGGCTCCTCCCAGTTCCTTCAAACCAAAGGTGTAGCCACGGGCACCTGCATGGGTGCCAGCTATTACTGCCTTTTTGCAGGTGACATGGAACTGTCTACATTCCAAGCCTACACCGGCATCGCTCCCCAACTCTTCCTATGCTACATCGACAACTGTATTGGTGTTGCTTCCTGTATCTATGCTGAGCCCATCCACTTCATCAATTTTGCTTCCAAATTCCACCCTGCCCTCAAATTTACTTGATCCATTTTCAGCACCTCCCTCCCATTTCTTAATCTCTCTGTCTCCATCTCTGAAGACAATCTATCTACTGATACATTTTTTCTTATATAAACCCACTGTCTCTCACAGCTATCTGGACTATACCTCTTCACACCTTGTCGCTTGTAAAAATGGCATCCTCTTCGTTCAGTTCCTCCATCTCTGTTGCATCTACTCTCAGGATGAGGCTTTCAATTCCAGAACTACTGAGATGTCCTTCTTCAAAGAAAGGGGCTTCCTTTCCTCCACCATCAACGCTGCCCTCACCCCAGGGATAGGGTTCATCTTGTCCTCACCTATCACCCACTAGCCTCCATTCCCAGCACATAATTCTCTGCAACTTCCACCATATCCATTGAATGAATGGACTCCCTTGTCCATTCACCCTTCCCACTGGTCTCCCTCCTGGCACTTACCCTGCAAGCGGAACAAGTGCTACACCTGCTCCTACACCTCCTCCCTCATTCAGGACCCCAAGCAGTCCTTCCAGGTGAGGTGACACTTCACCTGGGAGTCTGATGGGGTCATCTACTGTGTCTGTTGTTCCTGGTGTGGCCTCCTCTATATCGGTGAGACCCGACATGGGCTGGGAGACTGCTTTGCTGAGCAGTCCGCCAGAAAAAGCAGGATCTCTGTGTGGCCACTCATTTCAATTCTACTTCCCATTCCTGTTCTGGTATGTCAGTCCACGCCCTCCTCTACTGCTGCAATGAGGCCGCACTCAGGTTGGAGGAACAACACTTGTATTCAGTCTGGGTAGCCTCCAACCTGATGGCATAAACTTCTCAAACTTCCAGTAACAAGGATGTTACCGGGTCTTGAGAAACTCAGTTACAGAGAAAGGTTGAATAGGTTAGGACTTTATTCCCTGGAGCGTAGAAGAATGAGGGGAGCTTTGATAGAGGTATGTAAAATTATCATGGGTATAGATAGAGTGAATGCAAGCAGGCTTCTTCCACTGAGGCAAGGGGAGAAGAAAACCAGAGGACATGGGTTTAGGGTGAGGGGGGAAGAGTTTAAAGGGAACATTGGGGGGGGGGCTTCTTCACACAGATAGTGGTGGGAGTGTGGAATGAGCCGCCAGACGAGGTGGTAAATGCGCAACCACCAACTGCGACGCCAGCCTTGAACTCCAGGCTGGGTCTTTATGTGCTGCTGTTCTAACTCCTGTCTCCCCTTCCCCCACCACCACTCCGCAGCTCCGTCTCCCTCAGATCCCACCGTCAACTCCTGGGCCCTCAGAGGCTCCATCTTCCTCTCACCCCAACCCTCCCCTCTCCATTGACACCCCCAGCCTCCCCCCTCCCCCCTCTGATCCCAGCTCTCATCCGTGCCGGGTCTTTACCATCCCCTCCGACCTTCAACTGTCGGAGGCAGAACGCTCTGTTCTCAGTAAGGGCCTCACGTTTGTCCCCCTTCGCCCACACCTCAGCGAGTTCCGTGTTCGCCACGATGCGGAACTTTTCTTCCGCCGTCTCCGTCTCCGAGCCTACTTCTTCGGCAAGGACTCTTCCACCCCCACCGATGACCCCTTCTCCCGTCTTCAACCCTCCTCTTCTTCATGGACACCCCGCTCTGGTCTTCTGCCTGCTCTGGATCTCTTTATCACTAATTGCCGACGGGACATCAACCGTCTCGACTTCACCGCACCTTGTCCCCATTCCAACCTCACTCCTTCGGAACGCTCTGCTCTCCACTCCCTCCGCACTAATCCTAACCTTATTATTAAACCCGCCGATAAGGGGGGTGCTGTTGTAGTCTGGCGTACTGACCTCTACCTTGCCGAGGCACAGCGACAACTCGCGGATACCTCCTCTTATTTACCCCTCGATCGTGACCCCACTAAGGAGCACCAGGCCATTGTCTCCCACACCATCACCGACTTCATCCGCTCAGGGGATCTCCCATCCACTGCTACCAACCTTATAGTTCCCACACCCCGCACTTCCTGTTTCTACCTACTACCCAAGATCCACAAACCTGCCTGTCCTGGCCGACCTATTGTCTCAGCTTGCTCCTGCCCCACCGAACTCGTTTCTGCATACCTCGACACTGTTTTATCACCCCCTGTTCAATCCCTTCCGATCTATGTTCGTGACACTTCTCATGCTCTTAAACTTTTCGATGATTTTAAGTTCCCTGGCCCCCACCGCTTTATTTTCACCATGGATGTCCAGTCCTTATATACTCCCATCCCGCATCAGGAAGGTCTCAAAGCTCTACGCCTCTTTTTGGATTCCAGACCTAATCAGTTCCCCTCTGCCACCACTCTGCTCCGTCTAGCGGAATTAGTCCTTACTCTTAATAATTTCTCCTTTGGCTCCTCCCACTTCCTCCAAACTAAAGGTGTAGCTATGGGCACCCGTATGGGTCCTAGCTATGCCTGCCTTTTTGTTGGGTTTGTGGAACAATCTATGTTCCGTGCCTATTCTGGTATCTGTCCCCCACTTTTCCTTCGCTACATCGACGACTGCATTGGCGCTGCTTCCTGCACGCATGCAGAACTCGTTGACTTTATTAACTTTGCCTCCAACTTTCACCCTGCCCTCAAGTTTACCTGGTCCATTTCCGACACCTCCCTCCCCTTTCTAGATCTTTCTGTCTCTGTCTCTGGAGACAGCTTATCCACTGATGTCTACTATAAGCCTACTGACTCTCACAGCTATCTGGACTATTCCTCTTCTCACCCTGTCTCTTGCAAAAACGCCATCCCTTTCTCGCAATTCCTCCGTCTCCGCCGCATCTGCTCTCAGGATGAGGCTTTTCATTCTAGGACGAGGGAGATGTCTTCCTTTTTTAAAGAAAGGGGCTTCCCTTCCTCCACTATCAACTCTGCTCTTAAACGCATCTCCCCCATTTCATGTCCATCTGCTCTCACTCCATCCTCCCGCCACCCCACTAGGAATAGTGTTCCCCTGGTCCTCACCTACCACCCCACCAGCCTCCGGGTCCGACATATTATTCTCCGTAACTTCAGAGGGACAGAAGGAGAAAAAGGAGAGTGAGAGAAAGAATGTGTGCATAAAAATAAGTAACAGATGGGGTACGAGGGGGAGGTGGGGCCTAGCGGAAGTTAGAGAAGTCGATGTTCATGCCATCAGGTTGGAGGCTACCCAGACGGAATATAAGGTGTTGTTCCTCCAACCTGAGTGTGGCTTCATCTTTACAGTAGAGGAGGCCGTGGATAGACATGTCAGAATGGGAATAGGATGTGGAATTAAATGTTTCTGTGCTGTAGTTTTTCTATGGTTTCTATTTTCTAACTGCCCCTTACAACACCTCATATACCGTCTAGGTAGTCTCCAGTTCCTTGGTATGAACATAGAATTCTCCAACTTCCGGTAATTCCCTCCCTCTCCCTTCCCCTATCCCTATGTCACTCTGCCCCCTCCCCCAGCTGCCTATCACCTCCCTCGTGGTCCCACCTTCTTCTACTACCTATTGTGTTTTCCCCTATTCCTTCCTCACCTTTCCTGCCTATCACCTCCCCGCTCCCCTCCCCTACCCGTTTATCTTTCCCCTTACTGGTTTTTCACCTGGAACCTACCAGCCTTCTCCGTCCCACCCTCACCCCACCTTCTTTATAGGACCTCTGTCCCTTTCCTCTTCAGTCCTGATGAAGGGTTCCGGCCCGAAACGTCGACCGATCGTTTCCACGGATGCTGCCCGACCTGCTGAGTTCCTCCAGCGTGCTGTGAGTGTTGCTTTGACCCCAGCATCTGCAGAGTAATTTGTGTCCAGAAACTGCCCCCCTTTCACCGGCCCTCCTGGATGAGGCTTGGAGGGGGGACCTGATAGGAGAGGACAGAAGGCCATGGAAGAAGGGGAAGAGGGAGGTGATGGGCAGGTAAGGAGATGAAGTGAGAGAGGGAAATAGGAACGGTGTCATCAGCAGCCTTGAGTGTGGCACTGGAGCTGTGCTGGGTCACCCAGTCACAAGTGTACAGGGTTAGATCGGTGGGAGGGGGCAACACACACAGCCTTGGCAGGTTTCAATGAGAACCCCCCTCCCCGTTCTTCTAAACTGTGTGAGTACAGGGCTAGAGTCATCAAACGCCCCTCATACATTAACCCTTTCATTCCCTGGATCATTCGCGTGAACCTCCTCAGGACTCTCCCCAATGCCAGCACATCCTTTCTTCGAAAAGGGGCCCAAAGCTGTTCATGATGCTCGAAATGCCCTCTGGTCCTAGACTACCCTCCTCTGGGAAATATCGACTCTATACTTTCAATATTTGATAGGTTTCCATGAAATTACCCCCTCCCCCCATTCTCCTAAACTCCTGCGAGTGCAGGCCCAGGGCCATCAAACGCACCTCACCTATTAACCCTTTCATTCCTGGGATCATTCTTGTGAACCACTTCTGGACTCTCTCCATTGTCAGCTCATCTTTCTGTAGATATGAGACTCAGAACGGCTCTCAATAACCTACTGAGTCATTGACCTTGTAGCTACCCAAGGTTACCTCGGTTATTGTGTTAGTTTGCCCATATCTGTCCCAGGTTACCTGGGCTACTGATTGTCCAATCAGAAAAACACACAACTCCACTACAGCTTAGACGCTCCGCACTCCACCGTGTGAGAGTCATGGCTAGCGATGTGTTCGTGAACAGCCCGTAACCACTCACCATTTAGTCTGTGTGCTGCTTTCCCACAATTTCGGCACCGCCTGAATCCCAATGTCCCGCTCCAGCTTTCTGATGCTGAAGCTCTTGTCCTGATAGGATGTGCACTCCACGTAGCTGTCCCTGGCATCAGCAACGTTCCAGTCAGACAAGGTCACTGGAGCCCCAAACTGCCGACGGACGCGTGACACCACGAATTTCAGCTGTAATGACATGAATGGATTTCGGAGACAGCATGAATATCATCATAGGCATGACCCTTCCCACCATTGAGAATTTCTTCAGTCGGTGATGTCTCAATAAGGCGGCACCCATCACAAAGGACTCTTACCATCTGGAACATGCCTTCTTCTCATTACTACCATCAGGGAAGAGGAAGATCCACACGCAACGTTTTAGGAACAGCTCATTCACCACCATCATTACATTTCTGAATGGTCCATGAATCCATGAACACCACCTCATTATCCCATTTTTCCACAGTTTACCTGTTCTCGTAACTCAACGCCTTCATGATGTACTTCTACCACAAAACGACAAATTTCACACCATCTAGGTCAGTGATGATAAATCTGATCTGATTTATATTGCTGCTTCTCTATCTAGATGCAGATCTGACATTTATAATCCAGCCTCAGGCAGCATAATCAAAGGCCCTACCCATCCTAGCCATTCTCTCTTCCCCCGTCTCCCGTGAGGCAGAAGGTACGAAAGCTTGAGATCACGTGCCAGCAGGCCCAAGATTAGCCTCCATTCTACTGTCATGAGACTCTTGAACAAGCCTCTCTTACACCAAAGATGAACTCTTGATTTCCTGATCTACTTCATCACGGCCTTGCAGTTATTTGGGAAACAGCTTCTTCTCCTCCACCATCAGATTTTGATTCAGGGACTCTTGGATTCTTGAACTCACATCCTGCATGATTATAATCTTGCATTTTACTGCATTGTACTGTCTGTAGCTGCAGATTTATTGGGAATCCTGTTGTTTTACCTTGTTCTGCTGTGTAATGATCTGATCTACGTAAACTGTATACAAGAGAAGCTTTTCACTGTACCTCAATACATATAACAAAATAGACTACTTCCTACATCACAAGAGTTGCCAGTCAGCGTTAAACTCAACATGGGACTGCCTTAGGGACTCCAGCTCCGCATCCTCCCCTTGGGGCTTCCTCCCAAAACCTTCCCCATGAGTGGGTATAGCTGAAAGGCAGCAGAGGTTTGAGATCAAAGTTTTCCTTCTCCTAGATGAGCTGCCAACCATGGCTGACGAGCCCCGTCTGCCTGAAGCGACTGGTTTTGAGGCGCCGGTAACCCACCTTTGCCTCTTCTCCTGTCAGTAGAAATGGATCCACTGGGCTTGGTAGCTAGGCCACACGTAAAGGCCAGGAGCTGAACTTGGTTGTCAGGGGCTATTTGAGGAGCTCATCCCCATCCCCACCCCCCCAAACCCCCTCCTCCCCCTACCCAGCTGTGACAACCTAAGGGAACCAGCTTGCACTGGTGCAGATAATGAGGTTGGCCAAGATAACAAAAGCCCAGGCATTTTAGATTGGCCGTTCTCCATCCCAGTAAATATGCACATAGATATCAGCTGTGACCTTAGTTGGAGATTCTTCAAACTTTTCCTCTTCGATTTCAATGCCGCTGCCCAGGTCAATCCACGGCCTTCTTTTAGTTTCAATCACCACCTCGAAGTCTGGATTTTGATTCTCAGTGGCCTCGAAAGACTGCAAGAGAGAGACCAAGATCTGGAATCAGTTCCTTTCAGGTGATGTATTTTTTTGCATACTTTTTATGATTAGCTTTGTGCTTCGAAGCAGCGAAATGCATCACTTTGTGTCAGTGACCAACATGGTCCAAGGATTGTGGTGGCACAGGTGTCGCCACACTTCCCGCGTCACCGTGACACGCCCACAACTCGCTGACTCTAACTATACATCTCTGGGATGTGGGAGGAAACCCACACAGTCACTTGGAGAACATAAGCTCCTTATGGAAACCAGTGGTAACCGAGCCTCAGTTGCTGGTGTTGTAAAATGTAGCACTAAACACCATACTACCATGCCACCCGGTAAACACTGGTGTTTCCAGCAGTGAACAAAATTCGCTCAGACTGATTGTCAATTATGGAAGGTTACTTTGAGAAAGAGGTAAAGCAACTCGATTACTTCGAAACAAGGTAACTAACTGGTCTATCTTTGGACTGTGAGAGGAAACCAGAGAACCTGTCACTAAGAAAACATACAAACCCCTTATTGACAGCAGCGGGAACTGAATTCCAATCAGTCATCGTGGATGCTGTAAAGTGGTTGTGCTAACTGCTAACCGTTTTTGGTTTTTGTTTGTGGTTTTTGTATTGCTATATCTATGCTCAATTCTTGGTTGGTGCGGCTGTAATGAAACCCAATTTCCCTCGGGATCAATAAAGTATATCTATCTATCTATCTATCTACACTACTGTGCTGCCCTACCCATGCCATTTTGAAAGGTCAGGAGATTGAGTCAGAGAGATACAGCTTAGAAACAGGCCCTTCAGCCCACTGCGTGTCCTGACTGGTGTTGGGTGACTGTTTAATTGTCATCATTTTTGCAGTTTAACAATTCTTGCCTGTTAATATTTTTTATAACTACTTATATACATGTGACTGTATAGTATATTTTCTAGTGGTCACAGTATGCAGATACTGGAATTTCAAGCAACACACATAAGAGTTGCTGGTGAACGCAGCAGGCCAACTGAATGGAAAGCATCAAGTGTGGTACCAGCACCCAAGAAGGGCCAACCGAAAGACCTGAATGACTACTGTCCAGTGGCCCTGACCTCAAACATCATGAAGACCCTAAAAGGCTGGGCCTGGCTTACCTCCTATCCCCGGTCATATCAGCCTTCAATCCCCTGACGTTTGCCTATGAAGAGCACACTGGAGTGGTAATGCTGTCATCTATCCACTGAACAGAGCCTACTCCCATTTGGATAAGCAGGTCAGCACTGTGAAAATCATGTTTTGATTTCTCAAGTGCCTTCAATACCATGCAGCCCTCATTGCTGGGGGAAAAGCTCCATTCAATGCAGATTGGCACTTCCAATGTATCCTGGATAATGGACTACCTGTCTGGCAGACCACAGTTCGTGCAGCTTCAGAGTTGTGTGTCACATGGCTATAAACAGCACTGGGGCCCCACAGGGGATTGTATTGGCTCCCATTCTGTAAACCCTGTATACCTTGGACTTCAGACACAACACTGGCAACACGCTGGAGGAACTCAGCAGGTCGAGCAGCATCTGTGGAAAAGATCAGTCGACGTTTCGGGCTGGAACCCTTCATCAGGACTGTAGAGGGAAGGGGCAGAGGCCCTATAAAGAAGGTGGGGGGAGGTTGGGAAGGAGAAGGCTGGGACACTGGGTCAGGTCATCTACAGAAATTCTCTGATGACAGCAATAGTCGGGTATATAAAGGAAGGATGGAAGGATGAATACAGGGCCCTGGTTGAGGACTTTGTCGAATGGTGCAAGCTGAACCATCTGCAGCTCAACATCAGTAAGACAAAGGAGATGGTGACGGACTTTAGGAAGACTCAGCCTGCACAGCTCCCTGTTACTATAGATGGTGAGGACGTGGATGTGGTGAGAACCTACAAGTACCTGGGGGTGCACCTGGATGACAGACTTGAGTGGATCACCAACACAGGGGCTATGTACAAGAAGGGCCAGAGTCGCCTCTACTTCCTGAGCAGACTGAGATCCTTTGGAGTATGCAGGCCTCTCCTTCACATGTTCTACCAGTCTGTTGTCGCCAGTACCATCTTCTATATGGTGATGTACTGGAGCAATGGCATCAACACAGGTGATGCCAACAGTATCAATAAACTGATTAGAAAGGCTGGCTCTGTTATAGGAGTCAATCTGGACACACTGGAGGCTGTGGTAGAACAAAGGACTCTACAGAAGATCCTGGCAGTTCTGGACAATGTTTCTCACCCTCTGCATACCACCTTGGCTGAACAGAGAAACACTTTTAGTAATAGACAACTGTGCTGTTCCAAAGAGTGCTATATGAGGTCATTCTAACCCTCAGCCATTAGGCTCTATAATGAGTCAACCTAGCTGGGGAAATGACGACCCTCTCCTGTTTGAGGTAACTTATTTTTTTATTCTTTCTTACGTCTCTTCTAATCTTTCTATATTTGTAAATCTGTGCACTTGTAATGCTACTGTGACACCGTAGTTCCTTTGGGATCAATAAAAGAGGGAGGAGAAGATGACGGCGCGATGCAGTGCACGCGGCTGTTCCGAATGAATATCGATATGTGTATCTAGGGATGCCGTGCACAATCCGGATTTGATGGCGACAGCTGTGAGAAGCGCAGAGGAACATCTGGAGAAACTTCTGAAATGCCCGCTTCGCTGCCACTGCTACTGTGCAATCAAGAATCTCCAGAGGGGAAGGCCCCGAATCCTCGGCTTTGCCTATTGCCCATTGCCGGGGCCAGGGTCGAAGTGCTCGGCAGAGATGGTGCTCGGTGCTTGGTGTTAGAGAGCTGGTCGGTGGCTCGGAGTTTTCGAACGGACTCGGAGTCGGACTGTGGTCGGATGCTTCCAGGATGCTGCATCGGCAAGTTGGCGGCGCTGGAGGTTCACCGTCTGCGTGAGATGATGGGACTTTCGAGAGACTTTGAGACTTTTACTGTGCCCATGGTCTGTTCTTATCAAATTACAGTTTTGCTTTGCACTGTTGTAACTATATGTTATAATTATGTGGTTTTTGTTAGTTTTTAATTCGGTTTGTCATGTGTTTTCGTGATATCATTCTGGAAAAACATTGTATCATTTCTTAATGCATGCAATAAAAGGCAATAACAGGGGACTCCGTGTCCTCATAATCATAAGTATCTATCTATGAATTTGAATGGAACGTTTCTTATCTATGGGGTATAAAAAGAGCTGACCATGAGAACCTGCCATCTTTTGTTTCTTCTCTCCCTTTCACTACTGGCCTCTGTTACTTTTAAGGTCCATTTCCAATTTTCTCTGTTCTATTGGCGCTTAATAAAACGATCAGGAAACAGCAAGTTTTGTGCCTTTTTCCTGACTTCCGAAAGAACCTTGGATTAAAACCATCAAAATCCAACACTGGTCCCATTGTGGTCTGGTATCCTGGAGAAGGGAATGACTGAGGGACAGCACTGAGACCAATAGGCTACTGGGAATCCTGGCAATGGGAATGACTCTGGGATAGCGATAAGAGCGATGGGCTACTGGGAATCCTGACAATGGGAATGACTAAGGGACAGCACTGAGACCAATGGGCTACTGGGAATCCGGGCAATGGGAATGACTCCGGGATAGTGATGAGAGGAATGGGCTACTGGATATCCGGAGATGGGAATGTCTCAGTGATAGGGCTGATAGCAATAGGCTACTGAGAATCCTGGCAATGGGAATGACAGGGGTAGGAATGAGACCAAGAGGCGACTGGGAATCCTGGAGATGGGAATGACTCAGGGATAGCGATGAGACCTATCAGTTACTGGGTATCCAGGAGATGGGGATCACTGGGATAGGGATGAGAGTGATACGTTACTAGCATTGGGAGTAAATTGGGAAACACACACAGTCAGCAATTCAGGACAGCTTCTTCCTGTCCACAACCCAATTTCTGAATGTATATTGAAACCACGAACACTACCTCACTACTTTTATTTCTCTTTTTGCTCTACTTATTTAATTTAACTTTTTAAAAATATACATACTTCTTACTGTAATTTAGTTTTTTTATTATTATTACAATGTAGTGCTGCCACAAAACAACAAATCTGAGGACACGTGCTGGTGATTCTGATCCTGATTTATTTGCCATGTGCACATTGAAACCGTGAGATGCCTTGTTTGAGTTAACGACCAACACAACCTGAGGATGTACTGAGGGCACACATCCCGGCGCCAACATTGCATGCCCACGAACAACACAAACAACAACAGCAACGGCAAAACAAGGCAAGACAACAACAACAGAGCCACACACAAAATGCTGGAGGAGCTCAGCAGGTCAGGTAGCATCGATGGCAATGAATAAACAGAACACGTTTCTGGTGGAGCCCGTTCATCGAGACTTGAAAGGAAGGGGGAAGAAGCCGGGATAAGCAGGTAGGGGACGGGAGAGAGTAGAAGCTGCGGGGTGACTGGTGAAGCCAGCTGGGTGAGGGAGGAAGTGAGAAACCGGGAGGAGTTAGGCGGAAAGGTTAAAGGTCTGGAGAGGAAGGAATCTGATAGAAGAGAGTAGACCATGGGAGGAGGGGCACCAAGGGGAGATTATTGGCAAATGAGATAAGAGGTTGGAATGGGGAATAGAAGAGAGAGGGGGGAAAATACAGTAAATTGGATAAACCATGAAACTGGCTTAGGTAGGTGCCGTGGTCACTATGGATGAGTGGGACCAGAAAGCCTGTTTTCTCTTTCTCTGTCTCCCACCGAGTCTCTCTCTGTCTCTCCACCCGCCGAGACTCTCTCACTCTGAGTCTCTCTCTCTCATCCCTTCCTGAGTCTTTCTTTCTCTCTCTCTCCCTTCCCAGGCACTCTCCCTCTCCCTCCTCGAGTCTCTCCCTCTCCGAGTCGCTCTCTCCTTCGCCCTCCCTGTCTCTCCCTCCCAAGTCTTTCTCTCTCTCTCTCTCTCTCTCTCTGTCTTTGAGTCTCTATCTCATGCTTAGTGTCTCTCTCTCTCTCTCTCTGAGTTTCTCTCTCTTTGTGTGTGTGTGTCTCTCTGTCTCTGTCTCTCTCTCTCTCTCTCTCACACACTCTCTCTCTCCCTCGCTCTGAGTGTCTCTCCCTCTCTATCTATCTTGAGAAGCAACTCAATACAGGAATTACACAACTATTTTTATCCACTGCCCCTTTTGAGCCTCCTTGCTGATTAATAATTTAAACTCAATAATCCTTTCCTAGTTACTGTTACCAAGCCAGATGGAACAAGGATATCTGGAGTGTGTTGTCACAGATCACACGTAATTGTATTGAATGAGTCCTCCTTTTGTTTCTTCGGAATAAAATTACTCACATTCAGGATTATCCCCTTCATCATTTCATTGAGTGCAAGGTAGAAATTTTGTCCGTACATGGAATCGATATCATAGACTACCAGAAGTTCATTGCCTTGGTAATCCTGTGTTGAAGGAATAATTTATTAAAAGCATTCTTAAAACTTCAGTAAAAATCCCAGAAAGATATATGGGGGTGTGTACAGCTACAGGTAAATACATTCAGGCTTCTGTGTTATGCTATTCAATGCTCAGTCATCTGCTAAATTTATGTATGTAGTCAGGCTTTGACAAATTTATTAGAACGTAGAACTGAGAACAGTACAGCACCTTCAGTTAAATTAGTAATCCAATGGCCAACCTAACTAATCTCTTCGGCCTACTCAATGTCCATATCCTTTCATTTTCCTCACATTCATGTGCCTACTTAAACGTCTTTTAAAAGTCCCTACTGTATCGGCCTTTACCATCACCCCAGCCAGCACATTCTAGGCACCCTCCACTCTCTGTGTAAACACCATGCCCCTCGGCAATCGGCACTGATCTGGGCCGACAATTACATGTCGGGCAGCATTTATTTCAGCTTTTTTCTTAAAGATGTGCTGTGTGCCTCCCGGCTACCGCTGGACCCCTGCATGCTTTGCGGCAATGTATCGGTCGGCGGTCTGGAGGGTGGGGGCCACTGCACCACCCCAGCCCCCGACGACTCAGCCTAACACACCATCATCAGTGTGCTCTGTCTTGTCTTCCCGATTCCAGTAAGTGATACTACACTGTACATACATTATTTCTACCTTATATCGGCTGTGTATTTTTACGTGTTATTTGGTATGATTTGGCAGCTTCATAGCTTAAAGGTTACTGGAGAGCGCTTGCGCGTGTTTATGCCAACAGTGCTTGTGTGAGATTTTCTGCCGAGAGCGCTTGCGTGAGATTTTCGGTTTGGCGAACAGCTCAGTAATGATTGTGGAAAAGTATTTCTACTTTATATAGGCTGTGTATTTATCATATTATTCCTGCTTTTACTATATGTTACTGTTATTTTAGGTTTTATGTGTTATTTGGCATGATTTGGTAGGTTTTTTTTGGGCCTGCGAACACTCACAAAATTTTCCCATATAATTAAATGGTAATTGCTTCTTCGCTTTACGACATTTCGGCTTACAAACCGTTTCATAGGAACGCTCTACCTTCGGATGGCGGGGGAAACCTGTATTCCATTATCCAGACCCTTGCCCACTCACTTAACCTATCTATATCCCTCTGCAGACTCTCTGTATCTTCTGTACAATTTACTTTTCCACTCAATTCAGTGCCACAGGCAAACTCAGATACACTACACTCTGTCCCCTCTTCCAGATCATTAATGTATATTGTGAACAGTTGTGGGCCCAGCATCACCCCTGTGGCACACCGCTCACCACTGATTGCCAACCAGAGTAACACCCATGTATTCCAAATCTCTGCTTTATATTGGTCCCCTATTCCTCTGTCCATGCTAATACATCACCCAAAACTCTATGCATCCTTATCTTATGGATAAGTCTTTACATGGCACCTTATGGAATGCCTTCTGGAAATCCAAGTAAATTATGTCCATCTGATCCCCTCTATCCACTACACCCGTTAAATCCTCAAAGAACTCCAGTCAAACAGCACTTGTCTTTTCTGAATCCATGTTGCGTCTGCCTGATGGATCCATTTCTTTCCAGATGCCTTGCTATTTCTTCTTTAATGATAGCTTCAAGCATTTTCCCCAACTACAGATGTTAAACTGACTGGCCTATAGTTACCTGCCTTTTGCCTACATACTGTTTTAAACAGTGGTGTGACATTCACCATCTTCCAATCCACTGGGACCTGCCCAGAGTCCGGAGAATTTTGGTAAATTATCACCAAAGCCTCGACTATAACGTCTGCCATTTCTTTCAGCACCCTGGGATGCATTCCATCAGGACTAGGGGACTTATCTATCTTCAGGCCCACAAGTTTGCTCAGCACTACCTCTTCAGTAATAGCTATTGTATCGAGGTCCTTACTTCCTATTGCATCTCTCTTTGGCATGTTAGATACGTCCTCCACCTTGAAGACTGACACAAAATAGTCATTCAAAGTCTCCGCCAATTCCTCATTACTCAATATCAATTCCAGCTTCTCGTTCTCCAAGGAACCTACATTCACTTTAGCCACCCTTTTCCGATTTATATAATTATAAAAAATTTACTACCTGTTTTTATATCTGTGGTAGTTTATTTTCATAATCTGTCTTCCCTTTCTTTATTGCTCACTTAGTGGTTCTTTGTTGCTTTTAAAGTTTTCCCAATCTTCCAGTTTCCCACTACTCTTGGTGACTTTGTATGCACAAGCTTTTAGTTTGATGACTTCTTTTATTTCCTTAGTTATCCAAGGCTGGCTCTCCCCACCCTCATTGTCCTTGCTTTTAACTGGAATATACTTTTGTTGAGCACCATGAAAAATCTCTTTGAAAGTCTTCCACTTTTCCTCAACTGTCCCACCATATAGCCCATATTCCCACTCTACACTTGCCAAATCCTCCCTCATCCCATTGTAGTCTCCATTGTTTAGGCATAATAAACTGGTTTTAGGTCAAACTATTTCACCCTTCATTTGTACAAGAACTTCAATCATACTGTGATCACTCTTTCCAAGAGGATCCCTAACTACAAGATCACTAATTTTCCCTGTCTCATTGCACAAGACCAGATCTAAGATAGCACGTTCCCTTGTAGGTTCAGTAACATGCTGTTCAAGAAAGCCATCACAGATGCATTCTATGAAGTCCTCAAGGAATGCGAGAACCTCTGACAGGATCATTGGGGTTCTCTCTTCAACTTACTCGAGATATCTATAATGAGCACTGCATGCGCAGGCCCCTTAGCATTGTCAACGATCCCTCCCATCTGTCCAACAATCTCTTTGACCCCCTACCATCAGGCAGGAGGTAACATGGCATTAGGTCAATAACTGTTTGGGTGGGAAACAGCTACTTCTCCCGGGACATAATATGACTGAATCCCTGCCACCACGAATGACTCTTATCATAGACCTCATCACACATGAAGCACCAGTAGTGTTATACAGTGTACTTTTTAAACTTGTATCGTATATGCACCTTATTATTTGTTAGTCTACTTGTGGTAATATTACTTTATGTGTTGTGTGTGAGTTATATGTACTGCGTTGTGCACCTTGGTCCAGAGGAACATTGTTTTGTTTGGGGGTATACTATACATGGGTATGGTTGAATTTGAACTTAACTCAGTACCAACCATGATTGGGTGCTTGTAGGGATGGAAATCAGACACAGCTGCCCTCGTCTTCATGTCATCGATGATGAACTCCTTTTTGATTAACTTGTATGGCTTCTCCTGGGTGACATCCCGGTCAATTACACATTGAAAGATTTCCTGAGTCTTGGAGGTGAGATGGAGAGGGGCCATGGCTTCAGTGAACACTGTAAAGAAAGACATGGATCTCTAATCTCACATACTGCTTAGCAGCAGAAGATCAAAGCTCAAAGTAAATTTATCACCCAAGTACAGATATGTCACTATCTACAACCCTGAGAATCATTTTCTTGCGGGCTTCACTGTAGTTGCAAAGAAACATAATAGAATCACCCAAAGTCCACACACAACAAGTTGGATAACCAGTGTGCAAAAGACAACAATCTGGGCAAATACAAAAATTTTAAATAATAATAAATAAATAAACAACAAATATCGAGGACATGCGATGAAGAGACCTTGAAAATGAGTCCACAGGTTATGGGAACAGTTCAGTGTTGGGGTGAGTGAAACTCTCCCCTCTGACTGGTTGTTCCTGAGCCTGGTGGTGTGAGTCCTGAGGCTCCTGTGGCTTCTTCCTGATGACAGCAGGGAGAAGAGAGCATGATCTGGGTGGTGGCTGCCCTAGGTAATGAACGGGTTCAATTTTCACAGATGCCCTTAAATCCAGTTTGCCCGTAAGTCAGAAAATACACTTCCTGTGATAACAATCCCTTCAGGGATATAACTAGAGACTGCTTATGGCAATTGCTCTGTGCATGACCACAAGAAACCGCAGTGCTCGGCACATCCCAGAAAGCAACCTCCCCTCCATGGGCTCTGTCCACACTTCTCTCTGCCTCAGTAATGCATCCAGCATAAACAAATTCCCCCCCACCCCCATCATTCTCTCTGGACAGTGAACGATGGAACCAAGGGAAAGAGGAGGGAGGTCAATTAGTGGAAGTCGACTTCTCCTATAGAATGAATAACATCAAAATCACAGAGCCACAAATACAAAGAGCTGCAGATATACAGAGATCTATGCAGTATCTCTGCAAAGATGCTCTGCGTAAGTGATCAGCATTTATGGGCAGCAGCTCTGGCTTCTTCCTCCTTTCTTCCCAGTCCTGATGAAGGGGTTTGGGCCAAAACGTCAACTGTTTATCATTTCCATAGATACTGCCTGACCTGCTGAGTTCCTGTAGTATTTTGAGTGTGTTGCTCTGGATTTCCAGCACCTGCAGAATCTCTTGAGTTTATGATTTGCTGCCTTGTTATTCCTCATTTATGTACACTATTTATTTTGTAATTTAGCAGAATTCTACATCTTTGCACAGTACTACAGCATCTGTTAGTGTTGCGAGACCATGGATCTGCTCCTGGAAAGTCTTCACTCTCCAGGGTGCAGGCCTGGGCAAGGTTGTATGGAAAAGCAGCGGTTACCCATGCTGCAAGTCTCCCCTCTCCACAACACCGATGTTGTCCAAAGGAAGGGCATTAGGACCCATACAGCTTGGCACCAGTGATGTCACAGAGCAACGTGTGATTAAGTGCCTTGCTCAAGGACACAACACACAGCCTCGGCTGGGGCTCGAACCCACAACCTTCAGATCGCTAGTCGAATGCCTTAACCACTTGACCACGTGCCCACCACAAAATAACAAATTTCACATCATATAAGACAGTGATTATAAAACTGATTCTGAATTACTGGAGCCCAAATTTCCTTGAGTAAAGTGCCACAAAGCTGCACGAGTGTTGATGATTGAAGTTTGTCCCCAGGTTGGGAATGTCAGATACAACAGTATACTGTTTGTTGTCTTTCTGGTCCTTCTAGGGAATTAGAATATCAAAGAAAGGATATAATGTTGATACTTCATAAAGTGTCGGCGAAGCCTCACTTAGAGTATTGTGAGCAGTTTTAAGGCCATAAGACATAAGAGCAGAATTAGGCCATTCAGCTCGAGTCTGTTCTGCCATCCCATCATGGCTAATCCCGGATCCCACTAAACCCTATAACCTTCTTGCCCTATCCTTTGATGCCTTACCTCTGTTCTAAAAGGTCACCCCTTAATTTTGAGGCCGTGCTCACTAGTTCTGGATATCCCCACCATAGGAAACATCCTCTCTACATCCACCCTATAGGTTTCGATGAGATCCCCACACATTCTTCTAAATTCCAGTGAGTACAGGCCCAAAGCTGCCAAATGCTCCTCAGATGTTAACCCTTTCATTCCCAGAATCATCTTTGTGAACCTCATCTGGACTCTCTGAGATATGGGGTCCAAAGCTGTTGCCAATACTCTAAGTGCAGCTTGACTAGTGTCTTCTAAAGGCTCAGCATTATCTCCTTGCTTTTATATTCTATTCCCCATGAAATAAATGCCAACATTGCATTTGCCTTCTTTACCACAGACTCAATCTGTAAATTAACCTTCTGGGAGTCTTGCATAAGGACTCCCAAGTCCCTCTGCACCTCTGATGTTTGAACCTTCTCCTCATTTAGATAATAGTTCACACTATTGTTCCTTTTACCAAAATATGTTATCATACATTTCCTGACACTGTATTCCATCTGCTACTTTTTTTGCCCATTCTTCCAATTTGTCTAATTCCCGCTGCAATCGCATTGCTTCCTCACCATTACCTCCTCCTCCACCTATCTTCGTATCATCTGCAAACTTTGCCACAAAACCATCAATTCCATTATCCAAATCATCAACAAACAATGTGAAAAGTAGCAGTCCCTGAGGAACACCACTAGTTACTGGCAGCCAACCAAAAAAGGCCCCTTTTATTCCCACTAACAGCCTCCTGCCTGTCAGCCATTCCTCTATCCATGCCAGTATCTTTCCCATAACGCCACAGGATTTTATCTTGTTAAGCAGCCTCATGTGTGGCACCTTATCAAACGCCTTCTGAAAATCCAAGTAAATGACATCCACTGCCTCTGCTTTGTTCACCCTGCTTGTTACTTCCTCAAAGAACTCTTAACAGATTTGTCAGGCAAGATTTCCCTTCACAGAAACCATGCTGACCTTGACTTATTTTATCATTAGTCTCCAAGCACACCAAAACCTCATCCTTAATAAAAGACTCCAGCACTTTCCCAACCACTGAGGTTAAGCTAACTGGCCTATAATTTCCTTTCTTTTGCCTTCATCCCTTCTTAAAGAGTGGAGTGACATTTACAATCTTCCAGTCCTCCGACCATGCCGGAATCAAGTGATTCTTGAAAAATAATGATCAATTACCACTTCAGCAACCTCTCTCAGGACTCTGGGATGTAGTCTATCTGCTCCAGATGACCTATCCACCTTATGACCCTTGAGCTTGCCTCACACTTTTTTCCTTTGTGATAGCAATGGCACTCACTCCTGCTCCCTGACACCTACAGACCTGCAGCACACTGCTAGTGTCTTCCACAGTGAAGACAGACACAAAGTACTCATTAAGTTCATCTGTTATTTCTTTGTCTCCCATTACTACCTCACCAGCATCATTTTCCAGTGGTCCAGCATCAACTCTCACCTCCCTTTTACTCTTTACATAACTGAAAAACTTTTGGTATCCCATCTTACATTATTGGCTAGTTTACCCTTATATTTCATCTTTTCCCTTCTGATAGCTTTTTTAGTTGCCTTTTGTTGGATATTAAAAGCTTTCCAATCATTCAACTTCCCACTCATTGCCATTTGAGAACAACTTCTGTGGGACATATCTATCCAGCGCCTTGTGAGCTACTCCCAGAAACCTCAGCCATCTCTGCTCTGCAATCATCCCTGCCAGTATCCTCCTCCAATCCACCTGGACAAGCTCCTCTCTCATGTCTCTGTAATCCGCTTTATTCCATTGTGATACAGATATATGTGTCTTATGCTTCTGCCTCTCAAACTGCAGTACGAATTCAGTCATATTATGATCACAGCCTCCTAAGGGTTCCTTTACATTAAGCTGACTAATTAGACTGGGGTTATTACACAACGCCCAATCTAAAATAGCCTTTCCCCAAGTAGGCTCGAGCACAAGCTGCTCTAAAAAGCCATCTCATGAGCATTCAACAAATTTTTCTTCTTGCAGTCCGACACCAACTTTATTTTCCCAATCCCCTTGCATACTGAAGTCCCCCATTACGATTGTGACATTACCCTTATTACATGCCTTTTCCAGCTCCTTTTGTAATCTCAACCCCATACCTTGGCTACTATTTGGAGAACTATATATGATTCCCATAATGTTTGTTTACCCTTCTTAACTCCACCCACAAAGAGTCAGCAGTCTCTGACCCTATGTCACCTCTTTCTAAAGATGGAATTCCATCTCTTACCAACAGAGCCACACCACCGCCTATGCCTTCCTGCCTGACCTTTCAACTTAAAGTATACCCTTTAATGTTAAGCTCCTAACTCTAGCCTTCTTTCAGCCACGACTCAGTGATGCCCCCAACGTCATACTGACCAACCTCTAATTGCACGACGAGTTCACCCACCTTATTCCAAATGCTGTACACATTTAAATACAGCACCTGCATTTTTCACCCCTTTGAATTTTAACTCTTTGGTACAATCTCTTTGCTCTAAATGCATTTGTACCCAATCATTGGTTCGCCCTTCTTTATATTCATGTTACACCCATCATCTACTTGTAAAGGTGCTGGCTCATCCTCAGCTCTATCATTCTGGTTCCCATCCCCCTGCCATATTAGTTTAAAACACCCCCAACAGCTCAGGTAAACCTACCCGCAACAATATTGGTCCCCCTCGAATTCAAGGGCAACCCATCCCTTTTGTACAGGTCCCACCTGCCCCAGAAGAGGTCCCAATTGTCCAGAAATCTGAATCCCTGCCACCTACTCCAATTCTTCAGCCACTCATTTATCTGTCACCTCATTCTATTCCTATCCTCACTGTCGCGTGGCACAGTCAACGATCCCGAGATTCCTTCCTAACTCTCTGTATTCTGTTTTCAGAACCTCCTCCCTTTTTCTACTTAGGTCATTGGTGCCAATGTGTATCACAACTTCTTGATGCTCACACTCCTTTTTCAGGATATTGAGGACATGTTCAAAAACGTTGCCGATTCTGGCACCTGGGAGGCAAACTACCATCCATGTTTCCTTTTTGCATCCACAGAATCGCCTTTCTGACCCCGAGGACAGAGACCACTATTACTGCTGCCATGCTCTTCGGTAACATGTCTGAACGACTGGCATCCTGGCGCACTCATATCAATAATGAGCAAACGCTTTGAGAGGCTGGTCAAGGACTCTATCTTCAGCATGCTACCACCCAAACTGGACCCCTACAATTCGCCTACCGATACAATCAACAGATGACGCAATAGCCACAGCTCTACCCACTGTCCTTACACCTCTAGAGAATATTTATGTGAGAATGCTGTCCTTGGATTACAGTTCAGTATTCAACACCATAATTCCCTCCAGGCTTGACAGGAAGCTCAGAGACCTCGGCCTTGACCCTGCCTTGTGCAGCTGGATCCTGGACTTCCTGTCAGATTGCCGGCAGGTGGTAAGAGTGAGCTCCCTCACCTCCAACCCTCTGACCCTTAATACAGGAGCCCCTCAGGGCTGTGTCCTAACCCCCTTCCTTTACTCTCTATATACCCATGACTGGTCGCCACCCACAGCTCCAGTCTGCTAATTAAATTTGCTGATGATATTATATTGATTGGCCTAATCTCAAATAATAATGAGGCAGCCTACAGAGAGGAAGTCATCACCCTGATACAGTGGTGTCAAGAAAACAATCTCTCCCTCAACGTCGCAAAACCAAAGGAGCTGGTTGTGGACTACAGGAGGAATGGAGACAGGCTCACCCCTATTGACATCAATGGATCTGGGGTTGAGAGGGTGAACAGCTTTAAGTTCCTCAGCATCCACATCACCGAGGATCTCACGTGGTCTGTACATAACAGCTGTGTGGTGAAAAAAACACAACAGTGCCTCTTGCACCTCATGACAGTTGAAGAAGTTTGGCATGAGTCCCCAAATCCTAAGGACTTTCTACAGGGGCACAATTGAGAGCCCCTTTATGTGCTCTGGTATGGGAACTGTACCTCCCTCAATCGCAGGACTCTGCAAAGAGTGGTGCGGAGAGCCCAGTGCATCTGGTTGTGAACTTCACACTATACAGGACATTGTCAGAGACAGGTGTGTAAAAAAGGCTCAAAGGACCCGAGTCACCCCAACCACAACCTATTCCAGCAGCTACCATCCAGGAAACAGTACCGCAGCATAAAAGCCAGGACCAACAGGCTCCGGGACAGCTTCTTCCACCAGGCCATCAGACTGATCAATTCACACTGATACGATTGTATTTCTATGTTATATTGACTGTCCTTTTGTACACACTATTTATTACAAATTAGTATAAATTACACATTCAGACGGAGACGTAACATAAAGATTTTTGCTCCTCATGTACGTAAAGGATGTAAGAAATAAGGTCAATTCCATTCAAATCCCTACCCTTCTGAGCTACAAGGCCAATCTCATTGCCAGAGGCACAGCTACTGTTGCTTCTCCCATGTAGGTTGTCTCCCCCCACCAACAGTACTTAAAATGTACTTATTCTTGAGAGGGGACAGCCATAGGGGTGTTCTCCACTATCTGACATTCTCCCTTCCCTCTCTTGACAGTCATCCATTTATCTGTTTCCTGTAGCCCTGGGGTGACTACCTTCCTGTAGTTCCCGACTATCACTGCCTCACTTTCCCTAACAAGCCAAAGGTCATCGATCCACAGCTCCAGTTCCCTAACACGGTCTCTAAGGAACCGTATCTCGATGCACCTGGTACAGATGTGGCCACCGGGGAGGCTGGAAGTCTCCTGGAAATCCCACATCTGATACCCAGAACAGAATACTGGCTCTGTAGACATACAATTATCCTCTCAAGATTTAAATAAGAAATAAGGAATTAACTTACCTCCCTACCTTGCCTCCGCCCAATCTCACTGAAGCCTTGTTGAGCCGAAGCCTTACTACTGTGCCTCAGACTACTCCGACGACGACCGCTCCCACAGTGACCACTCCACTAGATGGTACCTCTGTTTTATAGAGACTGGGTTCTTAAAGCTCTTCACTGGACCTACATGGGAATGCTTCTGTTGCATCAGTGCAGTATTCCAATCAACGACTGTTGGGCCCTTTATCTAAGAAAGGACGTGCTGATATTGGAGAGGGTTCAAGGGAGGTTTGCGAGAATGACTCAGGGAAGGAAAGGCTTATTGTATGAGCAGCATTTGATGGGTCTCGGTCTGTACTCACAGGAATTCAGAAGGATGAGGGGGGAAACTCATTGGAATCTATTGAATGTTGAAAGGTTCAAAAGAGTGGCTGTGGAGAGGATGTTTCCTATGGGGGAGAGTCTAAGACCAGAGGACGCAGCTTCAGAATAGAGCGACATCTATTTAGAACGGAGATGAGGAGGAATTTCTTTAGCCAGAGAGTGGTGAATCTGTGGAATTTTTTGTCACAGGCAGCTGTAGAGGCCAAGTCCTTATGTATACTTAGGGCAGAGGTTGATAGATTTTTGATCGGTCAGAGCATGAAGGGATGGGGGAGAAGACAGGAGATTGGGGCTGAGAAGGAAAATGGATTAGCTGTAATGAAATGGCGGAGCAGACTCGATGGGCCAAATGGATGTTCCTATATCTTGCGGTCTTATGACACAAGAGAGACCACAGATGCTGGAAATCTGGAGGAATTCAGGAGTCAGGAAGCATCTACAGAGGGAAATGGGCAATTTATTATTGTCATGTGCACCAAGCTACAGTGAAAAGCCAGTGACAGCCAACGTTTTGGGTCGAGACTCTTTGTGAGAATGGCACCCTAGTGTAGCAGTTCTGTAAGGAGTTTGCACATTCTCCCCGTGACTGCTCTGGTTTCTCCCCAGGTTTCAAAGATGTACAGTTTAGACTTAGTGAGTTGTGGCCATCCCACGCTGGCCGCAGAAGTGCAGTGAGACTCGCTGGCTGCCCCAGCACATCTTCGAACTGTGCTTCAATGTTTCGCTGTACATGTGACAAATAAAGCTAATGATTTTTGTAAACTGTCAGTGAGGAGGAGATGTTATCAGCTCAGGTAGGCAGGGTCGACATGGACGGTTTCCATCTCAGGTGGCACAGTGGCACAGCAGCTCGCGTAATACTTTACAGCAGGGGTCCCCAACCTTTTTTGCACCGCAGACCAGTTTAATATTGACAATATTCTTGCGGACCGGCTGACCGGGTGGGGTGGGGGGTGTTCAAGTAGGGTTAAACTCACCTAAACATGTCTTTTACAGTTAGGATTGCCAACTTTCTCACTCCCAAATAAGGGACAAAAGTAGCAGTCAAGTCCCGGGACACTTGTGCTTACCCCAGGAAAGACTACCATGACCATGAAGCCTTGCACGGGCACCTATGTACGCATGCGCGTACGTGCCGATTTTTTTCCACAAATCGGTTTTGGCTTAATCTTCCCGACTATACTGTACATACACTATTTCTACTTTATATAGGCTGCGTATTTATCATATCATTCCTGCTTTTACTATATGTTAGTGTTAGTTTTGGTTTTATGTGTTATTTGGTATGATTTGGTCGGTTATTTTTTGGGTCTGGAAACGCTCAAAAGTTTTTCCCATTTAAATTAACAGTAATTGCTTCTTCACTTCACGCCATTTTGGCACGAAAGCTTTCACAGGAACACTCTACCTTAGCGGGGGAAATACGGGACAAGTGCGGTTCCGTATGGGACAAACCATTTTAGCCCAATATACAGGATGTCCCAGCAAATACGGGACAGTTGGCAACCCTATGTTCAAGTTCAACAGTGCGTGACAGGGAATGAGGAAAGGTGCAGCTGACTCATATCGTTTCCTTGCGGCCCGGTTGCACATGCTTTGCAGCCCGGTGGTTGGGCACCGCTGCTTTACAGGACCAGCGCTCAGCATTCAATTCCTGCCACTGTCCGTAAGGAATCCATACAACCTCCCTGTAATTATGTGCTTTCCCTCCAGATGCTCTGGTTTCCTCTCATATTGCAAAGATGTACCGGTTAGGGTTTGTTGGTTGTGGGCATGCTGCGTTGGTGCCAGAAGCAAGGTGACACTTGTGAAGCACATTCAATAACTCCAAAAGATTGAGGTTGGGTAAAATACTGAAAGGCTTTTATTCGCTGTACAATACGACCTCCACGGTGAGTGTCTGCCCCCGGACTGAGGGGGAGGGGCAAGGTGAAACACCTTTATACAGGAGTGTGGGAGGAGCCACAGGGGCAGTCAGCAGAGGGGCGTGCCAGACAGTTAACCCAGTTACAACATATATATGGTTTACCACAACTCGCGACATGCTCCCGGAACATTTTTGTACTGTGCTGGTTGTTGACACAAATGATGCATTTCACTATGTTTTGATGTTTCGATGTACATGTGACAAATAAAGCTCATCTTTAATCTTTTTATCTTTAACTCACCAGCAGATTTGGCTTTCCTTGCTGATTTTAATGGCGTCTTGGACTTCCGTCTCTCTGAGTGTTTCGGGAATGCTTTCATATCTTTGGACGTTGAAGGCCTTGAAGTTTGGGAGTCATCTTTCTTGTCCTCAGACTGCAGAAACAGACACAGTGCAAGTTAGACACCCTATATGCAGGGCAGGGTTAAAGGTCACAATGCTCATAACTGCAGTAATAAGGAAAAAAATATCATCATGTAGTGACTCTTCAGTCTATCAAATTGAAGACCTTATGTCTGAGAGTCCCAGGCCAAAGACTGGTCCAGGAGGCCATGAGGTGGCCTGCCCTGGAGTTGGAGGCTTGTCAGTGAGAGTGAATAAGGGGGGTGTGGGTAAGTGAGTGAGAGAGTGTGAATAGGCCTTGTTTTCTGTTATTTTGCTCGTGGTTCTAGTGGTGCCTCTTTCAATGATGTCGGAGGATGCTATCGAGATTCTGCATTTTTGGATTGGACTATTGCGCTTATGGACTGTGGAATTTTTTTCACTTATATGGTTTTTATATTCTGTGTTTTCACCCATTCTTTCATGTTTTGGTGTGTGGGGGAGAGGGTTTAGGGGTTAACATTCTTGTTGAGGTTTGTTTTTTTTGTGTGGGAGACTGGAGTTTGGTGGTCGATATTCTGTTTTATGTGGGGAAATGAGGTTGGGGGGGGGGTCAATGTTCTGTTTTCTGTGGAGGACCAGGGTTTGGTGGTTGATAAGCGGTTGAGACGGGTGCTTACTGATCTGGCTAACAACGGATGGTGCAATCCGGGGTATATTACGATCGAGGAACGTGTTTGCAGACTGGATATTGAACTTTTTACTGTTGGACTTCGGCCACATTCCACTGTGATACAACACTTGGCGGCACGGGAGGTCGTTCCTGCCTGTGGCCATCGAACGTGCAGCTCCCTCCCGTGGAGGGTCAGACACCCTGAGCCAAATAGACTGGTCCTGGACTTAATTTCCATCTGACATTGTTTGCATTTTGGTGTTTGATTGCTGGGGTTTTTGGTATTGCTATATTTATACTCTATTCTTGGTTGGTGCGGCTGTAACGAAAGCAAATTTCCCTCGGGATTAATAAAGTATATCTATCTATCTGTATTCTGTTTTGTGTGGGGGACCGGGGTTGGTGGTCGATCTTCTGTTTTGTGTGGGGGAACGGGGTTTGGGGGGGGGGTCAATGTTCTATTTTGTGTGGGGGGACCAGGGTTTGGTGGTCAATATTCTGTTTTGTGTGGGGGAATGGGGTATGGGGGGGGTTGATATTCTGTTTTGTGTGGGGGACCGGGCTTTGGTGGTCAATATTCTGTTTTGTGTGGGGGAATGGGGTATGGGGGGGTCGATATTCTGTTTTGTGTGGGGGACCGGGGTTTGGTGGTCAATATTCTGTTTTGTGTGGGGGAATGGGGTTGGGGGGTTGATGTCCTGTTCTGTGTTGGGGAACGGGGTTTGGGGGGGGTCAGTGTTCTTATTGCGTTTTGTGGAGGGGAGGGGGTTGATGCTCGTATTGCTTTCCTTCTTTTGTGTGGGGGTAGATTTGACGTTTCTCTTTGAATGACTTCCATAGCTTTTCTTTGTTTTATGCTACCTGGAGAAGATGAATCTCAGAGTTGTGTACTGCATTTCTTCTTTGATAATAAATGGGCCTTTGAATCACAAGATCACAAGACAAAGGAGCAGAAGTAGGCCATTCGGCCCATCGAGTCTGCTCCGCCACTCCACCATGAGCTAAACTATTCTCCCATCTAGTTCCAATTTCCAGCATTTTCCCCATATCCCTTGATACCCTGACTAATTAGATACCTATGAATCTCCTCTTTAAACACCTTCAATGATCAGGCCTCCACAGCTGCATGTGGCAACGAATTTCATAAATCCATGACCCTCTGGCTAAAAAATTTTCTCCACATCTGTGTTTTAAATGGGTACCCTCTAATTCTAAGACTGTGGCCTCTTGTCCTGGACTCACCCACCAAGGGAAACAGCCTTTCTACATCTACTCCGTCCAACCCTTTCAACATTCGAAATGTTTCTATGAGATCCCCTCTTGTTCTTCTATACTCTAATGAATACAGTCCAAGAGCCGACAAACGCTCCTCATATGTTAGCCCCTGCATTCCAGGAATCATCCTCGTAAATCTTCTCTGAACCCTCTCCAACATCAGTACATCCCTTCTAAAATAGGGGGCCCAAAACAGCACACAATATTCCAAATGAGGTCTCACCAGTGCCCCATAGAGCCTCATCAACACCTCCTTACTCTTATACACTATTCCTCTTGAAATGAATGCCAACATAGCATTCGCTTTCCTTACTGCCGATCCAACCTGGTGGTTAACTTTAAGGGTATCCTGCACGAGGACCCCCAAGTCCCTTTGCACTTCCGATTTTTGAATTTTCTCCCCATTTAAATAATAATCTGCCCGATTATTTCTTCTTCCAAATCGTACAACCGTATATCTCTCAACATTGTATCTCATCTACCATTTCTTTGCCCACTCTCCTAAACTGACCAATCTTTTGAGTTGTTTGGCAGAGCACTGTGGGCACGTTATGTTGGAGCTGGATTGTGTTGCAGCACTCGCGGGCTGCCCCGGCACACCTTTGCATGTGTTGGTTGTTAATGCAAACCACACATTTTACTGATGTACACATGATAAGCAAATGAATCTGAATCTGACACAAGGTGCTGGAATTTGGAGTGAAAGAGAAGATCCTGGAGTGTAGCAGGGGTGGGAAAAGAAACTGGTAACAAAGGACGTACTTGTGCTGATGATGAAACAGGAAGCCACTGATAAAGTTCAATAGTGGAGAGATGGGATCAATGCAGCCTTAACTTCTCCAAAGTCCAGAGATTTGATGAACCACTGCTGTTTTGCTGTTGTTGTGGTTGAAATTTAGAGAGTGTTGTAAGCATACCAGGCGAGTTTCAGGGAGTATTTTTATTTTATTTGGAGATACGGAACAGTAACAGGCATATAAGTTAGCAAAAGTGAGTGGGAAGTTGGACGATTGGGAAGCTTTTAAAATCCAACAAAAGGCAACTAAAAAAGTCTATAAGAAGGGAAAAGATGAAATATGAGGGCAGACTAGCCAATAATGTAAAGCAGGATACTAGAAGTTTTTTCAGTTATATAAAGAATAAAAGGGAGGTGAGAGTTGATATTAGACCACTGGAAAATGATGCTGGTGAGGTAGTAATGGGGGACAAAGAAATGGCAGATGAACTCAATGGGTACTTTGCATCTGTCCTCACTGTGGAAGACACTAGCAGTGTGTCAGAGGTCCGTGAGTGTCAGGGAGCAGGAGCGAGTGTCATTGCTATTACAAATGAAAAAGTTCAAGGCAAACTCAAAAGTCTTAAGGTGGATAAGTCACCTGGACCCGATGGACTACATCCCAGAGTCCTGAGAGAGGTTGCTGAAGGGATAACGAATGCATTGGTCATGATCTTTCAAGAATCACTTGATTCTGGCATGATCCCGGAGGACTGGAAGATTGCAAATGTCGCTCCACTGCATAAAGAAGGGAGGAAGGCAAATGAAAGGAAATTATAGGCCACTTAGCCTAACTTCAGTGACTGGGAAAGTATTGGAGTCTATTATTAAGGATGAGGTTTCGAGGGAATTGGAGACTAATGATAAAATAAGTCAAAATCAACATGATTTCTGTACAGGGAAATGTAACCTGATAAATCTTTTAGAGATCTTCGAGGAAGTTACAAGCAGGGTGGACAAAGGAGAGGCAGTGGATGTCATTTACTTGGATTTTCAGAAGGCATTTGATAAGGTGCCACACACGAGGCTGCTTAACAAGATAAAATCCTATGGGATAGATACTGGCAGGGATGCTTTATACTTTATTGTCGCCAAACAATTGATACTAGAACGTACAATCATCACAGCGATATTTGATTCTGCGCTTCCCTCTCCCTAGAGTACAAATCGATAGTAAATATTAAAAATTTAAATTATAAATCATAAATAGAGAATAGAAAATGGAAAGTAAGATAGTGCAAGAAAACCGAGAGGCAGGTCCGGATATTTGGAGGGTACGGCCCAGATCCGGGTCAGGATCCATTCAGCAGTCTTATCACAGTTGAAAAGAAGCTGTTCCCAAATCTGGCCATATGAGTCTTCAAGCTCCTGAGCCTTCTCCCGAAGGGAAGAGGGACGAAAAGTGTGTTGGCTGGGTGGGTCATGTCCTTGATTATCCTGGCAGCACTGCTCCGACAGCGTGCGGTGTAAAGTGAGTCCAAGGATGGAAGATTGGTTTGTGTGATGTGCTGGGCCGTGTTCACGATCTTCTGCAACTTCTTCCGGTCCTGGACAGGACAACTTCCATACCAGGTTGTGATGCACCCTAGAAGAATGCTTTCTACAGTGCATTTATAAAAATTAGTGTGGGTTTTAGGGGACAGGCCAAATTTCTTTAGTTTTCTCAGGAAGTAAAGTCACTAGTGGGCCTTCTTGGCAGTGGACTCTGCTTGGTTGGACTAAGTCAGGTCATTTGTGATATTGACCCCGAGGAACTTGAAGCTTTTGACCTGTTCCACTTGCGCACTTGTAAATTGGGTCGTACGGTCCGCTGCTACTTCTGAAGTCAATAACCAATTCCTTCGTCTTGCTGACATTGAGGGATAGGTCATTGTCTTCGCACCATGCCACCATAGATAGTGGAATGGCTGACAGGCAGGAGGCAGCGAGTGGGAATAAAAGGGCTTTTTTCTGATTGCCTGTCAGTGACTAATGATGTTCCTCAGTGGCAAGTATACGGACACTGTTTTCACATTGTTTGTTAATGATTTGGATAATGGAATTGATGGCTTTGTGGCAAAGTTTGTAGATGATACGAAGATAGGTGGAGGGGTAGGTAGTAATGAGGAAGCAATGCGATTATAGTAGGATATAGACAAATTGGAAAAATGGCAGACGGAAATTAGCATTGGGAAATGTATGATAATGCATTTTGGTAAAAGGAACAATAGTGCAGACTATTATCTAAGTGGGGAGAAGGTTCAAACATCGGAGGTGCAGAGGGACTTAGGAGTCCTCGTGCAAGACTCCCAGAAAGTTAATTTACAGGTTGAGTCTGTGGTAAAGAAGGCAAATGCAATGTTAGCATTTATTTCAAGGGGAATAGAATATAAAAATAAGGAGATAATGCTGAGCCTTGTTAAGACACTAGTCAGGCTGCACTTAAGAGTATTGTCAACTGCTTTGGGCTCCATATCTCAGAAACAGTGTGTTGTCATTGGAGAGAATTCAGAAGAGGTTCATGAGGATAATTCCAGGAATGAATGGGTTAATGTATGATGAGTGTTTGGCAGCTTTGGGCCTGTACTCACTGGAATGTAGAAGAATGTTGGGTATCTCATTGAAACCTACTGAATGTTGAAAGGACTAGATAGGGTGGATATGGAGAGGATGTTTCCTATGGTGGGGTATCCAGAATTAGAGGACACAGCCTCAGAATTAAGCGGTGGCCCTTTAGAACAGAGGCAAGGAAGAATTTTTTAGCCAGAGAGTAGTAAATTTGCAGAATGCTCTGCCACAGACTGTGATGGAGGCCAAGTCCATCGGTATATTTAAGGTTGAAGTTGATTGTTTCCTGATCAGTCATGGCAAAGAATATGGTGAGAAGGCAGGTGCACAGGGTTGAGTGGGATCCGGGATCAGCCATGATAGAACGGCAGAGCAGACTCGATGGGCTGAATGGCCTAATTCTGCTCCTATGTCTTATGGCCTTCTGGTCTAAATTTTTCCAGATGTACCATGGAGGACATTCTAACCGGTTGCATCAACATCTAGCCCGGAGGGGCCACTGCACAGGATCGGAAAACGCTGCAGAAAGTTGAAAACTCAGCCAACTCCATCACAGGCAATAGCCTCCCCAGCATCCAGGACACCTTCAAAAGGCAATGCCTCAAAAACTGGCATCCATTGTTAAAACCATAAAACCTAGCAGCAGAATTAGGTCATTCAGCCCATCGAGTCTGTTCCACCATTCCATCACGACGGATTTATTATTCCTCTCAACCCTATTCTCTTGCCTTCTTCCTGTAAACTTTGATAGAAACATAGAAACATAGAAAATAGGTGCAGGAGTAGGTCATTCGGCCCTTCGAGCCTGCACCGCCATTTATTATGATCATGGTTGATCATCCAACTCAGAATCCCGCCCCAGCCTTCCCTCCATACCCCCTGATCCCCGTAGCCACGAGGGCCATATCTAACTCCCTCTTAAAAATAGCCAATGAACTGGCCTCAACTGTTTCTTGTGGCAGAGAATTCCACAGCTTCACCACTCTCTGTGTGAAGAAGTTCCGAAAAGGCTTCCCCTTTATCCTCAAACTGTGACCCCTCGTTCTGGACTTCCCCAACATCGGGAACAATCTTCCTCAATCAGATCCCCCCTCAGTCTTCTAAATTCCAACGAGTACAAGCCTAGTTCATCCAGTCTTTCTTCATATGAAAGTCCTGCCATCCCAGGAATAAATCTGGTGAACCTTCTTTGTACTCCCTCTATGGCAAGAATGTCTTTCCTCAGATTAGGGGACCAAAACTGCACACAATACTCCAGGTGTGGTCTCACCAAGGCCTTGTACAACTGCAGTAGTACCTCCCTGCTCCTGTACTCGAATCCTCTCGCTATAAATGCCAGCATACCATTCGCCTTTTTCACCACCTGCTGTACCTGTATGCCCACTTTCAATGACTGGTGTATAATGACACCCAGGTCTCGTTGCACCTCCCCTTTTCCTAATCGGCCACCATTCAGATAATAATTTGTTTTCCTATTTTTGCCACCAAAGTGGATAACTTCACATTTATCCACATTAAATTGCATCTGCCATGAATTTGCCCACTCACCCAACCTATCCAAGTCACCCTGCATCCTCTTAGCATCCTCCTCACAGCTAACACTGCCGCCCAGCTTCGTGTCATCCGCAAACTTGGAGATGCTGCATTTAATTCCCTCATCCAAGTCATTAATATAGATTGTAAACAACTGGGGTCCCAGCACTGAGCCTTGCGGTACCCCACTAGTCACTGCCTGCCATTCTGAAAAGGTCCCATTTATTCCCACTCTTTGCTTCCTGTCTGCCAACCAATTCTCTATCTACATCAATACCTTACCCCCAATACTGTGTGCTTTAAGTTTGCACACTAATCTCCTGTGTGGGACCTTATCAAAAGCCTTTTGAAAATCCAAATATACCACGTCCACTGGTTCTCCCCATCCACTCTACTACTTACATCCTCAAAAAATTCTATGAGATTCGTCAGACATGATTTTCCTTTCACAAATCCATGCTGACTTTGTCCGATGATTTCACCACTTTCCAAATGTGCTGTTATCACATCTTTGATAACTGACTCCAGCAGTTTCCCCACCACCGACGTTAGGCTAACCGGACTATAATTCCCCGGTTTCTCTCGCCCTCCTTTTTTAAAAAGTGGGGTTACATTAGCCACCCTCCAATCCTCAGGAACTAGTGCAGAATCTAATGAGTTTTGAAAAATTATCACTAATGCATTCACTATTTCTTGGGCTACTTCCTTAAGCACTCTGGGATGCAGACCATCTGGCCCTGGGGATTTATCTGCCTTTAATCCCTTCAATTTACCTAACACCACTTCCCTACTAACATGTATTTCGCTCAGTTCCTCCATCTCACTGGACCCTCTGTCCCCTACTATTTCTGGAAGATTATTTATGTCCTCCTTAGTGAAGACAGAACCAAAGTAATTATTCAATTGGTCTGCCATGTTCTTGCTCCCCATAATCAATTCACCTGTTTCTGTCTGTAGGGGACCTACATTTGTCTTTACCAGTCTTTTCCTTTTTACATATCTATAAAAGCTTTTACAGTCAGTTTTTATGTTCCCTGCCAGTTTTCTCTCATAATCTTTTTTCCCCTTCCTAATTAAGCCCTTTGTCCTCCTCTGCTGAACTCTGAATTTCTCCCAGTGCTCAGGTGAGCCACTTTTTCTGGCTAATGTGTATGCTTCTTCTTTGGAATTGATACTATCCCTAATTTCTCTTGTCAGCCACGGGTGCACTACCTTCCTTGATTTATTCTTTTGCCAAACTGGGATGAACAATTGTTGTAGTTCATCCATACAATCTTTAAATGCTTGCTATTGCATATCCACCGTCAATCCTTTAAGTGTCATTTGCCAGTCTATCTTAGCTAATTCACAACTCATACCTTCAAAGTTACCCCTCTTTAAGTTCAGAACCTTTGTTTCTGAATTAACTATGTCACTCTCCATCTTAATGAAGAATTCCACCATATTATGGTCACTCCTACCCAAGGGGCCTCTCACGACAAGATTGCTAATTAACCCTTCCTCATTGCTCAAAACCCAGTCTAGAATAGCCTGCTCTCTAGTTGGTTCCTCGACATGTTGGTTCAAAAAACCATCCCGCATACATTCCAAGAAATCCTCTTCCTCAGCACCTTTACCAATTTGGTTCACCCAATCTACATGTAGATTGAAGTCACCCATATAACTGCTGTTCCTTTATTGCACACATTTCTAATTTCCTGTTTAATACCATCCCCGACCTCACTACTACTGTTAGGTGGCCTGTACACAACTCCCACCAGCGTCTTCTGCCCGTTAGTGTTATGCAGCTCTACACATATCGATTCCACATCTTCCCCGGCTTATGTCCTTCCTTTCTATTGCGTTAATCTCATCTTTAACCAGCAATGCTCACCCACCTCCTTTTCTTTCATGTCTATCCCTCCTGAATATTGAATATTCCTGAACGTTGAGCTCCCATCCTTGGTTACCCTGGAGCCATGTCTCTGTGATCCCAACTATATCATAATCATTAATAACAATCTGCACTTTCAATTCATCCACCTTGTTACAAATGCTCCTTGCATTGACACACAAAGCCTTCAGGTGCTCTTTTACAACTCTCTTAGCCCTTATACAATTATGTTGAAAAGTGGCCCTTTTTGATGCTTGCCCTGGATTTGTCGGCCTGCCACTTTTACTTTTCTCCTTACTACTTTTTGCTTCTACCCTCACTTTACACCCCTCTGTCTCTCTGCACTGGTTCCCATCCCCCTGTTGTGAACTAACCTCCTCTCGCCTAGCCTCTTTAATTTGATTCCCAACCACCAACCATTCTAGTTTAAAGTCACCTCAGTAGCCCTCGCTAATCTCCCTGCCAGGATATTGGTCCCCCTAGGATTCAAGTGTAATCCGTCCTTTTTGTACAGGTCACGCCTGTGCCAAAAAGAGGTCCCAATGATCCAAAAACTTGAATCCCTGCCTCCTGCTCCAATCCCTCAGCCACGCATTTATCCTCCACCTCATCACATTCCTACTCTCACTGCCGCGTGGCACAGGCAGTAATCCCGAGATTACTACCTTTTCAGTCCTTTTTCTGAACTCCCTTCCTAGCTCCCTATATTCTCCTTTCAGGACCTCTTCCCTTTTCCTACCTATGTCATTGGTACCTATATGTACCACGACCTCCGGCTCCTCACCCTCCCACTTCAGGATTTCTTGAACACGATCAGAAATATCCCGGACCCTGGCACCAGGGAGGCAAACTACCATCCGGGTCTCTGGACTGCGTCCACAGAATCGCCTTTCTGACCCCCTTACTATCGAGTCCCCTATCACAACTGCCCTCCTCTTCCTTTCCCTACCCTCCTGAGCTACAGGGCCGGACTCTGTGCCGGAGGCACGGCCACTGTCGCTTCCCCCGGGTAAGCTGTGCCCCCAACAGTACTCAAACAGGAGTACCTATTGTTAAGGGGCACAGCCACCGGGGTACTCTCTATTACCTAACTCTTCCCCTTCCCCCTCCTAACCGTGACCCACTTGTCTGCGTCCTGAGGCCCCGGTGTGACCACCTGCCTGTAACTCCTCTCTATCAACTCCTTACTCTCCCTGACCAGACGAGGATCATCAAGCTGCAGCTCCAGTTCCGTAACGCGGTCCCTTAGGAGCTGCATCTCGATGCACTTGGCACAGATGTAGACGTCCGGGAGGCTTGGAGACTCCAGGGCCTCCCACATCCGACACCGAGAACAACAAACTGCCCTCACACTCATACTGCCCCTCTCCTCAAATAACAGAAAATGATGCTGTGATTAATCAGGAACCTATCAAACTCCATCTTAAATATAACCAGTGACTTGGCCTACACAGCCATCTGCAGGAAAGAATTCCACAGATTCACCACCCTCTGGCGAAAGAAATTTTTCCTCATCTCTGTTCTAAATGGGTGTCCCTCAATTCTGAGCCTGTGTAAAGAGTTGGGAAGTTGATTGGTGAAATAGATAAAGGGCTGGAGAAGGGGGAAATCAGATAGCAGAGGGTAGAGGGTCCATCCATGCTCATGCCTTTCACATAATATTATGGGCTCTTATCTTGTTAAGCATCCTCCTGTGTGGCATCTTGTCAAACACCATTTGAAAATCCAAATAAACAAAAGCCACCGACTCTTCTTTGTCGATCCTGCTTATAACTTCTTCAAAGAATTCCAACAGATTTGTCAGACAAGATTTTCCCTTAAGGAAACCATGCTGACCAAGGCTTATTTTATCATGTGGATCCAAGGACCCAAAACCACGTCCTTAGCAATCAACTCCACCATCTTCTCCACCACTGAGCTAACTGGGCGTAGCATCCTTTCTCCTGCCTCTCTTCCTTCTTAAAGAGTGGAGTGATACTTGCAATTAACCTGTCCAGAGGAACTTTTCCAGAATCCAGTGATTCTTGAAAGATCATTACTGATGCTTCTGCGATCTCTTCAGCCACCTCTTTCAGAACTCTGGGGTGTACACCATCTGATCCAGGTGACTTTTTACCTTCAGACTTTTCAGCTTTCCAAGCACCTTCTCCTTAATAATAGCAACAACACTCACTTCTATCCACTGACCCTCACACATTTTTGGCATTCCGTTAGTGTCTTCCACAGTGGACTGGTGCAAAATACTTACTAAGGTCCTCTGCCATTTCTTTGTCCCCCATTTCTATCTCTCCAGCTGTCTGATATCCATTCTCATCTCTCTTTTACTCTTTATATAGCCAAAAAAATGCTTGGTACCCACTTTTGTATTATTGGCTAGCTTAGTTTTCTACTTCATCTCTTCTCATTGCATGGCATTTTAGTTGCCTTCTGTTGGTTTTTAAAAGCTTCCCAATCCTCTAACTTTCCACTAATTTTTGCTCTATTATATGCCCTCTCCTTTGCTTTTATCCTGTTTTTAGCTTCCATTGTCAGCCACAGTTGCCTCATCCTCCCTTTAGAATGCTTCTTCATCTTTGGGTTGTATCTTTCCTGCACCTTCTAATGTTCCCCCAGAAATACTAGCCATTGCTGTTCTGCTGTCATCCTTGGTGGTGTCCCCTTCCAGTCAATTTTGGCCAGCTTCTCCCTCGTGCTCTGCGATTCCCTTTACTCCACTGTAATACTGATACATCTGACTTTAGCTCCTCCTCATATTTCAGGGTGAATTCGATCATATTATGATCACTTACCCCCTAGGGTTCTTTTACCTTAAGCTCCCTAATCAATTCCAGTTCATTGCACAACACCCAAACCAGAACAGCCTTTCCCCGAGTGGGCTCAGGCACGAGCTGCTCTAAAATACCATCTCAAAGGCATTCTACAAATTCCCTCTCTTGGGATTTTCAATTTTCAAATCAACCGGATTTTCCCAATCTACATGCACATTGAAATCTCCCATGACTATCATGACATGGTCCTTCTGAGATGCCGTTTCTATCTACCATTGTAATTTGTAGCCCACATCCTGGCTTCTGTTTGGAGGTCTGTATGTCACTTTCATCAGGTTATTTTTAGCTGAAAATCCACGAGGATTTTACATCTTCCAATCTATGTCACCTTTTTCTAAGGATTTGATTTTAGTATTTACCAACAAAGCCACTCCACTCTCTCTGCCTGTCTCCCTGACCTTTCAATACAATGTATATGCTTGGATGCTCCCAACTATAATCTTTCAGCCACAATTTGGTGATGCCCATGATATCATATCTGCTCATCTCGAACTGCACCACAAGATCATCTATCTTAATCCATATACTGTGTGCATTCAAATATAACACCTTCAGTCCTGTATTCATCACTATTTTCGATTCTGGCCCCTGTTACACTTCAATTCGTCCCACTGATTGCAATTTTGCCCTATCATCAGTCTCTCCTTCCTCACAGTCTCACTACCTACTGCACCTACTTGTATACCAATTGCCCCATCTTCAGTCCTATCACTCAGTTTCCCAAAGCCCCTGCCAAATTAGTTTAAACCTTCCTCTGCAGCTCTAGAAAAACCAGCCTGCAAGAATATTGGTCCCCTCTCCGGTTCAGGGGTAACGCGTCCCTTTTGACCTCCACATTTTCCCCATTAAGGATTAAGGACTGCCCGATAACCCAGGACATGCCCTCTTCTCTTTGCTACCATCAAGGAGTTGGTACTGGAGCCCAAACACACACACACACACACACACACACACACACACACACACACACACACACACACACACAACGTTTCAGGAACATCTTCTTCCCTCCACCATTAGCTTTCTGAAAAGATCTTGAACCCACAAACGCTTCCTCAATAATTCTCCCTCTTTTTGCATTACGTATTTAATTTATATATACTTATTACAATTTATAGTTTTATTACAATGAATTGCAATGTACTGCTGTCGTAAAACAGCAATTTTCATGACATACGTTGATGTTGTGAAACCAGCTTCTGACATATACTGAGGTACAGTGAAAAACCTGTTCATACAGATCAAAGCATTGTATTATTCAATGAGGGAGAAGAGGATAAAACAATAACAGAATGCAGAGAAAGAGTAACTAAAAACAAAGTGCAGTGCAGGCAGACGATAAGGTGCAAGGTAGATTGTCCTACAGTTGTGTGGAGGGAAGGAGAGGGGCACTGCAGGTCAGAGCCAGTGTCGGCCACTCGTCTGGACTTCGATCTGGTCCTGAAGTGCGGGGAGACCCGGCCAAGCGTCACCGGGGTCGCTGAAACTCTCGGAGTAAAGCCCATCCAACTCCCGGCTGCTGTGGCTAAGTGGCCCCGGGACACTTACGTTCATCCTGGCCGCCACAGCCGTTGTCGGCCTCCCGCTCCAAATTGACCACCGCTCCCTTCCGGCGTCCTTGGTCTCCAGGGGTGTTGCTAGGTGTCGGCGACGAGCGCTGCTGATTGGCTGCCACGGCTAGTGTACGCATGTGCGATCCGCGGAATTCCCGGGATATTGGGGGTTTCGGGTTGAATGTTTAAAATAGTTTTTAACAGACTTAAAATTATCTTTACTGCTGATATATCATTACGCAGGTTAATCTGGTCATATTTCCATTCCCACACCACAGTGGATTCCTCATTGCAAATCGTTCTACTATTGTGACATGTACAGTGAAAAACTTGTATACTGTTCATACAGATCAAATTATTACACCGTGCATTGACGGAGACAAAGATAAACAATCATGCAGAATAAAGTGTTACAGTTACAGATTGCACTTTTAATCAGGTACAACGGCACAACGAGACGCAGACACAAAATGATAGAGGAAAGTGTTAGCGTTGCTCAAGCCTTCTGTATGTGTTGTTCATAATCTACCTCGTCACGACCTTAAACACAACCGACTCAGGTTTAATAGCACCGGCATGGGTCGTGAAATTTGTTGATTGACCGACAGCAGTACAATGCAATACGTCATAAATATAGAAAACAAAATAACCGAGTCAATCATGTATGTTAAATAGTTAAAATAGTGCAAAAACAGAAATACTAGAAGTGAGGTAGTGTTCACGGGTTCAATGTCGGATGGGAGAGGGGAAGAAGCTGTTCCTGAATCGCTGAGTGTGTGGCTTCAGGCTTCTGTACCTCCTTCCTGGTGGTAACAGTGAGAAGAGGGTCTGTCCTGGGTGGGGGGGGGGTCTTAATGTGGACGCCGCCTTTCTGAAACACCTTTCCTTGAAGATGTCTTGAATACTACAGAGGCTAGTGCCCACGATGGAGATGTCTAACTTTACAACTTACTGTAACTTCTGTCGACCCCTCCCATGCCAGACAGTGGCGCAGCCTCTCGGAATTGTCTCCACCTGTAGAAGTTTTCGAGTGTTTTAGGTGACAAACCAAACCTTCTCAAACTCCTAATGAAATGCAGCCAGACTCCTAATGAAATAGTGCAAGACAGTCTGCCTACTCTCGTGTTTAAAGTCATGATGAGGTAATCTGCGAGATCAAGAGTCAATCTCATTGGACAAGGGAAACACAGTTTGATAAAAGCATCTCTCCATAGATGCTGCCTGGCTGGCTGAGTCGGCCAAAGTTTTGTGTGTTTCTCTACATTCCAGCACTTGCAATATCGTGACTCCAGTTTGAATCGACAATCTGAATAAGATTTTAATCTGGCGTCTCCCCCCTTCCTTCCCAGTGCCGAAGAAGGCACCATAAGACATAGGAGTAGAATTAGGCCATTTGGCCCATCAGGTCTGCTGCCATTTCATCATGGCTGATCCATTTTTTCTCTCAGCCCCAGTCTCCTGCCTTCTACCCATATCTGTCCATGCCCTGACCAATCAAGAATTTTCCAACCTCTGCCTTAAATATACATAAACAGTACAAAGTAAATGTCAGGATACTTGATAGTGTGGAGGAGCAGAGGGATCTCGGGGTACATGTCCACAGATCCCTGAAAGTTGCCTCATAGGTGGATAGGGTAGTTAAGAAAGCTTATGGGGTGTTAGCTTTCATAAGTCGAGGGATAGAGTTTAAGAGTCGCGATGTAATGATGCAGCTCTATAAAACTCTGGTTAGGCCACACTTGGAGTATTGTGTCCAGTTCTGGTCACCTCTCTATAGGAAGGATGTGGAAGCATTGGAAAGGAGATTTACCAGAATGCTGCCTGGTTTAGAAAGTATGGATTATGATCAGAGATTAAGGGAGCTAGGGCTTTACTCTTTGGAGAGGAGGAGGATGAGAGGAGACATGATAGAGGTGTACAAGATAATAAGAGGAATAGATAGAGTGGATAGCAAGTGCCTCTTCCCCAGGGCACCACTGCTCAATACAAGAGGACATGGCTTTAAGGTAAGGGGTGAGAAGTTGAAGGGGGATACTAGAGGAAGGTTTTTTACTCAGAGAGTGGTTGGTGCGTGGAATGCACTGCCTGAGTCAGTGGTGGAGGCAGATACACTAGTGAAGTTTAAGAGACTACTAGACAGGTATATGGAGGAATTTAAGATGGGTGCTTATATGAGAGGCAGGGTTTGAGGGTCGGCACAACATTGTGGGCCGAAGGGCCTGTACTGTGCTGTACTATTCTATGTTCTATAAACACTTGGCCTCCACAGCTGCAAAGAATTCCACAGATTCGCCACTTTTTGGCTAAAGAATTCCTCCTCATATCCATTCTTCTATCTATCTATCTAGCTTTCTTCTAAAAGGACAGCCCTCTATTTTGAGGTTGTGTCCTCTCATTTTCTATCAAGACCTTTCACCATTCAGTGATTCCCTAGTGGGCTCAACCATGAGCTGCTCTAAAAAGTCATTTTGTATGTATTCCAGAAATTACCCCTCTTGGAATCCTGCACCAACCTGATTTTCCAAATCTACCCACATTTTGAAATCCCCCATGACTATTGTGACATTGCCCTTTTGGCATGCATTTTCTGTCTCCCATTATAACTTGAAGACCACATCGTTCTACTGTTTGGGGGTCTGTATACAACTCCCACCAGTGTATTTTTACCCTTAGCTCTATCCACAATGATTCAACATCTTCTAAAACTAGTTAGATCGAAAACTAGTGTATTATGCTTGAACAAGGGAGACTACAACAGGATAAAGGAGGAGTTGGCTAATGTGGATTGGGAGCACAGGATATTTGGTAGGACAGTTGAGGAACACTTGAATACTTTCAAAGAGATTTTTCACAGTGCTCAACAAAAGAATATTCCAGTCAGAAGTAAGGACAGTAAATGTGGGGAGAGCCAGCCTTGGATAACTAAGGAAATAAGAGATAGTATCAAATTAAAAGCTCGTGTACAAAGTCGCAAAGAGTAGTGGGAAACTGGAGGATTGGGAAAACTTTAAAAAGCAACAAAGAACAACTAAACAAGAAATAAGGAAAGGGAAGATAGAGTATGAAAGTGAATTAGCACAAAATAAACAAACAGATAGCAAAATTTTTAATAAATATATAAAGCGGAAGAGGGTGGCTAAAGTCAATGTAGATCCCTTGGAGGACAAGAAGGGGAAATTGATATTGGGTGATAAGGAAATGACTGAGGCATTGGACGACTATTTTGTGTCGGTCTTCACGGTGGAGCACACGTCTAATATGCCAAAGAATGATGTTATGGACGAAATGGGAGGTGAGGACCTCGATAATATCACTGTCACTAAAGAGATAGTGATGAGCAAACTAGAGGGCCTGAAGGTAGATAAGTCCCCTGGTCCTGATGGGATGCATCCCAGGCTGCTGAGGGAATTGGCGGAGGTGATAGTAGATGGGTTGGTAATCACTTACCAAAATTCTCTAGACTCTGGGCAGGTCCCAGCAGATTGGAGGACAGCAAATGTCACGCCACTTTTTTTTTTTAAAAGGATGTAGGCAGAAGATGGACAACTATCGGCCAATTAACTTAACATCTGTAGTCAGGAAAATGCTTGAAGCTGTCACTAAAGAAGAAATAGCGAAACATTTAGAAAGGAGTGGTTCCATTAGACAGACGCAGCATGGATTCAGAAAGGGCAGGTCCTGTTTGACAAATTTACTGGAGTTCTTTGAGGACATAATGAGTGCAGTGGATAGAGGGGAACAGGTGGATGTTGTATATTTGGATTTCCAGAAGGCGTTCGATAAGGTGCTGCACAAGAGACTTATAAATAAGATATAGATGCATGGAGTCGGAGGAAGTATATTGGCATGGATAGTGGATTGGTTAACCAATAGAAGGCAGAGAGTTGGTATAAATGGGTGTTTCTCCGGTTGGCAGTCAGTGGTGAGTGGGGTGCTGCAGGGGTCGGTACTGGGCCTGCAGCTGTTTACTATTTACATTGATGATTTGGAAGAGGGGACTGAGTGTAACATAGTAAAATTTGCTGATGACACTAAACTGAGTGGAAAAGCAAATTGTACAGAGGATGTGGAGAGTCTGTAGAGGGATATAGATAGGTTAAGTGAGTGGGCCAAGGTCTGGCAGATGGAATACAACATTGGTAAATGTGAGATCATCCACTTTGGAAGGAATAATAGAAGATCAGATTTTTATTTAAATGATGAAAGATTGCAGCATGCTGGTGTGCAGAGGGACTTGGGAGTGCTTATGCATGAATATCAAACAGTTGGCTTGCAAGTACACAGGTTATTAAGAAGACAAACAGAATGTTGGCCTTCATTGCTAGAGGGATTGAATTCAAGAGCAGGGAGGTCATGCTGCAACTATACAGGGTACTGGTGAGGCCGCACCTGGAGTACTGTGTGCAGTTCTGGTCTCCATACTTGAGGAAGGATATACTGGCTTTGGATGCGATGCAGAGGAGGTTCACCAGGTTGATTCCAGAGATGAAGGGGTTAACCTATGAGGAGAGATTGAGTTGCCTGGGACTATACCCTCTGGAATTCAGAAGAATGAGAGGGAATCTTATAGAAACATACAAAATTTTGAAAGCGATAGATAAGAAAAAAGTAGGAAAGTTGTTTCCATTGGTAGGTGAGACTAGAACTAGGGGACATTGCCTCAAGAGTCAGGGGAGAAGATTTAGGATGGAGATGAGGAGAAACTGTTTTTCCCAGAGAGTGGTGAATCTACGGAATTCTCTGCCCAAGGAAGCAGTTGAGGCTTCTTCACTAAATATATTTAAGAAACAGTTAGATAGGTTTTTACATAGTAAGGGAATTAAGGGTTATGGGGAAAAGCCAGGTAGATGGAGCTGAGTTTACGGACAGATCAGCCATGATCTTATTGAATGGCGGGGCAGGCTCGATGGGCTGGATGGCCGACTCCTGCTCCTGTTTCTTATGTTCTTACATTCCGACCTTATGTCACCTCCTTCTAATGACTTAATTTCATTTTTACCAACTGAGCCAAGCAAACCCCTCTGCCTCCTGTCAGTCTTTTCAATACAATATGTATCCTTGGACATTAAGCTTCCAGTTATAATCTTCTTTCTGCCATGATTCAGTGATGCCTACAACATCATACTGGCCAATCTGTAACTGTGCTACAAGTTCATTGAATTTATTCCGTATATTGCGTGCATTCAAATATAACACCGACATTCGATTTTGTCTGCCTGTTATGTTGCAGCTCACCCTGTTGACTGTAATTTTGCCCTGTCATTAGTCTCTCTTTGCTAGGAGTCTCACTACACATTGCCTCTGTTTGTAAACCAGCTACCTCATTTTCAGCATGATCACTCCATCTCCCATCCCCACGCCAAATTAGCTTAACCCTCCCAAACAACTCTAGCCAACCAGCCTGCAAGGATATTGGACCCCCTTGAATTCAGATTTAAACTGTTCTTTTTAAGAATATAAGAAATAGGAGCAGGAGTGGCCATTTGGCCTGTCAGACCTGCTCCGCCATTCAATAAGATCACGGCTGATCTGGCCATGGACTCACCTCCACCTACCCGCCTTTTCCCCACAACCCTTAATACCCCTACGATGCAAAAATCTATCCAACCTTGTCTTAAATATATTTACTGAGGTAGCCTCCACTGCTTCATTAGGCAGAGAATTCCACAGATTCACCACTCTCTGGGAAAAGCAGTTCCTCCTCATCTCTGTCCAAATTTTACTCCCCGAATCCTGAGGCCATATCCCTTAGTTCTAGTCTCACCTACCAGTGGAAACAACTTTCCTGCCTCTATCTTATCTATCCCTTTCATAATTTTATTTGTTTCTATAAGATCCCCTCTCATTCTTTTGAATTCCAGCGAGTACAGTCCCAGGTGACTCAATCTCTCCTCATAGTCTAACCCCCTCATCTCTGAAATCAACCTGGTGAACCTCCTCTGCATCGTCTCCAAAGCCGGTATATCCTTTTTCAAGTAAGGAGACCAGGACTGTATGCAGTACTCCATGTGCGGCCTCACCAGTACCCTGTATAGTTGCAGCATAACCTCCCTGCTTTTAAATTCAATTACTCTAGCAATGAGGGCCAACATTCCATATGCCTTCTTGATAGCCTGCTGCACCTGCAAACCAACCTTTTGTGATTCATGCACAAGCACTCCCAAATCTATCTGCATAGCAGCATGCTGCAAAATTTTACCATTTAAATAATAACCTGCTCTTTCATTTCCTTTCCAAAGTGGATGGTCTTGCATTTACCAACATTGTACTCCATCTGCCAGACCCTTGCTTAACCTATTAATATCTCTCTGCAGACTCTCCGTATCTTCTGCACAATTTGTTTTTCCACTCAATTTAGTGCCATCAGCAAACTTAGATACACTACACACAGCCCCCCTTCCAGATCGTTAATTGATATTGGGATAGTTGTGGGCCCAGCACTGACCACTGTGGCACACCACTCACCACCAACACCCATGTATCCCAACTCCCTGCTTTCTATTGATTAATAAATCCTCTTTCCATGCTAATACATCAGCCCCAACTCTATGCATCCTTATCTTATGGATAAGTCTTTTATGTGACACCTTATCAACTGCCTTCTGGAAATCCAAGTAATGCCCATCTGTTCCCCTCTGCACTCATTATATCCTCAAAGAACTCCAGTAAGTCTGTCAAATAGGACCTGCCTTTTCTGAATCCACGCTGCGTCTGCCTGATGGATCCATTTCTTTCCAGATGCTTCGCTATTTCTTCTTTAATGATAACTTCAAGCATTTTCCCAACTACAGATGTTAAACTAACTGGCCTATAGTTAGCTACAGATGTTAAACTAACTGGCCTATAGTTACCTGCCTTTTGCCTACAAACTGTTTTGAACAGTGGTGTGACATTCACCGTCTTCCAATCCACTGGGACCTGCCCAGAGTCCAAAGAACTTTGGTAAATTATCACCAAAGCCTATACTATAACCTCTGCCATTTCTTTCAGTACCCTGGGATGCATTCCATCAGGACAAGGGGATTGTCTACCTTTAGCTGCCCTTTTCCACTTTATATACGAAGGGTGATTGATAAGTTCATGCCCTAAGGTAGGAGTCAATTTTAGAAAACCTAGCACATTTATTTTTCCAACATTTACACACTTAGTCTAATGGTGGTGGAGCATATGGATCCCTTCTTTGTAGAAGTCGGCGTCTGGGACCTCCAGAAGTGGTCTACAGCAGGGGTGATTGATAAGTACGTTGTCTAAGGTCGAAGGAGATGAGGAGAAACTTCAAACTTCCTGCATTTTCACTCAGAGTTGAACTGGACGTGTATGTAACGAGAGCTGTACAACTCATTTCCTTCTACCTTAGGCCACAAACTTAACAATCACCCCTGCCGTGGACCACTTCTACAAAGAAGGGATCCGTGTGCTCCATGACCACTGGACTAAGTGTGTACATATAGGAGGAGACTATGTTGAAAAATAAATGTGCTAGGTTTTCTAAAATTGACTCCTACCTTAGGTCACAATCTTATCAATCAGCCCTTGTAACTGTAAAATCTTTTATCATCTGTTTTTATATTTTGTGCTAGTCTATTTTCATAATCTACTTCCCTTTCTTTATTAGAGATCATTTCACTGAAGACCCGACACAGACTGGGAGATCGTTTCACTGAAAGACCCAACGCAGACTGGGAGATCGTTTCGCTGAAAGACCCAACACAGACTGGGAGATTGTTTCGCTGAACACATCTTTCCCTCCCCGCCCCTCTCTGCTTTCCACAGGGATCGCTTCCTAAGTGTCTCCCTTGTCCATTCGTACCCCCCATCCCTCCCCACCGATCTCCCTCCTGGCACTTATCATTGTAAGCGGAACAAGTGCTACACCTGCCCTTACACTTCCTCCCTTACCACCATTCAGGGCCCCAAACAGTCCTTCCAGGTGAGGCGACACTTCACCTGTGAGTCGGCTGGGGTGATATACTGCATCCGGTGCTCCCGATGCGGCCTTCTATATATTGGCGAGACCTGTCTGATGCAGACTGGGAGATCGTTTCGCTGAACACCTACGCTCTGTATGCCAGAGAAAGCAGGATCTCCCAGTGGCCACTCATTTTAATTCCACGTCCCATTCCCAATCTGATATGTCTATCCACGGCCTCCTCTACTGTAAAGATGAAGCCACACTCAGGTTGGAGGAACAACTCCTTATATTCCGTCTGGGTAGCCTCCAACCTGATGGCATGAACATTGACTTCTCAAACTTCCGCTAATGCCCCACCTCCCCCTCATACCCCATCCGTTATTTATTTATTTATATTCACACATCCTTTTTCTCCCTCTGTCCCTCTAACTATACCCCTTGCCCATCCTCTGGGTTTCCCCCCCTCCCCCTTGTCTTTCTCCCTGGGCCTCCTGTCCCATGATCCTCTCATATCCCTTTTGCCTATCACCTGTCCAGCTCTTGGCTCCATCCCTCCCCCTCCTGTCTTCTCCTATCATTTCAGATCTCCCCCTCCCCCTCTCAAATCTCTTACTATCTCTTCTTTCAGTTAGTCCTGACGAAGGGTCTCGGCCTGAAACGTCGACTGTACCTCTTCCTAGAGATGCTGCCTGGCCTGCTGCGTTCACCAGCAACTTTGATGTGTGTTGCTTGAAATTCCAGAATCTGCAGAATTCCTCGTGTTTGCCTTTCTTTATTGCTCGCTTAGTGGTTCTTTGTTGCTTTTTAGTGTTTTCCCAATCTTCCAGTTTCCCACTGCTCTTGGCGATTTTGTACGCACCAGCTTTTAGTTTGATGCCTTCTTTTATTTTCTAAGGCTGGCTCTCCCCACCCTTACTGTCTTTGCTTTTACCTGGAATATAATTCTGGTGAACACCATGAAAAATCTCTTTGAAAGTCTTGTACTGTTCTTCAACCATTCAACCACCTAGCCTGTGTTCCCAGTCTGCTCCAGCCAAATCCTCCCTCATCCCATCGCAGTCTCCATTGTTTAGGCATAATACACAGGTTTTAGATCAAACTATTGCATCCTCTATTTGTATGAGAAACTCAATCACACTGTGATCACTCTTTCCAAGAGGATCCCTAACTACAAGATCATTAATTTTACCCGTCTTATTGCATGGGACCAGATCCAATATAACACGTTCTCTTGTAGGTTCAGTGACATACTGTTCAAGAAAGCAATTACGAGTGTATCCTATGAAGTCTCCCTCAAGACTACCTCAACCAACATGATTCACCCAATCTATGTGCAAGTTAAAGTCCCCCATGATAACTGCTGTTCCATTCTTATATACCCAAGATATTTCTCTGTTTATTGCCTGTGCCACTGTAATGTTATTATTCGGTGGCTGATAGACAGTGATTTTTTACCTTTACTATTTCTAATCTCTATCCAGATGGATTCAGCATTCTGTTCCTTAGATTTTATATCATCTCTCACTATCGCCCAGATCTCATCTTTAACTAAGAGTGCTACTCCACCTCCCTTACCTTCCTGCTTATCCTTCCGTATTACCTGATATCTTTGGATATTTAATTCCCAGTCCTCTCCACCCTGCAACCATGTTTCTGTAATGGCCTCTAAATCATACCCCTTTGTACTGATTTGTGCCACAAGTTCACTGATCTTGTTTCAAGTACTGAGGGCATTCAGATAAAAAGCCCTTACACTCATTGTGCTTTTAAAATCTGGATTTTTGCATTTGCGTTTTCTTTTTTAACTTTTGCTTTTACTTTATCTTTATCCACACTTTTTTCTTTTACCTTATCCATACTTCTCCAATCTGTTGTACCCACCCCCTACTATTTAGTTTAAAGCTCTATCCACAGCCCTTGTTATGCAATTCGCTAGGATCCAGGTCCCATCACGGTTCAGGTGGACCCCATCCCTTTGGTACAGCTCCCTCCTTCCCCAATACTGGTGTCAATTTCCCATGCATTCAAACCCACTTCTCCCACACCAATCCTTGGGCCAAGCAGTTAACTCTCTAATCTTCTTGGCCCTGTGCCAATTTGCAGGTGGCTCAGGTAGTAATCCAGATTACCACCTTTAATCCAGAGATTACCACCTTTCTACAGGTCATACCTTCCCCAGAAGAGATCCCAATGATCCAGCAATCTGAACCCCTGCCCCCTGCACCAGTGTCATCAGCCGCACACTCACCTGCCAAATCATCCTATTCTTGCCCTCACTGGCACGTGGCACAGGCAGCAATCCAGGGATTACTACCCTGGTGGTTTCTCAGCGATTTACCTAGCTCCCTAAAGTCTCTCTTCAGGACCTCCTCACCTATATCATTAGTGTCAATATGTACCAAGACTTTTGGCTGCTCACCGCACCTTGGAGAATGTTTTGGACCCAATCCGAGACGTCCCTGATCCTGGCACCAGGGAAGCAACATACCATCTGGGTGTCTGTATCGCGCCCACAGATCCTAGTCTCTGTTGCTCTGACTAAGGAATCTGCTATCAACACTGCAGGGGAGAGGGGAGAGGGGAGAGGGGAGAGGGAATATATTACAAGACAATCTACCTCACCCCAGCCTGATGAGCCAAAGCCACTCTACAGACCAGCACAACCCAAATGAATGGCCACTTCTTGCACTTGAATTATTATTATTTGCCCTTTCTAATGAATCCCTCTTGCTGATTGGCTCAGATCAGAAAAACTGCTCGGAAAATCTGCCTTTAAAATCTTGATCATTGCCCTGAATAAAAACTAGCTTTTTGCACACACCCCAAATGTGGATTGTCCAACTCCTCCCCTTTCCTTTCCAGTCCTGAAGAAGGGCCTCAGCTCAAAACGTCCTCTGTGTATTCATTTCCAAACGTATTGCGTGACCTGCTGAGTTCCCCCAGCATTCTGTGCGTGTGCCTCTCGATTTCCAGCATCTGCAGAATTCCATGTGCATGCAACTGGATAAGAGTTCAGATCCCACGTGGGAATCAAGCACCCTAAATTCAGTTAATTCCAGTTATCTGATGTTAATGTTGATCTTTAAATTAGAAGGTTGTGAAAATGTCCCAAGCTTAATTATCCTGCTTACACCCATACTGCAAGTACTGACCTCTTCAAAGCTGCGGAGACACACTCAGTACATCACAGACACCAGGCTCCCCTCCATGGACTCTGTCAACACTTCTTGCTGCCTCATTAAAGCAGCCTGCATAATCAAAGATGTCATCCAACCTGAACACTCTCTCTTCTCATCTCTTCCACTGAGCAGAAGCCACAAGAACGTGATAACATTTACCACCAGACCCAAGGACAATATATATTAATGATTTAGATGAGGGAATTAAAAGTAACATTACCAAATTTGCCAATGACACAAAGCTGGGTGGCAGTGTGAAATGTGAGGAGGATGTTATGAGAATGCAGGGTGACTTGGACAGGCTGGGTGAGTGGGCAGATGCATGGCAGATGCAGTTTAATGTGGATAAATGTGAGGTTATCCACTTTGGTGGTAAGAACAGGAAGGCAGATTATTATCTTAATGGAGTCAAGTTAGGAAAAGGGGAAGCACAACGAGATCTAGGTGTTCTTGAACATCAGTCACTGAAAACAAGCATGAAAGTACAGCAGGCAGTGAAGAAAGCTAATGGCATGCTGGCCTTCATAACAAGGGGAATTGAGTATAAGAGCAAAGAGGTCCTTCTGCAGCTGTACAGGGCCCTGGTGAGACCACACCTGGAGTACTGTGTGCAATTTTGGTCTCCAAATTTGAGGAAGGACATTCTTGCTATTGAAGGAGTACAGCGTAGGTTCACAAGGTTAATTCCCGGGATGGCGGGACTGTCATATGTTGAAAGATTGGAGCGACTGGGCTTGTATACTCTGGAATTTAGAAGGCTGAGAGGGGATCTTATTGAAACATATAAGATTATTAAGGGATTGGACACGCTGGAGGCAGGAAGTATGTTCCTGCTGATGGGTGAGTCCAGAACCAGAGGCCACAGTTTAAGAATAAGGGGTAGGCCATTTAGAACGGAGTTGAAGAAAAACTTTTTCATGCAGAGAGTGGTGGATATATGGAATGCTCTGCCCCAGAAGGCTGTGGAGGCCAAGTCTCTGGATGTTTTCAAGAAAGAGATGGATAGAGCTCTTAAAGATAGCGGAATCAAAGGTTATAGGGATAAGGCAGGAACTGGATATTGATTGTGGATGATCAGCCGTGATCACAGTGAATAGCGGTGCTGGCTTGAAGGGCCGAATGGCCTACTCCTGCACCTATTGTCTATTGTCTATTGACAGCTTTACCTCTGTTACGTACCCCGTAATGGGTTAAAGAACCAGCAGAAATGGAAAACAGCTGGAGTCTGGTATTGCTGTTATCATAAGTTATTTTTATTAGTAACTACACAATACAGTAATATATAACCAGATAAATCAAACAGGTTAGCAGAACTTATGCATATACAGGTGTGTAAATATAAAACCCAAATTTCTTCAAGCTTAGGTGGTAAGGGCTACAGTCTTAGAATGATAGGTAAGAAAAGTTCAGTTCAATGCTCAGGTTAATTAATGAGAGATATTTGTAATCCAAAAGGCGAATGTTGTGAGAACATTCCATGACAGCAATACAGATAACAATAGTAGTAGGTTTTATCTCCGAAGTTGTTCCACTCCACACATGAAATATCACCAACAGTAATATTCAACGAATATCCTTTCAACACAAGTGGTACCACACCCGAATTCAGCTACAGGACATCTCAAGGTGGTGACCACAGGATACTCAAACAGAATCCACATATGGATTATCACCAACAGTAGCTTATCACTAAGGGGACCAGTTTCAAGGGAACCACCATCCAGGCAAGGATCAACACACCAGAATATTCCACAAGGTTACCCCAAGCACACACGTGATTTGATTAACGCCACTTATCCAGTTTCACGACATACAAAATAACTCCAACAGTGATTTCCCATGGGGTGCCTTTCTTCAGTGAACTACCACACCCAAACAAGGGTAAAACACAAGTGGTATTCACAAAGGTACTCCCCTCACCAGAGAACCCACTCCTGTGGATTAACTATGTGACAGTCACACCTTCGTATTCAAATGGAATTCAAACTCACCCTCACAGGCTACAGAGGAGACAGTCTGAACAGTGACCTCTTTGTCACTAGGTTTCTTCTGTTTCAAACCTTCCTCTCCCCTCTGCAAACTTGTTCTAGTTGCAGAATACTTGTGAGAGTCTTTATTAATACTCAGAATCAATCTCAACTCACCCCTTTTGGGCTACTGAAAGTTTAAACCAGCGACCGACTCACTGGTGTCTTCCATTGACCGAATCCATCTTGACTCTAACTGTGTGTGTCTGTGTGCCCGTAACTGTCCTTGAAAAAAGTAAACACGCTGCAGAGAAACCATAACATCGATTGTCCATCAAATAACTCCGCCTCTCTCTCTCTCTTTCCATGGCAACCCAGAAGCTGACAGCAGTAGTCAGTGTCCTTGTAAAGGTGTAAACACCAGCTGAAAGGCAGACTCTGCCCCTCTCTCTCTCAGCAGAAGTCCAAAAGTTAGATTCAGTTCTCTCTAGTGCCTTAAAGTGACAGTCCACAGCAAAAGGGAACCCTAGGGGTACATAACACCTCACTGTTATAGGATTATTAAATGTCCCCTGGTACGATAAGTGGACTTTAGACCTCACTATTTACCTGCTCATGACCTTGCACCTTATTGTCTCCCTGCACTGCCCTTTCTCTGTAACTGCAACACTTTATTCTGCTCACAAACAGGAGCAAATCTGCAGATGCTGGAAATCCAAGCAACACACACGAAATGCCGGAGGAACTCAGCAGGCCAGGCAGCACCCATGGAAAACAGCACTGCCTGCATTCTATTATTGTTTTGCCTTGTACTACCTTTAAAACTGTCAAGGACATATGATGCCGGATAAGGGCCAGTAACATCATGAAGGGTCCCACACACCCTGCTCACGGACTGTTTGGCCCACTCCCATCAGGGAGGAGGCTATGTAGGACCACCTGACTCAAAAACAGCTACATTCCCCAAGCAGTGAGGCTGTGATCACCTCCACCCTCTAACCCACCCCTCCACACCCCCAGCTACCATTTTATCACCTCCTGTCAGTCACTTGAATCTTGAACCTTACAGCTGTTGAATTATTTCTATTACCGCCACAGGCTGGGGGTTTAAATTAACGACGCCTGCTCTGAAGCCCAACCTGACCTCGAACGTGTATGTGAAACTTCGCTTTCAAGTTTGGCGACATTTAAAACTTCGCGCGGAGGGTCGAACCTGTGCGCGGGTCGCCGGCGGTGCCCCGGAGCGCGGATTGACGGGCGGCCGCCGTGACGTGGCCTCGGGGCGGTCCCGCGTGTCCGTCCATCAAGTCTCTTTAACACCTTTCCACTGCGCTCCAGCCCAGCAGGTGAGTCCCTTGTTACAACCGTCAAATAATGGCTCGTTTTGAATGCACTGGCGTTGATGAGGACTCGACGTTTCTTGTTGACGCCACAGCGAGCAAGAGCAGGATAAAGCCAACCGGTGTAGTTTAATTTTGCTGCATAGAGATCAAGTGCTATGGAAAGTTTCGTGAGTGGTCTCACGGAGTGTGAGATGCAGGTTCTCTCTCTGCATTCGGCGTGCCCTGATGTAAAATAAGGTTTGTTTTGAGTGAATCATAGATACCGGGTCCCCCATGGCAAAACGCTCGAAATCGGGTAAAACCTGCAGTTATTTAAGCCTTTGAAGGAGTTAAACACCGTCCATCGTTTACTGCCAACCGCTCCTACCACCAGTTCTGAACGACGAGAGATTGCTTGTTAACTGCAAACTATTTTCCTATCTAACTATATGGAGTTCTGCTATTCAGTTGGAGTTTGAAGCTTAATTATTGCTTTTTATGAATAACTGTGTGTGTGTGTGTGTGTGTGTGTGTTGGGCAATCTGATTTTATTTTGCGAGTTGATTGTTAGATGGTCTGTAAACTCACAAACGTCGGGTACCTGTCCTGTAAGTCTAGGGTTCATGACTACCAAGTCTACAGTTATGCCATGTGGGGACATGGGTTATATTTTTCTTTGTGACTGGTTAAGTAAAAATATACATTGTGCTGTTGGTACTGTGATTTGCACTTTAGCCCTGGAGAAACACTGTTTGCTCTGTACATGGACGATTGATGACAAGCTGGAATGTGTCTGTGTGGAATAGTGCAGATAGAGATGTGATGCAGTTTGTGTTCTGTTGAATGGGTGAGTGGCCAAGTGGAATAAAATGTGCTGTTTTCTGTGCCCTGTGGATATACATACAGACTTTATACTATGTTGTTCTGGGAAAGTACTGCTGGGATTAGGCAGGATTACAATTGGGTTTGAACTAGATGGGTTAAAGGGCCTATATGTGCTGTAATGGTCTGATTTTATTTGTTTTAAGAGAAAAATCTCTCCTTGAATATGGTGGAGGAGCAGAATGGAAAGCAAGTTTGGTTTGCAGGTGCAGCAGGCTATCAAAGGCTGCAAATGTGTCAGAAGGGCACAGCTGGGAACAGACCCAAGTACAAGACACAGACACTGAAGTACTAGGGACAGGACTAGGATACAGGGCGGTGGCAAGGACATGGACAGGAAAATGAGGAACCTGGAACAGGACTAGACGAAAGAGCTAGGAGCCCTGGCTTGGACTCTGAGCTAGAGACTGGACAAGGATCCAGTACCTGGGTCTTGCCTCTGGCTAGGACCCCAGAACTAGGCAAGGACGAGGCTTGGCAGGCAGGCAGGACGAGGCAGAAATCTACAGACTTGAAGCTTGAGGCTGGAGACTTGGCTTGGTAAGAGGCTGGAGGCAAGGCACAGATCACCTGGGCAGGGCGTGGATCACCACCCGACAGAGGCAAGGGACAGGAAGGGACAGAACCAACCCCAGGTAACAGCAAGATGGCCTGGCTTACCTGGGCAGAGGCAAGGGACAGGAAAGGAGCTAGGTACAGGGTGGCTCCAGGACAAGGTGGCAAGGCAAGGTAAGACAGAACTTCAGGCAAGGCGAGAGTGACCAGCAAGACAAGGCAGGGCTTCAGGTGAAGAAACAGAAGGCAGAGGATGGGATCCAAGGAGTAAGGACAGGAACAATCCAGTGGCCACACCCTGGTCTCTGGAGGTATTTATGCAGCCAGCCCCAATGAGCATCAGCTGACTCAATTAGAGCTCAACAAGACAGAAACAGGGTAGATAAGAAAACCTGGAGCAAGGGTCGATGGACTGGACCGTGAACCGGAATATGGACTTTACGGACCGGACTATGACAAAATGGAATAAATCCATAAGACATAGGAGCAGAATTGGGCCATCTGGCCCATCGCGTCTGCTCTGCCATTCAATCATGGCTGATCCTTTTTTCCTCCTCAATCCCAGTTCCTGTCCTTCTCCCCATAACCTTTGATACCATGTCCATTCAAGAACCTATCAATCTCTGCCTTAAATACAACCAATGACCTGGACTCCACAGCTGCATGTGGCAACAAATTCCTCAATATAATCCTTTGGCTAAAGAAATTTCTCCACACCTTTGCTTTGAAAGGGTGTCCCTCTATCCTGAGGCTGTGCCCTCTTGTCCTAGACTCTCCCATGATGTGGAAATGTCCTGCAAGTTAATCTTCAGGGTGATCTACACAAGGGCACCCAAGTCCCTTTGCATCTTAGATTCCTGGATTTTCTCCTCATTTAGAAAGTGGTCTGCACATTTATTTCTACTACCAAAGTACATGACCATGCATTTTCCAACACTGTATTTCACTTGTCACTTGCCCATTCTCCTAATCTGTGTTAAGTCTTTCTGCATCTTGCCTGTTTCCTCAACACGACCTGCCCCTCCACCAATCTTTATGATCTGCAAACTTGGTGGCAAAGCCATCTATTCCACCTTCTAACTCATTTATATACAGCATAAAAAGAAGTGGTCACAACACTGGCCCCTGTGGAACACCACTGGCAGCCAACCAGAAAAGGATCCTTTTATTCCCACTTGCTGCCTCCTGCCAGCCAATGCTCTAAATTTTAGTAATTTTCCTGTAATACCAAGGGCTCTTAACTTGTTAAGCAGCCTCATGTGTGGCACCTTGTCAAAGGCCTTCTGAAAGTCCAAATATACAACATCTGCATCTCCTTTATCTATCCTACCTGTAATCTCATCAAAGAATTTAAACAGGTTCGTTAGGCAGGACTTTCCCTGAAGGAAACCATGCTGACTTTGTACTATCTTGTCCTGTGTCACCAAGTACTTCATCACCTCATCCTTAACAATTGACTCTAATATCTTCCCAACCACTGAGGTCAGGCTAACTGGTTTGTAACTTTCTGCTGCCTTCCTCCTTTCTTAGAGTGGAGTGACATTTGCAATTTTCCGGTCCTCTGGCACCATGCCAGAGTCCAATGACTTCTGAAAGATCATCTCTAATGTTGACTCTTTCAGAACCATAGGATGCAGTTCCTCTGGTCTGGGTGACTTGTGTACCTTTAGTTGTTTCAACATTTTGAGCACCACCTCTCTTGTATAGTAACTGCACCTACTTATCTTCCTTCACACGCTACATTGGGAGTGTTGGCCTTCATTGCTGGAGGGATTGAATTTAAGAAGGAAGGTTATGCTGCAGCTGTACAGGGTACTGGTGAGGCTGCATCTGGAGTACTGCATGCAGTTATGGTCTCCTTGCTTGAAGGATATACTGGCTTTGGAGGTGGTGCAAAGAAGGTTCATCAGATTGATTCCAGAGATGAGAGGGTTAGACTGAGGAGAGAGTGGGTCACCTGGGACTGTACTCGTTGGAATTTTATCATTCCAAGTGTTAAAAGGCCTGACAGATTAGATATGGCAAAGTTATTTCCCATGGTAGGGGAGTCTAGGACAAGAGGGCATGACTTCAGGATTGAAGGATGTCCATTTTGAACAGAGACGTGGAGAAATTACTTTAGTCAGGATGGTAAATCTGTGGAATTTGTAGCCACAAATGGCTGTGGAGGCCAAGTCATTGGGTGCATTTAAAGCAGAGATAGATGGGCTTCTGATTAGCCAGGGTATCAAAGGGGAGAAGGCAGGGGAGTGGGCATGACTGGAAGAATTGGATCAGCCCATGATTGAATGACAGAATGGACTCGATGGGCTGAATGGCCTACTTCTATTCCTATATCTTGTGGTCTTATGGAATTCAGAAGAATGAGAATTTAAGGCATCCATTAGTCTTGCAAGTTCATGGATCTGCGCCTGGAAAGTCTTCACTCTCCAGGGTGCAGGCCTGGGCAAGGTTGTATGGAAGACCAGCAGTTGCCCAAGCTGCAAGTCTCCCCTCCATGACACCGATGTTGTCCAAGGGAAGGGCATTAGGACCCATACAGCTTAGCACTAGAAGAATGAGAAGATCTTGTAGAAATGTATAAATTATGAAAAGGATAGATAGGCAAATTGTTTCCACTGGTAGGTGAGACTAGAATTGGGGGACTATTATCAAGATTTGGGGGAGTAGATTTAGGATGGTGATGAGGAAGAACTGTTTTACCTGGAGAATGGTGAATCTGTGGAATTCTCTGCCCAATGAAGCAGTGGAGGCTACCTCAGTAAATGTATTTAAGACAAGTTTGGATAGATTTTTGCATAGTAGGGGAATTAAGGTTTATCGGGAAAAGGCAGGTAGGTGGAGATGAGTCATGGCCAGATTAGCCATGATCTTATTGAATGGCGGAGCAGGCTCGACGGGCCAGATAGCCGACTCCTGCTCCTATTTCTTATGGAAATAAGATTGATCTGAGGCAAGGACAGTGGATATAAACCCATCCAACATGGATGGAATAACAGGCCCTTCAGCCCACAATACTGTGCTGACCTTTTAACCTGTTTCACAATCAATTTAATGCTGCTCTCATTCCACAATTTTTCTTACATCCGTGTACTTGTATGAGTCTCTTAAATGTCCCTAATGTATCTGCCTTTACTGCCACCCCAGAACAACATTCCACTCACCCACCACTGTGTAGACTTTCCCTATACTTTATTCCGATCCCCTTAAGATTATGCCCCCTTGTATTAGCCATTTTCATCCTGTGGAAAAACCTCTTGCTATCCACTCAATCTGTCTCTTAACATGTACCTTTGTATCAAGTCTGAAGGGACTGAGCCCCTGTGTCAGGGAGAACACATGCTATTGATTCAATGCTCAGTTGATGTTATACCCCTGCCGATAATTTGAGTGTCCAGCTACAGAACAGAAATTGGTTTTGTGGAAATGTCAGGTTGGATGTATTGAAGACTGCACAATATTTCTGATCTAAGTTCAACCTGTTATCAGACTCCTCATACACTAAAGATGAACTCATTTTATGTTGTCTACCTGCACAGCATTTGCTCTGTAGATGCAACACTATATTCTGTAACCTGTTGTAATTGTGTATGAAGTGATCTGTAGGATTGCATGCCGAAGCTCTTCATTGTATCTCATACATGTGACAATAATATAACACGGAACACTACAGCACAGTAAGGCTGATCGGCACAATAACCTGCTCCAAGATCAACCTAACCCTTCTACCCCCTCCCCCCCCCCCCCACATACCCTCCGTTGTTCTGGCATTCATGTTGCAAGCTAAGGGTTTTTTAAAAATCTCCCTGGTGTATCTGTCTCTATCACCACCCCAGCAGCATATTCTATGCACACACACTCTGTAAATCTCCTCTGCCCCCTCTAAAGCTTCCACATCCTTGCTATAGTGAAATGACCAGAACTGAACACAATACTCCAAGTGTGGTCTGACTGGAGTTTGAAGCTGCAGCGTTTCCTCGTGGCTCATGAACTCAATCCCTCAATGAACGAAGGCCTCAACACTGTATTAACCACCCTATCACTTTGGATGGCGACTTTCTGTGGACAAGTTCCTCGGCACTGCTATGAATTCTGCCATTAACCCTGCATTTGACCTTCAAGTTTGACCCTCCAAAGTGAAGCAAAGGGCTTTACAATTTGTTAACCCAGCACCCAAAAATGCCTTCATCCCACTGGCTTGCCCGTGGCAGAGGGAAGTCTGTTGGTATGATTAGACTGTAGTTGGGTGCCAGGACTAGTCACCCATCTGTCAATGCACCATAGATTTCAAACTGTTTTGCATGTGTTAATATCAAATCTAGCTCGGTGCATAAATTATTTAAAACCTGTTCTTTGAATCCTATCTGTTGGCTGTTCTTTATTTGACTGTTCTTTCAACACCTGTTTTCACTTATCAATATCCCTTGGCAAAGGGAGTAAGGAAGTCAAAAGTCTCTATGATTAATAAGGGGCACACACAAAAATTGCTGGTGAACGCAGCAGCCAGGCAGCATCTATGGGAAGAGGTACCGTCGACGTTTCGGGCCACGACCCTTCGTCAGGACTAACTGAAAGAAGAGATGGTAAGAGATTTGAAAGTGGGAGGGGGAGATCTGAAATGATGGGAGAAGACAGGAGGGGGAGGGATGGAGCTAAGAGCTGGGAAGTTGATCGGCAAAAGGGATATGAGAGGATCATGGGACTAGGGAGAAAGAAAGGAGGGGGGGGAGCCCAGAGGATGGGCAAGGAGTATAGTGAGAGGGACAGAGGGAGAAAAAAGAAAGAAAAAAAATTAATAATTATAAAAAAATTCCTTTCCGCTGAACACCTATGCTCTGTCCGCCAGAGAAAGCAGGATCTCCCAGTGGCTACACATTTTAATTCCACGTCCCATTCCCACTTTGATATGTCTATCCATGGTCTCCTCTACTGTCAAGATGAAGCATACTCAGGTTGGAGGAACAACACTTTGTATTCCATCTGGGTAGCCTCCAACCTGATGGCACGAACGTTGACTTCTCTAACTTCTGTTAATGCCCCACCTCCCCCTCGTACCCCATCTGTTACTTATTTTTTATTATTAATTTTTTCTCTCTCCTTTTTCTCCTTCTGTCCCTCTCACTATACTCCTTGCCCATCCTCTGGGTTTTCCCCCCTCTTTCTCCCTAGGCCTCCCATCCCATGATCCCCTCAATCCCTTTTGCCAATCACCTGTCCAGCTCTTGGCTCCATCCCTCCCCCTCCTGTCTTCGATCATTTCGGATCTCCCCCTCCCCCTCCCACTTTCAAATCTCTTACTAGCTCTTCCTTCAGTTAGTCCTGACGAAGGGTCTCGGCCCGAAACGTCAACTCTACCTCTTCCTAGAGATGCTGCCTGGCCTGCTGCGTTCCACCAGCAATTTTGATGTGTGTTGCTTGAAATTCCAGCATCTGCAGAATTCCTCATGTTGGCATGTTTAATAAGGGGTTGAGTTTGGTAGGATTGCTTTCAGAGAGCAAAGGTTGAGTTTTTTATATAATTTTTTCTCAGCATAACAAAACTTTCATCTTCCAGATACACTTACATTTACATTTCTTCCCCTCAGATATCAGGCATCAGAACACTTCCATCAAAATATAGACATCTCCACAACATGCTATGCAAGAGCCCTTATTAGTATAGCAGACAAGTTTATAATCTATGTACTGCAGAAAAGGTTGCCATGTTTTATGAAAACTATTTGTTTTTGAGTGTACCATACATGTCAAAGTCCAAAGGAATGTATTCCATGATTAATTTACGCCTACCAAAAAGTCCAGGGGTCTATCGGATATCCAACGAAGTAAAATGTTCTTCCTCGCACAAAAAGTCAGGATGTTAAAAAGTTTTTTCTGATGTGCATTAATAATATGACCGCTGGGTAAGCCCAAGAGAAAAGACACTGGGTCCAGTTCAGAATCTTTTCCATTTCACCCAAAATATCACTCCAGTATGCCTGAAGTTTATGACAAATCCAAAACCAGTGGGTGAAAAGTTCCAGTATTTACATGTAGAACACATTGGAGAAAGCCCCATCTTAAATTTCGAGAGATGGTCTGGAGTCAGATGGGCTCTATGCAGAATTTTGAGTTGCAATGCTTTAGTTCTATTACAAACTGATATCATCTTTGCACTATCACAGATGTTTTCCCATGTATCAGCTGTAATTTCTACTCCCAGCTCTTCCTCCCAGACTCTTCCCAGCTGCTTAGCCTCTCCACAAGAACATTCCCTCAGGATGCTGTAAAAAGTACTAATAGAGTCTTTGCGCTTAGAACGAAACACCCTCTTTTCTATGTCAGAACTATAGAAATCAGTTAATGTTTTTTCTGTGTATAATCTCTTATCTGAAAGAAATTTTAAAAAATCCTTGTTGGGTATGTTAAATTTCTGTACAATTTGACTAAAAAAACATCATCGTTCCTTCATCAAATTTAGATGGAAAATACCCTTAGAAATCCAAAGTTTAAATCGAGAATCCATTATACCAGGCTGAAAATCTGGACTGTCGGTTACTGGAGTGAAGGGTGATATTTTCTCTGCATTGCCCTCAATTTGTCACACCACCCTCCAAGCCCTGACTGTATTAATTGTTATTGGATTGTGACAATATTCCTTAACTAGTTTCATCTTATTGAGGAAAAGCAAATTAATAAGAGGGCATTTTGCTTGAGAAGCTTTAATGTCTAGCCAAATTGAGGAGGGGTCCCTGCAAACCCAGTCAACCACACAAGATAAAATGGAACTTAATTGATATCTTGTGTCTGGAAAATCCAGACCCCCTAGACTACTGGGAAACTGTAACTTGGACATTTTAATTCAGGGTCTTGTTACAGATGAAAGAAACAAACCAGCCATTTGAATATTTGTTGGGTAAAAATGACTGGAATCATTTGTATTGGGTAGAGCGGACGAGGAAGAATGTTCATTTTGAGCAAGGATATTCGGCCAAGCCAAGAAATGGGAAGAGTGCTCCATCGCTCAAGATCCTGTTTGATTTTGTCAAAGAACTGTAAAGTTAGCTTTGAACAATTGATCAAATGTAGGTGTGATAAATATGCCTAAGTAAACAAAACTGTCTGCGGCCATTTAAAGGGGAAAACACCCTGAGGGTCGGGTACCTGCTGCAGATTCCCCAGAGGCATAGCCTCTGATATAGTAAAGTTGATTTTATAACCTGAAAAGGCACTAAATGAATTGATGCATTGCATAAGGTGGTGCACTGATATAACGGGGTTTGATTAGAAAATTAGAACATCATCTGCATACAATGTAATTTTACGTGACTTTAGTCCTATGTCCGGAGCAGATATTTTGGGGTCTTGCCGAATAGCCTCAGCCAATGGCTCGATCACTAGAGTGAAAGGTAGTGGTGAAAAAAGGGCAGAATACTAAAATTATCCGACCTAATACCATTAGAGAGAATCGCAGCCAAAGGGTCATTATAAAGAACCTTCACCCACTTAATAAAATTATTGCCCAAACCAAATCGTTCTAAAGTGAAAAAAGATATGGCCATTCGACACGATCAAAGGCCTTTTCTGCATCTAAGGAAACCACCAAGCTGTCCACTGCCTGTTGCTGACATGCCTGAATCATATTAAGTAATCTTATATTGTCAGATGATCTACGGCCTTTTACAAAACCCATTTGATCCTCTTTTATGATAAAAGGTAACAGTTTCTAATTGCAATGCTAAGGTTTTAGATAAGATTTTAAAGTCAACATTTAACAACGAAATAGGCCTGTAGGAGGCACAATCTTCAGGGCTCTTTCTTTTCTTAAGAATTAGGGAGATATTAGCTTCTCTCAATGATGGTGGGAGGAGACCGCAATTAAATGCATGATTGAACATGTTTAGCATAGGCTCTGATAATAACCCTGTGAGCGCTTTATAGAATTCACTCGTGAGTCCATCAGGACCAGGGGCCGTCCCACTTTGGAGCTGTCTCACACCTTCCTGTATCTTATGTATAGATAATGGAGCATTGAGGAGGGACACTTGTTCAGAAGGAATACCTAGGAAATCTAAATTCCTGATAAAGGACTCCATCCTAGATTGTCCATCATTCCATTGCTCAGATTGATACAGTTTAGAATAAAAATTCTTAACCACAACATTAATCATTTTAGAATTACTAGTGAGGGCTCCTGTCCCATCCCTAATTGAAGCAATAGTCTGAGAGGCATTCTTCTTTCTAGCTAAATAAGCCAAATACCTAAACAACAGGAATTCTGCAGATGCTGGAAATTCAAGCAACACACATCAAAGTTGCTGGTGAACGCAGCAGGCCAGGCAGCATCTCTAGGAAGAGATACAGTCGACGTTTCAGGCCGAGACCCTTCGTCAGGACTAACTGAAGGAAGGGTTAGTAAGAGATTTGAAAGTGGGAGGGGGAGGGGGAGATCCAAAATGATAGGAGAAGACAGGAGGGGGAGGGATGGAGCCAAGAGCTGGACAGGTGATTGGCAAAAGGGGATATGAGAGGATCATGGGACAGGAGGTCCGGGAAGAAAGACGGGGGGGGGGTGGGTGAGGACCCAGAGGATGGGCAAGAGGTATATTCAGAGGGACAGAGGGAGAAAAAGGAGCGTGAGAGAAAGAATGTGTGCATAAAAATGAGTAACAGATGGGGTACGAGGGGGAGGTGGGGCCTAGCGGAAGTTAGAGAAGTCGATGTTCGTGCCATCAGGTTGGAGGCTACCCAGACAGAATATAAGGTGTTGTTCCTCCAACCTGAGTGTGGCTTCATCTTTACAGTAGAGGAGGCCGTGGATGGACATGTCAGAATGGGAATGGGATGTGGAATTAAAATGTGTGGCCACTGGGAGATCCTGCTTTCTCTGGCGGACAGAGCGTAGGTGTTCAGCAAAGCGGTCTCCCAGTCTGCGTCGGGTCTCGCCAATATATAAAAGGCCACATCGGGAGCACCGGACGCAGTATATCACCCCAGCCGACTCACAGGTGAAGTGTTGCCTCACCTGGAAGGGCTGCCTGGGGCCCTGAATGGTGGTAAGGGAGGAAGTGTAAGGGCATGTGTAGCACTTGTTCCACTTACACGGATAAGTGCCAGGAGGGAGATCAGTGGGGAGGGATGGGGGGGACGAATGGACAAGGGAGTCGTGTAGGGAGCGATCCCTGCGGAATGCGGGGGGGGGGGAGGGATAGATGTGCTTAGTGGCTGCTTGTGTAAGTAAAGAGTTTAGTGTACAGCGTAGGGCTGTGATATTCTGTAACTTGGCTGCAGAAGGTTTGTTAATACAATCCTTCTCAGCTGCCGCAAGCCTTGCTTGCTCCAGGCCCTGCTGTTCCACAGCTTGTCGCTTCTCACTAGCAGAGTAGGAGATAATTAATCCCCTTGCACAGGCCTTAGCAGTTTCCCAGAGCATCGATGGACTACTAGCTGATTTGGAATTAATAGATGGGAAAGTTTTGAATTCGGAAGTAAAGTAGTGTATAAACTTATTATCTTTTAGAATAAAAGGATTCAGCCTCTAATGTCTAGATCATGCTGAAGCAAAGGCTGAGTGAATGTGCACAATCTGTGACCATAGTACCTGTAACTGAATGGGGGTTGGAATCACCACCTCAGTAGCAGGATGCTAGTTCTCCACTACCATCTCCTGCAGCACACAAAGTTGCTGGTGAACGCAGCAGGCCAGGCAGCATCAGGACTAACGAGGGGTCTCGGCCTGAAACATCGACTGTACCTCTTCCTACAGATGCTGCCTGGCCTACTGCCTTCACCAGCAACTCTGATGTGTGTTGCTTGAATTTCCAGCATCTGCAGAATTCCTCGTGTTTACTATCATTTCCTGTCACTCGCCTTGTATAGTCTCCTGTGCCTAGTGTCACCTTATGGACATGCTATCAATCAGGCTTAATATCACTGGCATATGTATTGAAATTAGTTTTGTGCAGCTGTACATTGCAATAAGAAACGTAGATTAAAAAAAAATCAAGTGGTGCAGAAAGAGCAAACTAGTGAGGTGGTGTACGTGGATTCATTTTCCATTCAGAAATCTGGAGGAGAAGCTGTTCCTGGGATGTTGACTATGGGTCTTCAGGCTCGTGATGGGAGCAATGAAGAAGAGAACATGTGATGGGGGTCCTTTGTAATGGATGCCACTTTATTTTTCTTTTTGAGGCATTGGCTTTTGAAGGTGTTCTCTACAAGAGACAACTGCCCATGATAGAGCTGGCTGAGTTTGCAATTTTCTACAGCTTTTTCCCAATCCTGTGCAGTGGCCTCTCCTTACCAGAACAAGATAGCTTGGTGGGCTAGTAGGCTTGATGTGTTGAGTGGCCTTGTGCTGTAAGAAAAGATGTGGCAGGATGCTGATGTGGAAACTTGAGGATGCTGCTTGGATTAGAGAGCATGTTTTGAGGATAGGTTGAGCAAGCAAGGGCTTTTTTCCCTCTGGAGTGAATGAGGATGAGAGGTGATGTGATACAGGTGTATAAGAGGATATTGTGGACAGCCAGAGACTTTTCCCAGGATGACAAAGGCTAATACCAGAGGACATCTCTTTAAGGTGATGGGAGGAGATGTCAGTTGGGTTTTTAGTGCTCTGTGCTGCCATGGGTGGTGATAGATGCCAATACAGTGGGGACATTTAAGTCTTGGAGACACATGGGTGAAAGAAAACTGGAGGGTGATGTAGGAAGGGTTAGATTGGTGGTGGAGTAGGCTTGTATAGGTTAGCACAATATTGTAGGCTGAAGGGCCTGTGCTGTACTGTTCTATGTTCTGAAACAAAAGCTTTGGGAATTGAAGTGGGAGAAGGGAGAGATTTGGAAATCAATCACCAAATTCTCTACTTAAAATAGATCACAGAAATCTATACAAGGTCAATGAGATGGCAAATGGATTGTGGCTTTTCTGGCAAAAGGGTTTGGTTTATTGGTTATTCATGTACAGAGGAACAGTGTAAGGTGTTTTGCATAGGGATCACTTCATCACATCAGGACACTGATGTAGTACTGGAGAAGAGAATACCAATGTAGAAGAGGGATGTCCGCGGTGAGAATGCAGTATGGTATCTCAGCTGCAGAGTACGGCACAGGCAAATAAATTGCAAGTCATGAGGTAGGTTGAAATCAAGATTCTGATAACAGTGAGATAGAAACAGTCCTTGTATTCTGCCCTGTGGGTGGGGGGGAGGGGGATAAAAGAGAATGTCTGGGTGGGTGAGGGTCTTTAATCATGCTTCCTGCTTTAGTGAGCAGTATCGATGGTCCATAGAGGGCAGGCTAGTTTGTGATGTGCTGAGGTGTGTCACAACTCTAGTTTTGTGTTGTTTTTTTTTTTTACCCCATTCTGTCTCCCCTCTCACCACTTCTCATCTGCTCACAGTCCAAACAGCACACTTTCATTCAGTGATTGGGATTGTCAAGCTTGTCACTTTGAAAATGTATTAATGAAAAGTATTTATTATTGTCACATTACCAAGATGCAGTGGAAAAAGCTTGTGTTGCGTGCTGTTCACAAGTTCAGATCGTACTTGGTGCATTGAGGTAGAACAGCAGTAATGCAGACTAATAAACAAGTGATTCTGCAAATCCCCACAATGCTGGAAGAGCTCAGGTGTTGGGCAGCATCTGTAGAAAGAGCGGATAGTTCAGGCCGAGACCCTTGCGCCTCAGCCTGAAACGTTGACTGTTTATTCACTTCCGTAGATGCTGCCTGACCTGCCGAGTTCCTCTGGTGTTTTGAGTGTGCTTACAATGCTCTGGTTACAGAGAATGCTCAGATAACAGTAAGGTGCAAACTCGCAATGAGATGTATTGTTAATGTCATATTGATAATGAAACACTTATGCAAATGGAGTGATAGCCCATTGTGCAAGGGTGAGGTATGAAATTTATCAGTTTGCAAATTGTGTGATTAGGGTATACTTCTGAAAGGAGAAGAAAGATATGACCGGCCAAACTTGAATCACCCTTTCCAAGCGAGACAAAACTAGAGGGTGGGAAGTTAGTATTTAAGAGGCACCTGCTGGACAACTTCAGAGGTGGATGTATGGAATGAGCTGCTGGTGAAAGCAGTTGAGGTAGGTACAATGTTGAAGAAAAACTATTCAGACAAATGTGTGGAGGAGAAGGGTTTAAATTAGCCTGCTGCTATCAGGGAGGAGGTACTTTTGTATACTTAATTTATAGTAATTTTTATGCTATACAAATTTCATAGCCTACTCTATATTACTGATAATAACTTCGCATTTGTATGAGATTTATGTAATATGAATGTAAGGAAGGATAAGTCAATGATTGGGTACAAATGCAGACGGAGCAAAGAATTAAGTTGCACCTCAGAGGTAAAATTCAAAAGGGCGAAGAATGCAGGTCGGAAGATGCGGTATTTAAACGCAGGTAACATTTGGAATGCGGTGGATGAACTCGTGGCACATTTAGAGATTAGTTGGTAAGACATTGTGGGTGTTAGTCATAGCTGAAAGAGGGCATAGTTGGGAATTTAACTTCAAAAGATATACTTTGTACCAAAAAGAACAGGCAGAAGCCATAGGCAGTGATGTGGCTCTGTTGTTAGGAGATGGAATTGCATCTTTAGAAAGGGGTGACATAGGGTCAGAAAATGTTGATCTTTGTGGGTGGAGTTAAGAAACTGTTACGGCTTTTTGTTACGTACCCTGTAACTGGGTTGCCAAACCAGAGAAATGGATCACTCAGTTGGAGTCTGGATTACTAGAACTAAGAAAGTTTTATTAAAGAAACAAGCAACACAGTAATTGAAAGGATAATAAATGCAACAGTTCAGCAATGATAAACACACATGTGCACAGAATTAAGATAACAGCATCAATCAAGCTCTATCGTTGTCTAGGGGTAAATGACGAATTTCAAAGTGACACAAAGTCCAGTTCAATTTAGTTCAGTTCGCAGTAATCGTTGCCATGGCGATGGATAACGTGGGGGGAGGGAGAGAGAGAACGAGAATGACTGATCATTCAAAACGGCTTCTACTCACAGACCTGCGATATTGCTCACAAGCAGCTTTCGGGCGAGTCCTTTGTGATGTCACCTGGGGTCACCGACTGTGACCCCTCCTCCAGATGCGGTCGATCCTCTGCAGTGAACTAGGCACCCAAGCAAGGGCGGACACACACCGGGTTCCCGCTGATCGTACCTTTCCACCCTGTGCGTCTAAGGCTGATCCCGCGATCAGCCGTCCAAGAGCTTCCCACCGACTTGTGAGAGGCGCACCGCTTCCAGGGTCTCCTTACCTCGGGGTGTCGTGTGTCCTGCCTTAGTGAACCTGTCCCTTTTTATCCCCCTGCTGGGGTATCGCCTGTCCATCACTTCAGACAGTTCAGGGTTCAAAGGGGGAGCTGCTCTAGACAGCTCTCTCTCCCATCCCTTCGTTACGCATCTCCAAATCGCCTGTTCATCACTTCAAACAGTTCAGGGTTCAAAGGGGGAGCCGATCTTGACAATACCCAGACTGATGGCTCCTTCATTAACATCTCCAAATGCTGTTTCATTGTGTTCCTTATCTCTCCCTCCCCTGAGGACAGGTGGAGACCAACTGCTGATGCCACTGGTGCTCGCCCAGGCCAGCAAACATCTTAATTTATGTGTATTCTCGTCACATTTTTAAAAAAAAGCACATTATGAGAATTGTACATAGGCCTCCAAGTAGTAGCCAAGATGTGGGGCTGGGGTTGCAGAGAGCTGGAAAGAGCCTGTAATGAGGGTAATATCATAATTATAACACTAGATGACAATTTTTTTCAGAAGTGTTTCTTCCTCAGATTTTTTTTGTTTGATAGACTGCTTGAAGATGAACACAAATGTAATTTCAGACTACTTGTATCACATAGGAATTTGGAGAAACAACAAATTAACTTTTATTGAATATAATGTGTTTAATTGCATAATGGTGCTGATGCTTTGCAATAGTTCAACTAAGTTTAAAAATATTGTTCATGATTTTCATTTGTACTCAGTGCCTGAGGCTTCTTGCTTAAGTGTCCAACAATAATTCACCAGCATTGATGGATTCCAGTTGCCCTGGTATCTTTTCTCTATGACTGCAATGTCCTGGTGAAACCTTTCACCTGCTCATCACTAGCAGCACCAAGATTTACAGGGAAGAAGTCTAAATGGGAATGCAGAAAATGAATCTTTAGCGACATGTTGCATTTCATGGTTTTATATGCTTGAAGCATGCTTTCAACCAGCTGCATGTAGTTTGGTGCTCTGTAGATGCCGAGAAAAATTTCAACAACTTCCTTGAATGCCTTCCATGTGATTTTCTCCAGTCCCACTATGAATTCTTAAAATTTCCTGTTGTTGATGACCTGTTTGATTTGTGGACCAACAAAAATTCTTTCCTTAATCTTGGCATCAGTTATTCTGGGAAGCATCTGTCTCAAGTATCAAAATCCTTCATAGAAATGTTTGTGCCTGGTGATAGCAAATTCCATCCTTACAGTCCTGAACCCAATAATTATTACTAAAACCTGTCCTGCCATGCAGCAGCCGCACTGCCTGACCATTCCCAAGCATGCCTGGACAAGATAGGAAACTTTCCAGCTTGCATTGTAGGCAACATTTTAATTGATTTGAATTATGAATTGAAATAGTAAACACCTTTTTTTTTAAAAAAAGTGTGTGATAGGGAAGTTTCATGGTGATTTTCGTGATCAGTAGCCCAAAATTCATAAGATACACCTAAAGGTATTCAGGAAGCAAAATCTTTGTTGTCCAGTGTAATAAGTGACTTCAATATGCCAGGGTATGGGGAAAATTGGGTTGGTGTTGGATCGCAAAAGGGAATCTGTTGAATGCCTGAGATGGCCTTTCCCTGAGTAGGCTCAAGAACAAGCTGCTCTTAAAAGCTGTTAGGTTTGGTGTTGTGTAATAACCCAGATCTTATAAGGGAGCTTAATGTAAAGGAACCATTAAAAAGCAGTGATCATAATATGATTGAATTTGTTCTGTAATTTGAGAGGGAGAAGCACAAAAAACACTTATCAGTATTGCAATGGAATAAAGGGAATTACAAAGGCATGAGAGAGGAGCTTTCCCAAGTGAATTGGAGGGGGAGGCTTTATAAGACACTGCAGTTGGAGTTTTGGGGCCCCATTTCTCAAAGGATGTGTTCTCATTTGAGAGTCCAGAGGAGGTTCATGAGGATGATTCTGGGAATGATGGGTTAACATATGAAGAGTATAGCCTCAAGCCCTTTAGAATAGAAGTAAGGAGGAATTGTTTTGTTTTTAAAGCCAGAATGGTGAATCTGTGGAATGCTCTGCCACAGACTGCACTGGAGGCCAAGTCTGTGGGTACATTTATAGCAAAAGTTGATAGATTCCTGATTGGTCAGGGCATCTAAGGAAATGGCTATAAGGCAGGTGTCTGGAGTTGAACGGGATCTAGGATTAGCCATGATGGAACGGTGGAATGGACTTGATGGGCAGAATGGCCTAATTCTTCTCTTGCGTCTTGTACCTCGTGGTCTAAGTAAAGACATCTTGGTTAGCATTTTAAAGTAAGATGTGTTATCAGAGTACTTGCATGTCACCTTGTATCCAGATTCTTTTTCTGCAGTTGTCCTTGGCAAATCTATAGAATAACTGTAAACAGGATCAATGAACAACAAACGATGCAGATATAAATAACGAGCATGAAATAACATTAGCAGAGTCTTCAATGAGTGTAGCTATCCCTTTTTAGTTCAAGAGTCTGATGGCTAAGGGGTAGTAACTGTTCTTGAACCTGGTGATGTGAGTCCTGAGGCTCCTGTATCACCTTCCTGATGGCGGCAGTGAGAAAAGAACATGGCCTGGGTGGTGAGGATCTTTTGATGATGGATGCTGCTTTTCTATGGCAACATTTCACATAGATGTGCTCAATGGTTGGGAGGGTTTTACCTGTGATGTACTGGCTGAATCCACTATCTTTTGTAGGATTTTCCATTTGAAGGCATTGGTGTTCCCACACCAGGCCACAATGAAGCCAGTCATCACACTTTCCACCACACATCTATCAAAGCCAGTCATCACACTTTCCACCACACATCTATCAAAGTTTGCCAAGGTTTTTGACATTCTGAACCCCCTCAGACTCCAGAGGAAGTAGAGGTGCTGTTTGTTCTTCATAATATTATGGGTACTGAACAAATGCTCTGACATGGTAACAGCCAGGAATTTAAAGTTACTGATCCCCTCCATCTGATTACTGGCTCATGGACTCTGGTTTCCCTCACCTGAAGTGTACAATCAGTTCCTTGGCCTTGTTGACATTGAGTGGGAGGTTGTTGTTGTGCACCACTCAGCAAAATTTTCAATCTCCTGTATGCAGCCCACAACAGTGGTGTCATCAGCAAACTTGTATATGGTGTTGGCTCTGTACTTGCTACACAGTCATAGGCACAAGGCAAATAGAGCAGGCTCTACTTTTTGTTGTTCGTAAGGTCGTCCTAGATGGTGGGGAAGGGGCATAGTGGGTTTGAGCTCCCACTGCCTATTTAAACACTCCCAATGGCGTGCATCTCAAATAGCCTCTGACTACCAATTCCAGGTCCTAGCCTTCACGTGTGGCTTAGCGACTAAGCACGCAGAACTGAGAAGGGGCAAAGGTGGGTTACTGGAGCCTTGAAACCCATCACTTCGGGTAGATGGGGCTCACCAGCCATGATTGGAGCTAATCTAGGAGAAGAAAACCTCTGATCTCAACTCTCCGCTACCTTGCAGTTATACCCACTCATGAGGAAGGCTTTGGGAGTAAACCCCAAGGGAAAGATCTGCAGTTGGAGTCCCCAAGGCAATCCTACATTGAATTCAACACTGACCAGGCAACTCCTGCAACGCGACTGGTGCCAAACTGCATCAGTCTGCTGTTCCTTTAGATTCATCAGTTGTGTGCAGAGGGGAGGCCTGCATGGCTAACAGCTTGCTCTCCATATCGTACTGCCCCGGCTTCCATGTGACAACAAGGATTCACCTTTCATGGTCGACCCTGACCATTGGGAGGCTTTGTGGCTTCAGGTTCTGTGCTCTTGACAGTCCCTCCCTGGATCGAACCCAGGGCTCTGGAACTGTGAGGTAGCAACTCTGTTTGCTGCCCAGTAGCAGTGTCTTTTCCCCAAAGCAGGGGGAAGAGAGGAAAGGAGGTAAGCATATGGAACAAGCTGTCGGAGGAAGTGGTACAAAAATACCATTGAAGGAGCACTGGGAAAGGTGCCTGGATGAACAGGTCAGGAGGTTATTCGGTCACATGGGTGTAATTGGGTGGTGTGGCCTTGCTGAGCCTGTTTATGGTGGTGATCTCTAAATTTGTAGCAGTCTTGATGGGCTGAATGGACTACTTCTGCTCCTGTTTTATGGAGGAATGGAGTTTGGGGGATTATGGAATAAACACAGGAAATTGGGACCAGCTGGGTGGCACTGGTCAGCATTGACTAGTTGGGCTGAAGAGCCTTCATTAATGCTATTTACCCTGACTCTCTAACAGACAAGATTGGGATGTTACTGTATGTTGAACTTGAAGATGTAGGTGAGGCCAAATTTGTAATGTGTGCCGTTCTGGTCACCTACCACACAGGAAAGGCATCGATAAAATTGAAAATGAAGAGAAAGTGAAGCAAGGATGTCAAACAGATTCTGCAGATGCTGAAAGCCCAGAGGACCACAAAAAGCTTAGCAGGTCAGGCAGCATCTATGGAGGAGAATAAAGAGACAACATTGTGCACCAAAACCCTTCATTGTGATGTTGCTAGGTCTTGAGTACCTGAGTTATAGGGAAAATCTGAATAGGTGAGGATGTTATTTCCTACAGCTTAGGAGAATGATGGGAGATTGGATAGAGGTATACAAAATTGAGGGGTGTAGATAAGGTAAATACAAGCAAACCTTTTCCCGCTGAGGTTGGGTGAGACAACTAGAGGCCATGGGTTGAGGGTGAAGAGTGAATTATTTAAGGGGAAATAAGGAGCATCACTCAGTGTGGGTGGAATGAGCTACTATCAGAAGTGGTGAATGCAAGAATCTTATTTGATTCTTGATTAGTCAGGGTTACAAAGAAGGCAGGAGATTGGTGCTGAGAGGGAAATCGATCAGCCATGATGGAATAGCAGAGCAGAATCAATGGGCCAAATGGCCTAATTCTGCTCCTATTTCTTATGGTCTTGTTATGCGGGTTCGATTGCAGCATTTAAGAAATTTAGGGGTACATAGATGGGAGGGGGTATGGATCCAAGGGACTAATTGTTTGCATGGACTAGATGGGTCAAAGGGCCTATTACTGTGCTGTAGTGCAGACCCTGAAGGGTTGGTGATGTGGAATCACTATTGTTCTTGTTCCATTAGATATGGCGGGTCCTGGCCTGGCCACCAATGGCGGTGGTGGAGCTGTGGCGGGCTCGATACTGCAGAGAAGGGACGAAGGGTCAGTCATCAATCCACCCTCGGCCGACCACGTCCGGCGGAAGCTCAAATTCTTCTTCATGAACCCATGCGAGAAATTCCAGGCTCGTGGCCGCAAACCCTGGAAGCTAGGCGTGCAGATCCTGAAGATAGCGATGGTTACTCTACAGGTACCAGTTCCCTGGCTGTTCGCTGGAGTTGAGGGCGGTGGCTTGGGTTCCACTTCTGTAGTCAGACGGTCATTCCAACTGCAATTATTGAAATAAATCCAGTACAGGATTCCCTCCCCAAAGATGTTCCCGTCAAGTTCAAAGTAAACTTATTAAAGTACATGTGTCACTATATACAAACCTGAGATTAATTTTATTGCAGGCATTCACAATAAATACAAAGATTCTGAATAGAATCAATGAAAGACCACACAGAAAGATGGACAAACAACCAATGTACACAAGATGGCAAACTGTAAATACAAAAGACAAAGGTGATAATATGGAGACCATAAGATGTAGCAGCAGAATTGGGCTATTATTGGGCTGTTGAGTCTGCTGTCATTTCATCATGGCTGATTTATTTTCTTAGCCCCAATCTCTTGCCTTCTCCACATATCCCTTTATGTCCTGACCAATTAAGAATCTATCAGCCTCTGCCTTAAATGTACGTAAAGACTTGGCCTCCACAGCTGCCTGAGGCAAGGAATTCCATGGATTTATCACTCCAGTTAAAGAAGTTCCTCTTCATCTCTATTCTAAAAGGACACCTCTATTCTGAGGCTGTGTCCTCTGGTCTTGGACTCTCCCACCATAGCAAACATCCACTCTATCAAGGACTTTCACCATTTGATAAGTTTCAAAGAGGTCACCCCTCATTCTTCTGAATTCCAGCAAGTACAGGTGCTCTTCATAGGACAAGCCATTCAATACCAGAATAATTTTCATGAACCTCCTTTGAACCCTCTCCAGTTTCAGCACACCTTTTCTAAGATAAAGGGCTTGAAACTGTTCACAATACTTCAAGTGATGCCTCACCAGTGCTTTATAAAGTCCCAACATTATATAACCATAAATATGAAGGCATCCATTAGTCTTGTGAGACCATGGATCTGTGCCTGAAAAGTCTTCACTCTCCAGGGTGCAGGCCTGGGCAAGGTTGTATGGAAGACCGGCAGTTGCCCATGCTGCAAGTCTCCCCTCTCCATGACACCAATGTTGCCCAAGGGAAGGGCATTAGGACCCATACAGCTTGGCACCAGTGTCGTCACAGAGCAATGTGTGATTAAGTGCCTTGCTCAAGGACACAACACGTTCCCTCAGCCTTCAGGTTGCTAGTCTAATGCCTTAACCACTTGGCCACGTGCCCACACTTGTATAACCATATAACAATTACAGCACGGAAACAGACCATCTCGGCTCTTCTAGTCCATGCTGAACTCTTGCTCTCACCTAGTCCCACCGACCTGCACTCAGCCCATAACCCTCCATTCCTTTCCTGTCCATATATCCATCCAATTTAACTTTAAATGACAACATTGAACCTGCCTCACTACTTCTGCTGGAAGCTCGTTCCACACAGCTACCACTCTCTGAGTAAAGAAGTTCCCCGTCATGTTATCCCTAACCTTTTGCCCTTTAACTCTCAACTCATGTCCTCTTGTTTGAATCTCCCCCACTCTCAATGGAAAAAGTCTATCCACGTCAACTCTATCTATCCCCCTCATAATTTTAAATACTTCTATCAAGTCCCCCCTCAACCTTCTACGCTCCAAAGAATAAAGACCCAACTTGTTCAACCTTTCTCTTTAAATTAGGAGATGAAACCCTGGTAACATTCTAGTAAATCTTATCTGTACTCTCTCTATTTTGTTGACATTTTTCCTATAATTCGGTGACCAGAACTGTACACAATACTCCAAATTTGGCCTTACCGATGCCTTGTACAATTTCAAAATTACATCCCAACTCCTATACTCAATGCTCTGATTTATAAAGGCCAGCATACCAAAAGCTTTCTTCACCACCCTATCCACATGAGATTCCACCTTCAGAGAACTATGCACCATTATTCCTAGATCCCTCTGTACTGCATTCTTCAATGCCCTACCATTTACCATGTATATCCTATTTTGATTAGTCCTACCAAAGTGTAGCACCTCACATTTATCAGCATTAAACTCCATCTGCCATCTTTCAGCCCACTCTGCTAACTGGCCTAAATCTCTCTGCAAGCTTTGAAAACCTACATTACGAAGCCATCAATTCCATCATCCAAATCATTGACATTTAATGTAAAAAAGAATCTGTCCCACCACCACTGGTCACCAGCAGCCAACTAAAAGGCTCCCTTTATTTCCATGCTTTGCTCCTGCCAATCTGCCTCTGCTTTATCCATGCTAGAATCTTTCCTGTAATACCATGGGCTTGTAATTTGTTAAGGACCCTTGTGTGTAGTACCTTGTCAAAGGCCTTCTGAAAATCCAAGTACACAACATCAATTGATTCTATCCTGCTTGCTGTTTTTTCAAAGAATTCCAACACATTTGTCAGGCAAGATTTTCCTTGAGGAAGCCATGCTGACCACAACTTATTTTATCATGTGCCTACAAGTATCCCAAAACCATATCCTTAACAATTGACTCCAACATCATCTTCTCAACCACTAAGGTCAGACTAACTGGCCTATAGCTTCCTTTCTTCTGCCTCCCACCCTCACTTGAAGTGTGGAGTGACACTGGCAATTTTTCAGTCTTCTGGAACCATTCCAGAATCTAGTGGTGCTTGCAAGAACATTACTAATGCCTCCATTATCTCTTCATCCACCTAGTTCAGGATCTTGGGGTGTACAATCTACCTTTAGACCTTTCAGTTTTGCCAAGAACCTTCTCTCTAGTTATGGTAACTTCACACACTTCATGACCATTCACACCTGGAACTCTCACCATACTGCTAGTGTCTTCCACAGTGAAATGGAACACAGTAACCTAGTAGAATAAGTATCTGACTGATGCCAAATGCTTGTTCAGCGTGTCTGTCGTTTTCTTGTTCCCCATTACTATTTTATAACTCTGAGTTGTCAAGCCCTTAAAAGTGAATCCATAAGTTGTGGAAATGGGTCAGAGTTGGGGTGAGTATGGTTCTCTCCTCTGGTTCAAGAGCCTGATGGTTGAGGGGTAGTAACTGTTCCTGAGGCTCCTGTACCTCATTTCTGATGGCAGTAAGTATGGTCTGGGTGGTGGTCCTTAAAGGGTACTGCTTTTTCTGACAGTGCTTCTCGTAAAGGTGCTCAATGGGGCACATTTCTTCTAACATTTCACTGTTTCAATGTACATGTGAAATGTAAATCTGAATTTGGGCACAAATCCACTGAGTTAGAATGAAGATGCCAATTAACATGCTCACAAATTAGAATCAGTTTATTTATTATCATTCTTGTCATGAGGATTGCTGTTTTGCAGCAGCAATACAGTACAAGGCAAGACAGAAGCAGAATTGGGCCATTCATCCTGTCAAGTCTGCCCTGCCATTCCATGGCTGATTTATAATCCCATTCTCCTGCCTTCTCCCTGTAACATTTGACACCCCGACTAATCAACAACCTATCAGCCTCTGCTTTAAATATACCCAGTTCTTGGCTTCCACAGCTGTTGCCACCCTCTAGCTAAACAAATTCCTCACCTGTTTTAAAGGGACATTCTTCTATTCTAAGGCTGAATCTTCTGGTCTGATTTTCTTCACCACCCCCCCCCCCCCACCACCACTGTAGAAACATCCTCTTCACATCCACTGTAAGCCTTTCAATATTGAATATGTTTTGAGATCCCTACCCCCTTATCCTCTAATTCCAGTGAGTACAGGTCCAGGCCTATCAAACTCATAATTTTTTTTCATTCCCAGCATCATTCTCATAAACCACCTAGCTCCTCAAGGCCAGCAAATCCTTTTTCGATCAGGGGCCCAAAACTGCTCTCACACCCAGCTAGGCGTGCTGAACTAAACTGGTAGGGGACGCTGACTTGGGAAATGTTTCTCGACCACTTGAAGCTTGAGAAATGGGACTGTGAGTAACAGCCACTTGTGTTATCCTCGGTGTCAGTCGCGCAATCAGCTTTCTCTTCTCTTGCAGTTGGTTCTCTTTGGGCTCAGCAATCAGATGGTTGTTCTCTTCAAAGAGGAGAATACTGTGGCTTTTAAGCACCTCTTCATTAAGAACTACGTGGACGGTACCAGCAGTGACTTTGCAATCTATACCCAAAGTGAAGTGTACGAGTATCTTTCCTTCATATTCAGCCAGGTGAGTTACTGTGTTCCATTTCTCTACCTCTTCTATTTCATCTTCATCAGCTTTTAATGAAATGTGTAGTGTCTATTTTAAGATTTCCTTCAAATGTTTAAAGTGTGAAAGTGGGTGGAGTTCATTTTAGAAGGTCAATCTTGAAGGAAGAGTAGTCAGTGCAGGATTCTTAGCAGTGTGGAGGAGCACCTCCATAGATCCCTCAAAATTGCTGCACAAGTTGACAGGCTGGTTAAGAAGATGTGCTTTTTTTCAGTCTTTAAGATAATGTCTTTTTTGAGACATTGTAAGTGTTGTTACTTCAATGTACTCGTGTTATTTCTTTGTATAATATAACAATAAAAAGATTTGAAAAGGTGTAAGGCGTTGGCCCTCATTAGTTTAGGTAACAAAATGGTCCTTGAATTGGGGTCATTGTGCTGTTCCCACAACCAATGATCTCACTTTAATGACTCGGTGTCTCATCTCGTGTTCTTGTTATTTATTGCTGCTTATTTATACTTGCAGTTTGTTGCCTGTACTCTGGTCTTTCATTGATCCTGTTAGTTCCTGTTCTATGGATTTGCTGAGTATGCCTGCAGGAAAATGAATCTCGGTTGTATATGTACTTTGATTATAAAATCAACTTTATAAAATCAACTTTATAAAATCAACTGAGTTCAAGAGCCACGAGGGAAGGTTGCAGCTCTATAAAACCCCAGTCAGACCACACTTGGAATATTGTGTTCAGTTCTGGTTGCCTCATTGGAGGAGGTTTGCCAGAATGCTACGTGGATTAGAGAGCATGTCTTGTGAGGATGGGTTGGGTGAGCTCAGGCTTTTCTCTCTGGAGAGGAGGATGACGTGAATTTATGGAGGTGTTCAAGCAAATCTGCTAATAGAAAGGTTGTGAGTGGTGGTAAAAATCTTGAGGTGTATATATTTCAATGCTAGGAGTATTGCAGGGAAGGCAGATGAGTTGAGGGCGTGGATTGACACGTGGAATTATGACGTTGTAGTAATTAGTGAAACTTAGCTACAGGAGGGGCAGGACTGGCAGCTTAATATTCCAGGGTTCCGATGTTTCAGATGTGATCGAGGCAGAGGAATGAAAGGTGGGGGGGGGGGGTGGGTAGCATTGCTTGTTAGGGAAAATATTACAGCAGTGCTCAGGCCGGACAGATTAGAGGGCTTGTCTACCGAGTCCTTATGGGTGGAGCTGAGAAACAGGAAAGGTATGGCCACATTAGTGGGATTGTATTACAGACCACCCAATAGTCAACGAGACTTGGAAGAGCAAATCTGCAGAGAGATAGCAGGCAACTGCAGGAAACATAAAGTTGTGGTGGTAGGGGATTTTAATTTTCCATATATTGATTGGGTCTCCCATACTCTTAGGGTCTAGATGGTTTAGAGTTTGTATGATGTGTTCAGGAAAGTTTTCTAAATCAATATATAGAGGGACCAACTAGAGGGGATGCAATATTGGATCTCCTGTTAGGAAACGAGTTAGGACAAGTGACAGAAGTCTGTGTAGGGGAGTACTTTGGTTCCAGTGATCATAACACCATTAGTTTCAACTTGATCATGGACAAGGATAGATTTGGTCCTAGGGTTGAGGTTCTGAACTGGAAGAAGGCCAAATTTGAAGAAATGAGAAAGGATCTAAAAAGCGTAGATTGGGACAGGTTGTTCTCTGGCAAGGATGTGATCGGTAGGTGGGAAGCCTTCAAAGGAGAAATTTTGAGAGTGCAGAATTTGTATGTTCCTGTCAGGATTAAAGGCAAATTGAATAGGAATAAGGAACCTTGGTTCTCAAGGGATATTGCAACTCTGATAAAGAAGAAGAGGGAGTTGTATGACATGTATAAGAAGCAGGGAGTAAATAAGGTGCTTGAGGAGTATAAGAAGTGCAAGAAAATACTTAAAGAAATCAGGAGGGCTAAAAGAAGACATGAGGTTGCCTTGGCAGTCAAAGTGAAGGATAATCCAAAGAGCTTATACAGGTATATTAAGAGCAAAAAGATTGTAAGGGATAAAATTGGTCCTCTTGAAGATCAGAGTGGTCGGCTATGTGCGGAACCAAAGGAAATGGGGAAGATCTTAAATAGGTTTTTTGCGTCTGTATTTACTAAGGAAACTGGCATGAAGTCTATGGAATTAAGGGAAACAAGTAGTGAGATCATGGAAACTGTACAAATCGAAAAGGAGGAGGTCCTTGCTGTCTTGAGGAAAATTAAATTGGATAAATCTCCGGGACCTGACAGGGTGTTCCCTCGGACCTTGAAGGAGACTAGTGTTGAAATTGCGGGGGCCCTGGCAGAAATATTTAAAATGTCGCTGTCTACAGGTGAGGTGCCGGAGGATTGGAGAGTGGCTCATGTTGTTCCGTTGTTTAAAAAAGGATCGAAAAGTATTCCGGGAAATTATAGGCCAGTAAGTTTAACGTCAGTAGTAGGTAAGTTATTGGAGGGAGTACTAAGAGACAGAATCTACAAGCATTTGGATAGACAGGGACTTATTACAGAGAGTCAACATGGCTTTGTGCGTGGTAGGTCATGTTTGTCCAATCTATTGGAGTTGTTCGAGGAAGTTACCAGGAAAGTGGATGAAGGGAAGGCAGTGGATATTGTCTACATGGACTTCAGTAAGTCCTTTGACAAGGTCCCGCTTGGGAGGTTAGTTAGGAAAATTCAGTCGCTAGGTATACATGGAGAGGTGGTAAATTGGATTAGACATTGGCTCAATGGAAGAAGCCAAAGAGTGGTAGTAGAGAATTGCTTCTCCGAGTAGAGGCCTGTGACTAGTGGTGTGCCACAGGGATCAGTGCTGGGTTCATTGTTGTTTGTCATCTATATCAATGATCTGGATGATAATGTGGTAAATTGGATCAGAAAATTTGCTGATGATACAAAGATTGGAGGTGTAGTAGACAGTGAGGAAGGTTTTCAGAGCCTGCAGAGGGACTTGGACCAGCTGGAAAAATGGGCTGAAAGATGGCAGATGGAGTTTAATACAGACAAGTGTGAGGTATTGCATGTTGGAAGGACAAACCAAGGTAGAACATACAGGGTTAATGGTAGGGCACTGAGGAGTGCAGTGGAACAGAGGGATCTGGGAATACAGATACAAAATTCCCTAAAAGTGGCGTCACAGGTAGATAGGGTCGTAAAGAGAGCTTTTGGTACATTGGCCTTTATTAATCAAAGTATTGAGTATAAGAGCTGGAATGTTATGATGAGGTTGTATAAGGCATTGGTGAGGCCGAATCTGGAGTATTGTGTTCAGTTTTGGTCACCAAATTACAGGAAGGATATAAATAAGGTTGAAAGAGTGCAGAGAAGGTTTACAAGGATGTTGCCGGGACTTGAGAAACTCAGTTACAGAGAAAGGTTGAATAGGTTAGGACTTTATTCCCTGGAGCGTAGAAGAATGAGGGGAGATTTGATAGACGTATATAAAATTATGATGGGTATAGATAGAATGAATGCAAGCAGGCTTTTTCCACTGAGGCAAGGGGAGAAAAAAACCAGAGGACATGGGTTTAGGGTGAGGGGGGAAAAGTTTAAAGGGAACATTAGTGGGGGCTTCTTCACACAGAGAGTGGTGGGAGTATGGAATAAGCTGCCAGATGAGGTGGTAAATGCGGGTTCTTTTTTAACATTTAAGAATAAATTGGACAGATACATGGATGGGAGGTGTATGGAGGGATATGGTCCGTGTGCAGGTCAGTGGGACTAGACAGAAAATGGTTCGGCACAGCCAAGAAGGGCCAAAGGGCCTGTTTTTGTGCTGTAGTTTCTATGGTTTCTATGGTTTGTAAGAGGCATAGATCAAGTAGATAGACCTTTTTTCAGGGTGGAAGTGGCTAATGCAAGAGGTCATAATTTTAAGGTGATTGAAGGGAAGGTATAGAGGATGTCTAAGGTTTTGTGTGGTAGATATTAGGGACATTTAAGAGAATCTTAGATTAGCACATGGATGAAGAAAAAATCGAGGGTTATGTTGGAGGGAAGGATTAGACTGATCTTGGGGTGGGTAAGTAGTCAGCTATGACATGGTGGGCTGCAGGGCTTGTACCTGTGCTGACTGTTCTATAGTCACCTCACATGAAGGTGTGTACTGCAGGAGCCCTGAGGCATGTAATGTCTGGAATTCTCCACTTGAGGGTAGTGGAGTCCGAGTCATGAATCTGTGGAAACAAATGAGCCAAAGAACTGAGAAATACGGGGGAATTGGCAGAGCTGGTGGTGGCTCAGTGAGGAGTGGATGGCATGGTAGTGTAGTGGTTAGCATAATGCTATTACAGTGCCAGTGATCACAAATTGGGGTCTGCAAGGAGATTGTTCTCCCCGTGACTGCATGGGTTTCCTCCCACCTTCCAAAGATTCGGGTTAGTGCTTAGTGTGTACTGTTTTGGTGCTGGAAGAGATTGCCCTCATTACTGATTTGATATGATGTTTCACTGTTTTGACGTGTGTGACAAATCAAACTAGTCTTAAAGTCTGGCATAGATCAGACATTGTACTGAATGGTAGGATAGTCTTGATGGACCAAGTGAACTGCTCCCATTTCTATTTTACTTTTATTTGAGATTTCTCTGAGCTGGTTGTCATGTTTCTCTAACTCTGACTGAATTTTGAGCATTTTCATCTTTTTTTGGAAGACTGTCTAGTTCCCACCACAGTTTCAAGAATATTTCTTACCCCTTAAACGTCAGGGCCCTGAACCAGCATGGGTAACTTCACTCACCTCAACACTGAACTGATTCTGTAACCGGTGCACTTGTTTTGAAGGATTCGACAACTCGTGTTCCTCAGTATTACTTTTTATTGCGCACTTTATACTTGGAGATGCAGAACTGGCCTTCCTGGCCCTTTAAGCTGTGCCACACGCAACCCATCAATCTAACCTAGCCTAATCACAGGGCAACTACAATGACAATTCACCAACTAACTGGTACGTCTCTGGTCTGAAAGGAAACCAGAGAACTTGGAGGAAACCCATGCATTCTAGGGGGAGGGTGTACAATCTCATAGAGGATGCTGGGATTGAACTCTGAACTCTGACATCCTGAGCTCTAATAGCGTCATGGTAACCACTACTTTGAGTATTGTGAGCAGTTTGGAAGCCCCTTATTTAGAAAGGATGTGCTGACTTTGGAGGGTGGGGGGCAGTTCAGAGGAGGTTCACGAGAATGATTCCAGGAATGAAAGGCATTGTATGAGGAATGTTTGATGGCTCCGGGCCTATACTTGGTGGAATGTAGAATAATGGGAGGTATCTCATTGAAATCTATCAAATATTGAAAGGCCTAGATTGGATGCGGAGAGGATGTTTCCTGTAGTGGAGGAGACTAGGATCAGAGGGCACAGCCTCAGAATAGAGGGATGTCCTTCAGTACAAAGATGAAGAGGAATTTCTTTAGCCAGAGGGTGGTGAATCTGTGAAATTCATTGCCACAGCAGCTGTGGGGGGCCAAGACATCAGGTGTATTTAAAGTGGGTGTTGATTAGTCAGGGTGTGAATGGTTACAGGAAGAATGGGCTGAGAGGGAAATGGATCAGCCATGTTGTAATGGTGTCACAGACTCAGTGGTCTGAGTGACCTAATTCTGGTTTTGTGGTGCTGTGTTACCTTGACATGCACTTGGCCTTTTGCACATTGTTTATTAGTCTTTGAGCTTTCATAACACCTATAACTTTTTCTATGTATGTCCACAAGAAGAGATCTCAGGGTTGTATATGGTGACGTGTGTACTTTGATTTATTTTGAACATTGCTGCATGTTTTGTTCTTTTGCGTAAGATCCTGTTCTTTTTGATCTAAATCTGAGATTGATAGACTGCTGTTAGGAGCAGGTTTATAAATTTACAAATCCAAGGCAGGCAGGGGAAGTAAGAGTACAAGTGATTCCATGAGGGGGGTGAAGTTCTTGATGGGCTAAAGGATGTGAACTTGCTCCTGGGCTCTGGGAGATGGTGAATCAGGTTTCTATCACTGTATGCCATGAAGTGTTATGCTGCCTTCTGGTGTTCAGTGAAACAACAAGCTGGACACTCTGACTTGAACTATATTTTCTTTTTGACTTTGTTTTTCTGAAATCGTAACAATATATGCTATTTGTAGTGTCTGCTGCTGGTAATGTTTTGCATCTTGGCCCCAGAGGAATGCTGCTTCATGCAGCTGTACTTGTGTATGGTTGAATGATAATCAAACATGAACTTGTATCAGCATGAACACTACAGCACAGAAACAGGCCCTTCTACTCCACGTTCAAGTGCTTTGATAAATTTATTTTGAAACTTTGATCTTTCTGTTTGCTCTTTGGACTGTAGGGTCAGCAATCAACCTGACCCAGGTTTGTCAAAGTCTAATGTTTACTGTGGGTCAGTTTAATTGTAAATGAGCTGCATTTGTTAAAAACCTAAACCAGACTTTTAAGTGCTTATAAATGAGAGATTCTACAGATGCTGGTAATCCAGAGCAATGCAGAAAATGCTGAGGGAACACAGCAGGTCAGACAGCATCTATGGAGGGAAATAAATACTTGACATTTCATGCTGAGTTTCTCCAGCATGTTGTTTACATGCTCCCTGTGTTTCTCCCTTTATAACAGGGGCTCCCAACCTGGGATCCACACACCCTTTGCTTAATGGCAGTTGTCCATGGCATAATGTTGGGAAGCCTGCTTTATAGGCAGATTTTGTCTGGAGTCTATTGACTTTACTGAACTGTCAATATTCAGTTTAATTTCTAGATTTAAAAAAAAAAGGGCTTCCAGTACTGTTGTCTTGTAACATAACCCATTATTGTGGGAAATCCCTCTCCTGAGAGATATGTAAGAATAACCTGAATCCAGATGTGTCTGTAACTTTACCACTTTAAGGCGAAGCTGCTTAGAAATTCTTTACTGTCCATGGTGCTGATTCACGGTCTAGGCAACACTTTCAGTACGCTGCACGAACTCAGGTCAGGCAGCATCAGTTAGAAACAATGAGTCGAAGATTCGGGCCGGAAACCTTCGTCAGGACCGAAACATCAACTCATCGTTTCTAACTGATGCTGCCCCACCTGCTGAGTTCATCCAGCGTACTGAAAGTGTTGCTTTGATCACAGCATCTGCAGATTATTTTGTACTTATGATTCACGGCCTGTTTGTATTTTTATTCTGTGCTTAGACCCATTCTGGGTGGATTGTAGGGTTTTGCTCTCTTCTCTCCCTCTCCCATCAGGCAGACAAAGCAAAAGCCTGAAGGCATGTACTTCCAGGGTCAAAGACAGCTTCTATCTCTCAAATTGTTCAATGTTTCTTAACCTCACAATCTACCTTGTGATGGCCTTGCACTTTCTTGCCCTCCTGCACTGTAGCACGTTATTCTGTATTCTCCAATTGTTTTCCCTTGTACTACCTTGATGTCACAATGAAATGATCAGTCGGCAAGGCAAGTTTGTCTTCTAGACCTTATCAAGAGCTTCTGGCTTTTGCTCCTCCCTGTGGGCCTCCCTTTGGGTTCACTGGAAACTTAATATTATATTACTGTGTACTGCTTTTTTTTGTAGTGAATTCAGTTTTGCAGTATTAATTAGGGAAAGATGTGCAGGTCAATGCTGGAATTTCATGAGTTGTAAGAGCCATTTTGAACCACTTGGGCTGCCTTTAGATACTTGCAATATGCCAGACTACATAACCTCCTGGAGTACGGAATTTCCAGAGATTCACCAGCCTCGAAAAGAAATTCCTATGTCTATTGATTTTTAAATAATTGCCCCTTCTCAAAGTTCAATTTATTTTCACGGTACGTGTTACTATATAGTACCCTGAATAATTTCCTTGCAGACATTCAGTGGAACAAAAATATAAAATAATCAGTGAAAAACTACAGACTGACAAACAACCAATGTACAAAAGACAAACTGCAAATGCATGAAAAGCAGTAGTAATAATAAATAATTAAATACTGAGAACATAAATTGTAGAGCTCTTGAAAATGAGTCCATAGGCTGTGAATTCAGTTCAGTGAGTGAAGTTCGCCTGATAGTTGAAGGGTAATAACCGTTCCTGAACATGGTGGTATGAGACCCAAGGCTTCTCCACCTCCTGCCAGTGAGAAGAGGGCACGCCGGGCTCCTGGTGGTCCTTACTGGATGCAGCTTTGCTGTGACAGTGCTCTTTGTAGATGTGTTCAGTGTTTGGGTGGGCTTTACCTGAATCTGAAATTTCTCAGAATCTGAATTGAAAACCACTTTAGTATCAATGTCTTCCGTGCAAAATGTTTTGCGGGTGCAGTACTGCGCAAAGACAAAATTACCATCCAATAGTCATTGAACACAGGCCCCTCAGCCCATCTAGTCCATGCTGAACTGTTATTCTGCCTGGAACCTTGTCCTCCCCCTGCATGCTTGCCCTCCAAACTTCTCCATGTGCAAATAAATGTCTTCCTAGATAGAGGTGGTGAAGGTTTAATTTAGTTTGGTCACTGATTTTCCTTTATTGTAGAATTGTAAATTTACAATAAACTTTCCAATTAAAAATTGAGGCATAAAGGAAAAGAATGTCAAATTGACACTTGGACAGGTGCATGGATAGGAAAGGTTAGATACAGGATTCCAACTTGGTGTACATGACCCCCTCAGTTAATGGTTAGGGTCCATGGGGAGCCCTAGCTTAGAGGGATATGAGTCAAGCACAAGCAAATGGGACCAGTTTGGAAGGGATTCTTGGCTGGCATGCCCAAGATGGGCCAAAGGGCCTGCTTCCATGCTGTTTAACTTTTATTTGATGGAAAGTTGAGGGGCAACCTTTCGCACCCAGGGCAGGGGTTCCTAACCTTTTCATGCCATGGGCTCCTACCATTAACCAAGAGGTCCACGTTCCCCAGGTTGGGAACCCCTGATCCAGAGGGTAGGCATCTAGAACAAGCTGCTAGAGGAGGTGGCTGAGGCAAGTTTTATTTTTTAAAGTGTTTAAAAAGACACTTGGACAGATCTCCCTTGCTCTCTCCTAGTATGTCAAACTGCATAAGATTTCTGTTGGTAACCATGCTTACGAAAGGCGAGGAAGTGACCTGATGCCGTTGACGGTGTGTCAGTATTTCTACAAGTGGGGGACTGTCAGTCCTGGCAACGAGTCATTCAACATTGACCCAATGGTGGAGAAAGGTGAGTGTGCGCATCAGAGCGGCGCGCACAGTGCTGGAGGAACTCAGTAGGTCAGGCAGCAATGCATGGAAACGAATAAACAGTCAGCGTTCCGGGCCACGATCTTTGCAGGTCTGGGAAGGAAGGGGAAAGATGCCGAAATAGGAGTGGGGGGGGGGCGCGCACAGAAGGAAGATAAGCTGGTAGGTGATGGGTGAAGCCGCGTGTGTGGGGGAGGGGATGAAGTGAGAAGCTGGGAGGTGATTCATGGAAAAGGTCAAGGGCTGGAGAAGGACTCAGAGAGGAGAGTGGACCATTGGAGAAAGAGGAGGAGGAGCACTGGGAGGTGGATAGGCAGGAGAAGAGGTAAGAGGCCAGAGTGGGGAATAGAAGGGGGGGGGATCGACTGTTTATCACTTTCATAGATGTTGCTCGACCTGAGTCCCTCCAACATTTTGTAAGTTGCTGTGTTTCTAGCATCTGCAGAATCTCTTCCTTCTGATGTGCATCAGATATTCTTGCTTGGAGACCACATCCATTTGCCTGCACCTCCTGCGATGGAGGTGGAATGAACTCTATTTGTAAATGTCTGCTCAAACCCTTTGCCCTCAGAAACGCAGCACAGGATCAGGCTCTTTGGCCCACAGTCAGTGCCAGCATTAGTGCCAATTAAACTCCATCTCATTTGCCTGCACGTAATCCATATCCTTCCCTTCCCCTGCATTTCAGATTTGTGTATCACGTACATTAAAATATAAATTTTAATTTGCATTAACAACCAACTCAACTTAAGGGTGGGCTGTCCTCAGCACATCAAGTGTCATCACACATTCCAGCACCAACTTGGCGTTCCCACAATGTTTTGCAGAACACCATGAGCAGCAATAATGGAACAAAAAGCCTCTTTCCTACCTACCCCCTCTCAACACACAGGCCTCTGCTGGGCCTCCAGTCCTTGGCCCCGGGCTCTCAGACACGCATGTTTATTCAAGATACCTCAAATGCCACAATTATCTGTTTCTGCCCTACTCTCGCATCCTGTTGTAGGCACCTACCACTATGTGCTTTTGTATTTAAAACAAAAATGTCCCCATATAATCTTTCAGCTTTCTTCCCCCTCATTAAATGGAGCTCCTTTATTTCTTGCTAGGAGCATCATGAAGGATCCCTTGCCCTACTGATAGACTGTTTGTCCCACTCCTATCAAGGAAAAGGCTACATAGCATCCTTGCCAGGACATCAGACTTGAGCTAAGAAATAGCAGGAGTAAAAGGACCCTGATGGCAGTTATTTATAGGCCTCCAAACAGCTGCAGGGATGTGGACTACAAATTACAGCTGGAAATAGAAAAGGCTTGTCAGAAGGGCAATGTTGTGATTGTGGGGGATTTTAACATACGAGTGAATTGGGAAAATCAGGTCGGCGCTGGATCTCAAGAGAGGGAATTTGCAGAATGTCTGCGAGATGGCCTTTTAGAACAGTTTGTTGTTGAGCCCACTAGGGGATCGGCGGTACTGCATTGGGTATTGTGTAATGAACCGGAGGTGATTAGAGAGATTGAGGTGAAGGAACCCTTAGGAGGCAGTGATCATAACATGATTGAGTTCACTGTGAAATTAGAAAAAGAGAAGCCGAAATCTGATGCATCGGTATTTCAGTGGAGTAAAGGAAATTACAGTGGCATGAGAGAGGAACTGGCCAAAGTTGACTGGAAAGGGACACTGGCGGGAAAGATAGGAGAGCAGCAGTGGCTGGAGTTTATGCGAGAAGTGAGGAAGGTGCAAGACAGGTATATTCCAAAAAAGAAGAAATTTTTGAATGGAAAAAGGATGCAACCATAGTTGACAAGGGAAGTCAAAGCCAAAGTTAGAGCAAAGGAGAGGGCGTACAAGGAAGCAAAAATTAGTGGGAAGACAGAGGATTGGGAAGTTTTTAAAACCTTACAAAAGGAAACCAAGAAGGTCATTAAGAGAGAAAAGATTAACTATGAAAGGAAACTAGCAAATAATATCAAAGAGGATACTAAAAGCTTTTTCAAGTATATAAAGAGTAAAAGACAGGTGAGAGTAGATATAGGACCGATAGAAAATGATGCTGGAGAAATTGTAATGGAAGATGAGGAGATGGCAGAGGAACTGAATGAGTATTTTGCATCAGTCTTCACTGAGGAAGACAGCAGGATACCGGACACTCAAGGGTGGCAGGGAAGAGAAGTGTGCGCAGTCACAATTACGACAGAGAAAGTACTCAGGAAGCTGAATAGGCTAAAGGTCGATAAATCTCCTGGACCAGATGGAATGCACCCTCGCGTTCTGAAGGAAGTAGCTGTGGAGATTGCGGAGGCATTAGCGATAATCTTTCAAAAGTCGATAGATACTGGCATGGTTCCGGAGGACTGGAAGATTGCAAATGTCACTCTGCTATTTAAGAAGGGGGCAAGGAAGCAAAAAGGAAATTATAGATCTGTTAGCTTGACATCGGTGGTTGGGAAGTTGTTGGAGTCGATTGTGAAGGATGAGGTTACAGAGTACCTGGAGGCATATGACAAGATAGGCAGAACTCAGCATGGATTCCTTAAAGGAAAATCCTGCCTGACAAGCCTATTACAATTTTTTGAGGAAATTACCAGTAGGCTAGACAAGGGAGATGCAGTGGATGTTGTATACTTGGATTTTCAGAAGGCCTTTGACAAGGTGCCTCACATGAGGCTACTTAACAAGATGAGAGCCCATGGAATTACGGGAAAGTTACATACATGGATAGAGCATTGGCTGATTGGCAGGAACCAGAGTGCGAATAAAGGAATCCTATTCTGGTTGGCTGCCGGTTACCAGTGGTGTTCCACAGGGGTCCGTGTTGGGGCCGCTTCTTTTTACGTTGTACATCAACGATTTGGATTATGGAATAGATGGCTTTGTGGCTAAGTTTGCTGATGATATGAAGATAGGTGGAGAGGCCGGTAGTGCTGAGGAAATGGAGAGTCTGCAGAGAGACTTGGATAGATTGGAAGAATGGGCAGAGAAGTGGCAAATGAAGTACAATGTTGGAAAGTGTATGGTTATGCACTTTGGCGGAAAAAATAAACGGGTAGACTATTATTTAAATGGGGAAAGAATTCAAAGTTCTGAGATGCAACAGGACTTGGGAGTCCCCGTACAGGATACCCTTAAAGTTAACCTCCAGGTTAAGTCAGTAGTGAGGAAGGCGAATGCAATGTTGGCATTCATTTCTAAAGGAATAGAGTATAGAAGCAGGGATGTGATGTTGAGGCTCTATAAGGCACTGGTGAGACCTCACTTGGAGTACTGTGGGCAGTTTTGGTCTCCTTATTTAAGAAAGGATGTGCTGACATTGGAGAGGGTACAGAGAAGATTCACTAGAATGATTCCAGGAATAAGAGGGTTAACATATGAGGAACGTTTGTCCGCTCTTGGACTGTATTCCTTGGAGTTTAGAAGAATGAGGGGAGACCTCATAGAAACATTTCGAATGTTGAAAGGCATGGACAGAGTGGATGTAGCAAAGTTGTTTCCCATGATGGGGGAGTCTAGTACGAGAGGGCATGACTTCAGGATTGAAGAGCACCCATTCAGAACAGAAATGCGAAGAAATTTTTTTAGTCAGAGGGTGGTGAATCTATGGAATTTGTTGCCACGGGCAGCAGTGGAGGCCAAGTCATTGGGTGTATTTAAGGCAGAGATTGATAGGTATCTGAGTAGCCAGGGCATCAAAGGTTATGGTGAGAAGGCTGGGGAGTGGGACTAAATAGGAGAATGGATCAGCTCATGATAAAATGGTGGAGCAGACTCGATGGGCCGAATGGCCGACTTCCGGTCCTTTGTCTTATGGTCTCGTGGTCTAAACAGTTACTTTCCCCAAACAGGCTGATCACCACCTCCACCCACTAACCCACCCCTCCACACCCCAACCACCACTACTTTATCATTTCCTCTCTTTATGGACACAATCTGTGGAGATGATCTAACTTGTGCATTTTCTGTTATCGTGTTCTTTATCTTGTGCATTTTTGTCAGCATCAGATCCGGAGTCACAATTATTTCATTTGCCTTTAAACTTGTGTCCTGGGAATGACATTAAGCAATCTTGAATCTAGTGTCAGACTCTCTTGACCAGGGACTGACCACCTTATCAGCTCCTCATGATTTTTTAAACCTATATAATGCCACCCTTCAACCACCTTTGCTCTGGAAAATGTGGCCTGTCTCTCCTTGTAACTCAAACCTTCAATGCCTGATTCCTGCATCTGTCAGGCCACTAGTCAGAGGACTGAGTTCAAGAGCTGGGAGGTAATGTTGCAGCTCTACAAAACCCTGATTAACCACACTTAGAATATTGCGTTCAGTTCTGGTCATCTCAACACAGAAAGGATGTGGAAGCTTTAGAGAGGGTGCAGAGGTGATTTGCCAGGATGTCTAGATTGGAGAGCACGTCTTGAGGATGGGTTGAGTGTGCTAGGGTTTTTCTCTTTGGGGCAAAGGAGGGGTGACTTGATAAATGTGTGCAAGATGAGAAGTATTGATAGTGGACAGCAAGAGACTTTTCCCAGGATGGAAATAGTGAATACGGGGGGGGGGGGCATAATTTTAAGGTGATTGGAGGAAAGTATATTGGGGGGGGGAATGTCAGAAGTAGGGTTTTTTGTTAGCGGTGGGTGCATGGAATGTACTGCTAGTGGAGGTGATGGAGGCAGATGGGTTGAAGCCATTTCGGATATTCACATGAATGATAGGATAAATGGAGGAACAGTTACATTAAAAACATAGAAAATAGGTGCAGGAGTAGGCCATTCGGCCCTTTGAGCCTGCTCTGCCATTCAGTATGATCATGGCTGATCATCCAACTCAGAACCCTGTACCTGCCTTCTCTCCATACCCCCTGATCTCTTTAGCCACAAGGGCCATATCTAACTCCCTCTTAAATATAGCCAATGAACTGGCCTCAACTGTTTCCTGTGACAGAGAATTCCACAGATTCACCACTCCCTGTGAAGAAGTTTTCTTCATCTCAGCCCTAAAAGGCTTCCCCTTTATCCTCAGACTGTGACCCCTCGTTCTGGACTTCCCCAACATCGGGAACAATCTTCCTGCATCTAGCCTGTCCAATCCCTTTAGGATTTTACGCGTTTCAATAAGATCCCCCCTCAATCTTCTAAATTCCAACAAGTATAAGCCTGGTCCATCCAGTCTTTCATCATATGAAAGTCCTGCCATCCCAGGAATCAATCTGGTGAACCTTCTTTGTACTCCCTTTATGGCAAGAATGCCTTTCCTCAAATTAGGGGACCAAGTTAGATTAATCTTGGAGAGGGTTTATGTGTGGCCCAACGTTATGGGCCCAAGGGCCTGTACTGTGCTGTAGCATCCATTGAGTTCATGGCTCTATGAACCACTGGTTTGCACCCAGCCCAATGTGGCTGTTCTAAGCTTGGTATGACCTTGTCTATGTTCAGCATGATTGGCCACACAGCCACATTGGGCTGGGGTGCAAGCCAGAGGTTGGTAGGGCTGTGAACTCAATAGAGATAACACCAGTATAATGTCTTGCTGTATGTTCTGTGCCAGAGTGCCTGGACATCAAACCAATGAGCCAAAGCCTCCGTGCTCTGCTGGTGGACGGGAAGCTGAATTTGACTCTGCATTTCCACAGGTAAGGCTTGCGGATTATTTTCTGATCTGAAATGGAGTGAGCCTCATTTTATTTAATTGTGTTGCCGTGTCTCTTGCAGACTATTAATGATTCAAGTCCAGTTTAAACTGAAAACCATCAACCTTCAAACCATCCGGCGTCATGAGCTACCCGATTGCTACGATTTCCTTGTGACTGTAAGTAGCTTCCCCCTGCCTTGTCTTCGTGAGGTTGGTGTTGCCACTGCTGGATTAAACTGTAGGTTTTAGACTATTTAATAATTGTTTTTGCAATTTAACAATTAACTGTCTACTTGTATTTTATATACAGTAATTGCTTACCATGCTTCCTAGTGATCACAGTATGTAGTTGTTCAGTGTGTCCCTTAGTGATTACACTGAGATTCTGGAAGCTTCTCTTGGTGCAGCGTTATTTAAATAGACTTTGAGGTGGCTGATTTTCAGATTCCACTCAAAATTGTAGCTATCTTGGCTGTGGAGTACAAAGATCTGACCACAAGGTGGCATCGTCTTAGCCTCAGTCTCTGCTCTTGGCTATTAGCTTCTGCTCCTGTTGCTGCATGTTTCCAACTTTTCTTTGTTCTATTAACACTTAATACAATGATCGAAGAAATGAGCGTTGTGCCTCTGTCCTGACTTCTAAAAGGAACCTGGATTAAAAACTTCAGAATCCAACCCTACTGCATCAGAATCAGGCTTACTATCACTGGCGTTTGTTTGTTTGTTTATTTATTGTGGTAGCAGTAAAGTGCAAGACATGAGTTGTTACTTGACATGTTCTTTATGCAACTTACAACAAGTCAGGCCAGGAACAAAAGGTTGGAGGCCCAGTGTTTGAGTGTCCAGGGCCAAGGACTGGAGGCCGGAACCTGTGTATGTGAGAGGGTGGGGAAGGGGCTTGTTTGCTCTTGTGTATGTTGTGTTGAACGCTGTGTGGCGACACTGGCGGGCTGCCCCCAGCACATCCTTAGGAGTGTTGGTTGTAATCACAAAATACATTTTGTGTGTCTGTGTACATGTGACCTCAATGTGATGAAATGCAATAAGGGAGCAAAGTAGAGGTAGAGCTCAGACCGTTAAGATGTATGGGGGAGGGCAAGCCTCTTCCTGAAACATCGTGTGGGTCTCCAGGCTCCTGTATCTCCTCTCAAAAGCAGTAAAGAGAAGATGGCACATCCTGAATGGTAAGGGTCCTTTCATGGTTGCTGCCTCCTTGAGGCATTGTCTTTTGAAGATGTCCTCTAGTGGGAAAGTTTGTGCCCATCATGGAGCCTGTTGTGTCTGCAACGCTCTGCAGTTATTTCTGATCCCCTGGAGCTCCCCAAGTTTCCATGTATCAAAAGCTATTTGGAGTTCTACCTTGTCAACTGTGCACCTGCTCTGGGACCAAGCTCTCGGTCTCTGTGCTCTGACAGGTGGTTGGCCTCAGCCACTGAGCATGGTAAGATCCCACAGGGCCCATATCCATGTTGTCTGACTACAAATATCACTCGTTTGTATGCAGAGACTTGCAGGAGCTGGTCACTTCACTCCCACGCCCAATGGGAAGAGCTCTCCAGTAATTTAGTTTTCTGTAGAACAGTATAGTACAGGCCCTTGGCCCACAATGTTGTGCTGACCTTTTAACCTCTTAAGAACAATCTAACTTTCCCTCGCATGTAACCCTTCATTCCTCTATCATCCATATGCCCCTCTAAGAGTCTCTTAAACCAGGGGTCCCCAACCTTTTTCGCACTGTGGACCGGTTTAATATTGACAATATTCTTCTGACTGGGGGGGGGGGGGGCGGGGTGTGTAGGGTTACCAACGGACAAGAGTAGCAGTCAAATACGTTGTTTACCCCAAGAAAGACTACAATGACCATGAAGCCTTGCGCGGGCACTAGTGCGCATGAGTGTATGTGCTGATCTTTTTTTCTACAAATTGTTTTGGTGATTCTCTTTTGGGGGGGGGGGGTTGGTTAATCATGACCGGAATATAGGTGATAAGTGGCTAATACACTCAATTTTGTTTCTAAAAGGGTTTATCTAACGAATTTAATATTAAACACACCGCATATTTTCCTCGCATGAATATAGTGATGTCAATTATCAGGGAAGGACAGGGGAGCTTGAAGTAAGTGTTGAACGAACTTCCAGTAGAAGTGGTAGAGGCAGGTTCGATATTACCATTTAAAGAAAAATTGGATAGGTATATGGACAGGAAAGGAATGGAGGGTTATGGGCTGAGTGCAGGTCGGTGGGACTAGGTTCGGCACGGACTAGAAGGGCAGAGACTGCCTGTTTCTGTGCTGTAATTGTTATATGGTTATATAGGTCACTTAAGTCAATAGCATCATAACATTTTAAGTAATTTCTGGATATTAAACATACAGCACATATTCCCCATATGAACATACAAAATCATTGCAACACACCAATATCGCTGAATCAGTGGGAGCCCTGGGCTGAATACTTGTTCCCTGCAACAAGACGGACCCATCGAGGGACAGTGATACTCGAAAGGGGTCCCTGATGTCCAGTCTATTCTGCAATTTAGTTTTCGTTGCATTCATTGCAGGGATCTGATGTTGGAAATGGAAGCAACGTTTTCAGTGCTTTCGTGGCTATCTCAGGATATTCAGCCTTGACTTTGATCCAGAATGCCGGCAGAGATGTTATGTCAAACATACTTTTCAGCTCGCTGTCATTTGCAAGCTCGAGGAGTTGATCTCCTTCCCGCGTGGACATGAATGACGCGTGCGTAATGACCTCGCGTGCGTTCAAGTTCCAACAGCCTGTGACAGGGAATGAGGAAAGGCGCAGCTGACGCGTATTGCCAAAACATACCGTTTCGTCGTGGCCTGGTACCAGTCCGTGACCCAGTGGTTGGAGACTGCTGTCTTAAATGCCCCTAATGCACCTGTTCCTACCACCATCTAGCAAGGTGTTCCACACACTAAGATGAAAAAATGCTTGCCTCAACATCCCACCTATTCTTTCCTCCTATCATCTTAAAATGATTACCTCTGGTATTAACTATTTCTGCCTTGAGAAAGTCTGTAGCTGTCCATGCTCTGTGTGCCTCTTGGTATATACATGTTTATCAAGTTGCCTCGTCCTCCTTTCTCCAAAGAGAAGCCCTAGCTTGTTTGCCCTATCCTCACAAGACGTGCGTTCTAATATGGGCAACATCCTGGTAAATCTTTTTTCCTCTAATTATTTTGTTTTTAGATAACCTTTGACAATAAAGCTCACAGTGGAAGAATCCAGATTAATCTGGACGACGATATTTCCATTAGGAAATGCAAAGGCCGACATGTAACGGGAGAGGGTGAGTGTTCTGTGGAGAAAGTGGAAGATCTGTTTTTCTGTTCTAATGAGAGGCTGGACAATCTCCCAGTGGCCACACATTTTAATTCCACATCCCATTCCCATTCTGACATGTCTATCCACGGCCTCCTCTACTGTAAAGATGAAGCCACACTCAGGTTGGAGGAACAACACCTTATATTCCGTCTGGGTAGCCTCCAACCTGATGGCATGAACATCGACTTCTCTAACTTCCGCTAATGCCCCACCTCCCCCTCCTACACCATCCGTTATTTATCTATATACACACATACTTTCTCTCTCTCTCTCCTTTTTCTCCCTCTGTCCCTCTGACTGTACCCCTTGCCCATCCTCTGGGTTCCCCCCCTCCCCCTTTTCTTTCTCCCCGGGCCTGCTGTCCCATGATCCTCTCATATCCCCTTTGCCAATCACCTGTCCAGCTCTTGGCTCCATCCCTCCTCCTCCTGTCTTCTCCTATCATTTTGGATCTCCCCCTCCCCCTCCCACTTTCAAATCTCTTACTAGCTCTTTCAGTTAGTCCTGACGAAGGGTCTCGGCCCGAAACATCGACTGTACCTCTTCCTAGAGATGCTGCCTGGCCTGCTACGTTCACCAGCCACTTTGATGTGTGTTGCCTGGACAAACTTGGGTTTGTTTTCTCTGGACTGGTAGAAGCGGAGGGGAAGTCTGATAGAGATTTGTGAGATTGAGATATTGTATATAGACAATATGACAGTATCTTTTCCCAGGGCTGAAATGTTTAATACCAGAGGGTATACATTTATGGTTTGCGGGGGGGGGGGGTTAATTTTAAAACAGATGTGAGGGGCAAGTTTTTCCCCAGTGCTGGGTGCCCGGTGTGTGGGTAGAGGAGAAACACTAAACTTTTAAGAGGTTAGCACGTGAATGTGAGGAAAATGGACACTGTGTAGGGAGAAGGAATTAGTTTAGTTGGCCATTGATTACAAATTTAACAGATTTAGCACAACATTATGGCCAGAAGGGCCTGTTCCTGTACTGTACTATCCTGTTTCAGCTAATCCACAGGCTCCTTGCTAATTTTAAATCTCCTTTGCCTCTCCTTCCCCACAATTTCTTCATTCCCTGGGCTTCAAAGTCACTAACACTTCCACTTGTTGCCCTGAGTGTCTGAGATGCCTCTGCGGTTCAGGGATTCTGGTCTTGCATCACCTTGGGTGCTTGGTGATGGGATCTTCCCTCAGTGAAAGCAAAACAGTCACATCTATTTGTGGTCATTGTTAGCTGATTTTTTAAAAATAGCAGAAGGCATTGATCATGAATGAGGAGACCGAAAGGTGAAAGACCTGAATTCCAAGGTGAAGAACAATGGAGTTTAAAATCAAATCATAAATATGAGATTCTGCAGATACTGGAAATCCAGAGCAGCAACACAATGCTAGAGGAGCTCGGCAGGTCAGGCAGCATCTGTGGAGGTGAATAAACAGTCAACGTTTCAGGCAGAAACCCTTCATCGGGGCTGGAAAAGAAGGGTGGTGGTGGGGGGAGCCAGAATAAGGTGAGGCAGGGGGAGGAGTACAAATTGGCAGGTGATGGGTGAGAAGCTGAGGGGAAAGGGGAAAGGTGGCAGAGGGGAGATGAAGTGAAGAGCTAGAAGGGGAATGGTGGAAGACAAGAAGGCTGAAAAAGGAACCTGATAGAAGAGAGCGGGCCATGGGAGGGGAGTGCACTGGGGAGGTGATGAGCAGGTGAAGAGAAGGGGTGGGGGTGGGGAAACAAAATGATGAGGAGGAAGGGGAATAAATTGCCCAAAGCTGGAGAAATTGAGGGTCTTGTTGTCAGGTTAGAGACTACTGAGACATAATGAGGTACTCTTCCTCCAACCTGAGTTTGGCTCGTTAAGGGGCAGACATAGAATTAGAATGGGAACCTGCCAGCTTGTGTACCCCCCTTCCCCGTCCTCTATTCAAGCTTCTACCTTCTCCCTTTCCAGTTCTGATGAAGGGTCTTAAGCCAAATGGTTGACTGTTTATTCCCCTCATTGATGCTGCCTGGTCTGCTGAGTTCCTCCGGTGTTTTTGTGTGTATTTAAGTAGCTGTGGAACAGATGAACTGTAAAATTCTACTTCTCCATGAGATGGCGATATGTTCCCTGACAAACTATGGTCTGCTTTGCTCCTGGGCCTGGCCAATCCAGCCATTCATGGGTCTGGACAGTGAATAGACAGGGGCTGTGCCTGAGCAAACTGCATGCCCCATGTCTGGGGTGGCACCTGTGCCTGGGTGTCCCTGGAGAAAGGGCATGCAATCTCTATGGGCACACTGGGGGATTTCCGGAGGCTTGAATTCTATAGAACATGGAACAGTACAGGAATAGGCCTTTTGGCCCACGATGTGCAGAACCAATTAAATTAGAAATCAAATGGCCAAATAAATTGGTCTCTTTCGCCTACACAATGCACATATCTCTCCATTTTTCTTGCATTCACACACCTATATAAATATCTCTTAAAAATCCCTGATATATTTGCCTCAACCACCACCCCAGGTAGCATGTTTTAATTTGAAATTGTAAGTAGTTTTGTGGACCCCTGATTGTATATATTTGTTAGTGAATACACTTTGGGAGCTTTTTTTTTTAAAAAAAAAAATTAGTGAGCAGTGGCTTTTGTTTAATTTAAACCACCAAAAGAAATGTTTAAGAGAAGTATGGATAGGTTACAAGGATGGGAGGGGTGTGGATGACTATAGTCCAGGTGCAGGACAATGGGACTAGGCAGTTTAAGTGGGGCAGTGTAGTAGCATAGCGGTTAGCACAATGTTTTACAGTATAGGAGACCCGGGCTTAATTCTCGTTCCTTGGAGCTTAAGTCTTCCCCATGAATGTATAGGTTTCCTGCGGGTGCTCCACATTCCAGGCATATGGGGATTAGTAGGTTAATTGGTCACTAAATTGTCCCATGATTAGGCCTGGATTAAACTGGGAGTGCTGGGCAGCGTGGCTCGAAGTGCCTATTCTGCGCTGTATCTCAAATTAATAAATGGCTTGGTACAGACTAGATGGGCCGAGGGGCATGCCTCTGTGCTGTACTTTTCTAGAGGACTCTTGACGCCAAACTGGATTTCTTTCTCCCAGCACAAAGGATGACCCACTCCATGATCTTTGACATCTTTATTGTTGGAATTTGTGTGATCTCGCTGATCCTGTGTACACGGTCTGTGGTGAATGGGATACAGCTGCAACACGTATGTATCCGGTCATGTTTAATCATCCTTGTTAACTATTTGTGCGTCATCAGTGGCTAGCATAAACGGTGAGCCAGCAGAGGTCTCTGGATTTCCAGATGACTTAAAATATCTCTCCACTTGAATGGAAGTTTCAGGACATGGATGGGGGTGGTGGTTGGGTGGAGAGTTGAAGATTTACTACTAATTTGGAGATTTTCTTGTAGAGAAAGGCTGAGTGGGTTAGATCTTTATTCCGTGGAGTGTAGGAGATTTTAGATTATGAAGACATGCAGTCCCCTTTTATTGTCATTTAGTAATACATGCATTAAGAAATGATACAATATTTCCTCTGGTGTGATATCACAAAACACAGGACAGACCAAGACTGAAAAAACTGACAAAACCACATAATTATGACATAAAGTTACAACAGTGCACAATACCATAACTTGACGAAGAAGTCCGTGAGCACAGTAAAAGCTCAAAGTTTCTCAAATGTCCCACATCTCACGCAGTCGGGAGAGGGAAGAAAAACTCTCCCTGCCATGCTGACCCACAATCCGACTCTGAGTCATCCGAAAACTTCGAACTCTGATCAACTCTCAGACACCGAGTACTGAGCGCCATCTCTGTCCGAACGATTCGACCTCAACCTCGGTCGCCAACGGCAGGCAAGGCTGGGGATTTTGAGGCCTACCCTCTGAAAGATTCCGGACCACACAGTAACAACAGCAGCGGACGGGCGTTTCAGAAATTTCTCCAGATGTTCCTCTGTGATTTCACATCCATTCTCCATCAAATCAGAATTGTCCACGGCCCCTATTTATCAGATATGACATCATTTTTCACCAGAGTGCTGTGGTGAGAGATTTGATGGAGGTTAACCAAGTTAGAGGGGTATAGACAGGGTAAATGCAAGCAGGCTTTTTCCACTGATGTTAAGTGAGACTAGAGCTAGAGGTCATGGGTTAAGGGTGAAAGGTGAAATATTTAAAGGGAACATAAGTGAGATCTTCACTCGGTGAGGGTGGAACAAGCTTCTGGCAGAAGTGTTGGATATGGGTTTGATTTAAAACATTTAAGTTTGGATGTGTACATGGATGGGAGGGGAATGAAGTGCTATGGTCCAGAAAGGACTGTGATGGTCCTTAATCTAGGCACCTGATGGTTTTATAAGATCACCCCTCAGCCTCCTTTGCCCAGGGTAAACGGGGTCTCCTTGTAACTCAAACCCTCCATTCCTGGTACCATCCTTGTGCAGCTAGACAGCTTGAAAGAGCAGGGGATAGACAGATGTGGAATTATTGCAGGCAGGGGGATAGGTAGTCATCAGCATAGGTTTAATGGGCTGAAGGGCCTGGTTCTGATCTGACCTTGTGGTTCTGTGAATGCTGTAATGTGTCAAGTTACCAGGGGAGGGTGGAAGAATGGTGTTGAGACCCAGGATCAAGATGATCAGCAGGGGTCCTGGATCGTGTTGTAGAATAGTGTACATCTACTTTACTGGTAGTCAGGGTGCTGGAGGCTTTCAGTAGGCTGGCTGTCATCCATCAGGGCACTGAGTGTGGAAATTGCAGAGGGGGTGGGTTGTAGAGGCTGCACGTGGAGTATTGTGTTCCAGTTTGGTCGCCTTGCTATGGAGAGGATATTTGTTTATTGAGCTATATCAAGGAATAGGCCATTCCAGTCTTTTGCACTGCACTACCCTGCAATCCCCTGAATTTAATCCTAGCCTAGTCTTGGGATAGTTTACAATGTATAATTAACCTACCAACTAGTACTTTTTTGGACTGTGAGGAAACTGGGGCACCCAGAGAAAACAGACACGATCACAGGGAGAACGTACAGTGGGAATGTACAATCCTTAGACTGCAGTGGGAACTGAACCTGCGCTGGTACTATAAAGCATTGAACTAACCACTATGCTACCGTGCTGCCCTATCCTGACAACTGTACCTATCCCCCCCTTGCCTGCAATGATTCCACATCTGTCTTTGCCCTGAGCTTTCACGCTGTCTAGATCACAAGGATGCTGCCAAACAGCATACAATAGGGCAAAAATTAGTGGGAAGTTGGAGGATTGGGAAGCTTTTAAAAAGCAACAGAAGGCAACTGAAATCATTAAGAAATTGAGGATGGAATAAAGTAAGCTAGCCAGTATTAAAGAGGATGCCAAAAGTTTCTTCAGATATAAGAGGCAAGAGTGGATATTGGACTGCTGGAAAATGATGCTGGAGAATTAGTAATGGAGGTAAGGAAATGGCAGACAAACAGAATATCTGTTTTGCATTAGTCTTCACTGCGGAAGACACTAGGTTTATGGTGGAAGTTTCGGATGTCGGGGGCATGAAGTTACCAGAATTTGAGAGAAGGCTATTGGGGAAACAAAGATCTGAAGGTGGATAAGTCACCTGGACCAGGGTGTACATTCCAGAGGTAGCTGAAGAGATCATGGAGGCGTTAGTAATAATCGTTCAATAATCACCAGATTCTGGAATGGTTCCAAAGACTGGAAAATTGCAAATGTCACTCCACTCTTCAAAAAGAGAGGGAGAAAGGCAAAAGAAAGCAAACCATAGGCCATTTAGTCTGATTTCAGTGGTTGGGAAGATGTTGGAGTGGATTAAGGATGGGGTCTCAGGGGTATTTGGAGGCTCATGACAAAATAGGCTGTATCCAGCATTTTTTTCTAAAGGGAAAATTTTGCCTGATGAATCTGTTGGAATTCTTTGAGGAAGTAACAGGTAGGATAGACAAAAGAGAATCAGTTGATGTTGTGTACTTGGATTTTCAGAAGGCCTTTTGACAAGGTGCTGGATGAGGCTGCTCCACAAGCTATGAGCCCATGGTATTACAAAGGATTCTAGCATTGATGAAACAGTGGCTGATCACCAGGAGGCAGAGTGCAAATAAAGGAGCCTTTTCTGACTGGCTCCCAGTAACTAGTGGTGTTCCACAAGGGTCTGTGAGACTGTATTTTGTTTTTACATTATGTCAATGATTCAGATGATGGAATTGATGGTTTTGTTGCATAGTGTGCAGACATTGTGAAGCTAGATGGAGCAGGTAGTTTTGAAGTAGAGGTTACAAAAGGACTTAAACAGATTAGGAGAATAGGCAAAGAAATGGCAGATGGAATAGTGTTGAGGAAGTGTTTGGTCATGCACTTTGATAGAAATGAAAAGGTTGACTATTTCTAATTGAGAGAAAATACAAAAATCTGAGGGGCAAAGAAACTTGGGAGTCTTTGTGCAGTGTCCCCTAAAGGCTGATTTGCAGATTGAGCCTGTTGTGAGGAAGGCAAATGCAATGTTGGCATTCATTTCAAGGGGACTAGAATACAAAAGCAAGGATGTATCATTGAGAATTTGTAAAGCACCGGTGAGGCCTCACTTGGAGCATTGTGAGCAGGTTTGGGACCCTTAGCAAAGATGTGCTAAAACTCGAGGGTTCAAAGGAGGGTCACAAAAATGATTGCAGAATTGAAAGGCTTGTCACATGAAGAGAATTTGACTCTGGGCCTGTATTCACTAAAATCCAGAAGCATGAGGGGTGACCTCATTGAAACCTATCGAATGGTGAAAGGCTTTGATAGAGTAGATGTGGAGAGGATGCTTCCTGTGGTAGGAGATTATGAGACCAGAGGACACTGCCTCAGAATAGAGGAGTGTCCTTTCAGAATGGAGATTAGGAGGTATTTCTTTAGCTAGAGAGTGGTGAATCTGAAATTCATGGCCACAGGCAGCTATGGAGGCCAAGCTTTTGGGTATATTTAAGCCAAAGGTTGGTAGATTCTTGACTGGTCAGGGTATGAAGGGATGCAGGGAGAAGGCAGAAAAATTTGAGGATGTCACGACTTGAGGGAGAGGTTGGACAGGATGGGACTTTATTCCATAGTAGGTAGAAGACTGAGATGATCTTATGGAGGTGTATTGATCATGAAGGCCATAGGGTGAATGCACACAATTCCTCCCACCTCCCAGGGTAAAACTATAGGACAAAGGTTTAAGAAGATGGGGAAAGATTTAATATTAAGGCTCTGTGCTCACTCAGGGTGATAGAAGTGTGGAGCAGGCTGGAAGAGGCAGAGTCAGGCAGACATAGTAAAATGATAAAGACCATTGGATAGGTACTTGGATATGGAGCTGTTCCCAGTTACCAGCCTTTAAAAGTTGGTGACTGGGATAGAAAAGGTTTGCAACCTTTTTGTGCCATGGACCCCTGCCATTAACAGAAAGGTCTGTGGATCCCAGGTTGTGAACCTCTTCCGAAGGTTACAAACCGAAGGATTGTAACTGGGAACAGCTTGGATTGGGCATCTTTGCAAGGGGCACAATTTTAATGTGATTGGAAGAAAGTTTGGTTGGGGGGGGGGAATGTTGGGTAGGATTTTAAGTTGCGGGTGTGTAGAATGTGCTGCCAAGGATGGTGGTACAGGGAAATATATTAAGGACATTTAATACTCTAACCTCTACTTTACTACTGTCTATATGCCTGTGTGAGAGGGAAGGGTTGGATTGATTTGGAATAGGTTAAAAGGTAGGCACAATGGCTGAAAGACCTGTGCCTTTCTATGTTCTGTTTCTGTCAGCATAGACTAGTTGGGCTGAAGGGCCTGTCTGCTGCTGGAGTGTTCTGTTTCATCTTGGTTGGCGCGGTCCAGTTGGGTCCAGGGCCAATGATTTGTCTCTGCTGCATCCTTCCAGGAGTTTGCCCAGTTTTTCTCGCTGCACTACAATAAGCAGGTGACGTGGAGCGACCGCTTGGAGTTCCTGAATGGTTGGTACCTTCTGATCATTGTGAGCGACCTCCTGACCATTACTGGATCCATTCTGAAAATGGAGATCGAAGCCAAGGTGAGGGGGGGGGGGTGCATGGGTAGGGGTCAGCCTGATGGTGTGGTGATGGAAAGCCACTTAGTGTCTAGAGTACTTTTCTCTTTGGAAGATGAGGGGTGACTTGATAGAGGTGTGCAAGATGAGAGGCATGGATCGAGTGGACAATTAGAGACACTTTCCCATGGTAGAAAGGTTAATATGAAGGGACATAAGATTATTAGAGGAAACTAGCAGTAATGCAGTTACTCAAGTCTAGTATGATGCTCTCCTGGAGGGGTTGTCAATTGGTGGGTCCTCGGGTGGCTGTAGAGGCTGATCCGGGATTCACGTGTTCTGGTGCAGCGTGGTCAAGAGTAAGTGTTGTCTGTGATTTGTGGTTGGGTCTTTTGGTTGTTCAGCCTCTCCCTTTCATAGCTGCCGCTTGTTCTCTGCCACACAGTGGAAGTCGCTCTCAAGTAGTGCGGCTCCCTCTGGAACAGATTTCCTCCAGGTGTATCTGAGTGTGATGTCTTCCCTGTTTTCAGGTGTAATGTAGAATTTCTTCAGGCTGATTTTGATGTCATCTTTGAAGTGTTTCCTTTGTCCACCAGGGACTCACTGACTGACCTTCAACTGGGAGTAAAGAATCTGCTTGGGGAGACGTGAGTTAGGCATCCAGGTGACGTGACTTGTCCATCGGAGTTGGTGTTGTATATGAGATGCTGTTCTTGTTGGCTCCTCCAGTTGCTGCTGTTGGGCCATCTGTCCTTTCAGATGATGCTCAATCCTTCATAAGGATCTTTGGTGTTGCACCTCCAACCTGAGAAGGATCTTGTGACCGTAGAGGAGGCCATGGACTAATGTTGGGATGGGAATTAAAATGAATGGCCACTGGGAAGTCCTGTATTTTGTGGATGGAGCAGAGATGCTCAACTGATTTTTTTTTCTCTCTCTGTCTGTGTGTGTGTGTGTGTGTGTGTGTGTGTGTGTGTGTGTGTCTGTCTCTCTCTCTCTCTCTCTCTCTCCCCCCTTTCCTCCCCTATCTACATCCCTCTCTCCCTCCCCTTTTTTTTCTCCCCCCCCCATCTACATCCCTCCCTCTCTCCCTCCCCTTTTTTTTTTCTCACCCCACCCGCCCCATCTACATCTGGTTTCACCAATGCAGAGGAAACTGCATCAGGAGCACCGACTACAATAGATTCAGTCCCAACATCAACCCCTTTGGAACACCACTAGTCACTGGCAGCCAACCATAAAATACTCCCTTTTATTCCCACTCTGCCTCCTGCCAATCAGCCACCGCTTTATCCATGCTAGCATCTTTCCTGTAATACCATGGGCTCGTAGCTTGTTAAGTAGCCTCATGTGTAGCGCCTTGTCAAAGGCCTTCTGAAAATCCATGTGCACAACATCAGCCTATTCTCAATTAATTACCCTACTTGCTATTTCTTTAAAGAATTCCAACAATTTGTCAGGCAAGATTTTCCCTTGAGGACACCATGCTGACTATGGCTTATTTTATCATGTACCCTAAAACCACATTCTTAATAATCAACTCTAACATCTTCCCAACCACTGAGGTCAGATAAATGGAATATAGTTTCCTTTCTTCTGCCTCTCTCCCTTGAGTGGAGTGTCATTTGCAATTTTCCAATCTTCCAGAATCTAATGATTCTTGAAAGATCATTACTAATGCCTCCATGATCTTTTTGGCCATCACTTTCAGAACTCTGGAGTGTACAGCATCTGGTCCAGATGACTTGACTACCTTCAGACCTTTCAATTTCCCAAGAACTTTCTCTCTAGTAATGGTAACTTCACACACTTCATAACCCCTGACACCTGGAACTTCCACCATACTGCTAGTGTCTTCCACAGTGAAGACTAATGCAAAATACTTGGTTCATCTGCCACTTCATTGTCTCCCATTACTACCTTTCTAGCATAGTTTTCCAGTGGTCCAATACTCACACTTGCCTCTTTTACACTTTGTATCTGAAGAAACTTTTGGTATCCTCTTTAATATTGGCAAGCTTGTATTCATATTCCATCTTGTATGGATGACTTTTTAGTTTCCTTCTGTTGGTTTTTAAAAGCTTCTCAATCCTCTAACTTCCCACCAATTTTTGTTCTATTATATGCCCTCTTTGGCTTTTATGTTGGCTTTGACTTCTCTTGTTAGCCATGGTTGTCATCTTTCCTTTAGAATACTTTTCCTCTTCCGGACATGTATGTCCTGTACCTTCTGAATTGCTTCCAGAAATTCCAGCCATGGCTGCTCTGCTGTCATCCCTGCCTGTGTTCTTTTCCGATCAATTCTGTTTAACTCCTCTCTCATGCCTCTGTAATTCCCTTTACTCCACTGACACTGATACATTCTGACTTTAGCTTCTCAAATTTCAGGGTGAATTTGATATTATGATCACTTTCTCTAAGAGTTCTTTTACCTTAAGATCTCTAATCAATTCTGGTACACGCATTCCAGAGTAGCTGATCCCCTTGTGGGCTCAACCATGAGCTGCTTTAAAAAGCATCTCATCGGCACTCTAGAGGGCCTCTGCCCCTTCCCTCTTCAGTCCTGACGAAGGGTTCCGGCCCGAAACGTCGACTGATCATTTCCACGGATGTTGCCTGACCTGATGAGTTCCTCCAGCGTGTTGTGAGTGTTGCCTAGAAATTCTTTCTCCTGTAATCTAGCACTAACCTGATTTTTCCCAATCTGCCTTCATATTGAAGTCCCCCTTTGACTATTGTAACATTGCCCTTTTGGGGTGCATTCTCTCTCAGTTGTAATATGTAGACCACATCCTTGCTACTGGTTGGTTGTCTGTGTACAACTCCCATCAGGGTCTTTTTACCTTTGTGGTACCTTGCCTCTATCCACAATCCAGTACCTTCTGAACCTATGTCACCTCTTTCTAATTTGATTTTATTTTTACCAAAAGAGAACACTGCCCCCTATCCTTTTGATCCTTTCTATCCTTTTGATACAATATGCCTCCTTGGACATTAAGCTCCAAGCTATAACCTACTTTCAGCCATCTCCAATAATGCCTACAACATCATGCCTGCCAATCTGTAATTGTGCAACAAGTTCATCTACCTTATTCCGTATACTGCGCACATTCAAATATATCACCTTCAGTCCTGCATTCACCCTTTTCAGTTTTTTCCAGCTTTTATGTTGTAACTCATCCTGTTGACTACAATTCTGTCCCATCATCAGTAATTGGGTTGCCAAACCAGCAGAAATGGATCACTCAGTTGGAGTCTGGATTACTAGAACTAAGAAAGTTTTATTAAAGAAACAAGCAACACAGTACTCTAGTCAAAAGGATAATGAATGCAACAGTTCAGCAATGATAAACACACATGTACACAGAATTAGGATAACAGGATCAATCAAGCTCTATCGTCATCTAGGGGTAAATGACCAGTTTCAAAGTGACACAAAGTTCAGTTCAATTGAGTTCAGTTCAGTTCACCGTAATCACTGCCGTGGGAGATGGACAGTGGGGGGAAGGAGAGAGAGAGCAAAACGAATGAATATTCAAACGACTTCCACACAGACCTTCGATATTCTTCGCAGTCAGCTTTCGGGCTAGCCCTTTGTGATGTCTTCTGAGGTCACCGACCGTGACCCCTCCGTTTCCAGATACGATCGTTTCTCTGCGGTGAACCTGGCACCCAGGCAAGGGTGGACACACACCAGGTTCCCGCCGATCGTGCCTTTCCACCCTGTGCATCTATGGCTTGGTCTTGCGACAAGCCCTCCAAAACTTCCCACCGACTTGTGGGAGACGCACCGCTTCCAGGGTCTCGTTACCTCGGGGTGTCGTGTGTGTCACCTTAGCGAACCTGTCCCTTTTTATCCCCCTGCTGGAGTATCACCTGTCCATCACTTCAAACAGTTCAGGGTTCAAAGGGGGAGCCGATCTTGACAGCTCTCCTTCCGTCCCTTCATTAACATCTCCAAATGCTGCTCCATTGTTTTCCTTATCTCTCTTTCTCCTGAAGACAGGTGGCAGACCAACTGCGGATCCCACTGGTGCCAGCACAGGACAGCTAACATCTTAATCTATGTGTACTCTCGTCACACCTCTCACTTTTAAGGATTTTTACCAGGGTAAAAATTACAAACATGAATACATTATTTGATACACACAAATATACATCTTTATCAGCTATCTGGCTAATACAGCGAATTTTAAGTTGTCAACACCTGACAGACAGTCAGCAATCACATTTTCTGTTCCTTTTATATGTGTTATTAATAATCCCTTAACCCAGGCTCCAACTTAGCAAACTTCATAGTGGCCGAAAACACTGATGAATTGCGATCAATGTAACCTCTCATTGGGTTTCGTCCCGGACCACAATAACAAGGGTCGTCCCATTCCGACTTAGTTTTCTCTCGCAAGGGCTTAGCAGGAGAGGGAGGGGTAGTAACCGCAGAGTTATTGCAAAACTTCCTACAGTACCCCACCATCTCCAAGAGCCTTCTGAGGGCCCTCTTGTCTGTCGGGGTTGGGATGTCAGAGATAGCCCGCACTGTAGCTTGCATCGCTGCCAGCTGCCCCTGTGTCACCACAATTCCCAGATAAGTGACCTTCGTGTGGCCAAACTCATTTTTTTTTTCAAGGTCCACTATCAAGCTGGCTTCAGACAGCTGTATTACATCGCCAATACACACCTCTGTGTTCGTTAGCCCTTTCGTCACTGAATTACTCATTCTATAGGGATGTTGCTCACTAGGCTTCCCTAGCATAACAAACACCACCCAACGTCCCAGTTCTTTGCATCGCCTCGGGACAATCAAACACACGTGTGCGAGTCATTTAATTACTTCTCCTAAAGAGTCGCTTTGTTCGGGGATTAAGGGAGAGACCTTATCAGCAGAGCTGGCCAAAACAATAGCCTTCTCCCATCTGGTCGATACCATGCTCATCTTTTCAAAATGTTTTTTTTTCTTATCAGGGGGACCCTAGCTTCATTGATTTCTGCGCTAATACCGACTAGGTTTGTTAGCATATCGAAAGCCTGTGACCGTCTCAGTTCGCGTCTGCCATAATCAATAACATCCTTCCTCCTGTGCAGCCGGTAAACCTCTTTCATGATTCCACCAACTGTTTCCTCCAGCACCTCAAAATGTCCACCGAGGGGTACCTTGTGGGCCAGGTTAAAAATCTCATCCCCATAACTCTTTTGTACCACACCCCATTCCTCATCTGCGGGTACAGTACTTGGTCTGCCTTTCCTCCTTAGCACTTCCTCCTCCACACAATAGCCTACTGGCTCCCTTCTTAATTCTGCATCAGAGAGAGCTGTCTCCGCCAAAACCATCAGCCCCTCGTCTCGCTCCTGCGCCTGCACAAATTCTTTCCTGGCTAATGCTAAGTCTGTCTCAGCTCCCTCACTACCTCTTGTTTCACTACACTCCTTCTTTTCACTTTCTACCTTCTCCTGGTACATCTCAGCTAAATTTACTTCGGCAGTCCCGGGATGGACCTGTGAGTCCATGGGCGGGGCCTCAATGCTGGCAGGCTGACCTGTCAATCTCACGGCTGGGAACACGATTCCCCCGGCGAGGTCATTACTGAGCAAGACCTCCACACCTTTCATCGGTAATTTGGGCCTCACCCCGATTGTGACTAGTCCGGAGACCAGGTTGCTTTGTAGGTGTACCTGGTGCAAAGGGACTGCCTCTGTCCCTTCCCCAATACCTTTGACCTTGACCTCCCCAGTCTGGGTCTCTGGGCTAAACTCTAATACACTCTTCAGTATTAGTGACTGACACGCTCCCGTTTCTCTCCAGATCCGCACTGGAACTGGGTTTAATCCCTCCTTCACTGACACCAATCCGGCCGAGATAAACCTCTCGCGCCCTTCCTGAACTTTGGCAGACCTTTCCTCTCCTAGCGGTTCGTTTACCAGCTCGATACAGCCAGTCAAAATCGCCGTTTTTCCTTTTCCTGTCTCCTTCTTTGGGGCAAAGCACCTGGACGCAAAGTGTCCGACTTTCCCACAATTATAACAGACTACCCCAGGAGACTTCCTACCAGACTGCTCCCAGTCTACCTTATCCTTCTCACTAGTCCCCGGCTTACTTTCTGACTTTTCTGGCGGACTCTCCCCGCCGTCCTGACTACCCTTCTGGTAGCCTTTACTCGGGGCAATCTTCATTTTATGCGTCAACGCATACTCATCCGCTAACCTAGCAGTTGCGGCTAACGTGGCTGCCTCTTTCTCATCTAGGTAGGGTCTCATACCTTCAGGGACACAACCTTTAAACTGCTCAATCAGGATGAGCTGTAGCAGTCTGTCATAATCCCCACTGACCCCCTTCGAGGCGCACCAATGCTCACAATATGTCTGCATCTCACGGGCAAACTCTAAATACGTGCAGTCCCACTGCTTCCTCACATTCCGGAACCTCTGCCGGTATGCCTCCGGGACCAACTCATAAATCCTGAGGATGGCCTCTTTCACCACCTCATACCTCTGGGCATCTTCCGCGGACAAAGCTGAGTAAGCTTATTGGGCTTTCCCTTTCAGTACACTCTGAAGCAAAACAGTCCACTTATCCCTCGACCAGTCCTGACTTGTAGCAACTTTTTTGAAATGGAGAAAGTACCGATCCACGTAGGTATCATCAAATGGGGGAACCAGCCTAACCTCCTGGGTAGCCCGGAACCCTCCACCTTGGTTCGGCACGGGCCCCTGCTCTGCCCTTATCTTTAACTTCTCCAGCTCAAATTCCCTTTCTCTCTGCCTCTCTCTCTCTCTTCTCGCTCCCATTGCCTCTCTTTCTCTTCGTGTTCTAACTGCCGTACCCGGAACTCGTGCTCGAGTCTCAGTTTTTCAAGCTGCACCTGTACCGTGTCTCCAGCAGGTTTTTCAATAGACACCACCTCCAGCTCCCCTTGGGGAAACACACCTTTAGATACATAGTGCTTTACGATAGCTCTATGTATCTCCTCTCTCCTCATTGTCGGCTTCCCCTTAACAAGGTTCAACCGTTTGGCCACAGCTGCCAATTTCGCTTTCCTGGCATCCTCTAATGCCTCCAAGGTCGGCGCCTTTAGAAATTCCTCAATCTCCATTTCTGCTGTTTGTCTTTTCTTTCTTACGGGAATTTTAACCCAATCAATTTACCCCATCCCAAATTTAGCGTTCAAAATCGCGGACGAGAACCCCACTTATGTTACGTACCCCGTAACTGGGTTGCCAAACCAGCAGAAATGGATCACTCAGTTGGAGTCTGGATTACTAGAACTAAGAAAGTTTTATTAAAGAAACAAGCAACACTACTCTAAGCAAAAGGATAATAAATGCAACAGTTCAGCAATGATAATCACACATGTACACAGAATTAGGGTAACAGGATCAATCAAGCTCTATCGTCGTCTAGGGGTAAATGACCAGTTTCAAAGTGATGCAAAGTTCAGTTCAATTGAGTTCAGTTCAGTTCACCGTAATCACTGCCGTGGGAGATGGACAGTGGGGGGAAGGAGAGAGAGAGCAAAAACGAATGAATACTCAAACGACTTCCACACAGACCTTCGATATTCTTCGCAGTCAGCTTTCGGGCTAGCCCTTTGTGATGTCTTCTGAGGTCACCGACCGTGACCCCTCCGTTTCCAGATACGATCGTTTCTCTGCGGTGAACCTGGCACCCAGGCAAGGGCGGACACACACCAGGTTCCCGCCGATCGTGCCTTTCCAACCAGTGGGTCTATGGCTTGGTCCCGCGACAAGCCCTCCAAAACTTCCCACCGACTTGTGGGAGAGGCACCGCTTCCAGGGTCTCGTTACCTCGGGGTGTCGTGTGTGTCTTGCCTTAGCGAACCTGTCCCTTTTTATCCCCTTGCTGGGGTACCGCCTGTCCATCACTTCAAACAGTTCAGGGTTCAAAGGGGGAGCCGATCTTGACAGCTCTCCTTCCGTCCCTTCATTAACATCTCCAAATGCTGCTCCATTGTTCCTTATCTCTCTCTCTCCTGAAGACAGGTGGCAGACCAACTGCTGATCCCACTGGTGCCAGCACAGGACAGCTAACATCTTAATCTATGTGTATTCTCGTCACACACTACACATTGCCTCTTTGTAAACTAGCTACCTCATCTTCAGCACTCACTCCAGTTCCCATCCCCCTGCCAAATTAGATTAAACCCACCCAAATAATTCTAGCCAACCTGCCCACAAGGATATTGGACCCCCTCAAGTTCAGGTGTAACCTGTCCTTTTTGTACAGGTCATACCTTCCCTAGGAGAGATTCCAATAATCCATAAATTTGAACCCCTGCAGCCTGCACCAGTTCCTCAGCCATGCATTCACCTGCCAGATCATCCTATTCTTGCCCTCACTGGCACATAGCACAGGCAGCAATCCAGAGATTACTACCCTAGAGGCCCTGTTTCTCGACTTTCTACCTAGCTCTCCAAAGACCTCTTCAGGATTTCCTCACTTTATCTAACTGTTATTGGTGCCAGTATGTACCAAGACTTCTGGCTGCTCACCTCACCCTTGAGAATGCCATGGACCCAATCCAAGGTATCCCTGATCCTGGCACCAGGGAGGCAACATGCCATCTGGATATCTCTATTGTGCTCACAAAACCTCACCTTTCTGAGTAAGGAATTACTATCAACACAAGGCCTCTTGACCCCACTGCTCTTCTGAGCCACAGCACTAGACTCGGTGCCAGGTCCAGTCATGGACCAAGTAGTGTCAACCCCCTCAATAGTATCCAAAGTTGTATCATTATTGAAGGGTGTGGCCACCGGTGTACTCTGCACCGGCTGTGCATTTTCCCTGTCTCCTGTAACCTTGGGGTGACTACCTTCCTGTAGCTCCTATCTATCACCACCTCATTCTCCAGTATGAGTTGAAAATGGAGCTTCAGCTCCAGGTCCTTAACAAGTTCTCTAAGGAGCTTTATGTAGCTCGCTGCACCTGGTGCAGATGTGGTTTTTTTCCCCCCTGAGAGACTGGATGTCTCCCAGACCTCTGATATCCTTTCTCTCTCAACACAAGAGTAACTTGCAAGTTACTTTACCTCACACAAGCCTGAAGAGCCGAAGCCTCTGACACCCTCTAATCAATGCTGCTCCACATGTGCCTGTGGCTACTTTCATTGGCCTCGCTAATGAATCCCTCTTGATGTTCGGTTGCTTCTCAGCTCAAATTGCCACAAAGCTCTTTCAACTCTTGACCACCATTCTGATTGAAAGCTAGCTGTTTACACACTCCCTGATCTCAATTGTTCAACTCGCGGATAACTGGCACAAAGCTCTGATTAAATTGTAAATGATGACCTGACTGAAAAGTCTAAGCTGGCAGCAACTAGATGGCTGAAGAGACTGTTTCTGTGCTGCAGTGCTCTAACAGGCAGATAGAACCGGTTCAAATTGGCATCATGGTCAACACACGATGGGCTGAAGGGCCTGTTGCTGTTCAGTGTTGCAAACTTTAATATATTTGTCTTGTACAAGTTGAATCTATCGAATCTCTTGATTTGTGGAACAGGCATTTCCACATTGAGTGGGCATATGACCTGTATTTTAAAAACCTGATTGAGCAGACAAAGGGCAAGTCCTTTTTGCCTTGTACCTGGTGTGACCCTCACCTCGCTTGGTATTCAGGGTTGGCCGTGATGGGAACTGCCTTGCTCCCAGACATTGCCGCATGCGCAGGGGCGTCCCATGTGAGGTGAATACATGCCCGGTCTGTGCTCGGGTCACTGTCCCTCCAGCCATTGTCATTCAGCACCAAACACCAACTTCTGTCCTTTTGTCTTGCAGAATTTTGCGTTGTATGATGTCTGCAGCATTCTGCTGGGAACCTCCACCTTGCTTGTTTGGATTGGTGTGATTCGATACCTGGGCTTCTTCCAGGAGTACAATGTAAGCATCGCTGAGTGTCTGGAGTCTGTTTTAACATAAAACATAGGAGACCCAGGTCATTCAAATGAATTGTTGTGATAAAGCTAGGATTATCGGGGGATTGCTGGGTGTTGTGGTTGGAAGGGCCTAATGTTAAATGTATACAATGTACATGAAGCATGAAATGCTTTTTCCTCAAACCATACACAAAAACAGGAGCACCCCCCAAAGAATGAATGACTGGTTAGAACCCCAAAAGTCCCCCCCCCCAGCTCCCTTCCCTCCCTCCCGCATGTAAGTGGCAGCAAGCAACAATTCTTCCACCCCACACTAACCAAAAAAAAAGCATCGACACCCGCCACCAAACACTCAAGCATGAGCAAGACAACAACAAAGCCAAACTTGCAGTTACCCCAAAGACTACTTGTTCACCTGGTATTTGACATACCACAGGCTCTCCCCCTAATATGGGAGAAAGGGGTGTCTCTGTTTCACAGCGAGAGGGGAGACATAACAAACAACTCACTGGCTTGCAATGTTAAAAGTCCGTTAAATTGCTTTTTCCGAGCTCTGTGTCCAAAGATCTTGGGTCTCTAGGCACACAGCTGTAGATATTCTGACTTTTACCCTTTATATACTTAAAGTTGAGGGTAGATATAGGACCAGTACAAAATGATGCTGGAGATATTGTAATGAGACAGAGATGGCAGAGGAACTGAATTACATATTTTGCATCAGTCTTCACTGTAGAAGATGTCTGCAGTATACTGGAGATTTGAGGGTGTCAGGGAAGTGAAGTTTGTGCATTGAAAATTACGACTGAGAAGGTGCTCAGGAAGCTTAATGGTCTGAGGGTGGATAAATCTGCTGGACCTGATGGAATGCACTCAGGTTCTGAAGGAAGTAGCTGGAGAGATTGCGGAGGCATTAACGATGAACTTTCAAGAATGGATAGATTCTGGCATTGTAACAGATGACTGTAAAACTGCAAATGTTACTCTGCTATTTAAGAAGGGTAGGAGGCAGCAGAAAGGAAACTATAGATCTGTTAGCCTGATATCAGTGGTAAGAAAGTTGTTGGAATCGACTGTTAGGAATGAGATTATGGAGTATCTGGAGGCACATGACAGGATAGGAAACCATGCTGGCTTTGGCCTGAAAGGAAAATCCTGCCTGACAAACCTTCTTTAATTCTTTGAGGAAATTACAAGCAGGGTAGACAAAGGAGATGCAGTGGACGTGGTGTACTAGGGTTTTCAGAGGGCCTTTGACAAGGTGCCGCACATGAGGCTGCTTAGCAAGATAAGAGCCGATGGAATTACAGGGAAGTTACTAGTGTGGGTGGCGCATTGGCTTGTCGGCAAAAAACGGAAAGTGGGAATAAAGGATCCTATTCTGGCTGGCTGCTGGTTACCAGTGGAGTTCCATGGGGGTCGGTGCTGGGACCGCTGCTTTTTACGATGTACGTCAATGATTTGGACTATGGTATTAATGGATTTGTGGCTAAATTTGCCGGTGATACAAAGATAAGTGGAGGAGCGGGTAGTGTTGAGGAAACAGCCTGCAGAGTGATTTGGGTAGTTTAGGGAAATGGACAAAGTGGCAAATGAAATACAATGTTGTAAAGTGTACGGTCATGAACTTTGGTGGAAGAAATAAACAGGCAGACTATTATTTAGATGGGGAGAAAATTCAAAATGCAGAGATGCAAACGGACTTGGGGGTGCTTGTGCAGGATACCCTAAAGGTTAACCTCCAGGTTGAGTCAGTGGTGAAGAAGGTGAATGCAATGTTGGCATTCATTTCTAGAGGTATGGAATATAAGAGCAGGGATGTATTGAGGCTCTATAAGACACTCGTGAGACCACACTTGGAGTATTGTGGGCAGTTTTGGACTCCTTATTTTAGAAAGGATATACTGACATTGGAAAGGGTTCAGAGAAGATTCACGAGAATGATTGCAGGAATGAAGGGGTTACCATATGAGGAACGTCTGGCAGTTCTTGGGCTGTATTCTCTGGAGTTCAGGAGAATGAGAGGGGATCTCATAGAAACATTCCAAATGTTAAAGGGCCTGAACAGATTAGATACGACAAAGTTATTTCCCATGGTAGGGGAGTCCAGGACAAGAGGGCATGACTTCAGGATTGAAGGATGTCCATTTGGAACTGAGATGCAGAGAAATTACTTTAGTCATGGTGGTAAACCTGTGGAATTTGTTGCATTGAGTAGCTGTGGAGGCCAAGTCATTGGGTGTATTTAAGGCAGAGATAGGTTCTTGATTAGCCAGGGCATCAAAGGGTATGGGGTGAAAGCAGGGGAGTGGGGATGACTGGAAGAATTGAATCAGCCCATGATTGAATGGCAGAACAGACTCAATGGGCAGAATGGCCTACTTCTGCTCCTATGTCTTGTGGACTCCCCTGACAACGCACCGATTTCCTGCAGGGACACCAATCTTCAATTCGCCTGTCTCCAGAGCCATGAGATCTCAGTCCTCCAAAGGCAATCTGAGCTCTTTGGCCGAGCCCTTGGCATGCTGAACAACAGCCAGTTATGAAACCCTGACAGCGGGTCCCATTCCCATAAAGAACCGTAGTCAGCATGTAACTCCAGGTCAGGATCTTCAAAAGAACTTTGAAAGGGAAAATAGAGAGATTAAAGATGGAAATAGAGCTGTTTCTGAAGATTCAAGTAAAGGAGTTGCTGTTAGGCACCAGTAAACCTCCTAAGCTCCTCCTTGTGTCAGTAAGTAAATAAACACACTTCAGTGAGTACAGACTGAGCCATCAAACTCCTCATACATTAACCCTTTCATTCCCACAATAATTCTCGTGAACCTCCTGTGGACCCTCCCCAATGTCAGCACATCCTTTCTTAAGGCTCAACACTGTTCACAATTCTCCAGATGCAGTCTGACCACTGCCTTATAAAGCCTCAGCGATACATCCCTGTTTTTGTATTCTAATCCTCTCAAAATTAATTCTAACATTGCATTTGTTAGAGTAGCCATAATCTTGAATGGTGGAAAATTCTTAAAGGGCAGGAGGGGTGATGCCTGCTATTTCCTGTACTTTGTGTATAGTGTGATCTATGGTCATAAGGTGTAGGAGCAGAATTTAGGCTATTTGGCCCATTAAATCCACCCAACCATTCCATAATGGCTGACTTATTATCCCTGTCAACCCCATTCTCCTGCCTATCATAACCTTTGATGCCCTGACTAATCAAGAACCTATCAGCCTCTGCTTTTAATGCACCCAGTGACGTAGCCTCAACAGATATATGTGGCAATGAATTCCACAGATTCACCATCGTCTGGCTAAATAAATTCCTCTTCTAAAGCGATATCCTTCTATTCTCAGGTTGTGCCCTCTGGTTCTGGACTCCCTCACTCTAGGAAACTTCCCCTCCACCTCGACGCCATCTTGGCCTTTCAATGATAGGTTTCCTCCCTCATTTTCCTAAACTCATGTTAACCCCTTCATTCCTGGAATCATTCTAGTGAACCTCCTCCAATATCAGCACATCTATTCTTAGCTAAGGGGCCCAGAGCTGCTTGCAGCACACCAAGTGGGGTCTGATCAATGTCTATAAAGTCTCAGCATTAAATCCTTGTTTTTAATATATTAGTCCTCACAAAATGAATATTAACATTGCATTTGTCTTCATCACCACTAACTCGACTTGCAAGTTAACTTTCAATCAGATTTCACACCCCTCCTCCCCCACCCCTGCCTGGAACTCCAGTGAGTACAGGCCCAGGGCCTTCAAATGCTGCTTGTCTGTCTCCTTTAACTGTCCCTATTTTGGTTGCAGGTCCTGATTTTGACCCTCCGGGCAGCGTTTCCTAACGTGATCCGTTTCTGCTGCTGTGCCTCCATGATCTACCTGGGCTACTGCTTCTGTGGCTGGATCGTGCTGGGACCTTATCACAAGAAGGTGTGGGGACACAAGCAAGGGCGATGCAGCCCCTGGCGGACCAAGTTTGGGGAGACTGCAGAGCAGATAGTTCCATAGTGTCCTGGTTACTCAGGATTAGCTTGATTTGCCACATGTATGGGGGGAATATAGGAAATGTGTCATTTGTGTTAATGACCAACACAGTCCAAGGGTTGTGTGGAGGCATGCTCCTACTGCCAACATAGCATGCCCGCAACTCACTAACCCCAACTACTGTATACGTATTTGGAATGCGGGAGAAAAAGTTCTCCCCGTGACTGCATGGGTTTCCTCCAGATACTCTGGTTCCTTCCCACATTTCAAAGACACTAGTGTTTGTGAATTGTGGCCATGCTGTCTGCAGGCACCAGAAGCATGGGAGGATGCTTGTGGGCTGTCCCCAGCACATCCTTGGACTATTGGTCTTTGACACAAACATTGAAACATCCAGTGAAATACAATGTACATGTAACAAAGCTAATGCCTTTTAACCCCGCCCCCCCCCCCACCACCACCATCACCACCACCACCCTGAGGCCAGCTGCCCCCTCTGGCCAGATTAGTCCCTCAGACATGAGGTTTTCCAATGCTAGAAATCCAGAACAACATACAGATTGCTGGTGGAACTCAGTAGGTCGGGCACATTCATGGAAAAGGGTAAACAGTTGGCATTTTGGGCCAAGACCCTTAATTATCCCATGTTTGAGGTTCCTTCTTCAGCCCTTTACCTCTTCCACCTATCACTTCCATCTTCTCACTTAATTCCCATCACTTAGCCTGTCATCCTTCCCTCTTCTCCCCACCAGCCCCCTCCCACCACCTTATTCTGACCTCTTTCCCCCTTCCTTTCCAGACCTGAAGTGTCCTGGCCTGAAATGTCGACTGTTTATTCATCTCCATAGAAGCCTGTTGAGTTCTTCCATTTTGTGTGTTACTCGGGATTTCCAGCATGGTGTCTGAGTATCACAGCCTTCAGCACATCTAGTCCATGTTGATTCCCATTGATTTGCACCCAGACCATAACCTGCCATAATCTCCATGCAAACAATACGTGGCAAAGGCAGAGTCACTGAAAGAGAGTCTGCAGGCTGTGGAGTTGGTCAGTGAGGCAAGCGAAGCCACCCATGTCACTCCAGGAGCCCAATGCAAGAACTCTTCCCGAACCTGGCAGCAGGGGAGATAAGACCACCTGTTTCCCCTTAAGTGTTTCAACTTTTACCTTTAACCCATGACCTCTAGTTCTAGTCACATCCAACCTCAGTTTAAAAATTTTAAAAAGCTTGCTTTCATTTACCCCAACTTGTTCATTTGGCTATGTGCCATGTCATGACATGAGTGATCATTATCTTTGAACAAACAAGAAAATCTGCAGATGCTGGAAATCCGAGCAACACACAATACTGGAGGAATTTGGCAGGCCAGGCAGCACCTAGGAAAAGAGTACAGTGGATGTTTCGGGCTGAGACCCTTCAGTAGAACTGGAGGGGAAAATGCTGAGGAGTAGATTTAAAAGGTGGGGAGAGGAAGAAACACCAGGTGATGGGTGGTGAAATCTGGAGGGGGAGGGATGAAGTGAAAACCGGGAAGTTGATTGGTGAAAGAGACAAGGCCATGGAAGAAAGAAAAGGGGGAGGAGCACCAGAGGAAGGTGATTGGATGGGCAAGGGGATAGGTGAGAGGGAAAAGGATGAGAAATGAGGGAGGGTGGAGGGGCATTACTGGAAGTTGAGATGTTCCTGCCATCAGGTTGGAGGCTAACGGACGGAATATAAGGTATTTTTCCTTCAACGTAAGTGTGGCTTCATCACGGCAGTGGAGGCAGCCATGGATAAGCATATCGGAATGGGACTGGGAAGTGGAATTAAAATGGGTGGTCACTGGGAGATCCTGCTTTTTCTGGTGGACGGGGCATGGGTGCTCAGTGAAGTGGTCTCCCAATCTTCGTTGGGTCTCGCCAATAAACAGGAGGCCACATTGGACACGGTAAATGACCCCAGCAGACTCTCAAGTGAAAGGTTGCCTCAACTGGAAGGACTGTTTGGGGCCCTGAATGTTAGTGAGGGAGGAGGGTTAGGGGCAGATTGTTCTGCTTGCGAGGATAAGTGCTAGGAAGGAGATCAGTGGAGAGGGACAAATGGACAAGGGAGTCACGAAGGGAGTGATCCCTGTGGAAGGTAAAGTGGGGGGGGGGGGGAGGAATGGTGTGCTTGGTGGTGGGATCCTGTTGCAGATGGCAGAAATTTCAGAATTGTGCTGGACATGGAGGCAAGTGGCCTTGGCAAATTGCTAGACATATCTCCATCCATTACCCTATCTATATCCTTCATAGTTTTATATACCTCTATCGAATCTCCCCTTATTCTCCTGTGCTCTTTGGAATAAAGTCCAAACGTATTCGTTATTTCCCTGTAACTTGTGTCTTCCAGTTCTGGCAACATCCTTGCAAATTTTCTCTACCCTCTTTCAGTCTAGTCTTTCCAGTAGTGACATCTGCACAATCTCATGTTCATGATCCAACAGCTCAGTTTTTTTGTTTCATTCCTCATGTTGATGAACAATTTGAAAATGTGTCAGTCATCTTTAATGATCTGCTTGGACAATTTGGGAATGATTCTATGCCTGTTTCTTTCTCTAGTTTCGATCGTTGAACATGGTGTTGGAGTGCCTCTTTTCTCTCATGAATGGCGACGACATGTTCTCGACCTTCGCTTCAATGCCGGACAAGAGCTACCTGGTCTGGCTGTTCAGCCGGCTTTATTTGTACTCCTTCATCAGCCTCTTCATTTACATGGTGCTGAGTCTCTTCATCGCCCTCATCACTGACACCTACGAAACCATTAAAGTGAGGAGCTGGGGCCACCTGCCCACAGATGGAATTTGTGGTTGTCTGACAAATGCTCCCAGATGAGAGAGTCCAGAGGAGGTTCAGGAGAATAATCCCAGAAATGAAAGGGTTAACCAGAGCATTTGATGACTCTGGGCTGTACTTGCTGGAGTGTAGAAGAACGAAGGGGTGGGGGATCTCATTGAATGGCCTAGATAGAGTGGGCTTGGAGAGGATGTTTCCGATAGTGGGGCTGTCTAGGACCAGAGGGCACAGCCTCAGTAGAAGAACAGGAGAAATTTCATTAGCCAGAGTGGTGAATCTGTGGGATTCATTACTATAAACAGCTGTGAAGGCAGTCATCGGGTATATTTACTGATAGGTTGTTGATTAGTCAGGGTGTCAGAGGTTAAGGGGAGAATACAGAATGGGGTTGAGTATAATATTCCATGATGGGGAGGCAGAGCAGACTTGATGGGCTGAATGGCCTAATCCTGCTCCTATGTCTTGTGATCAAACTCCTTGCATATAGCTGCAGGAAGAGAGCACTGATCGGTGGCACCGTACATGGATGGCCACACTACTAGCCCCTGTGCTCAAGTGGCAAAATCAGCATTTCAAGCAACATCTGTGCTGGGAAGGAATTGATATTTCACATTGGGACCCTTCAGAGGATTCCCTCTGGTTTTGGAGAAAGGGGTGGGGTGGGGTGAAGAGGCCACTGCTTTGTTCGGTACATACCCAGGCGCACAACGTTTCTGTTCTGTTCTTTGCTTCAGCTTTACCAGCAGAACGGGTTTCCACAGACAGACCTGCACATGTTCGTAGCAGAGTGTAAAGACTTGCCGGAGTCTGGGAGGTACCGAGTGGAAGAGGAGGTTCCTTTCTCCCTCTACTGCTGTTGCAACAGGTGAGTGCGGGAAAGGTGGCCGTCGGGTCCAAATGCTAGCCTGTGAAAGGTGAAACTGAAACAGTAAATGTTAGAAACACTCATAATGAGACAGAATCAGGATTGGGTTTAAAGTCACCAGTAGTGTTGTAATGGCAGTAGTTCAATGCCATAGGTTTAAAAACTATAGATTACAATCAGATATCCCTTTCCAATCCTGTGCAGTGGACCCTTATTACCAGGTGGTGATGCAGCTAGTTAGAATGCTCTCCATTTTTAAAATTTGCAAGTGTCTTTGGTGTGACATACCAAGTCTCCCAAACCCTTAATGAAATATAGCTGCTGTCGTGCCGCTGTTGCAGTTGCGTTGATGTGTTGGGCCCAGGACAGATCCTCAGATGTTGACTGTCGACTGGTGACACCCTGATGAGGAGAGGGCTGGACTGCCAGCACCTTTCTCCCAGGGCGGAGGAGGTTAACAGAGGGTGTAACTTGGAACAGTACAACACAGGCCCTTTGGCCCAAATGTTGTACTGATCTTTTAATCTACTCCAAGATCAATCTACCCTTCCCTCCAATGTAACTATCATTCATGTGCCTCTCGTCTCTTAAATGGCCCTAATATTCAAAGTACATGCGTCGCCATCTACAACCCTGAGATGCATTTTCTTGCAGGCATTCACAGTAATATTTTAGATAAATAAATTGGGCCTGCCTCTACTACAATTGCCCCTGGCAGCATGTCCCGGGCACGTACATACTTCTAACATCCCCTATACTTCCCTCCAATCATAAAATTGTGGTTCCTCGTATTAGCGGTTTCCACCTTTTTGTGGGGGATGGGTGTGGGGAGATTCTATGGGTGTCCACTTAATCTATGCCTCCTGTACACCTCTATCAAGTGACTTCTCATCCACCTTCCCTCTAAAGAGAAAAGCTCTAGCTCTCTGAACCTATCCTCGGAGACGTGCTCTGTAATCCAGGCAGCATCTTGGTAATTCTCCTCTGTGCCCTCTCTAAAGCTGCCACATCCTTCCTATGAGGGGACCAGAACTGAACACAATATGCAGATTAAGGTGATTGGCTTTTCTGTTCTGATATTCCTGGTTGACCTTTCTAGACCTAATGCATTAGAAAGGGGTCAATGGATGTCAAATATTAACTAAATGCAAGTACTTGCTCCCATGCTCCTACACCCATTCCAGCCTGAGTCAATTGATCTGTTAGGGCACAGTTACAGGGATGGGGACAACTGCCCACAGAAGCTGTTGGTTCAAGTTGCTGATACTTTCAGAGACGTCACTGGAATTCTGAGAGTTGTAGATTAGACTAATTCATATTGGACCTTCTGTTAGTCATAGTCATACTTTATTGATCCTGAGGGAAATTGGTTTTCGTTACAGTTGCACCAACCAAGAATGGAGTATAAATATAGCAATATAAAACCATAAATAATTAGTAATATGTAAATTATGCTGGGAAATAAGTCCAGGACCAGCCTACTGGCTCAGGGTGTCTGACCCTCCAAGGGAGGAGTTGTAAAGTTTGATGGCCACAGGCAGGAATGACTTCCTATGACGCTTTGTGCTACATCTCGGTGGAATGAGTCTCTGGCTGAACGTACTCCTGTGCCCACCCAGTACGTTGTGTAGTGGATGGGAGACATTGTCCAAGATGGCATGCAACTTGGACAGCATCCTCTTTTCAGAAACCACCGTGAGAGAGTCCAGTTCCTTTGTGTTTTCACCCAGTCTTGCTGGTTGGTGGGTTTGGGGTTTGTTCTTGTTGCTGTTCTCTTCATGTGGGTGATCTGTTGGCTTTTGTGCAAGTTGTTGGGGGGGGGGTTCGGTGTTTATTTTGCAGGGGGATTGGTGCCTTTCAATTACTTCTATGGCTATCTGGAGAAGACATCTCAGTTGTATTTTGCATACATTGATAAAATGAACCTTTAGGAAGGAAATGGCGGGGGGGCGGGATGGTGTGGAGAGCAGCTACTTGCTACTGAATAAATTTGATTGCAGATTTGGGTGCCACAGTAGCATAGTGGTTAGCACAGCTTGGGGTGTTGAGTTCAATTCCTGCTGCTATCTTTAAGGGGTTTGTATATCCTCCCTGTGAACACGCGTGTTTCCTCTGGCTAATGTTTGAGATCAGTTTTTCCCCCTCCTACATGAGCTGATGAGCCCCATCTGCCCAAAATGACTGGTTTTAAGGTATCAGTAATCTGCCTTTGCAACTTCTCCTGTCAGTAGAAACAGTTCTGTTGGGCTTGGATACTAAGCCACATGTGAAGGAGAGGAGTCGTACTTGGTTGTCAGAGGCTATTTGAGATGAATGCCATTGAGAGCATTTAATAGGTAGTAGGAGTTTATCCCCACTATTGCCCACACTTGCCTCCCTTCCCCACTGGCTATGATGACTTTAAGGAACCCCTGGTACACCTAGGCCTGGGAAATAGGCTGCTTCTGCCTGCTGCTCTCTCAGACCCACTGGTAAATGATGTCTACCTGTTCAACGTTAGTTTGACAACTTGTGGTGTATCACGGGGCTTGTATCCTTTTCCCTTTTTGTTTTACAGGTTGAAGTTAAAGACATAGAAACCTGACATTCTGAATCTGTGCAGGAGAGAAACTCTGACAATGGGTGAAGTGAATGGTGGGGGGGGGGGAATAAATTATCTGTTTTTATATTCACTTCGGTTGGATATGTGACTTGTTCCTAAGCTGCAAAAGGCCCTTGGACTAAGGTGACCACATCCCCCTCTGTTCTGAAGGAATTGGCTGTGCCGTTAACCAGTCCAGACCAGGACAGGTAGTGTACATATCCAGGACTGTGACTTCAACTGAAGTTGTCTCAAGGTCACTTGGCCTTGTGTCATCTTTAACCTCGAGCATTTGGACCAGAATCCTTTAACTTTATGGCACTGGAGAAGAAAACAGAAGTCTGGATGAGGGGCTTTTGAGCTTGCTGAATGGGCTGAAGGGTATTATACACTGTGACCATGAGGAAAAACACTCTTTGTAACTAGAATAAACCACTGTGTGTTTGAGTTTGAAAACCTTAGTCCTTGTGTAAACCACAATAAACGCTGGAAATTGCTGGTATTGGGGTCGGTCTCTGCTAACTCCGTTGTGTATTTCTGCTCACTGTCTGTGTTCCTTTCTGTTGGCACTGGGGACTGAAGGGCACAAGTTGAACGTCACTTTAGTTGGTTGGATTACTCAAAGGTGTCCCTGAATTCTGGTGATAAGGAAACACTCCACTGGACTGGATATTTGTCTCTGAATTGTAAAATTGTCTATAATTCAAGTATTTGTTTTTAACTTAAGAACCATGTATAATTGAGAATTAATCTGTACTGAAAAATTTGACAACAGACCAGGGATGTTGTAAATTAAGCCTGAGAGGCTTGTCTTTTGGAAGAAAAATAAATCTCTCGCCATTTGGTCTAAATTGTCTCCCTCATTCATTCTATAGGGTGGTTAATACAGCATATGGTGTGTTGGCCTCCTTTAGTTGGGGACTTGAGTTGAAGAGCAATGAGGTAATGTTGCATCTCAATAAACCCTGTTGGACCACATTTGTCTGCCTGGATTAGAGCACGTCTTGAGGATTGGTTGAGCGAGCTAGGGCTTCACTCTGCGGGGATGTCACACCTTTTTCGAAGAACTATTCTTTTATCCTGAGGTTGCTCTGTTCTACAACACTCCCCAGGGCCCTGCCATTTACCATTTCCTGGTCTGGTATTAAAGGGTTTAGGCAGAAGTCAGACCATACACCAGCATGGGTGAGTGAGCTAGTCTTTGTTGACCATACAATCTACGTTTGTAGGAACAGGCTGATCTTTGTACATGGCCGGGTATGTACAAGGACAATGGACAGAGTGCAGATTCTTGGGGAAAGCTCCCTCTGTCAGGCTGGCCTGGGTCTCCATGTGCTGCTGTTCCTGGTCTTTGGCCTGATGGGTTCGAGCCAGCAGAGATGTTTATTAAAAGTCTCCATTCTTTGAGCGATTTAAATTTGCATTTATAAGTCCCCACTAAAGACTGCTAGCAAACAGAATAATTAACCCCTGACACACAATCTCAGTTCAAGAGAATGAACGAAAACTGATTTCATGCATATTTCATCTTTGCTTCGCAATGATTATTCTGACAAATATTAGAATTCCAAACATTTCAGGCCAACAATATGTGTTTATGCCTCCGATGTTAATCTCATGATATGAATGAACTCATGCCAGCCTGCTCTTGCTGATCCATGTTAATGTTAACATTTGGAGCTCCCGTCTTTGGTTCTGAATGTAAAGGGAGCATTCAGAGTCTGGAGGTCCTGTACTCATCTACAAACATACCCACTGTCTGCAGCCCAAGAAAATATTTGGTCGCTGTCAATATACAAAGGAAAATGAAGACTGAGACTGGCTTTTAATGGAAATGAGAAATCAGCCTTTAGCTCCTGAGGAGGAAAAAAAATTTGAAGGCTTCTTTGTTCAAAGATAAATATGCCTGAAGAGGCTTTATTCTCCAGTAAGTCATTTTGAGCATTTGAAATATATGATTGTTTTGCCTACTTTAATTTGGCCATTGTCAGTGATTCGGCTGCCCACATCCAAAAAGTTTCCTTTCAGGCAGTTTCTCGGGATGTGGGATTCACTGGGTTGTCATGTAAGCCCTTCTAGGAATTGATATACTGCAGATGCTGAAAATCTGAAATAAAGTTCAGAGTATATTTATAGATAGATAGACATACTTTATTGATCCCGAGGGAAATTGGGTTCCATTACAGCCGCACCAACCAAGAATAGAGCATAAATATAGCAATACAGAAACCACAAACAATCAAACAACAAAATGCAAACTATGCCAGATGGAAAATAAGTCCAGGACCAGCCTATTGTCTCAGGGTGTCTGACCCTCCACGGGAGGAGCTGCAAAGTTCGATGGCCACAGGCATTTATTATCTAAATATATATTTGGCAGCATTTACAATACTGAGATTCATTTTCTAGTGGGCATTCACAGTAGAACAAAGAAATAGAATCAATGAAAAATTACACACACAAAAACTGATACTTAGTGTGCAAAAGACAAACTGTGCAAATATGTGAAAACAATAATTAATAATGCTGAGAACATAAGTTGTAGAGTCCTTGAAAGTGAGTCCATAGGTTGTGAAATCAGTTCAGCATTGAGATGAGTGAAGTTATCCACACTGGTTCAGGAGCCTGATCATTAAGGGATAATGACTGTTCCAGAGCCTGGTGGTATAGGACCCAAGTATCCTGTACCTCCTCCCTGATGGGGATGGTGGGGGACCTTGATGGTGCATGCTGCTTTCCAGTGACACTGCTCCATCTAGCTGTGCTCAATGGTTGGGAGGGTTTTGCCTCTGGACTGAGCCGTGCAGATTTTTCCATTCCAGGGCATTGGTGTTCAGGACCTTCACTGAGGGTGCTGACCTGGGCACTGGCTAGGGAGAAGATGACCATTCAAAAAAAAAGGCTAGGTTTGTCAGTCAAGCTTAGCCTACGAGGACTCTCATTTCACATCGCTGGCCTTGGATTGAGAGATGGTATTTTTAACAAGTCAGCTGTTGGCTGATTTACGTAACTAGAGAGCCTCAAACCTGTTATTAGATTATCGCCACATCCTGACTCCGCCTCTCCGTCCTGGGCTCAGCCCTGAGTAATCTACCCTGAAATAAAACCTGGGACTGCCAGCTGGACACAGTATGTCATATCCAGATTTGTTGGTTGTCTGTCGTATCCAACGATGACAGGAGGGTTTTAAAGTGGAAAAGCCGTTGCCCTGGGGGTAGTTCCGCTAGTCGTGGAACATTGGAGCACAGAAAGGAGCCTTTTAGCCCACCTAGTCTGTGCTGAGCCATTAACTACCGAGTCACATCAACCTGTATCTGGATCATAGCTCTCCATGTGCCTCCCGCCCATATACCTACCCAAACTTCTCTGAAATGTTGAAATCGACCCCACATCCATCGCTTCTGGCAGCTCATTTCACACCGTCACCACACTCTGAAGAAATTCTCCCTCATGTTCCCCTTAAAAAATTCTACCTTTCACCCTTAACCCATGACCTCTAGGTGTATTCTCACCCAACCTCAGTGGAAAAAGCCTATCTCTATCTCTCATAATTTTGTATATCTCTATCAAATCTCCTTCAGTCCTCTACGTTCCAGGGAATAAAGTCCTAACCTGTTCAATCTTTCCCTATAACTCAGGTCCTCAAGCCTAAGCAACATCCTTATGAATTTTCCCTGCGCTCTTTCAATTTTATTTACCTCTTTCCTGTAAGTAGGTGACCAAAAACTGGGCACAATACTCCAAATTAAGCCTCACCAACATCGTATACACCTTCAACAGAACATCCCATCTCCTGTACTGAAAACATTGATTTATGAAGGCTAATGAGTCAAAAGAGGAGAGTAGATATGAAAAGATGTTTTCCATGGTGGGAGTGTCTAGGACAAGAGGGCACAGCCTCAGGATAGAAGGGCGCCCTTTCAAAACAGAAATGCAGTGAAATTTCTTTAGCCAAAGGGTGATGAATTTGTGGAATTTGTTGCCACGAGCGGCTGTGGAGGCCAGGTCATTGGGTGTATTTAAGGCAGAGATTGATAGGTTCTTGATTGGACATGGCATCAAAGGTTACGGGGAGAAGGCCAGGAACTGGGGTTGAGGAGCAGAAGAAAAAAAGGATCAGCCATGATTGAATGGTGGAGCAGACTCGATGGGCCAGATGGCCTAATTCTGCTCCAATGTTTTATGGACTTCTATCTCTTTCACCTATCAACTTCATAGCTCTTTGCTTCATCCCTCCCCCTCCAAGTTTCACCTATTGCCTGGCATTTCTCTCTCCCCTCCCCCCCACATTTCAAATCTACTCCTCAGCTTTTTTTCCTCTAGTCCTGCTGAAGGGTTTTGGCGCAAAATGTCGACTGTGCTTTTTTCCATAGATGCTGTCTGGCCTGCTGAGTTCTTCCAGCATTTTGTGTGTATTACAGCCTTACCTTTCTTGCAATTGTCTTTACAAATTTGCTCCCCTAAATCCCACAGACTATTGGTTGGCCTGTAATATAACCCCATTAACCTGATTATATCTTTCTTATTCCTCACTTACACCCATAAAGCCTCACTGGATGGCCTCTCCAGTTTGTCTTGACTGAGCATTGCCGTGACATTTTCCCTGACTAGTAATACCACCCCACTCCCTCTGGACCTTGAAAATCCCTCCCTTAGTATCACCTTTCCCATTGTGTGACCCTCCCCTGGTGTTGCCTCCCAATAATGAGATTCTCCCTCAGTACCGCCTCTCTCACAGTGCAACACATCCTCAGTATCACCTCTCCCATAGTGTGATCCTCTTTTAGTACCAACTATCCCACCGTGTGACCCCCCCCGCCAGTACCACCCCTCCCACTGTGTGACCCTCCCTCAGTACCAACCCTCCCACAGTGTGACTCCCGCTCAGTACCACCCCTCCCAGTCTGACCCTCCCTCGGTTCCACCCCTCCGACAGTCTGACCCTCCCTCAGCACCACCCCCCCCACAGTGTGACCCTCCCTCAGTACCACCCCTCCCAGTCTGACCCTCCCTCAGTACCACCCCTCCCACAGTGTGACCCTCCCTCAGTATCACCCCTCCCACAGTGTGACCCTCCCTCAGTACCATCCCTCCCACAGTGTGACCCTCCCTCAGTACCACCCCTCCCACAGTGTGACCCTCCCTCAGTATCACCCCTCCCACAGTGTGACCCTCCCTCAGTACCATCCCTCCCACAGTGTGACCCTCCCTCAGTACCACCCCTCCCACAGTGAGACCCCACTCAGTACCACCCCTCCCACAATGTGACCCTCCCTCAGTACCACCTGTCCCATTGTGTGACCCTCCCCTGGTGTTGTTCTCCCTCCCACCCCACAGTGAAATCCTCCCTCAGTACTGCCTCTCCCACAGTGTGACACTCCATCAGTATCACCTCTCCCATCGTGTGACCCTCCCTCAGTACTCACCATGACAACAGCCTTCCTCTATCCTACATGTGCTGTTATAGGAACACCGTCTAATTTTTTTTTTCAAACTGGCAAACAAATTATTGAATTCAAGGGCCATGAGATAACGTTGCAGCTCTATGAAACCCTGGCTAGACCACACTTGGAATGTTGTGCTCAGTTGTGGTCACCTCATTATAGGACAGATGTGGCAGCGTTAGAGATGGTGTAGAGGAGATTTACCTGGATAATGCCTGGATTAAAGGGCACGACTTATGATTAGATAGATGTGTACAAGATGATAAGAGGCATTGATTGAGTGGACAGCCAGAGACTTTTTCCCCAGGGTGGAAATGGTTAATATGAGGGAGCATAATTTGAAGGTGCTTGAGTAAAAATATGGGGTGGATGTTTGTGGTAGGTTTTATTTATACAGAGAGTGGTGGGCGTGTGGACCATTCTGTCAGGGTGGTGGTAGAGGCAGATACATGAGGGATATTTTAAAAACTCTTAGATAGGCACATGGACGATAGAAAAGTGGAGGCTATGTAGGAGGGAAGGATTAGATTGACCTTAGAGTAGGTTAAAGGTTGGCTGAAGGGCCTGTACTGTGATGTAATGTTCTATTTTCTAGGACTCTGATGTCAGAATGCGGTTTCTGGATTTCAGTTCAGTGTCCAACACTATTGTCCCACAGACCTTGGTGAAGAAACTCCTACTCCTTGGTCTAAATACACCACTGTGCAACTGGGTGTTAGACTTCCTAACAAACAGATCTCAGATGGTCAGGAGGCACAACCACTTCTCCTTCCCCATAATCCTCAACATCTCGACATGGGTGCCCCCCAGGACTGTGTGCCGAGCCCATTGCTGTGCACTCTGCTCACACATGACTGCATGGCCAAACACCCAAGTAATCCCATAGTCATGTTGGCCAATGGCATGATAGTGGAGGGACTAACCAACAATGACAATGAGATGAGGTGGAAGACCTTGAGGCCTGATGCCAGGCAAAGGGCCCTTTCCCAAACACAAGAGATTCTGCAGATGCTGGAAATCCAGAGCAAAGCACACAAACTGGGGACTCAGCAGGTCAGCCAGCATCTATAGAAATGAACAAAGAATTGACATACCGGGCCAAGATCTTTCTTCAGGACTGGAAAGGAAGGGGGAAGATGCCAGAATAAAAAGCTGGGAGGAGGAGGAGGAGGACGAGGATAGATAGAAAGTGATAGGTGAAGTCAGCTGGGTTGGGAAAGGTAAAGGGCTGGAGAAGAAGGAATCTGATAGGAGAGGAGAGTGGACCGTGGGAGAAAGGGAAGGAGGAGCGGCACTGGGGAGAGGTGATGGACATGTAGGCAAAATTGTCAGAAGGCGAAATCGATGTTCATACCATCAGGTTGGAAGCAACCATGTCGTAATATGAGATGTTGATCCTCCAACCTGAGAGTTGCGTCATCGTGGCAAAAGAGGAAGTCATGGACTGATATGTCTGGATTAACAGTTATTTTATTCTCCTTTACAATGTGTACTGGAAATGACATTAAATAATCTTGAACATTTCTATGTTCTATGAACCAAAGTTCAGTAAGTACTGGAACTGTTCCACAGATGTGTATTTTGCACAGGTAGGGTCCAATCCTGGTTTGGGAAATGAACACATTATTTACTGAATCTGGTTGGATATCCTTGGGATAAGCAAGGTGCAGTCGAAAGTGATTCCCGTGTCGGATATCTGCAGTGTGTTGCAAGCCGAGCTTCAGTTACATGACTTGCTGTGCTGTGCACCGTTCCATCCCACTGGGGAACAGCTCCGGTCTCACAGCTGGGGAACGTCACTGGAGGTTCAGCTGCTCGGGAGATGGGTGTGTGTGGCTAATTGCACCATTTGCCAGTCAGAAGAACACACGTGCCTGTCAGTGACTTCTGTCCATGGGGATCACACCGGCCATGTTGTCTCGATTTCAAACCACATTCTTCCTCGTATTTTGGAACGTCGAACACAGTACAGCACAGGAATCGTGCGTTTTTTATATTCACAATGCTTCACACCAAAAACCTACAAACAATACTTAAGAATATATAAAAAACATGATTTAGAATTTCAAATTAAAATATTGTTATTACATTCTCAGAATAAGAATCAGGTTTAATATCATATGTCATAAAAATTGTTGCTTTTTATATAGCTTTTATTGACCTGTGCAGACACCCCTCCAAACCAGACACATTCAAGTCCCGGAGGAGCCTAAGGAACAGGCCCTGCAGCCTATCATGTCTGTGATGATCATGATATCATATTGGACTGCACATGTACATGGTCCATGTCCCTCCATTCCCTACCTGTTGATGTGACTGTCTTAAAAACCTCTTGAATATTGCTATTATATCTTCTTTCACCACTTCACACCTTGGCCCCAACTATACTGTACATTCTAGGCACCTACACTCCTTGTGAAAGTGAATGGTCTTGTTAAATCCGTATAAACTTCCCCCTTACCTCTCACCTTAAACCCATGCCCTCTCATATTTGACACCTCTACCCTGCAATAAAACACTACCTATCTACCACCTATAAAAGTTGCTGGTGAACGCAGCAGGCCAGGCAGCATCTCTAGGAAGGGGTGCAGTCGACGTTTCAGGCCGAGACACTTCGTCAGGACTAACTGAAGGAAGAGTGAGTAAGGGATTTGAAAGTTGGAGGGGGAGGGGGAGATCGAAAATGATAGGAGAAGACAGGAGGGGGAGGGATGGAGCCAAGAGCTGGACAGGTGATTGGCAAAAGGGATACGAGAGGATCATGGGACAGGAGGTCTAGGAAGAAAGACAAGGGGGGGGGAGCCCAGAGGATGGGCAAGGGGTATATTCAGAGGGACAGAGGGAGAAAAAGGAGAGAGAGAGAAAGAATGTGTGTATAAAAATAAGTAACAGATGGGGTACGAGGGGGAGGTGGGGCATTAGCGGAAGTTAGAGAAGTCGATGTTGCTTGAATTTCCAGCATCTGCAGAATTCCTGTTGTTTACCTATCTACTACCAGCAGGTTCAGGAAGAGTTATTACCCCTCAATCATCAGGTTCTTGGACTAGTGTGATAACTTTTCTCAGCTTCACTTGCCCCAACACTGAACCGTTCTCACAACCCACGACCTCCATTTCAAGGACTCTTCATTTCACATTCTCAACTTTTATCCTCTATTCCCCAACTAATGAAAGCAAGCACACGCTGTGCCTTCTTTACCATGCTGTACATACTACTTACAGGGAGCTGTGGACTTGCAGCCCAAGATCCTCCTGTGCATAAATACTTGTAAGGGTCCTACCATTTACTGCCTACTTTGCCCTTGGAGTCGACCTCCAACAATGCAACACCTCTGCCAATGTCTATGTTGTCTGCAGTTGAACCTCTGTACTAGACTGATGCACCTTGAGGGCTCAGCAGTCTCCTTTGTCTAAAATGAAGGAGTACCCCGCTTATTGTCATCCCACTGTACATATATACAACTAAACAAAACAATATTCCTCCAGACCACAGTGCAGCCACAAAGAATATATCACACTGCACATAAAACCAAAATATTACCACAAATAAGTTAAAATATAATTAAAATTGCATGTAAACAGTAACCCAAACAGTACTTTTTTTTCAGAAATTTTTCCCCATTTAGAAAGTAGTCCACGTCTTTATGCCTTCTTCCAAAGTCCATCACCGTGCACTTCTCTATACAATACTCCATTTGCCACTTCTTTACCCATTTTCCCAAGCTGTCCAAGACCTTCTGTAAACTCCCTGCTTCCTCAATGCTACCTGCCCCTCTACCTGTCTCCATATCATCTGCAAACTTGTCCACAAAACCATTAATTCTGCCATCCAAAGTATTGATATATAATTTGAAAAGAAGTAGTCCCAACACCAACCACTGCGGATTAATAAATAATAATAATAATAATAAAAAAACCTGCTTTATACCCATTCTTCAACCAGACTTCTATCCATGGTAGTATCTTTTCTGTAATGCCATGGGCGCTTATCTTGTTAAGCAACCTCATGTGTAGCATATTTGGGACTTCATCTTTGGAGACAGGCAGGTACAATAACAACTTTTAAAAGGCAGTTGGGCAGATAAATGGATTGGAAATGCTTAGAGCCAAGTTTCCCAACCATTTTTATGCCATGGACCCCGAGAGTAGGGGTTAGTATGGGCTTCTAACAATCTCTTTGACCCCCAACCATCAGGTAAGAGGTACTATAGCATTCGGACAAAGACTGTTAGGGTGGGAAACTGCATCTCCCCCCGGTCTATGAGACTACCGAATTCCCTGCCACCACCCAGTTCTTATCACGTCTGAAGTGCCAGTAACATATACTGTTTATTTTTTGACTCGTATTGTAAAAGCTCATTATCTGTTAATTTATTTGTGGTAGTATTACCTTATGTGCTGTGTGTGAGTTATATGTATTGTGTTATGCACCTTGGTCCAGAGGAATATTGTTTCATTTGGCAGTATACATGTGTACAGTTGAATGACAATAAACTTGAAATTGAACTTCACTTGGATGGGCAATTTAGTCAGCATGGATTAGTTGGGCTGAAGGGCCTGTTTCCGTGCATTATGACTCCAGGACTTCAATGATGGATATGACTCTGGCCTGTCAGTGACAATTGCATTCTGTGAATGAATAAAGAGGTAATTAGGATTTGTTTAGATTGAGGTCACATGTTTAGAGAATTGAATTGAATTGAATTGACTTTATTTCTTACATCCTTCACATACATGAGGAGTAAAAATCTTTATGTTACATCTCCGTCTAAATGTCAAGTCAAGTCAAGTCAAGTCAAGTCACTTTTTATTGTCATTTTAACCATGACTGTGGAACAATACACAATAAAAACGAGACGACGTTTTTCAGGACCAGGTGCTACATGAACAATACAAAAACTACACTGAACTACATAAAACAACACAAAGCTACACTAACAACAGGAATTCTGCAGATGCTGGAAATTCAAGCAACACACATCAAAGTTGCTGGTGAACGCAGCAGGCCAGGCAGCATCTGACGAGTGACGAAGGGTCTCGGCCTGAAACGTCGACTGTACCTCTTCCTAGAGATGCTGCCTGGCCTGCTGCGTTCACCAGCAACTTTGATGTGTGTTGACAAAACTACACTAGACTACAGACCTACCCAGAACTGCATAAAGTGCACAAAACAGTGCAGGAATTACAATAAATAATAAACAAGACAATAGGCACAGTAGAGGGCAGTAGGTTGGCGTCAGTCCAGGCTCTGGGTATTGAGGAGTCTGATGGCTTGGGGGAAGAAACTGTTACATAGTCTGGTCGTGAGCGCCCGAATGCTTCGTTGCCTTTTGCCAGATGGCAGGAAGGAGAAGAGTTTGTATGAGGGGTGCGTGGGGTCCTTCATAATGTTGTTTGCTTTACGGATGCAGCGTGTGGTGTAAATGTCTGTAATGGTGGGAAGAGAGACCCCAATGAGCTTCTCAGCTGACCTCACTATCCGCTGCAGGGTCTTGTGATCCGAGATGGTGCAATTCCCGAACCAGGCAGTGATGCAGCTGCTCAGGATGTTCTCAATACAACCTCTGTAGAATGTGGTGAGGATGCGGGGTGGGGGATGGACTTTTCTCAGCCTTCACAGAAAGTAGAGATGCTGCTGGGCTTTCTTTGCTATGGAGCTGGTGTTGAGGGACCAGGTGAGATTCTCTGCCAGGTGAACACCAAGAAATTTGGTGCTCTTAACGATCTGTACGGAGGAGTCGTCGATGTTCAGTGGAGATTGGTCGCTTCGTGTCCTCCTGAAGTCAACAACCATCTCTTTTGTTTTGTTCACATTCAGAGACAGGTTGTTGGTCTGCACCAGTCCGTTAGCTGCTGCACGTCCTCTCTGTATGCTGACTCGTCGTTTTTGCTGATGAGACCCACCACGGTCGTGTCATCGGCGAACTTGATGATGTGGTTCGAGCTGTGTGTTGCAGCACAGTCGTGGGTCAGCAGAGTGAACAGCAGTGGACTTTATGGTAATTTGTAATAAATAGTATGTACAACGGGACATTCAATATAACGTAGAAATACAATTGTGTCAGCATGAGTTAATCAGTCTGATGGCCTGGTGGAAGAAGCTGTCTCGGAGCCCGCTGGTCCTGGCTTTTACACTGCAGTACCGTTTCCCGGATGGTAGCAGCTGGAACAGTTTGTGGTTGGGGTGACTTGGGTCTCCGATGATCCTTTAGGCCCTTTTTACGAACCTATCTCTGTAAATGTCTTGAATACTGGGAAGTTCACATCCACAGATGTGCTGGGCTGTCCGTACCACTCCACAGAGTTCTGGCGATTGAGGGAAGTACAGTTCCCAGACCAGGCAGTGAAGCAGCCAGTCAGAATTCTTTTGATTGTTCCCCTGTAGAAAGTCCTTAGGATTTGGGGACTTATGCCAAATTTCTTCAACCATCTGAGACCATAAGACCATGAGACCATAAAACATAGGAGCCGAATTAGGCCATTCAGCTGATCAAGTCTGTTCCGCCATTCCATCATGGCTGATCCAGGACCCCATACACCTGCCTTCTCACATATCCTTTGATGCCCTGAGTGATCAGGAAACTATCAACTTCCACTTTAAATATACCCATTGGCTTGGCCTCCACTGCAGTCTGTGGCAGAGTATTCCACAGATTCACTACTCCCTGACTGGAAAAATTCCTCCTTACCTCTGTTCTGAAAGGTCACTGCTCAATTCTGAGGCTGTGCCCTCTAGTTCTGGATACCCCCACAATAGGAAACATTCTCTCCACATCCACCCTGCCTAGTCCTTTCAACATTTGGTAGCCCCCGTGCATTCTTCCAGTGAGTACAGGCTCAAAGCTGCCAAACACTCCTCATATGTTAACCCCTTCACTCCCAAAAACATTCTCGTGAACCTCCTCTAGATTCTCTCCAATGACAACACCCCTTTCTGAGATATGGGGCCCAAAATTGTTGATGATACTCCAAGTGCAGTCTGACTAGTGTCTTATAAAGGCTCAGCATTATCTCCTTGTTTTTATATTCTATTCCCTTCGAAATGAATGCCAACATTGCATTTGCCTTCTTTACCACAGACTCATCCTGTAAATTAACCTTCTGGAGTTTTGCACGAGGACTCCAAGTCCCTCAGCATCTCTGATGTTTGAACCTTCTCTCCATTTAAATAATAGCCCACACTATTGTTCCTTTTACAAAAATGCATTACAACAGAAATAGGGTGAAGCTCTCTCAGAAAATTGTGAGTCACCATCACTATAGAGAATTCATCACATTGTAAGGACACCGTGTGACAGATTGTAATGATCAGAATTGTACTTTGTTTCTTGGTAAGGTCACCCATGCCAAACAGGTCAAAGAGTAGAGGCCAGAACAAGAGTGGTCCACCGGTCCTCCAGGTTTGGAGGTTCAACTCAGGGCTAACAACCCTCACTGATAAAACAAAACTGTTACAGAAATAGCAATGAAGAATCCTTCTACATCTCTTTGGCCAAGGATAGACCTTAATTGTTGCCCTAAACACCAGTGGCATAACATGCACTAAGTAAGAAATCCGGGTGGAGGGGAAGAAAGTGTCCCTGAATCGTTGAGTGTGGTTGTTCAGGTTCCTGTTTCTCCTCCCCGATGGTAGTAATGAGAAGAGGGCATGACCTGGATGCTGAAGCCCTCAATGATGGATGCCTTCTCCTTGAGGCATTGCCCCTTAAAGGTGTTCTCGATGGTGCGGCAGGTTGTTTTTGGAATGAGTCTACAGATACTAATATGCAGCATGTGTATGTGTGTGTGTGTGTACGTACACTGGTATACAGCAGACAGGGAACTGGCCAGTTTCTGTGTTCACTCTGAAATTCTATGTAACTATTCAATGCTTTTCAACTTGGAAACGTTGGCCATGGTTTAAGGTGAGAGTGGGAAAATTAAAATGAGATTTACTAGGCAAATATTTTACAAAGACCATGGTGGCTGCCTGGAAAACTTGACTGGAGAGGTGATAGAAGCAGATAAAATAGCAAAGTATAAGTTGCAGGAATAGACCAGGGGTTCCCAACCTGGTGTTCACGGACTCCTCAGTTAATGGTTGAGGTTCATGGCATACAAAAGGTTGGGAACCCCTGGAATAGAAGAATAAGAGCCATGTGCTGACAGAAGGAATTAATTAAGTAGATTTGTGTCTTGGTCAGCCATGATGGGCCAAAGAGCCTCTTCCGTTTTTTATGTTCTGTTTCTATTTTCACTCTGCTCCAGAAATCTCTGCAGGGAAAGTATATTCAGTAGTTCACTAGGAGGATAAAAGATCTTTATTTTGCTGCACTGAATAATGTGCCCAAAATGAATGCTCAGTAAAGGATGTGATTTATTTTTGTTGTCATTCTGATTAGTATTCAGTAGAACAAGTCACCTGAATGAATAGTTCAGAGTCTGATGTGATCTAATGCTGATGTCAGGGGTTACGTGGGTTGCAGTTTATCCGACTGTCATCAAATGTCAGGCAGATTTTTAAATGTTTTTTGTGACTGTATATTTTCCTGCGATTGTAACTATATATACTATGTGTTGTGTACTGTGTTTCACCTTGGCCCCGGAGGACTGCTGTTTTGCTGAGCTGTATTCACATGTACGGGTGAATGACAATAGTCTTGAACTTGAACTAACACTCGTGTGTGCCGTCCATTACCCTGTGTTGCTGATTAGATTGGTCAGTCTGTTGTGAAAATGTACGACCACAGACGGTGACATGTTATTCGGACTCCACAAGCTTGTAAACGTCACTCAGCTGTGAGGTGTGACATTGGCGCTGGATACAGTCCTCATGCAGACTTATCACCACGAGGAACCTGTCAGACCCATAGAGGCAACACACATCAAAGTTGCTGGTGAACGCAGCAGGCCAGGCAGCATCTCTAGGAAGGGGTACAGTCGACATTTCAGGCTGAGACCCTTCGTCAGGACTAACTGAAAGAACAGCTAGTAAAAGATTTGAAAGTGGGGGGGGGAGATCCAAAATGATAGGAGAAGACAGGAGGGGGAGGGATGGAGCCAAGAGCTGGACAGGTGATTGACAAAAGGGATATGAGAGAATTGTGGGACAGGAGGCCCAGGGAGAAAGAAAATGGGGAGGGGGGGGGAACCCAGAGGATGGGCAAGGGTATAGTCAGAGGGACAGAGGGAGAAAAAGGAGAGAGAGAGAAAAAGAATGCGTGTATATAAATAAATAACGGATGGGGTACGAGGGGGAGGTGGGGCATTAGCGGAAGTTTGAGAAGTCAATGTTCATGCCATCAGGTTGGAGGCTACCCAGACGGAATATAAGGTGTTGTTCCTCCAACCTCAGTGTGGCTTCATCTTTACAGTAGAGGAGAACGTGGATAGACATATCAGAATGAGAATGGGAATGGGACGTGTAATTAAAATGTGTGGCCACTGGGAGATCCTGCTTTCTCTGGCGGACAGAACATAGGTATTCAGCGAAACGATCTCCCTAGGCCTCTTGTCCCATGATCCTCTCATATTCCTTTTGCCAATCAACTGTCCAGCTCTTGGCTCCATCCCTCCCCCTCCTGTCTTCTCCTATCATTTGGATCTCCCCCTCCCCCTCCCCCTCCCACTTTCAAATCTCTTACTAGCTGTTCTTTCAGTTAGTCCTGACGAAGGGTCTCAGCCCAAAACGTCGACTGTACCTCTTCCTATAGATGCTGCCTGGCCTGCTGCGTTCACCAGCAACTTTGATGTGTTTTGCTTGAATTTCCAGCATCTGCAGGTTTCCTCGTGTTTGTGTTTTTAGAGACCCAGCAGTTTTTAGAGCTGCTGATGTTACTGCTGACGTTAACCACAACGATATTTCAACTGTGAGTCCTTTTGTAATTGTCTTACCCACGTTAAAGTCATTAGAACTCTCGTCCCAAGAGAGTTTCCTAAGACAGTCACTGATCAAGATGGGGATTTGTTGACATTGAGGGCGACAAGGTGATTAAAGGAAGGTGGGACTGAGGTGAAAGGTTCTTAATGAATGGTAAAGTAGGAGGAGAGAAGGGAAGATTAAAGATTAAAGACTAAGATAATAAAACTATAAGACACGGGAGCGGAGTTAGGCTATATCACTGATCCGCCATTCCATCATAGTTGATTTATTATCTCTCTCAACTCCATTTTCCTGCTTTCCTGTAATCTTTGACACCCTGATTAATCAAGAACCTATCAACCTTCACTTTAACTATACCCAATGACTTGCCCTCCACAGCCACATGTGGTAATGAATTCCAGTTTCATCATGCTCCGGATAAAGAAATTCCTCCTCATCTCTTGAATACAAGGGATATCCCTCTATTCTAAGGCTGTGTCCTCTGGTCCTAGACTCAACCACTACAGGAAACATCCTCTCCATACCCACTCTTTCGAGGCCTTTCAATATTTGACAGGTTTCAGTGAGGTTCCCCCTCATTCCTCTAAACTGCATCGAGTACAGGCCCAGAGCCATCAAATGCTCCTCATACTTCCTCTGGATTAAATATTAGTTTTATTTGTCACTTCAAAACGTGGAGTGAAATGCGTCGTTTACGTCCACGACAAACACAGTCTGAAGACGTGCTGGGGGCAGCCCGCAAGTGTCGCCATGCTTCCGGCACGCCCACAGCTTACTAACCCTGACCTGTACGTACGTCTCGGAAGGTGGGAGGATACCAGAGCACCAGGAGGAAACGCGGTCACAGGCAGAACGTAGAAACTCCCTACAGACAGCGGTGGAAATGCTAACCGCTGCCACTGAGAGGGAGAAAGGGTGGGCGAAGGAAGGTGCTGCTGAGAGGAAAGGTTCTGTTCTGTTTCAATGTTCATTGTTGGCAGGAGTGAGATCTGGAGGGGGGGTTATCTGACCAAATGGGGTGTGACTGAGATCTGGGGGTGGCAGTTATTGAATGGGGTGGGGCTGAAATCTGGGGGCATACTTGTCTGGAAGAAAGGGGTGGAGCTTATTTCTGGGGGCAGTATCAGCAGAAAGAGGCGGGGCTTACATGCAGAGCAGCAGTTATCTGAAAATGGGGCGGGGCTTAGATCTGGGGGCGTGGTCGCCTGAAGAAAGGGGCGGGGCTTAGATCTGGGGGCGTGGACGCCTGAAGAAAGGGGCGGGGCTGAGTTTTGTCCGTTGGAGGAGGGGGCGGGGAGCAAGGCATATCTGCGGCGCGTATCTCCTGGGCAGCCAATGAGTGCTGGGTTTACTGCAGTTGTCTGCCGATCTGGCTTTAGCGGCGTCTCTGCCTACATCGTGTCAGTGAGAAAGAGGGCGCCGGTGTTGCTGGCTGCTGGGAGGCGGGGATTCCTGATGACAATAGCGGCCTCTTCGTGATGAGGCATTGAGGAGGGGGGCCGGTTGCTATGGATTCCGGCTGACGCGCAGGCGCAGCAGTTCAGCTGCCGGCCGCGTCCCCGAGCGGAGGATTTGGACGCGCCGCTGCCGCAGACTGAGAGCGGCCGCCTTCCGGACCAGAGGTAAGACGCTGGGTTCCGGGATCCCGGTGCAACAGGTGGTGGCCGCCGGGGACAGGGCCGTATGGGGCGGCATAGGGGGGCAAGGCAGGGTGAGCTGGTGCACCCCTTGCTGGATCCTGGCTCTCCGGTATCAGCGAGCTTTTTGCTCGTCGTCCCACTATCTCCCTTTACTCTTGTAAACTATAACCATTTGTACAGCAGGAGCTCACCGTAATTTTAATTATGCATTCTTGTATAAGTCATGTAGTGTGAATGTTGTGTCTCCAATGCTGTGTGCCTGTGGTGATGCTGCTGCAAGTTACAGTTTTTCATTGCACCTGTGCATACAAGCGCGCATGACAACAAACTCGACTCGAACTCTTTTTAATTCTCTTTTCGTAAAGCCACGGTTGAATCTACTGCCTCCCATTAACGCATTCCAGATCAGATACCCTCCGCGAAAAGAATCTTATCTTTGTGTCCCCCTATTTGTGGGGTGGGGAGCCGGGGATGTTCTTGCACCTTCCGCCTCACCTGCTCTCACCTAACATTTGCCAGTTGGTTCTCCTTCCCCTCTCCCCTCCCCCACACCTTATTTTGGCTTCTAACCCTTTCCTTTCCAGTCCTGATGAAGGGTGTCGGCCCAAAACGTCGACTGCTTATTTCCCTCCATAAATGCTGCCTGACCTGCTCTTCCTCCAGCATTGTTGGTCAAGATCTCCAGCATCTGCCGAATCTCTTGACTATTGCCTCGTATTTCAAAAAAATACTTCATTGATTGAAAAATGTTTTGAGATGCCTTGAAAGGCATGTGAAACCTGCCGAATGTTTATTTGAATGAAACCTATTGAATATTGAAATGCCTGATAGTGTGGATATGGAGAGGATGCCTCCTGTAATGGGGCACAGCCTCAGAAAAGAGGAACGTCATTTAGAAAAGGGATGAAGTGGAATTTCTTTAGCCAGAGGGTGATGAATCTGTGGAATTTGTTGCCACAGGTGGCTGTGGAGGCCAAGTCATTGGGTGAATTTAAGGCAAAGGTTGATAGGCTCTTGATTTGCCAGTACATGAAGAGATACCGGGAGAAGGCAGGAGACTGCGGCCAAGAGAGAAATGAATCAGCCATGGCGAAAGGGCTCAATTCTGCTCCTACATCTTGTGGAAATCAGGGTAAACCTTATCCAGAGAACAGTGGAAATGAGAGTGTGGTACATGCTTTAAAAATAATAGACTGAGCTTAAGGAGAACCCAGATGAACACTTGAAGAGGAAAGAGTATAATGTGCTAATAAATAAAAGTAGAGCAGTTCAAGAAGGTGAGTCACCAACGCTATCTGGTCTCCTGGAAAAACAATTGGATATGGGCAATAAAAACTGGCTCAGACATCGTACATTGTAAAAGATGGTTAAAATTGTTAAGATTGTAAAAGAGTAGGGTGGAATTGGGGTCATAAGTACTAGACTGGGTGTTGGCACAGTCAAGGAACCCACTGGGTAATGGAGAATGGTTACAATAGATTGAGATGTTGCTATCACAGACGGTGATGCAATTAGATTTAATTATTTATAATCAAAGTAGCTTTGTGATTAGAAATTAGCTTGTTCAATTTTCAAAAAACATAGTGTGCAATTTACTTCAGTTCCGCTTTAACTGCACAAACTGCTTTAAACAGTGCTAAGAATTTCAAAACTAAAATTTCATTCAGAACTTCAAACCAAGTTGTAATTGATATTTGCAGAGTTGACCATCCCTGGGTGTGACAAAGTTTGAAAAAAGACTTGTCTTCCATTTTCTCTATGGCCCCACCCTCCAGTCATTGTAACTGCCTCCAGCCTTGCAACCCACTGAGATCTCAGCCATTGTGGCCTCTAGAACACCTCTGAATTTAATCACTCTGCTATCTGTGGCTGTCCTTTCGGTTGCTTTGATCAGGACTCTGTGGAATCCTGTCATTAACCCTATTAAGTTCTTTTCTGACAATCCTTTAAGCTTGCTACCTCCTGTTCCTAGCACTTTGATTTTATTTCACCAAAATCAATCTTTAAATTTTCTTTCCTAATTTTCTAATATGATCAAACTTTTGTCTGATGAAAAGTTATTTTGCCACATAAGTGTAAGTTGTAAATTAGATGCCCAAGTTAATCCTTTTTACTTGTGATGGATGTAGACTTAAATTCTGCATTATTGTCAGGAAGATGGATTAATGCTTTGTGTTATTCCCTGTGTCGCCACTCACCATCACCCCCACCCCCACCTTCTGAAGAGGTTGTGTTCAGATTCAGTCAGTTGTCTGGATTTTGCCATCTGGTGGCTTGAGCAAGGAGTGATAGCCTGAATTCTGCGCAATAATCTCTGAATAATAATGCTCGGTTTAATTGTGAAGAGTGTTCACGTCTTCCAGAGAACGGGGAGGGACTTTGTTCACAAAGTCAGTAGGCTAGCATAACAGCTGAAAACCATGCTGTCTGGCTATTCACAAGAGGCTCAAAATAAATGTTTTAATTTTGTGGTTGTGATGGCTTGCGAAAAGCCCAGCTGGCTACTAACATGTAAAGACCAGACAATAATCAGAATGATGGTAACTTTCAAAGAAAAAATGTTTCTGGTTGTCCTTGACAGGGATATCAGCCTTTATCTATTTGTTTTGAGGGTATTGGTTTTTGTCTGTCCCTGTGCGGTCCACAAAGATACTGAAGGGAGTCTACAAGGTGGTCAGGTTTATGTGTGCAGAAGATCCGCGACACCGGTGTTTGACTGCTCAATGTACCTGCTGTGCCTGAGTTTGCATGGGTATATTTTTCTATAATTCTTAACATCTACATGGAACATAGAACAATACAGACCCTTTGACCCACGATGTGCTGACCTTTCAGTCTTCTCCAAGGTCAGTCTAACCTTTCCCTCGCACATAATCCGCTACCTTGGGTGCCACAGTAGCATAGTGGTTAGTGCAATGCTGTTACAGCTCGGGGTTCTGGAGTTCAGAGTTCAATTCCAGCACCCTCTGTAAGCAAGTTTCTACATACCTTTTACTGTGCATATGAGCTTACCCCAGATGCTGTGGTTCCTCCCACATTTGGTAGGTTAATTGGTCATTATAAATTATCCTTTGATTAGGCTGGGTTAAATCGGTGGGTTACTGGGTGGCCTGGTTCGAAGGGCCTGTTCCTTGCTGTATCTTGAAATAACAAATATATACGTAACCCTAAATTTTTCTATCATCCATGTACCTATCTAAGTGTCTGTTAAATGTCCCTAATGTGTCTAACTCTATCACCATACCATCTCTGGCAAGGTTTTCCATGCATCCACAGCTGTTTTTTTAAAAAAAAACATACCTCTGACGTCTTTTGATCATCTGTGATTGCAACTACATTGGTTTTTTAGAAGTTAGAATAAAACGATGCAGTAATGCCAAAACTTTCAGTGTATAGTTATAGAGAGTGGGGGGAGGAGTAGTTTTTCATTATCAAATTCTAGAATCTTTGTTATTTATTGCCAGATCAGCTGTACAATAGGCCTGGAAGTTGATGGGAGGGTCAGTGGTGTGGGGCAGTCAGTGCTGTGGAGTGAATCAAACTGCTGATTTTCCCATTGTTTGTATTACTGCAGCACACAGATATTAACACGGGCTCAAAACTTCAGTGACACAGTTGCATTTGAAAGTACAAATGTCATTTCTGCTTTTAATTGTGGTCACTGGTTTCTCTGGTATTGCCACATTTGGTAGTGGTCTTGATGAAAACAGTGATTTGGTGCAATTGGGAGGAGAAATTCAGAAGCTGCTCATTATTACATCTAGCCTCTCCACAATTCTGCTTTGTTGCTCAGGAATTAGTAATTTGCTGAGAAATTATTTCTATAAAAACATTATTGTTGTGTGTGGAAGGCAAGCTATCTGACAAACCTTTCTGACCCTTTCATGATATCTTGAGCAGAATATTTATTTTTTTCAACTACAGTGGATTCTGGTTAATTGGGTCATCGGTTAATCAGAGCAGCCAGTTATTTGGGACAACTTTAAAGAGAACAATTTAATCAAGAAAACAGCTGAGATTCCCTTTGTTTATTTGGGATACTATGCTCCTTAATTGGAGTAGGAGATTTTGTGAACAGCAGAAGTCTTGTGCACTTGCATGGGTGTTAGACACTACAATGTTCTTTGAGTGATCAGTTTTTAAATGGCATCAGTTGTGTGTGATTGTGTTGAAAAAGCAGTGATTTTTTTTTGTCACTGATAGTTGGTGTGAAATGAGCAGTAAGATAATTCGGAACTGTTTTACTCACTGGTTTCAAGCATTCAGATTTGGAGATGCGAGAAACGGGCAGGAGCGAAAATTAAGTAATTTCACTACTTCAAGTTAGGAACTATGAAGACTTGGAAAATACAGTCGTCAAAAGCATTGTATGAAGGTAGTCCATTATCTGCACTAAGTTCTGTGCTGATTTTGTTCATTTACTGTCGAATCAAAAGAAAACGGCAGCGTACACTGAATGAATTCCTGATTGCTATTATGAAGTTAAGTTTTATTGTACTGTAGTAGTTTTGGTAATATAACTTGTTTTATATTTCATTTTAAGTACATCATTTTTACTCAGATGGCAGTTTGTTATTTTTAACTATTTCCATGAAACTCTGGCTAATTGGAGCAGCCGCTTCATTGGGCCAAAATGTACTGGTTCTGATGAGTCTCACTGTATTTAGTCATTAAATTATAGAGCACTACAGTATAGCAACAGGCCCATCTGCTCAATGTAGAATTGTTATTCCGCCTGGTCCCATCGACCTACACCTGCACCATAGCCCTCCCATCCATGTACTTATCCAAACTTCTCTTAAGCATGGCATTCAAAGCTGCATCCACTACCTTAGCTGACAGTATGTTCCACACCCTTGCCTCCCTCTGAATGAAGTTTTCCCTTCAGGTTCCCCTTAAATAGTTCACCTTTCCCCCTTAAGCTATAACCTCAGTAGAAAAGGCCTGCTTGCTTTTGTCCTTTCTATACCCCTCATAATTCTGTCAAATCTCCCTTCATTCTCCTATGGTCTAGAGGTATTTGAGCTCTATCTTTTTTTTGTTTTTCTGTCAGCAAAATGGTTTAAGTGTTCGTTCAAAATTTGTGCAATTTCCTTTGCTTGTTTGCTGTGAGCATTCTTCCTTTGGATTTACAGTCAGCGAAATCAATGGTATTGAATGCCAACTATTCATTAATGCGGATGCTTGTACACAAAATAGGTCAGTATTGGAGTAGTCCGTGCCACAAAATGTGCCAGGTCTTTGTCAGCACGGAGTGTTTTGTTGACCTTTTTGCTCTATTGGGTGAGTGTCTAACCATTGGAATGATGCATGAATAGATAGCATTCTCAGAAAGCACTGTTGCTTATTACTTAGGGACGCCCTGCATCAGAGTGCAGGTAACCAAGGGTGATCAGCTTCTTCAGCTATTAACAAACTAAGCACGGCATGGTTTTATCCATACCTCGACTCTTTTATATGCTTTTGAAACCTTGCCTCATGATCAAGTGAGCTGAGTCAAATGCTTCAAATGGACTCGGTGTCTACAGCATTTTGGGAACGAAATCCCTCAGTGAAAAATTGTTTTTATTTTGATTTTAGAAATGCAGCACGGTAACCAGCCCTTCAGCCCTGCAAGCCTGCACTGCCCAATTACACCCTACTGATTAATTAACCTACTGACCAATGGACATGTATGTGTTGGGTGACATATATGTACTTTAACTTTCAGGAAAACTGTAATTTTAAAGCTAGTCCAGTTTGAAACCAAAATTATACAGATATAGGTTAACTTTATTTGTCACTGTACATTGAAATATACAGAAGCATGTCAATTTACATCAACAACCAACACAGTCTGAGATTAGGCTGGGGGCAACCCACATGTTTCCAGTGCCAATAGAACACGCCCACCACTTACCAGCCACTAATGGCACATCTTTGGAATGTGGGGGGAAACCAGAGCACCCAGAAGAAATCCACATTTTCATGGGAAGGAACACATTCCTTACAGCCAGCCAGAATTGAACCCAAAATTGTGATGCCCCGAGCTGTAATAATGTCATGCTAACTGCCCTGCTAAAGTGGCCCTGTTTCTTTGGTCTAAGTGAATATGCTCATTTTTCTAAATGAAATTTGCTATAGTTTTACACCCATCTCTTAGTTTGTATCTGTCCAGTGGCCATCAATGTAATTTGTAGTGAGTTCTAAATTATCTGCAGGCTGGTAGCATGTTATGGTGAAAACAGAAGCCTCTATGTAAATACAGTGTGTGCATATATCCATATGGCAAATGTTCTCATTGTGTCTGAAATGAAGGGTGGGGCAAGCAAGCATGGTGAGGGGGGAAACAGGACCAGCTGGATTGATTTTTTTTCCATATAGCCACTGTGACCGCATGGCATGAATGGTCTTCCTCTGTCTTATAACTATAAGATGTCGGAGCAGAATTAGGCCTTTCAGCCCGTTTCAGTCTTCTCCACCATTCCATCGCAGCTGATTTATTATCCCTCTCAACCCCATTCTCCTGTCTTCTCTCTGTAACCTTTGACACCTTTACTAATCAACAGCCTGTCAATCTCCATGTTAATATATCCAATAACGTGTCACCCACTGCCGCCTGTGGCAATAAATTCAACAGATTCACCACAGTACAGCTAAAGAAATCCTTCCTCTTCTCTGTTCTAAAGGGACATCCTTCTATTTCCAGGCTGTGCCCTCTGGTCCTGGACTCCTCCACTTGTTGAGGTTAAATGAAACTTGAGTTCCCATTGGACATTCCTTGGTAGAGATACATGGCAAGGTGCCTGAATGTTGTTCTTGACCTCCTTGTATGCAGTCTAAAACAAACCATCATACTGTTCATTATGAGAGAAACTTGTTCCTCTGTTTTCACATGCAAAGTTAATGAGCCCTGTTTGCCACATCTTAGCAAACCCCTGGAGACACCCTAATTAATATGTGCTTGTCCTTCACTGTGCGGTAAATGTGAATGTTACACTGGCAACATGTAAATGGTGCACTACTGACACTGTAGGTTAATGAAGATGTGTAAATGATGAGCCAGATTTGGCAACGCAGATTGCTCGAGAAGGTCATAGAGTTATGCAGCATGGAAACAGACCCTTTGGCCCAGCTCATCCGTGCTGACTAAGGTGTTATTTGAGCTCGTCCTGTCTCTCCAAGTTTTGCACACATTATATGACAAAGGAGCAGAATTAGACAATCCCTCTAGGCCATAAGGCATGGGAGCAGAATTAAGCCATTCGGCCCATCAGGTCTGCTCTGCAGTTCCTTCAAGGCTGATCTCTGATCCCAGATCCCACTCAACCACATACACTTGCCTTCTCACCATATCCATTGATGCCCTGACCAATCAGGAAACTTTAAATATACCCACGAACTTGGCCTCCACTGCAGCTGGTGGCAGAGCATTCCATAGATTGAGAAATCTTTGGCTAAAAAATTCCTCCTTACCTCTGTTCTAAAAGATCTCCTCTCAATTTTGAGGCTGTGCTCTCTAGTTCTGGATATGCCTACCACAGGAAACATCCTCTCCACATCCACCCTTGTCTGGTCCTTTGAATATTGGGTAGGTTTCAATGAGATTTAGAAGAATCCTCCCACATTCTTCTAAATTCCAGTGAGTACAGGACCAAAGCTGCCAAACACTCCTCATGTTATTTCATTCCCAGAATCATTCTTGTGAACCTCCTCTGGACTCTCTCCAATGACCACACATCCTTTGAGATATGGGGCTCAAAACTGTTGACAATAACTCTTGCAGCTTGACAAGTGTCTTGTAAAGCCTCAGCATTGTCTCCTTGTTTTTATATTCTGTTCCCTTCGAAATAAATGCCAGTATTGCACTTGCCTTTACCACAGACTCAATCTGTAAATTGACCTCCTGGGAGTTTTGCATTAGGGCTCCTAAGTCCCTCTGCACCTCTAATATTTGAATTTTCTCCCCGTTTGGATAATCTGCACTATTGTTCCTTTTACCAAAATGCATTATCATACATTTCCTGCTGCAATCGCATTGCTTCCTCAACACACCTACCCCTCCACCTACCTTTGTATCGTTTGCAAACTTTGCCACAAAGCCATCAATTCCATTATCTAAATCATTGACAGACAATGGTTAAATTAATGGTTCCAGTACTGACCCTTGAAGAACACCACTAGTCACTGGCACCCAATCAGAGAAGGCCTCTTTTATTCCCACTCACTGCCTCCTACCTGTCAGCCATTCCGCTATCCATGCCAGTACCTTTCTGTAATGCCATAGGATTTTATCTTGTTAAGCAGCCTAATGTGTGGCACCTTATCAAATGCTTTCTGAAAATCCAAGTAAGTGACATCCACTGCCTCACCTTTGTTCACCCTGCTTGTTACTTTTCAAGGAATTCTAACATATTTTGTCAGGCAAGATTTCCCTTAACAGAAATCATGCTGACTTAAACTTGTTTTATCATTAGCTTCCAAATACCCCAAAACCTCATCCTTAATAATGGACTCCAACACATTCCCAGCCACTGAGGCTAGGCTAACTGGCCTATAATTTCCTTTCTTTTGTTTTCCTCCTTTCTAAGAGTGGAGTGATATTTGCAATTTTCCAATCCTCTGGGACCATGGCACAATCAAATGATTCTTGAAATGTCATGATCAATGCATCTGTTGCCTCTTCTCAGCAACCTCTCTCAGGACTCTGGGATGTAGTCCATCATGTCCAGATGACTTATCCACCTTAAGACCTTTCAGTTTGCCGAGCACTTTTTTTTTCTTTGTAATAGCAATGGCACTTGCTCCTGCTCCATGACACTCACAGACCTCTGGCACGCTGCTGGTGTCTTCCACAGTGAAGACTGTTGCAAAGCACTCATTAAGTTCATCTGCCATTTTTGTCTCCTCACCAACATCATTTTCCAGTGGTCCAATATCAACTCCTACCACCCTTTTACACTTCATATAACTGAAAAAACTTTTAATATCCTGCTTTGTTATTGGCTAGTTTGCCCTTGTATCTCATCTTTTCCCTTATAGCTTTTTTTAGTTGACTTTGTTGGATTTTAAAAGCTTTCTAATCATCCAACTTCCCACTCACTTTTGCTACCTTGTATGCTCTTTCCTTGGTTTTTATGCAGTCCTTAATTCCCATTATCAGCCACATTTGTCTACCTAGCCATTTAACAACAACTTCTGTGGGACATATCTATCCTGCGCCTTGTGAACCATTCCCGGAAACTTCAGCCATTTCTGCTCTGCTGTCATTCCCGGCAGTGTTGTCCTCCCATCCACCTAGGCAAACTCCTCTCTCATGCCTCTGTAATTCCCTTTATTTAATTGCGATACTAGTACATGTGACTTGTGCTTCTCCCTCTCAAATTGCAGTATGAATTCAATCATATTATGATCAGTGCCTTTATATTAAGCTCCCTAAAAAGATCTGGGTTATTACACAATACCCAATCTAAGATGGCCTTTCCCTGAGTAGGCTCTGGCACAAGCTGCTCTTAAAAGCCATCTTGTAGGCATTCAACAAATTCCCCCTCTTGCAACCTGATTTTTCCCAATCCCCTTCCATATTGAAGCCCCCCATTACAATTGTGTTATTACCCTTATTACATGCCTTTTCCAGCTCCCTTTGCAGTCTCAACTCTGCATCTTGGCTACTATTTGGACACTTATATATGACTCCTAAAATGTTTTTTTTACCCTTGCAGTTTCTTAAGTCCACCCACAAAGATTAAGCATTCTCTGACCCAATGAAATCTCTTTCTAAAGGTGTAATTCCATCTCTTGCCAACAGAACCACACAGCCATGGACTCCTACCATTAACTGAGGGGTCTGTGTACCCTAGGTTCGTAACCCTGCTCTAAATCTTTCTTATCCATTCGTCTTAAGTCCATTACCCTTGCTGAGGCATTGTCTGCCGATAGCAGCTTGCCACTTCTGTCCCGGGTCTGTCTTTCAAGATGTCCCCAGTGTATCCCATCAAAGATGCTTCCGCTTCCAGGGATGAGGTCTTTGGAACTACAGTTGATGTTTCTGTAGCTCTGGGTCATTATGGGATGGGATTACTAGTTCCATGCCCTACCCCTTCTGCTTTCACAGCTGGGTTTGGGACTGGCTATGATGGAGTTCTTATCTATCAGTCTACTTGCCTAAATGTCTTGTAAACATTATAATTGTACCCACCTCTACCACTTCCTTTGCCACTTTGTTCCATATACCCAACCACCCTCTGGGACTTCTGGGCAAGTTTGAGCTGATGGACAGTAAGAAAGACAACTGGAGTCATTTTTAGAATTTATCCAGGAATACAATTGAGGAAAGGAAGATGGGCCACTTTTGTATTTAAAACGAGAAAGAAATGAAATCTGATGAGGATGTTGAGCTATAACCTCTGAACATGAGATGTAGTGAGAACAAGAAATGATAACGAGTTTACAGCGGGGTCTGAACCTTGTAACTTCCACCTTTGATACTAAGCTGTGGCTCATCCAAGAGTAGGTGAGTACTCAGGTCAATTGAGAGAGGAAGTAGGGAGACTGTGGCTTGGTGGTTTTGCATCTTGTATAGAGTCTGAGTGCTTAATTGCAAATTGTGTGTCTTGGAGTAGGACATTGTTTGAGATTTATCATATGTACATTGAAACATGCAGCGAAATGTGTTAACAACCAGCAGACCTAAGGTATCTCTGTTTGTCACCTGCTGGTCAGATGTAATTCCTATCGTGCAATTATGACTCATTGGCATATTGCTCTTTACTGTTATAAAACAGGCTTTAGCTGGGCAAAGTCAACAGCATGAAGGCATTATGTCATTTTTAAAAAAATATCGTCAACCTGGTGTGATGGGATTTGATGACTCACAGGGTAATAAGAAACTTGCTTTTCCCTTGGGTCAGTGAATAATGTTGATGCCCTGTGGCTACATTATTTTAGTAAATGAGCAAATTCTGCTAAACCTCCATCCTTGATTTGCATTACTGCCTTAAGGAGATTTGCTATATTGCCAAAGTTGCTCACAAATTGCTACAAAAGTACCGTGGAGAGCATTCTAACTGGTTGCATCATCGTCTGGTTTGGAGGGGCTTCTGTACAGGAACAAGTTTCAGAGGATTGTAAACTCAGCCAGCTCCATTATGGGCACCAGCCTCCCTACCATCAAGATCTTCATAATGCAATGCCACAAGAAGGCAGCACCCACCATGATGGACCTCAGCACCTAGAACATGCCCTCTTCTCATGGCTACTGTCAAGGAGGTGGTACAGGAGCCCGAAGACACACACTCAATATTTCACGAACAGCTTTGTTCCCTCTGCCATCTGATTTCTGAATGGTCCATAAGCATGAACACTACCTCACTATTTTGCCCTATTTTTGCACCGTTTATTATTTTATATTCGTATTCTAATTTGTAGTAATATTTGTGTATTGCACTGTACTACTGCTTCAAAGCAACAAATTTCAAATGTCCGTGTGAATAAACCTGCTTCTGATAATTTGAGGTCCTGCCTGCTTTTCCACTGATGGTGGAAGTTCAAGAGCCTATGGAATTATTTTTGAGGAAAGGAGTAATCCCTAGTGCTGTGACCACTTGGCATCAGCATTGTTTAATGTTGTTTCCAGTACACAAATGTAAAGGAGAATGAAATAGTTGTTTCTCTGGATCCAATACAGCACAAAAAAGTATGCGGTAAGTTAAACAATCAGAATTAAGTTCAATATCACTGGCATATGTTGTGAAGTTTGTTGTCTTTGCAGCAGCAGTACAATGAATACATAATCAGAAAAAACATGAATTGGAAACAGAAAACCTACAGCACAATACAGGCCCTTCGGCCCACAAAGCTGTACCGAACATGTCTTTTCCTTAGAAATTACCTAGGCTTACCCATAGCCCTCTATTTTTCTAAGCTCCGTGTACCTATTTAGGAGTCTTAAAAGACTGTATCGTGTCCGCCTCCACCACCATCACTGGCAGCCCATTCCACGCAGTCACCACTCTCAACCACCACACACAATGGTGGTGGAACGCAGCAGGCCAGGCAGCATCTATAGGAAGAGGTACAGTCGACGTTTTGGGCCGAGTCCCTTTGTCAGGACTAGCTGAAAGAAGAGATGGTAAGAGATTTGAAAGTGGGAGGGGAAGGGGGAGATCCGAAAGGATAGGAGAAGACAGGAGGGGGAGGGATGGAGCTAAGAGCTGGAAAGTTAATTGGCAAAAGGGATACAAGGCTGGAGAAGGGAGAGGATCATGGGATGAGAGGCCTAGGGAGAAAGAAAGGAGGGGAGCACCAGAGGAAGATGGAGAGCAGGCAAGGAGTTATTGTGAGAAGGACAGAGAGAGAAGGGAAAAAAAGGGGGAAAAATAATAAATAAATAAACAAGGGATGGGGTGAGAACTGGAGGAGGGCCATTAACGGAGGATATAGATGTCAATGTTCATGCCATCAGGTTGGAGGCTACCCAGACGGAATATAAGGTGTTGTTCCTCCAATCTGAGTGTGGCTTCATCTTTACAGTAGAGGAGGCCATGGATTGACATATGGGAATGGGACGTGGAATTAAAATGTGTGGCCACTGGGAGATCCTGCTTTCTCTGGCGGACAGAGCACAGGTGTTCAGTGAAATGGTCTCCCAGTCTGCGTCAGGTCTCGCCAATATATAGAAGGCCACATCAGGAGCACCGGATGCCGTATATCACCCCAGCCTACTCACAGGTGAAATGTCGCCTCACCTGGAAGGACTGTCTGGAGCCCTGAATGGTGGTAAGGGAGGAAGTGTAAGGGCAGGTGTAGCACTCTTTCCGCATACAAGGATAAGTGCCGGGAGGGAGATCGGTGGAAAGGGATGGGGGGACGAATGGACAAGGAAGTCGTGTAGGGAGCTTTCCCTGTGGAAAGCAGAGGGGGGGGGGGGGAGAGAAAGATGTGCTTGGTAGTGGGATCCTGTTAGAGGTGGCGGAAGTTACGGAGAATTATATGTTGGTCCAGAGGCTGGTGGGGTGGTAGGTGACGATAAGGGGAACCCTATTCCTAGTGGGGTGACGGGAGGATGGGGTGAGAGCAGATGTGTGTGAAATGGGAGATATGTGTTTGAGAGCAGTGTTGATGGTGGAGGAAGGGAAGCCCCTTTCTTTAAAGAAGGAAGACATTTCCTTTGTCCTGGAATGAAACGCCTCATCCTGCGAGCAGATGCGGCGGAGACGAAGGAATTGCGAGAAGAGCGATTTAAAAATTTAACTTACCCCGACATCCCGTCTGTACCTTCTTCCAAGCACCTTAAAACTGTGCCCTCTCGTGTTAGCCATTTCAGCCCTGGGAAGAAGCCTCTGACTATCCACACAATTAATGCCTCTCCTCATCTTGTACACCTCTATCAGGTCACCTCTCATCCTCTGTCGCTACAAGGAGAAAAGGCTGAGTTCACATGCTCTCCAATCCGGGCAACATCCTTGTAAGTCTCCTCTGCTTTCTTTCTATGGTTTCCACATGCTTCCTGTAGTGAGGCGACCAGAATTGAGCACAGTACTCCCAAATGGGGTCTGACCAGGGTCCTATATAGCTGCAACATTACCTCTCGGCTCCTAAAACTCAATCCCATGATTGATGAAGGCCAATACACCGTTTGCCTTCTTAACCACAGAGTCAACCCGCGCAGCAGCTTGGAGTGTCCCATGGACTCGGACCCCAAGATCCCTCTGATCCTCCACACTGCCAACAGTCTTACCATTAATACTATATTTTGCCATCATATTTGACCTACCAAAATGAACCATCTCACACTTATCTGGGTTGAGCTCCATCTGCCACTTCTCTGCCCAGTTTTGCATCCTATTAATGTCTTGCTGTGACCTCTGACAGTTCTCCACACTATCCACAGCACCTGCCAACCTTTGTGTCATCTGTAAGTATATGTATTAAATAGTAAAATTAAGTAAATAGTGCAAAAGTAAAGTAGTGAGGTGGTGTTCATGGGTTCAATGTTCATTCAGAAATCTGATGGCGGTGGGGAAGAATCTGTTTCAGAAATGTTTGTCTTCAGTCTCCTGTACCATCTCCCTGATAGTAGCAATGCGAAGAGGGCATGTCCTGAGTGATGGGGGTCTTTTAATGATGGATGCAACCATTTTGAGTCATTGCTTCTTGATGTTCTGGATACTGTGGAGGTAGTGCCCATGATGTAAACTTAGTTAGCTCTAAGTCTCTTTGCAGCTTATTTCAATCCTGTGTAGTAGCACCCACCTCCCCCACCCCCCTTCCATACCAGACAGTAATGCAACATTTATAATGTTCTCCACGGGACATCTGTAGAAATTTGCAAGCATCTTTGTGACATACCAAATCTCCTCAAACTCCTCATGAGATATAGCTGCTGCCATACTTTCTTTGTAGCTGCATCATTATGTGGGTCCAGGTTAAACCCTCAGAGATAGTGACACCTAGGAACTTGAAGTTGATCACTTTCTCCACTTCTGACCCCTCTATGAGGACTATGTGTTCCCTCGTCTTGCCCTTCTAAAGTTCACAGTCGGTTCTTTGGTCTAACTGATGTTGAGTGCAAAGCTGTTGAAAACAATAATCATTGAAAGCCCACAAAAATATAAATATGCCAGATCAGTTTATATAGGTAGATTATATGTCCATAAGTAACGCCAGGCACAGGTGTGTCTGTATATAAGGTGACTCTGACGGGAGTGCTGGTTGGGGGTGTGGAGAGGTAAGTTAGTGTGACTAGTGGATTATCACTAAAATAGATAATCATATGACCACGTTACTGTTGGGGGTGGGGTGATTGTTGGCTTGTTTCCTGCATCATCGGTGTCTGTAATGTAATGTAGTTTGCAGAGAACATACACTTTTTTACATTTTTCTCTTCTGAATGCTTAACAGTTTTCACTATTAAAATCCTTGGGGTACATGACCAAAATTTATGAGGCCCCTTACACAGCAAGGGAGGATGTCTAGTGTTAGACTGAAGGGTAATTAGACCATAAGCCATAAGTACAGAATGCTGCCATTTGGCCCATTGAGACTGCTCTGCTATTCCATCATGGCTGATTTATTATCCCACAATTAGAGTGAACAGTTTTTAAATAACATTGGTTGCATGTGTTGTGTTCAAAAACAATGATTTAAGCAGTAAGGCAACTGTTCTGCTCACTGTTGTTTCAAGCATTCAAGCTTGGACATGACAGAAATGATTTCACTACTTCAAGATGTGAGCTATGAGGAATTTGAAGATATTGGCAGTCATCTTGAATGCAACCTTTGGGACCCGACTGAATGCTCAGCTTTGCCTGTGGCTCCCAAGTAGTAGTTTGCATGGGACAGTGTACACATCCTGGTACACCGCTTCACAGGTCAGGGTAGCTGGCAGGCCTCATAGCCCGGTGAGATAGGGACATGCCTGTCCTAGAATGTAAAGTCATCCCTGGCGGACTGGGCGGATGAGATCCAATGGCCAGAAAGGTAGTTCTGCAATGCCTCGTGGAGAGCAAAGGGCATGACAAGGCACAGAAGTAGCCATAGTCATCCACTGCAACTAGGGAGGATCCCAGTTGTACACTGGAATAGTACCTCTGAGGTCCAGTGAGCGGAACTGCCCAGTGGCTTTTCTACTTTAAAAACTCTCCCGCAAAGGTTTCCTGTCATCTTCTGATATGACAAACAACCACCAATAGTATTGACAGTGTTCCAGTTTTTTTCTGTATTTCGTTTAAATACATAATTTGTAACTAAGTTAAATGGTAGTTTGCCTTTTTTCACTTTTCCTTGAAACTTTGGCTATTTGCGACAGCCACTTCATTGGGTAAAAATGCACTGGTCCCGATGTGTCCCAATTAACCGGAATCTACTGTATTTTAAGTGGAGGTTGATTAGTCAGAGCATACCTTCTGGTAGGCGCTTTAGATCACGGTATGCCAGGACAAATAGGTACAAGAACAGTTTCTTTCCATATGCCACCAGTCTTATGAACACTTGAATTTGTCTATTATAAATCAAGTCCACCTGTACATACACAGGTATACCTCATTGTATATAGTTCACAATTATTTGCTCTATTGTTTTGTTTGTTTTTTGATTCTGTACAGCGAGAACTCAGGGAAACCGGCATCAAATTCCCTGTATGTGTCCACATACTTGGCGATAATAAAGGATTCTGATTCTGAAGGAGAAAGTAGGAGAATGGGGTTGAGAGGGATAATAAATATTCTGTGATGGAACAGACTCAATGGGCTGAATGGCCTAATTCTGCTCCTGTGTCTTATGGTCTAATTGAAATTCTAGTCAGGGAGTCATCTGTAACAGCTGTGCCAATAACAAATAGTTATCAAGTTACTCTGGTGTGCAGGATTGTGGAAAAAGGAAGAGACTGGCTTCCTCACTTGATGTGGCAGGGTCAGTAAGGGAAACATGGGGTAAAGAATAGGTTTAGTATGTATCCTGAGAGAATTCATTACGTATATTTTATTTAGGTATATAGTTTTGCACCGTAACTGGTCCTTCTAGCCCAACAAGCCTGTGCTGCGCAACAGCATCCATGTGACCACTTAACCTATTAACCAACTTTTTGGCAAGTGGGATAAAACCAGAGCACCCGGTGGAAGTCCATGCAGTCACAGGGAGAACATGCAAACTTTACAGATAGTGGCAGGGATTGAACCTGAGTTGCTAGCACTGTAATAGCATTATGTTAACTACTACACTACCCTGTCGTCCCCTTATTTGAATTAATAATTACTATATTGTTTCAGGTATTTGAATTGATGTATCTTTGCATTTAGGTATTGACCAAAAGAGTTCTGGGAGGCAACTTTCGTTTTAACAGGAAGTGCATCTTCACTTAACATGTTTTCAAGGCATACAGATCCTTTGTAGTTGTATTTTGCCTGGATCGTTAGTCCCAGCCTCTGACATGACAAACATACTACTGCACTCTGCTCATTGCTTTCGTTCCATTTCTTTTGGCATCTAGCTGTAAACATTTCAGCTTCCTTCTGAAAAGTTCTATAGGACTGTTAAAACAAAACCTTCACACTATCTTAACAGTTTCTTTCCTCAGGCGGTTAATCTGATCCACCATTCTAGTTAGCCACCACACCCCCTCTATCTATTACCCCCATGTACTGTAGACATTTGCTGTTTAGCTTGTAAATGCTGATATTTGTATGTACTCATGCACGTTTTATTTCATATCTGTATTATTTATTTTCTTATGTAATTCTTTACAGTTTTTTTTTGTTGCATGCTATGTCCCGACCAACACATTCCTAACACATGCTAATGTGTATGGCGAAAGAAGTTGATCCTTTTGCTTTACCGAGTTGCTGGAGAATATTGGGTGATTTAATTCATACTGAATTATTTTCTGTGCAGTATTGTTATGAATGTGCTACATATATACACATTTCATAAGTGAAGAATGATGCTGTAAACTTGTAAGAGTCAAATAGAACATGTAAACTTACCTCTGGATGTAGCTCTAATATCCAGTTTAAAGGGTTGCTCATATCCTAGTTTCATTCTGATAAGTTTACTTTGAACTTGGAAGTTTATCATCAAATTACATATGTAACTGTATTCTACCTTGAGATTCATTTTCTTGCAGGCATTCATATTTGATACAAAGAAACACAACAGAATCAATGAAAAACTGCTCAGAAACAAAGATGGACAAACAACCAATGTGCAAAAGATGATATGTTATGTGAAAATAAAAGAAAAACAAAGTAATAGTGACTATAGATGTGGAGGTGCTGTCCAGGACCAGAGCGCACAGCCTCTGAATAGAGGGACGTCCCTTTAGAACAGAAAGGAGGAATTTCTTTAGCCAGAGTGTGGTTAATCTGTGGAAATCATCACCACAGACGGCTTTGGAAACCAAGTCATGTATTTAAATCAGAGGTTTAAGGTTCTTGATTAATCAGGGTGTCAAAGGTTACAGAGAATAGACAGGAGAATGGGGTTGAGAGGGATAATAAATCAGCTATGAAGGAATAGCAGAGCAGAGTCAAGTATCTGCACGGTCTAATTCTGATCTTGTGTCTTGTGGTCTTTCAATAATAAAGAAGTAATAATATTGAGAACATGAGTTGTAGAGTCTTGGGAAGGCAGACTTTGAGAACACAAACCCTCTAATAGTTTGTGTAACACCTATCTGTATGTTTGTTACAGTTTGTAATACTACTTGTAAAGATCTTGAACGTTTGTAAAGTTTGACTTACAGTTGTGAACAAGATTGCAATTTTTTTCCAGTTTGATTCCTTAAATATTCAGCTCGATCAGTTTGTTGTCTGATTAAGCAATCCTTTTTGCTTCTTAGCTGTGGGTGACTGCAAATATTTGGTTTTAATTTCTATCTTGCTGTTGATGTATAATCTTCTTTGCTATCCTTGGGGGAATATGTATGTGATGGTTGTACATAAACTGTTGACCTTGGATTAAAGGAATAGTCATCCATTTGTAGTTCTAATTATCTCAGTGCAATCATGCAATGCACATGGCCTCATCCTTTGTCTAGTTGTAATGGCATGGCAACTCCGTCGGTTTGGTTGTTATTTAGCATTTTTTGTATTAAATTCAAACGTATCAAAGGCTGTGTGTGTGATGGAATCTCTCTGAAAGCTATTTTCAGAAAGGAGTTGTGAATGTGCAGCAAGACCGGATGGAAGAGTGGGACTAATTGGACAGGCTTTCCGGAAAGCTGGTTCAAGCTATAAGGTTCTACAATTGTAATACATATTTTCATGTCTGTGTTCTGTCATTGTCTTGTACTTTCATTTAATTTTCATGTAAAATAAATTAGCTAAAATCTTATTAAGTGGTAAAAGTAGGTCCCTTGGAAATGGTGGTGACTTTGTTACGCTAAAATGAAATTTGAGCTCTGAGAAGGTGTCACCCAGAACTGAAATGAAATACTGTAACGTATTGTACATTTGTGCATCTGTGTTAATCAACTTTACGTGAAATCAGATCATCTGAGAGGAGTAGAAAGTAAGGTGAAATAATTTACTTTATTAAAGCAGGGATTCTGAAAAACTGCCATCTATTTCAATTTTTATTTTACCCAGTTTATATGGGGTGACCATAAGATATTGGAGCAAAATTAGGCTATTTGGCATGATGGTGTTTGGGCAGCTTGATAACGTAACAATTAGCATAACACTATTGCAGCAGTGGTCACCCAGATTCAACTCTGCCACTGTCAGTAAGGGGTTTGTATGTTCTCCCCATGACCGTAAGAGTTTTCTAACACATTCTAATGATGTACAGATTAGTAGGTTAATTGGTCCTGGGCATAATTGGGCAGCACTGACTCATTGGGGGCAAAAAGGCTTGTTAGCATGCTGTATTTCCAAACTCCATGAAGTACTTAGATGCTCCCTAGGTGGCGTGACAGTGCAGCGGTTAGCACAGTCGCTTTACAGCACCAGCGATCATTGATCTGGGTTTGACTCCCACCGCAGTCTGTAAGGACTTTGTACATTTTTCCCCATGGTAAACTGCTAGATATATATAAATCTTCTACATCATTAGGGCATCATAGTAGCACAGTGGTTCAGGCAACGCTTTACAATACCAGTGACCCAAGTTAATTTCATGCCACTGGCTGTAAGGAGCTTGTACATTTCTCCGTGGCAGTGTGGGTTTCCTCCGGGTGTTCTGATTTCCCCCCCAAAGATGTACCGGTTAGTACATTAATTGGTCATTGTAATTTGTCCTGTGATTGGGCTAGGATTAAGTTGAGGAATTTCTGGATGGTGTGGCTTGAAGGGCCTATTCCATGCTTTATCTTAATCAATATATACATTTTAAATTGTCTAACTTCCTGTAATCAAATATGTATTCAATTGACTTTATTTCTTACATCTGTCACCTACGAGGAGTAAAAATCTTTACGTCTCCATCTAAATGTGCAATCATAGTAATTTATAATAGAACAGTCAATGTAATATAGAGTACACTCAAATTAGCATGAGTTAATCAGTCTGATGGCCTGGTAGAAGAAACTGTCCCGGAGCCTGTTGGTCCTGGCTTTTATGCTGCGGTATCGCTTCCCGGATGGTAGCAGCTGGATTAGATTGTGGTTGGGGTGACTCGGGTCCCCAATGATCCTATGGGCCCGTTTTACACACCTGTCTTTGTAAATCTCCTGAATCATGGGAAGTTCACAACCAGATGCAATGGGCTGTCTGCACCACTCTCTGCAGAGTCCTGCAATTGAAAGAAGTACAGTTCCCATACCAGACAGTGATGCAGCCAGTCAGGATGCTCTCAGTTGTGCCCCTGTAGAAAGTTCTTAGGATCTGGGGGCCCATACCAAACTTCCTCAACTGTCTGAGGTGAAAGAGGCGCTGTTGTGCCTTTTTCACCACACAGCTGGTGTGTACAGACCACGTGAGGTCCTCGGTGATGTAGTTGCCAAGGAACTTGAAGCTGTTTACCCCCTCAACCCTAGATCCATTGATGTCAATAGGGGTTAGCCCGTCTCCATTCCTCTTGTAATCCACAACCAGCTCCTTTGCTTTTGTGACATTGAGGGAGAGGATGTTTTCTTGATACCACTGTGTCAGAGAGATGACTTCTTCCCTGTAGACTATCTCATTATTATTTGAGATGAGGCCAATCAATGTAGTGTCGTCGGCAAATTTAATTAGCAGATTAGAGCTGTGGGTGGCGATACAGTTATGGGTATACAGGGAGTAAAGGAGGAAACTCAGTATGCAGCCCTGAGGGGCTCCTGTATTGAGAATCAGAGGGTTGGAGGTGAGGGAGCTCACTCCTACGACCTGCTGGCGATCTGACAGGAAGTCCAGGATCCAGCTGCACAAGGTAGGGTCAAGGCTGAGGTCTCTGAGCTTCTTGTCGAGCCTGGATGGAACTATGGTTTTGAATGTTGAACTGTAGTCCAAGAACAGCATTCTCACACAGGTATCCTTCTCCAAATGTGTAAGGACGGTATGTAGAACAGTGGCTATTGTGTCATCTGTCGATTGGTTGTGTCGGTAGGTGAATTGTAGGGGGTCCAGTTTGTGTGTTAGCAAGCTGCAGATAGAATCCTTGACCAGCTTCCTCAAAGCATTTGCTTATTGTTGAGGTGAGTGCGACAGGACGCCAGTTGTTCAGGTATGTTACCTTGGTCTTTTTTGGTACAGGGACAATGGTGGATAACTTGAAACAGGTGGCACTCTACACTGGGAGAGAGGGAGATTAAAAATGTCTGTAAACACACCTGCCAGTTGTGCTGCGCACATCCTAAGAACTTGTCCTGGGATGCCGTCTGGTCCCGCAGCCTTGTGACTGTGCACTCGTTGGAATTTTTGAACGGAGGTCTTTAAGATTTGGATTTTTTTTTTGAAATAACAAGATTTTAAAGATTTTTCTTAAAATTGCTGCTTTCCTCTTCCTGCCCCTAAATAACAGCTGTCAGTTTCTTGGAAAGTTATGAGCTTTGGAGCAGTGCATGATTTGCTGACAAACGTTCGGACACTTGCATGCTGAACTTCAAACACAACAATTTCTTTCTGTGAATAGCTTTGGTAGCTCTCCTAGGCTATAGTTTACATAATTCCAACATTAAATTCTGTTCAACAAGTTAGAGAGAAAAGTAGGATTTTCTTGTTGTGTTTAGAGGTATGAATTTGTCCAACTTCTCAGAGACACTAGTTATGGAACAGCGGTTGTGCCCTTTAGAGTGATAAACCAGCCATCTGTGCAGAGGATTACTAAACCAAGTACGGAAAACTTACCAATTGTTGTACGACACTTATACAGGAGGTGCATTATTCAACAGTATACAATTATTGCAATAGAGCTTTTAAGGTGAGTGGCTATTTGAATAACAATTTCACAGCATGTCTTTCAATTTCTTTTCCTTCCTTCCATCCCACTACCTACCCATTTGATAATGTTTATTCTCTCCATTGTAAGAATCTTAAGGCTGGAATTTTACGGTGAAAGGATCATTGATTCCTGTTATTAAATCAACCATTACTGGGTTAAATGAGATTGTATTGCTGATATTTTTTTTTTGCTCTATCACTACTTTGCCCTCTTTTTGCACTAAACATTTTTTATTATTGTAACTTTATTTAAAAAATAGCTATGAGGCTTTATAAGGCATTGGTCAGACTGTACTTGGACAATTGTGAGCAGTTTTGGGCCCCTTATCTAAGAAAGAGTGTGCTGGCATTGGAGAGGGTCCAGAGAAGATTCACCAGAATGATTCCAGGAATGAAAGGTTGATATAAGGAGAGTTTGTTGGCTCGGGGCCTATACCCCTGCAGTTTAGAAGAATGGGGGGGGGGGGGAGATCTCATTGAAACCCATCGAATATTGAAAGGCCTAAATGGCGACTTGGAGACAATGTCTCCTTTTGTGGAGAAATCTAGGATCAAAGGGCACAGCTTCAGAATAGTAGGACGTACACTTAGAACAGATAAGAAGAAATTTCTTTAGTTGGAAGGGGATGAATCGTGGAATTCATTGCCAGAGATGGCTGTGGCAGCCGAGTCATTGAGTATATGACTTGGTTCTTCATTCATAAAGGCATTGAAGATTACGGGAAGAAGGTAGAAGAATGAGGTTGAGAGGGATGATAAATCAGCCATAATGGAATAGTGGAGCCGACTCGATGGGCTAAATGGCCTAATTTTGCTCCCATGTCTTATGGTCTTAATGAATTGATCCCAAAGTGACAAAACCTATTTCTTCGGAATTTGAATTTCTTCAGATGAATGCAGTCAGGATGGGTGTGGAAAGTTTTTGTTGCTTGAAGAAGATGTTCGCGCCCACAGAGGCCTCTGCTTTCTCACACACCACCTCAGCAACTCCCCTCCTGGGTGGCTGCAACAAGTGACACTACGGCATGAGGGTCTCGTCTGCGCAACAACCGAGGCCACACATCTCCCTCCACAGTCAGTCTTGCCAGTGAACTGGACTTGCGGTCTTCTGCCTTACCAATGTCCAACAGGGTCTTGGGTTCACTATAAAAATGTCCAAGACAATAACTCGTACCATTTGTTGGACTGTGGAAAAGAGGAAAAGTCACACTGTTGTACAGTAGCTCTGGGATAAGTGAAAGAATTGAAATTGACATGTTTAAGTAAAATTATGGCCAATAAGGATGTATGTTCAAGTAAGCAAATTCAAAATAAACTTTGATAATAAATTTACTTTGAACTTTTAAGAAACAAGTTTCCAGCACTTTATGGTGTGTCTCAAGGATATTATGATGAGGGGGAGGTGAAGTTGCTCACATTAAACAGGAGGAAAAAAAAGGTCTGATTTCTGATTTTAGCATTATTTAACTATGGGAAGAGGAATCCAAGTGACTGAGGTTCTTGAAACTTCCCCATAGTTGATGTAAAGTTAATGCATGGATTTGTCTAATTAAGTATTCTGAAATGTTCATTGACATGGTGAAAATGGATTTTCTATGCGATCTCAATATTCTTCAGATTTTGCATAGAAGATTATTAATTAATACTTCTTAGAGATTCAGCGCTGAATAGGCCCTTCCTGCCCGGTGAGCTGCACTGCCCAGCAACCCACCTGTTTAACCCTAGCCTAATCACAGTACGCTGATCAAATAACCTACTAATCAGTATGTCTTTAAACTGGGAGAAAACCAGAGCACCTGGGGGAAACCTACGTGCACTTGCGAAGGATGTACAAACTCCTTACAGAAGACAGTGGAATTGAACTGCAAACGCTGAATCCCCGAGCTATACTGGCATTGTGCTAACTGCTACGCTACTATTCTGCATTCTCTTACTGTTTTACCTTGTACTACCTTGATTGTCAGAACAGATGGCATACAAAATGAAGCTTTTCACTGTACCTTGGCTATAACAACTTGGGGCTTCAGAGCTCAAAGTTTGATTCAAGCATCGTCTAAGAAGTTTGTATGTTCTTCCTGTGAATGCGTGGGTTTCCTCCAGGTGCTCCCGTTTTATCCCTCAGTCAAAAGATATACTGGTTAGTAGGTTAATTGGCTATTGTAAATTGTCCCGTGATTAGGCTGGGATTAAATAGGTGGGCCGCTGCGCTGAGCGGCTCATTGGCTGAAGGGCCTAGCCACGCTGTATCTCTAAATAGTTCTGCAAGTACGACCTCACCAACAAATTGCACAACTGCATCATAATGTCCTAACTCTTGGGCCAGTTCTCCACAGTGAGTGTGGGATAAAGGGATTTGGGTTTACATGTGTACTCTACAGAAATCATTAAATGTGGGTGTGAGCCAAAAAGAAAATCGGAGTAGATTGTAAGCTTTAATTAAAGGGGAGGAGCGAGAATTGGAAAGAGCATCAGCATGGGCCACAGGACTGGTAAAAGTGACGCTGAAAACCGTGCCAAAACAAACAGTGGGGTGAGGAAATGAAAGAATGCTTTCTAACTGTTAATGACCATACACATGTAAACATGGCATTATTCACTAATCTGTAGCAACAAAACACTGCAGCTTCTGCAAAAGCTCAATAAAGCCCTATTGTGCAGCTTTATAAAAAGCCCTTACTGGGCTTTTTGCTACTCTTGTAGAGGTTGGCATATTATAAACATGGATGCAGTAACAGAACTGACCATGTTGTCTCTATTGGTGCAAGTTTATTGTCATTCAACCCTACACACATACTGCCAAACAGACAACTTCTTTTCCAGACCAAGGTGTGCAACACAGTACAGATAACTCACACACAACACAAAGTAATATTACTATAAATAAATTAACAAATAAAATGTACTCCAGTAGAGTAGCATTTAGCATAAGGTACATTAATGACACGGATTAAAAAGTACAGTATAACTCTACTGATGCTTCATACATGATGAGACCTGGGAGGTGGCAGGGAGTTCAGTAGTCTTGGGCCTAGTAGGAGAAAGCTAACTCCCAATGTAACAGTCCTTGTCCTAACACTACTGTTCCTCCAGCCTGATGTTGGGGTATCAAAGAGATTTGCTGGACAGATAGGAGGGATCATTGACAATGCTAAGGGCTCTGCATGCTGTACGCAAATATTTTATCCTGATAAATATTTTGTATGGGTGGATGAGAAACAATGATTATCCTCTTAATAGTCCTGCTGATCCTTTGTAGGGTCTTCTGGTCAGATGCCTTACAATTCCAATATCAGACAGGGATGTAGTTGGTCCTGTACGTCGATGTCACTCTGCTGGATAATTCCCTTGTATTAAGTAACACGAGTGAGTACAAATTTAGTAGTCTATTTTCTTAACAATTGTAATTACCTATGGCTGCATGTGTCTTGTATGATGAATGACTGTTGGTACTGTGTTTTGTACCCTGGCCCCAGAAGAATGCTGGGGCTGTATTCATTGGTATTCGTGTCTGGTTGAATGATATTTAAACTTGAACTATGCATAGAACAGAACTAGAAACATTGGATCTTTTCTCCTCTTTGAAGCTTTACTCATATAATAACGGCATGTTTATAATTACAGAGGGATGTATGTTGATGTGTGTCCCCAATTGCAGTATTTCTTTAATGGGGTGTTAAACTTGCAATTGGCACTGAACAGAAGTGTAATTTCAGTACCCATAATGGAATTATGGTGATAAACTTCAAGGCTTTGAAATATTCCTCATTTTTGTAGTATCAAAACCCAGAATTTTATTGCCTTTTCTTACATTTTATAAGCATTGTAGCTTCTTAAGTGGCGATCCCTGCTTGAGGAAGGGTTGGGGATAAATTTTGTTCCTGCACTCATAATTAGCAAATCCAGGAAGTAATTTGTTTCTGCAGATTACATGTTTTATACTTCAATAGAAACAAGCATTTGCTTTTTGCAATGCAAAACTGCTTGATTTCTACAAGTTGTCTTGTTTTTTTTTGAAAATAAAAAAGCTGTGGATGTTAAGAATCCGAAATAAAAACAAAATGTTAGAGCAACATTCGCAAAATGCTGGAGGAACTCAGCTGGCCAGGCAGCATCTATGGAAGAGTAAACGGTTAACGTTTTGGGCTGAGACCCTTCATCAGGACTGGATAAAAACAACGAGAAGTTAGAGCAAGAAGGTTGGGGGAAGCGGAGGAAGAAGTACAAGGTGGTTGGTGATAGGTGAAACTGTGGGGGTGGGGTGTGGGGTGAAGTAAGAAGCTGGGAAGTTGATTGGTGAAGAGATAAAGGGCTGGAGAAGGGGGAATCTGATCGGTAGAAAACCATGGAAAAAAGGGAAGGGAGGGGAGCACCAGAGGGAGGTGATATGTAGGTAATGAGAAGGTGAGAGAGGGAAATGGGAATGGTGAAGGGAGAAGGCATTTAACAGAAGTTTGAGAAATCACTGTTGGAGGCTATCCAGATGGAATATAAGGTGTTGCTCCTGCAACCTGAGTGTGGCCTCATCGCAGCAGTAGAGGAAGTCATGGACTGACATGTTGGAACGGGAGATCCTGGTTGTTTTTGGCAGACAGAGCGTAGATGCTTACTGAAGCAATCTCCATAGTCTCACCGATATTTAGGAGGCCACACCAGGAGCACTGGATACAGTGGATGACCCCAACAGATTCACAGATGAAGTGCTGCCTCACCTGGAAGGACCATTTGGAGCCTGGAATGGCAGTGAGGGAGGAGGTGTCGGAGTGGGTATGGCACTTGTTCTGCTTGCAAGAATAAGTATAAGGTGGGAGATCAGTGGGGATGAATGGACAAAGGAGGCTCATTGGGAGTGATCCTTATGGAATGTGTTGGGTGGAGGAAAAGATGTGCTTGGAGGTGGGATCATGTCAGAGATGGCAGAAGTTACGAAGAATTACGTGCTGGACGTGGAGACTTGTGGGGTGGTAGGTGAGGACAAGAGGAGCCCCATCTCTGGTGGGGTGGTGGGAGGATGGGGTGAGGGTAGATGTGTGTGAAAGGGAAGAGATGCAGCTGAGGGTAGCATTGATGGTGGAGGAAGGAAAGCCCCTTTGAAGGAGGAGTTCATCATTTTGTGTATGTTGCTTTGGATTTCCCAGCACCTGCAGATTTTCTCAAAAATGTTAGAAATGCTCTGCAGGTCAGGCAATATCTTTATGGAAAGAGATAAAGACATCTTTTTTCATTTTTCACTGATGCTGACTGGTCTTAGCATTTTCTGTTTTCATTCCTTTGCCAACTTTTATCCAAAATATATTGACTGTGTTCTGAGACACTGAATTTAAAAAAAAAACTTGGCCAGATAATCCAACCTGAATTATTTTATATTCAAACAGTTAAAGCATTTTGTGTTGTGTCATTGCAGAGCCATTTAACACAGAAGTAAGCCCTTTAGCCAATCTGGTCCATTCTGACTGAGCTAGTCCAATTTACCTGCATTTGACATGTATCCTTCTAGTCCTTTTCTATCCATGTACCTGTCCAAATATATTTGAATGTTGCATTTGTATCTGTCTTTATAGCTTCCTCTTGCAGCTCATTCACAATGTATGGAGAAGTTTCTGCTTAGCTCTTTCAAATCTTCCCCCTCCCCTCTCTTTAAACCTATACCATCCTAGGGTAAAGACTGTACCCATTCACCTTATCTATGCCCATGATTTTAAATCCCTCAGCTTCCTGTTCTCCAGGGTGGGGTGGGAGGGAAACGTTGGTGTGGGGTCCTAGTCTATCTAGTCTCTCGTTAACTCAAACCCTCCGGTACTGGTAACATCCTCAAACCTCTTTTGCACCCTTTCTATATATTTGATGGCCTCCTTCCTATAGCAAAGTGACATTAACTGTACTAAAAGGTTCAGATGTTAATATCAAAGCATGTATCCTATACACTGGAAATTTGTCATCTCAGTTCTCCATATGTGTCCTTAGCAGTATCTTGTACAGATGTACTGTGAACAATTAGTCATCCTCTGAGCAAGTTCTGTAGAAACATAGAAAACCTACAGCACAATACAGCTCCTTTGGCCCCCAGTGCTGGGCCAAACATGTACATACTTTAGAAATTACCTATTGTTATCCATAGCCCTCTATTTTTCTAAGCTCCATGTAACTATCCAGGAGCCTCTTAAAAGACCCTATCGTATCTGCCTCCACCACCATTGCCAGCAGCCCATTCCACGCACTCACCACTCTGAGTTTTTTTTAAAAAAAACCTACCCCTGACATCTCCTCTGTACCTACTTCCAAGCTTCTATAGAGAGTCTCACCACCTCACCACCTAGGACAAACCCTCTTCATTGTTTCTGCCATCAGGGATGTGTTACAGGAGCCTAAAGACTCAATGCATTGGGAACACCTTCTTCTCCTCCACCACCAGAATTCTGAATGGTTCATGAACATTACCTCACAATTTTGCTTCCCTTTTGCATTATTTATACTTTTATTTCTGATTGTAACTTTTTTGTCTTGCACTACTACTACTGTACAAAACAACACGTTTCACGACCTATTTCTGTGACAATAAACCTGATTCTGATTAGAGTATGTAATGAGATTCTGGCCTTAATGATTCTGAAATTGATTGGTTTATCTAGCATCTACAAAGTGTAGGTTAAATTAAGGCTAAAGTTTCATTCAAGATATAGAAATTCAAAGTTAGCATTACTGTTGGGCTTATAACTTTCTAATTGTTGTAGTCAGTCTGCTTCACTGTTGACCCTCAGACGAGGGAACGTGCTATCCTGATCCAGTTTATCTAGTGTGAGTTTGGTTGCATTATTGTGATTATGTTAAATGCCCCACAGTTCAGAGGCAGTTAGGAATGTCAGCATTGTCACCAATATCCATATCATGTGAACAAATAATCTAAAAAAAAAACTCACCATTTCTTCTGATGTAATCCTAAAAAGGATTCAAATCTGAATCCAATGCATCTTAAAGTAATTCCTCCTTTAAGCCTATTGGTGATTATGTTTTAAGTTGCATTTGTGAACTCTCTGCCTTGACCAGAGCCAAGATAATTAGTATTACTTAGTTGTAGAATCATGAGATTATGACCTGGGAGGAGATGACGACTAAAATGGAACTATTTGTTTACGCAAAATGCTGGAGGAACTCAGCAGGTCAGACAGCATCAGTGTAAATAAGTAAACAATCAATTTGTTGAGCCGTGATCCTCCTTCAGGACTAGAAAGGAAGGGGGTAGATAACAGAGTAAAAAAGGTGGAGGAGGGGAGGGAGTACAAGTTAGCAGGTGATAGGTGAGACCAGATGGGTGGTGGAGTGGGGGATGAAGTAAGAAAGTGGAAGGTGCTAGGTGGAAAAGGTAAAGGGCTGAAGAAGGAATCTGATGGGAGAGGATCATGGGAGAATGAGAAGGTGGGGTGCCTGGGGAAAGTGATAGGCAGGCGAGAGGTAAGAGGCCAGAGGGGGGGAATGGAAGAAGAATGAAGGAGGAGGAAAAGAATTACTGGAAGGAGAAATCAGTGTTTAGGCCATCAGGTTGGAGGCTTTTTATTCTGAAGTCTTCCCCTTTCCTTTCCAGACTTGAAAATTCGCCTGTTTATTTCCCTGCATAGATGCTACTTGACCCTCTTGAGTTCCTCCAGCATTTTGTGTATGTCGCTATGGATTTCCAGCACCTCTGAAATCTCCAGTGTTTGTGATTTGCTCTTTATCTACTCTAGTTTTCCAGCTCCTGTCTGTAGATGATGTATTCCCCTCCTTTCATTTGCTGTAAGGCAGTGTCATTATCACCCCCTTGACTGTGGACAAGTTGACTATCTGTTCCTGACCAATATAATTCCTAGAAGCAATAGTGTACTGGTTGAATTTCATTTGTTATGTAGGGTTCAGATCTGCTGAAGTTGTACTTGGTTTCTAGATGGCAGCATATTACAGTTCAATAAAGCCATCATTACCCTTCACTGCAAGAAGAGAGAGAAGAGATTGGAAATTGGCTACCCATCTCACTGTTAAATGTGGGTTATAAGATTCTGTCCAAGACCATTCACAATTATATCACGTCTGCTCTGGGGCAGGTGATCCACCTAGACAGCAACTGTGCAATACCTGGCTTTGGAGGCAGTGCAGAGGAGGTTCACCAGGTTGATTCCAGGGATGAAGGGGTTAACCTATGAGGAGAGATTGAGTTGCCTGGGACTATACTCTGAAGTGCAGAAGAATGAGAGGGGATCTTATAGAAACATACAAAATTGTGAAAGGGATAGATAAGATAGAAGTAGAAAGGTTGTTTCCATTGATAGGTGAGACTAGAGCTAGGGGCTTGCCCCGCCATTCAATAAGATCATGGCTGATCTGTCCGTAAACTCAGCTCCATCTACCTGCCTTTTCTCCATAACCCTTAATTCCCTTGCTATGTAAAAACCTATCTAACTGTTTCTTAAATGTATTTAGTGAAGAAGCTTCAACTGCTTCCCTGGGCAGAGAATTCCACAGATTCACCACTCTGGGGGAAAAAATTTCTCCTCATCTCTGTCCTAAATCTTCTCCCCTGACTCTCGAGGCAATGTCCCCTAGTTCTAGTCTCATCTACCAATGGAAACAACTTTCCTACTTCTATCTTATCTATCCCTTTCAAAATTTTATGTTTCTATAAGATCCCCTCTCATTCTTCTGAATTCCAGAGAGTACAGTCCCAGGCAACTCAACATCTCCTCATAGGTTAACCCCTTCATCCCTGGAATCAACCTGGTGAACCTCCTCTGCACTGCCTCCAAGGCCGGTATATCCTTCCTCAAGTAAGGAGGCCAGAACTGCACACAGTACTCCAGGTGCGGCCTCACCAGTACCCTGTGTAGTTGCAGCATGACCTCCCTGCTCTTGAATTCAATCCCTCTAGCAATGAAGGCCAACATTCTGTTTGCCTTAATAACCTATTGTACCTGTATGCCAACTTTTTGGGGTTCATGAACAAGCACTCCCAAGTCCCCCTGCACAACAGCATGCTGCAATCTTTCACCATTTAAATAATAATCTGCTCTTCTATTATTCCTTCCAAAGTGGATAATCTCGCATTTACCAATGGTGTATTCCATCTGTCAGACCTTGTCCCAGTCACCTAACCTATCTATATCCCTCTGCAGACTCTCCACATCCTCTGTACAGTTTGCTTTTCCACTCAGTTTAGTGTCGTCAGCAAATTTTGCTACGCTGCACTCAGTCCCCTCTTCCGAATCATCAATGTAAATAGTAAACAGCTGCGGGCCCAGCACCAACCCCTGTGGTACCCCACTCACCACAGACTGCCAACTGGAGAAACACCCATTTACACCAACTGTCTGCCTTCTACTGGTTAACTAATCCACTATGCAAACCAAAACACTTTCTCCGACTCTATGCCTCCGTATCTTATTTACAAGTCTCTTGTGGGGCACCTTATTAAACGCCTCCTGGAAATCCAAGTATATGACATCCAGCTGTTCCCCTCTATCCACTGCGCTCATTATGTCCTCAAAGAACTCCAGTAAGTTTCTCAAACAGGACCTGCCGTTTCTAAACCCATGCTGCGTCTGTCTAATGGAACCACTCCTTTCTAAATGTTTTGCTATTTCTTCCTTAGTGACAGCTTCAAGCATTTTCCTGACTTCAGATTTTAAGTTAGCTGGTCGATAGTTCCCGTCTTTTCCCTACATCCTTTTTTTCAAAAAAAAAAGAGTGGCGTGACATTTTCTGTCTTCAAATCCGCCAGGACCTGCCCAGAGTCTAGAGAGTTTTGATAAATGATTACCAGCGCGTCTACTATAACCTCTGCCAATTCCTTCAGCAGCCTGGGATGCATCCCATCAGGACCAGGGGACTTATCTACCTTCAGGCCCTCTAGTTTGCTCATCACTATCTCTTTAGTGACAGTGATTTTATCAAGGTCCTCCCATTTTGTCCATTACATCATTCTTTGGCATATTAGATGTGTCCTCCACCGTGAAGACTGACACAAAATAGTCCTTCAATGCCTCAGTCATTTCCTTATCACCCAATATCAATTTCCCCTTATTGTCTTCCAAGGCACCTACGTTGCTTCAGCCACCCTCTTCCGCTTTATATATTTATAAAAACTTTTGCTATTTGTTTTTATATTTTGTGCTAATTTACTTTCATACTCCTATCTTCTCTTTCCTTATTTCTTGTTTAGTTGTTCTTTGTTGCGTTTTAAAGTTTCCCCAATCCTCCAGTCTCCCACTACTCTTTGCTACTTTGTACACATGAGCTTTTAATTTGATACAATCTTTTATTTCCTTAGTTATCCAAGGCTGGCTCTCCCCACATTTACTGCCCTTACTTTTGACTGGAATATATTTTTATTGAGCACTGTGAAAAATCTCTTTGAAAGTATTCCAGTGTTCCTCAACTGTCCTACCAAATAGCCTGTGCTCCCAATCCACATTAGCCAACTCCTCCCTCATCCCGTTGTAGTCTCCTTTGTTCAAGCATCGATCTATTAGGCAGATGCAGTATGGATTCAGCAAAGGCAGGTCTGTTTGACAAACTTACTGAGTTCTTTGATAGAACAATCGCACTGGATAGAGGGGAACAGATGGGCATTATTTCCTTGGATTTCCAGAAGGCATTTGATAAGGTGCTGCATAAAAGACTTATCCATTAAGATAGGGATGCATAGGAGTTGGGGGTGATGTAATAACATGGATGGAGGATTGGTTAACCAATAGAAAGCAGAGAGTTGGGATACATGGATGTTACCCTGGTTGATGATCAGTGGTGAGCGGTGTGCCGCAGGGGTTGGTGCTGGGCTTGCAACTGTTCACGATATACATTAATGATCTGGAAGAGGGGGCTGAATGTAGTGTATCTAAGTTTGCTGATGATATTAAATTGAGTGGAAAATCAAATTGTGCAGAAGCTACGGAAAGTCTGTAGAGAGATATAGATAGATTAAGTAAGTAGGCAAGGGACTGGCTGATGGAATACAATATTGGTAAATGCGAGGTCATTCACTTTGGAAGGGAAAATGAAAGAGTGGATTATTATTTAAATGGTAAAAAAAATTGCAGGATGCTGTTGTGCAGAGGGATTTAGGAGTGCTTGTGCATGAATCAGTGTTGGTTTGCAGGTGAAGCAGACTATTAAGAAGGCCAGTGGAATGTTGGCCTTCATTGCTAGAGGGATTTAAATTAAGAGATTGTGCTGCAACTGTACAGAGTACTGTGTACAGCTGTGGTCTCCTTACTTGAGGAAAGATATACAGGTGTCCCCTGCTTTTCGAACGTTCACTTTACGAAACCTCACTGTTACGAAAGACCTACATTAGTACCCTGTTTTCGCTTTCAGAAGGTGTTTTCACTGTTATGAAAAAAGGCAGCACGCAATAAAAAAAATCAGCGCCCGATAAAAGGCAGCACGCGCCCCGAGCAGCCGCTCTGCCCCGGATTCGGAACAGCATTGCTTAAGCACGTTGCATTGAGCAGCCGTTAGCAAGATGAGTTCTAAGGTGTTGGAAAGGCCTGAAAAAGTAAGGGTGTTACACTTAGTGTAAAACTAGACATGATTAAGTGTTTCGATCGTGGTGAACGAAGCAAGGACAAAGTGAGTTTGGCTTGTGGAAGTTGACGAAGACGATGTTGAAGAGGTTTTGGCATCCCATGACCAAGAACTGATAGATGAAGAGCTGATGCAGTTGGAAGAGGAAAGGATAACAATCGAAACCAAATGCAGAAAGTGAAGCAACTGCGTGAGATTTTTGCTGCAATGATAAAGTACGACTTTAATTTTGAAAGGTTTAGGGGATATTTGCAGGATGGTTTCAGTGCTTACAAACACTGATATGAAAGATATGAAATATGATAGAAAAATGCGCGAGGCTCAACAGTCAAGCATGCCTTCCACAGCAGATGACGAACCTCGACCTTCGACATCGAGGCGGCAGTCATAGGAGAAGATGAGCTGCCTGCCCTGATCGACGATGAGATGACACCCCCATGTCCCACCACCCCAACACCCGGGCCCTGGCCAGATACTGTACCGATTCGCGAAGAACGCAGCGGTAGCCGGGAAGCACACAGCACATCTTTAAGAAGAAAGCCGAAATAAACATGCTAATTAACTAGGTGCCGCCTAGCACGTAATTAGCATGTTTATTTCGGCTTTTTTCTTAACGATGTGCTGTGTGCCTCCCGGCTACCGCTGCGTTTTTCGCGGTAATGTATCGGGTCGGCGGCCCGGAGGGTTGGGGCCACTGCACCATACAGCCTGCGATGACTCAGTCTAACACACCATCATCGGTCTACACAGCGCTGTTTTCCCAATTCTGGTAAGTGATACTACACTGTACATACATTATTTCTACTTTATATAGGCTGTGTATTTTTGTGTTATTTGGTAGATTTGGCAGCTTCATAGTTTAAAGGTTACTGGAGAGCGCGTTTATGCCAACAGTGCTTGCGTGAGATTTTCTGCCGAGAGCGCTTGCTTGAGATTTTCGCTACGGAGATCTGTGCAGGCAATCGTTGTAGAGAAGTATTTCTATTTTCTATAGGCTGTGTATTTATCATATCATTCCTGCTCTTACTATATGTTACTGTTATTTTAGGTTTTATGTGTTATTTGGCATGATTTGGTAGGTTATTTTTGGGTCTGCGAAGGCTCACAAAATTTTCCCATATGAATAAATGGTAGTTGCTTCTTCGCTTTACGATGTTTTGGCTTACGAACCGTTTCATTGGAACGCTGTACCTTTGGATGGTGGGGGAAACCTGTACTGGCTTTGGAGACGATGCAGAGGAAGTTCACCAGGTTGATTCCAGAGATAACAGGATTAGACTATGAGGAGAGATTGAGTCACCTGGGACTGTACTTGTTGAAATTCAGAAGAATGAGAGGAGGTCTTATAGAAACACATAAAATTATGAAAGCAATAGATAAGATAGGCAGGAAAGTTGTTTGCACTGGTAAGTGAGACTAGAACTAGAGGACGTAGCCTCAAGATTTAGAGGAGTAGATTTAGGACAGAGATGAGGAGGAACTGCTTTTCCCAGAGAGTGGTGAATCTGTGGAAATCTCTGCCCAGTGAAGCAGTGGAGGCTACCTCAGTAAATGTATTTAAGACAGGTTGGATAGATTTTTACATAGTACAGAAATTAAGCTTATGGGGAAAAGGCAGGTAGATGGAGTTGAGTCCATGGCCAGATCAGCCATGATCTTATTGAATGGCGGAGCAGGCTCGATGGGCCAGATAGCCGACTCCTGCTCTTATTTCTTATGTTCTTTATGTTTAATAGGTTTCAATGAGATTTCCTGCCCTCATTCTTCTAAATTCCGGCAAGTTTAGCCCCAGAGCCATCAAACACTCATCATAAAAATACTTAACTGAGGTTGACTACCAGAATATTCATTATATTATCGCAGAAGCCAGATGGTAGAAGCAAATAAATTAGACCATGTTCACTTTGTCTGGCTGTTCCTTTGCTAGCTCAGAATCAGGTTTATTATCACTGATATGTGTCGTGAAATTTGTTGTTTTGTGGCAGCAGTACAGTGCAATATAAATTAATGAGTACTATAAAGTAAATAGTGCAAAATGAGAAGAATAGTGTGGTAGAGTTCATAGGCGTTCAGAAATCTGCTGTGGAGGGGAACAAGCTGATCCTGAAATGTTGAGTGTGTGTCTTAAGGTTCCTGTACCACCTCCCTGATGGTAGCAATAAGAAGTGGGCCTGTACTGAATAGTGAGAGTTCTTCATGATGAATGCCCCTTCTTGAGGCATTGCCTTTTGAATGTGTCCTGGATGGTGGGGAGGCTAGTGCCCATGATGGAACTGGCAGAGTTTACAACTGTTTGCAGCTTTTCCTGATCCCATGCAGTGGCCCTTCCATACCAGGCGGTGATGCAACCAGTTAGAATGTTTCCACGGTATATCTGTAGAAATTTGGTAGAGCCATTAGTGATGTGTCAGATTTACTCAGATTCTGAATGACATGAATTTGATGCAAGATGAGAAGATGCAAGCAAAGGAACTCACCATTAGATGCCGTTTCTCCTCCTCAGCTCCTGGAATTATTTTTGTGAGCCTCCTTTCAACCCTCTTCAGTTTCAGCTCATCCTTTCTGTTTGTAAGATGAGGGGCCAAAAACTGCATTTAGTACTCCATGTGAGGCATCACCAGTGCTCTATGACATCTCCACATTGTATCCTTGCTTTTATATTCTAGTCTTGAAATGAACGCTAACATTGCATTTGCCTTCCTCACCACAGACTCAACCTGAACATTGACCTTTAGGCCAGTGGTCCCCAACCACTGGGCTGCAGACCAGTACCGGGCCGCGAGCATGTGCTATCGGGCCGCGTGGAAACGATATCTGATTTGGCGATTTGAAATGATATGAATCAACTGCACCTTTCCTCATTCCCTGTCACGCACTGTTGAACTTGAACACCCCCTCCCCTCAACCCCGTCGGCCGGTCCGCAAGAATATCGTCAATATTAAACCGGCCGGCGGTGCGCAAAATGTTGGGGACCGCTGCTTTAGGGAATACTGCACAGTTAAACATTTAACACCATAATTCTCTCCAGGCTTGACGAGAAGCTCAGAGACCTCGGCCTTCACACTGTCTTGTATAACTGGATCTTGAACTTCCTGTCTGATTGCCGCCAGGTGGTAAGAGTGGGCTCCCTCACCTCCACCACTCTGACTCTCAATACAGGAGCCCCTCAGGGCTGTGAACTGAGTCTCCTCCTTTACTCCCTGTATACACATGACTGTGTCACCAACCACAGCTCCAATCTGCTAATTAAATTTGCTGATGACACTACACTGATTGGCCTAATCTCAAATAATAATGAGGGCAGCCTACAGAGAAGAAGACATCACCTTGACACAGTGTTGTCAAGAAAACAACCTCTCCCTCAATGTTGCAAAAACAAAAGAGCCGGTTGTGGACTACAGGAGGAATAGAGATAGGTTAGCCCCTATTGTCATCAATGGATCTGGGGTTGAGAGGGTAAACAGCTTTAAGTTCCTCCGCATAAACATCACAGAGGATCTCACGTGGTCCATACATACCGGCTGTTTGTATAGAAGGTTGAGGAAGTTTGGTGTGGGCTCCCAAATCGCAAGAACTTTCTATAAGGGTACAACTGAGAGCATCCTGAATAGCTGCATCACTGCCTGGTATGGGAACTATACTTCACTCAGTTGCAGAAATCTGCAGAGAGTGGTGTGGACAGCCTTGCACATCTGTAGATGTGAACATCCCACTACTCAGATCATTTACAAAGACAGGTGTGTTAAAAGAGGCCCCGAAGGATCTTTGGGGACCCGAGTCACCCCAACCACAAACTGTTCCAGCTGCTACCATCCGGGAAACAGTACAGCAGCGTAAAAGCCAGGACCAACAGGCTTCGGGACAGCTTCTTCCACCAGGCCATCAGACTGCTGAACTCCTGCTGACATATCTGTATTTCTGTTATATTGACTACCCTGTTGTACATACTATTTATTATAAATTACTATATATTGCACATTGTATATTTTGACAGAGACGTAACAGAAAACCTACAGCACAATACAGGCCCTTCAGCCCAAAATGCTGTGCTTAATATGTACTTTAGAAATTACTTCGGGTTACCCATAGCCCTCTATTTTTCTAAGCTCTATGTACCCCAAAATCTGTCTGGAACTATTTGATTCCAAAAGACATTGCAAAATCCACTTCAAAAATGCATAATTTTTGGTCATACTGCAATTGCCATTATTTCTATTGCAGCAGGATATAATTGATGATCATTCCTGTTTTGCCAGTTGATAGCCACCCAGGGTCTCTAGTCATTAATGGGTTTCTGTGCTAGTTAGTCATATTGTTTATCTTTGTACGATGCTGTTGGATCATCTGAGTGTGGTTACTGTTTATCACTTACAAATTTTATTTTAAATAATTTCTGTTTTTTTATAGTGCTTTTAATTTTGTTCAAGTCAACCGGCAATATGTATGGAAACTTCCAACTATGATACACTGCTCTATTATGTTTTGCTTGTGTACTACTTAACCTCCAAGTAAAGATTTTACTCATGTATATGAAGGATATAAGTAATAAAGTCAATTCAATTCTACGTTGGGTTTGACTTCCTTTGTTAGCCAGGGTTGTGTCATCTTTCCTTTAGAATACTTCATTCTTTTTGAGATGTATATACCCCGTGCCTTCCAAATTGCTTCCAGAAATTCCAGCCATTGCTGCTCTCCCGTCATACCCACCAGTGTTATTTTCCAATCAGTTCTGGCCAAATCCCTTCTCATGCCTCTGTAATGCCCTTTACTCCGTTGAATGTCTCGGATTCCATGGTGAAGTTGATCATATTTATGATCACTTGCCGTAAGGGTTCTTTTACCTTGAGCTCTCTAATCAATTCTGGTTCGTTGCACAACACCCAATCCAGAGTAGTTGATCCCCAAGCGGGCTCAACCGCAAGCTGCTCTTAAAAAGCCATCTCATATGCACTTAAGAAATTTTCCCTCCTGAAATCCAGCACCAATCTTATTTTCCAAGTCTACCTGCATGTTGAAGTCCCCATGACTACTGTAATGTTGCTCTTTTGGCATACATTTTCTGTCTCGCATTGTAATTTGTAGACCACATCTTTATTACTGTTTGGAGGTCTGTATAGAACTCCAATCAGGGTCTTTTTACCTTTGCAGTTACTTAGCTCTATCCACAATGATTCCACACCTTCTGACCCTATGTCACCTCTTTCTAATGATTTGATATTTTTTAAAACAACAGAGCAAAGCCACCCCCTCTGCCTTCCTGCCTGTCCTTTCGATACAGTGTGTATCCTTGGACATTAAGTTCCCAGCTACAATCTTCTTTCAGCCATGATTCCGTGATGTCTATGACATCATGTCTGCTAATCCGCAACTGTGCTGCAAGTTCATCTACTTTATTCTGTATACTGCACACATTGAAATATACCTTCAATCCCGTAGTCATCCTTTTCAATTTTGTCCACCTTTTCCATTGCAATTCATGCTGTTAACTGTAATTTTGTTCTGTCAGCAGCCTCTCCTCATTACACATTGCCTCTGTTTATAAATTAGCTGCCTATCTTCAGTGTTATTGGTAGCCTTTCCTACGATACTAAACCTTCCCACTAGGATATTAGGCCCCCTCCAGTTCAGGTGCAAGCTGTCCCTTCTGTATAGGTCCCACCTTCCCTGGAAGAGAGCCCAGTGATCCAAAAGTCTTATGCCCTCCCTCCTACGCCAACTCCTTAGTTATATATTAAACTGTGTAATCTTACTCGTTCTGGCCTCACTAGCACATGTCATGGATAGCATTCCTGAGATCACAACCCTGGAGGTCCTGCTCTTTAACTTGGCACCTAAATCCCTGAACTCTCTATGCAGAACCTCGTCACTTGTCCTACCCATATCATCGGTACCTACGTGGACCACAACCTCTGGCTGTTCACCCTCCCACTTAAGAAAGCTAACGGCTTGATCTAAGAGATCCTGGACCCGGGCACCCGGAAGGCAGCATACCATCTGGGGATCTTGTTCTCGCTCATAGAACTTCCTGTCCTTTGCCCTAATGAACACATCCCCCTATCACCACAGCACGACACTTCTCCCCTCTTCCCTTCTGCAGCCTTGCAATTTCCACCCGTTGGAAATGCTTGCGTACTTTGACCTCAGAGACGACCAAACTGCCAGTCACATAATCTGCAGGTCTCCTGGAGGGCTTAGTTTTGGCGACATTGAATTGTGCAAAAAAGAGGAATTGGCTCATCTGGGAGAGAGGCATCGATGTTGGAAACTCGACTGCATTTAGCTTTGAAGTCTGCGATGGTGTGCAGACCTTGCCATATGCTGTGTGTGTTGTTAGTGGAAAGTTGAGTCTAAATCTTGTCTCTGTATTGTTGTTTTGCTGCCTTGATGACTTTGTGCAGATCATAACTACATTTCTTGAGCTCTTGTTGATTGCTCTGTCTCGCGGTAAGTGCTGCTCGCACGGGACTGATTTGGAAAGGCCCTGACCGATTTCTAGGGGACAACATCCTCATTGCACTTCTGGCTGAAACTGGTGACCCCATCCGTGAACTCGGAGGCATCCTCATCTTGAAGGACTTTCCAGCTGACGTCATCAAAGCAGTCCTGCAGCATGGAGGCCGATTGGTCAGACTAACAGTGGACGGTTTTAACTATGGCCACCTCTTGTGCTTCTGCCTGTACTTTGGCATCAGAAAAATTGGAGGAGTGATCTGATTTTCCAAATGGAGCGTGGAGGAATGCTTTGTAAGTGTTGCGGAAGGGAGAGAAGCAGTGGTCAAGTATGCTATCTCCCCATATGCTCACCTGGATGTGTTGGCAAAATTTCGGAGGGAGTTTAGTCAGCGACACTCTATTAAAGTCACCAGCAATAATGAAGGCAGCCTCCAGGTGTGCAGTCTTCAGGGTGCTGATGGTCTCATCCAGTTGCTTAAGAGCCAGGTCAGTATCAGGCTGTGGTAGAATATACACAGCTGTGAATTCCCTAGGCCAGCGGTCCCCAACCACCGGGCCGCAAAGCATGTGCTACCGGGCCGCGAGGAAACCTTTCCTCATTCCCTGTCACACACTGTTGAGCTTGAACGCACGCGCAGTCATTACCCACGCGTCATCCATGTCAGCGCAGGAAGGAGATCAACTCCTTGAGCTTGCAAATGACGGTGGGCTGAAAAGTATGTTTGACATAATATCTCTGCCAGCATTCCGGATCAAAGTCCAGCCTAAATATCCTGAGATAGTCAGGAAAGCACTGAAAACGTTGCTTCCATTTCCAACATATCTCTGCAATGAATGCAACAAAAACTAAATTGCGGAATAGACTGGACATAAGGAAGTCCCTTCGAATATCGCTGTCTCCCATCACCCCTCGATGGGACCGTGTTGTTGCAGGAAAATAAGCCCAAGGCTCCCACTGATTCAGTGATATTGGTGTGTTGCAAATGATTTTATATGTTCATACGGGGAAAATATGTGCTGTGTGTTTAATATCCAAACGTTACTTCAAATGTTATGATGCTATTGATTATAAGTGACTTATATAACCATATATAGCAATTACAGCATGGAAACGGGCCATCTCTGCCCCGCTAGTCCGTGCCAAATGCTACTCTCACCTAGTCCCACCGACCTCCACTCAGCCCATAACCCTCCATTCCTTTCCTGTCCATATACCTATCCAGTTTTTCTTTAAATGATAATATCGAACCTGCCTCTACCACTTCTACTGGAAGTTCGATCAACACTTACTTAAAGCCCCTGTCCTCCCCTGATAATTGACTTATCATTATATTCATGCGAGGAAAGCATGCGGTGTGTGTTTAATATTAAATTCGTTAGATAAACCCTTTTAGAAACAAAATTGAGTGTATTAGCCACTTATCACCTATATTCCGGTCGTGATTAACACCCCCCCCCCCCCCCACCCCTCCCTCGAACAGAATGGCCAAAAATGATGTTTAGAAAAAAAATCGGCAGGTACATGCATGCGCACACAGGTGCCCGCGCAAGGCTTCATGGTCATTGTAGTCTTTCTCTGGGTAAACACAACGTACTTAACTGCTACTCTTGTCCGTTGGCAGCCCTACCCCCTGGGTCGGCTGGTCCGCAAGAATATTGTCAATATTAAACCGGTCCGCAGTGCAAAGAAGGTTGGGGACCCCTGCCCCAGGCAGCCAGAAAGGTCTACACAGCAGCACCAGGTACTCCAGATCCAGGGGACAAAAGGATTTGAGGGCATGCATGTTCCGGGGGTCACACCAGGCATTATTGACCATGAAGCATATCCCATCTGCTTTACCCTTCCCAGAGAGGTTTTTACACCTGTCCATCCGGAACAGGGAGAACCTAAAGGGCTCAATGGCATGATCCAGGATCTCTTCCATCAGCCAGATCTCCACGAAGTGCAAAATGTTATATTCCGTTGTTTCCTGCTGGTAGGAGATTCTGGCTCTTAGTTCGCACAGGGACTGAATGTTAGCCAGGCGTATGCTAGGGAGTGGTGGTCGATTAGCACGCCAGCCCTTCTCCTTTGCCTCCACTTAGTGCGCATGCACTGGTCGTGCACGCAGCCTGGTACAGGCATTCTGATCTATTCTTACTTCTTCTTACTTTTTAATTTACATTATTTTTTGTATTTTTTTTCTCACGGTAACACGTCGAAGCTGCACCCTCTAACATGCTGGTAGAGAGAGTTTTATTTGGATTTTCTTTAGCGCTGGAAATGGTTACATCCCGACATGCGGGACAGAAGCAAGGTTGCATTGTGTATTCCACGGACCAGCAAATGCCAGCCGGTTTAGCGAGCAGAGCGGCGGACACCCCTGCTGAAATCCGGAGGAAAGCACACAGAGGGGGATCGCAAAGCCGAGGAAAGAGGATCGGGTCGAGACAACAGAGACTATTGGAGAAGAGGAGTTCGGTGGGTAATACCGTTCCGGCTGACCGGAAGTGCACTGAGAGCAGTAAGCGTAAAGGAGTTGGGTGCTTACTGATCTGGTTAACAACGGATGGTGCAATCTGGGGTATATTACGATCGAGGAACGTGTTTGCAGACTGGATATTGAACTTTTTACTGTTGGACTTCGGCCACATTCCACCGTGATACAACACTTGGCGGCACTGGAGGTCGTTCCTGCCTGTGGCCATCGAACATGCAGCTCCTCCCGTGGAGGGTCAGACACCCTGAGCCAATAGACTGGTCCTGGACTTATTTTCCATCTGGCATAGTTTGCATTTTGTTGTTTGATTGTTTGTGGTTTTTGTATTGCTATATTTATGCTCTATTCTTGGTTGGTGCGGCTGTAACAAAACCAAATTTCCCTCGGGATTAATAAAGTATATCTATCTATCTATCACTGCTTGCGAGGTGTGTCAGTGTAGTAGGTGGATCTCCCATTGATTGCACAAGTGGGGGATCACAGTGCAGAAAAAGCGGCACGTAGTGGGTAAAAGCCATCTTCCTGATGTTCAGGAGAGTCAGTCTAGCGTCTCTAATGTGACTATCAGCTACTTGAACAAGAAATGCAAAGGAAATCGCAGTAATCAAAAGTATACCGTAAAGTTGGAATGGGGCTCGCAGCACTGCCACCATATGTGAACGTAGTTAGACCAAGATAGGCTTTTAGTGTTGTTCATTCATAGGAATTGGAAGCTCTCAACCTTGACGTCTTTCATGTAGACAGGAGCATGCACGCTGCCCTATTTTGAAAGTCAATAACCAGGGCTTTTAGTTAACATTGTGAGGATAATTACTGTCATGACACCTAGTTAATGGGTTCTCTATCTCCTTGCTGTTCTCCAATTTAGAGTTATTTGAGATACAGTCCATTACAGCAGTTTCTGGTAGGAGGCTGAGGACTCAACATTGTGGATCACCAGTTTGAGAATAATTGTGGCAACGATGTTGCTGTGTCTCCTTAGTTATTCTGGTCTGTTGGTCAAAAGTTGGAGAGGGAGGCATTAACTCCTAGGGTTCAAAGTTTGGTGAAGTTTACCTGGAAATATAGCATTGAAGGTGGAACTCTAGTCAATAAACTTTGAATCTTGTGCCTTTAGAACAGAGATGAGAATTTTTTTTAGCCAGAGTGTGTCTAATCTGAGGAATTCATTGCCACAGACTGCGGATAAGGCCAAGTTGTTAAGTATATTTAAAGTGGAGGTTCTTTATCAGTAAGGCTATCAAAGGTTATGGCGAGAAGGCGGGTGAATGAGTTTCAGAGGGATAATCACTTATGATTGAATGACAGAGCAGACTGGATGGGCCAAGTGGTCTAATTCTGCTTCTGTCTCCTAGAACCTAGAAGAACATAGAACATTACAGGCCATTTGGCCCACAATATTGTGCTGACCCATTAACCTATTCTAAGATCAATCTAGCCCTTTCTTCTTCCATATCCCTCCATTTTCCTATCATCCATGTGCACAAGAATTTCTTAAATGTTCCTAATATATCCTCGTCACCCACAATTCACTTTTGGTGGGGGGGTGGAATCTTGATGACAGCCCCCCCCCCCACTTTCCTCCCATCACCTTAAAATTATGCCCCCTTTTATGATCATAATTTTCTAAGCTATGGTTTAGTATTATTCCGGGTGAGGTGGAACACTAAATTATGTAGGATTTTATTCAACATCCTTTACACTGTTATTCTGATGTGCTTAGCTATTACATCAGTACAATGTTTTCTGTTTGTCCATGAATTTTTCTTCCAGCCACCCCTTCCTATCCCACCATTCCTCAGCAGCACTTCACTAGTGTATTTGTATAAACGATTCGAAGTCAGTGAATCTAGTCTTCAATGGCATTGCATTGCTGATGTAATCTGCTCTTTATAAAAATGTTAATTTTTAACTGCTGTCTATTTTTAGGTGTTGCCTGCACAGGGACGCTTACATCAGTCAGTTGTACGTGTTGCAGCTGAGCTGGTTTTGCAGTTAATTTGGCTGCTGGCTGGCTATGGGCGATTGGAGAGTGAAAACCATGCCAGTACCTGAACCGTCACAAGGTAAGTCCATTCTGCTGCTAACAGGGTTCAGCTTGGGTGTTAAATGGTAAACACCTTGACAAATTCAATTACCAGGATGCTTTTGTTGATATTTTTCAACCAAGAATCAGTCAGGTTTAATATCACAAGCATATTGTGAAATTTGTTTTGTGCCAGCAATAAATATAATTAAAAATCTATAAATTATAATAAGAAATATTTTAACAATAAAAAGTGAAAAAGGGAAAAAAATAGTGTTCACGAGTTCAATGCCAATTCAGAAATGTGATGGCAGAGGGGATGAAGCTGTTCCTAAAAGGCTGAGGAAGGGCATGTCTTTTTCCTGTGGCTTGGCTATTTCTAATAAATCTTTGAAGTTAAGTGGGCTGATTCCATGCAGCTCAATACCTCCCAGATGAGTTACAGTTTGAAATGTGTGTAATTGGTTACTAATCCCTGCCCATATTTTAGAACTGTATTACTCAAATACTCAAAGATTATGCATCTGGGAATACAGATCTGTAATCCCTTGAAATTGCTCACAGGTAGATAGGGTCTTAAAGAGGACTTTAGACACATTAACCTTCATGAATCAGAGTATGTTACGTTGAGGTTATATAAGATGGTGAGGCCAAATTTGGAGTATTGTGTGTAGTTCTGGTCACCTACCTACAGGAAAGATGTCAATTACATTTACAGTGTACAAAGAAAATTTACAAGGATGTTGCTGGGACTTGAGAATCTGAGTTATAGGGAAAGTTTGAATAGGTTATGATTTTATTCCCTGGAGTGTAGGAGAATGAGAGGAGATTTAATAGATGTATACAAAATTATGAGGGTAAATATGAAGAGGCTTTTTTCACTGAGGTTGTGTCAGACTGGAACTAGAGGTCATAAGCAAGGGTGAAAGGTGAAATGTTTAAGGGGAGCATGAGGGTTCAGTTATAACATTTAAGAAAAGTTTGCATAGGAGTGTGGTGGCCTGTGGTTCAGGTGCAAGTCAATGGGACTAAGCAGAACGATAGTTTAGCACAGACTAGATGGGCCAGGTAGCTTGGTTCTGTGCTGTAGTGTTCTATGACTGTATTGTATAAAATTCTCTTTAATCTCATCCAATCTCATCCGATTTAATTTCTTCCAATTCTACCGCTACTCCCACTTAAGTCCACTTCATGAAGATGGCGGGTGCAGTAATTGTTTGCTTTTTAAACGCCAGTGCTGGAGGTACATAGTATGGAAGCAGATATGATGGTGGAGTATAGAGAAGTTTTCAGATAGGTGCATGTGGAGGGATTAGGATCTTGTGCAAGCAGATGAGATTTGGTATAATTTGGCATTGTGTTCAGTACAGATACTGTGGATGAAAAGACCTGTCCTGTCCTGCATTCCGTAAAGTTATGCACTATGGAAACAGGCCATTCAGCTCACCATGTCTTGCTAGTCTTTTCCTGCATCGACACTAACCTCATTTGCTTAAACTTGGTCCATATCATTCAATACCTTGCATATTTGAGTGCCAGCCTGTTTATGGGCGGCCCAGTAGATTAGTGGTTAGTGCTAGCTTTCACCAATCGTGATTCAATTCCTGCCGATGCCTGTAAGGAGTTTGTACTTTCTTCCCGTGTCAGTGTGTGTTTCCTCTGGGTGCTCTAATTTTCTTCCACAATCCTCCTTCTTTTGATGCAAATGAGGCATTTCACTGTGTGTTTCAATGTACATGTGACAAATAAAGCTAACCTTTAAATGCCTCTTAAACATAGTAATTCTATCTGACTCTACCTTCCTGTGGTAGTGATATTCAGATTTCAACCACTGTGTATTTCTAGAAAAATATTCTTCTCAAATTCCTTTTAAATCTCTTTTCTTGCAATTTAAACTTTATGCCTTGTTTTTAATGCCTCTGCTGTGGGAAATAGATTTTGATTATCTGAGCCACTTGTAAATTTATACACTTTTATCAGATTATCCCTCAATCACCTCGAGGAACTAACAAACCCAACCTATCCCATCTCTATCTTTAACCAAAGTTCTGCTGTTCAGTCCTGACAAATTTCCACTGTACCCACTTCTGTCCATGCTCCTGCAGTGTGGTGCCTGTAAAAAAAAAAAACAAAAAAAAACTCCACATGTGGATAACTTGTGAAGTTGCACCATAAAGGGATTAAAGATTGGTTGTAATTGAATTAACTTTATTACTTACATCCTTCATATACATAAGTAAAAATCTTTGTTAAGTCTCTATCTAAATGTGCAATTTGTAGTAATTTATAATAATTAGTATATACGAAGGATGGCAACAAGAAGTTAAATATGAACAGTCAATATAACATAGAAATACAGTTCTGTCAGCATGAGTTAAGTAGTCTGATGGCCTGATGGAAGAAGCCATCCTGGAAACTGTTGGACCTGGCTTTTATGCTGTGGTACCGTTTCTCAGATGGTAGCAACTACAACTGTTTGTGTTTGGGGTTACTTGGGTCCCCAATGATCCCTCAGGCCTTTTTTACACACTGTCTTTGTTAATCTCCTGAATAGTGGGAAGTTCACATCTACAGATGCGCTGGACTGTCCGCACCACTCTCTGTGGAGTCCTGCGATTAAGGGAGGTACAGTTCCCAAATCAGGCAGTGATGCAGCCAATCAGGATGCTCTCAGTTGTGCCTTTATAGAAAGTTCTTAGGATTTGGGGCCCCATACCAAACTTCAACTGTCTGAGATGAAAGAGGCATTGTTGTACCTTTTCTCACCACAGAGCTGGTATGTACGTACCACGTGAGATCTTCGGTGATGTCAGATCCTGGGACTGAAAAGCTTGAGCATGTAGATATTAAGAAAGAGGATGTGCAGGAGCTTTTGGAAAGCATCAAGTTGGATAAGTCACTGGGAGCAGATGAGATGTACCCCAGGCTACTGTGGAAGGCAAGGGAGGAGATTGCTGGCGATGATCTTTGCATCATCAATGGGGATGGGAGAGGTTCCAGAGGACCAGAGGGTTGTGCATGTTGTTCCATTATTCAAGAAAGAGAATAGAGATAGCCCAGGAAATTATAGACCAGTGAGTCTTACTTCAGTGGTTGGTAAGTTGATGGAGAAGATCCTGAGAGGCAGGATTTATGAACCTTTGGAGATTATTTAAGATTAGGAATAGTCAGCATGGCTTTGTCAAAGGCAGGTCATGCCTTAAGAGCCTGATTGAATTTTTTGAGGATGTGACTAAACACGTTGATGGTAGAGCAGAAGATGTAGTGTATATGGATTTCAGCAAGGCATTTGACAAAGTACCCCATGCAAGGCTTATTGAGAGAGTAAGGAGGCATGGGATCCAAGGGGAAATTGCTTCGTGGATCCAGAACTGGCTTGCCCACAGAAGGCAAAGTGGTTGTAGATGGGTCATAGTCTGCATGGAGGTTGGTCACCATGGTGTGCCTTAGGGATCTGTTCTGGGACCCCTACTCTTCGTGATTTTTATAAGTGACCTGGATGAAGAAGTGGAGGGATGGGTTAGTAAATTTGCTGATGACACAAAGGTTGGAGGTGTTGTGGATAGTGTGGAGGGCTGTCAGAGGTTACAGCGGAACATTGATGGGATGAAAAACTGGGCTGAGAAGTGGCAGATGGAGTTCAACCTAGATAAGTGTGAGGTGGTTCATTTTGGTAGGTCAAATACGATGACAGAATATAGTATTAATGGTAAGACTCTTGGCAGTGTGGAGGATCAGGGGGATCTTGGGGTCTGAGTCCATAGGACACTCAAGGCTGCTGCGCAGGTTGCCTGTATGGTTAAGAAAGCATACGGTGCATTGGCCTTCATCAATTGTGGGATTGAGTTTAGGAGCCGAGGGGTAATGTTGCAGCTGTATAGGACCCTGGTCAGACCCCGCTTGGAGTACTGTGCTCAGTTCTGGTCGCCTCACTACAGGAAGGATGTGAAAACCATAGAAAGGGTGCAGAGGAGATTTACAAGGATGGATTGGGGAGTATCCCTTATGAAAATAAGTTGAGTGAACTCGGCCTTTTTTCCTTGGGGCGATGGAGGATGAGAGGTGACCTGATAGGTGTATAAGATGATGAGAGGCATTGATTGTGTGGATAGTCTGAGGCTTTTTCCCAGGGCTGAAATGGCTAGCACGAGAGGGCACAGTTTTAATGTGCTTGGAAGTAGGTACAGAGGAGATATCAGGGTTAAGTCTTTTACGCAGAGAGTGGTGAGTGCGTGGAATGGGCTGCTGGCGACAGTGATGGAGGCAGATACGATAGGGTCTTTTAAGAGACTCCTAGACAGGTATATGGAGCTCAGAAAAATAGAGGGCTATGGGTAACTCTAGGTAATTTCCTGGGTAAGGACATGTTCGGCACAGCTTTGTGGGCCAAAGGGCCTGTATTGTACTGTAGGTTTTCTGTTTCTATGAGCTTGAAGCTATTTACCCTTTCAATCCCAGGTCCATTGATGTCAATAGCGGTTAGCCTGTCTTCATTCTTCCTGTAGTCCACAACCAGCTCCTTTGTTTTTGTGACGTTGAGTAAGAGTTTGTTTTCTTGACACCACTGTGTCAGGGTGATGACTTCTCTGTAACCTACCTCATTAGTATTTGAGATTAGGCCAATCAGTGTAGTGTCGTCACTAAATTTAATTAGCAGATTGGAGTTGTGGGTGACCACACAGTCTTGGGTATACTAAGAGTAAAGGAGGAGGCTTAGTACCTTGAGGTGCCCTGAGGGGCACCTGTGTTGAGGGGCAGAGGTGAGGGAGGCAACTTGCCACGTGCCGGCAATCTGACAGGAAGTCCGGGATCCAGCTGCACAAGGCAGGGTCAAGACCGAGGTCTCTGAACTTCTTGTTGAGCCTAGAGGGAATTATGGCGTTGGACTACAATTCAGCATTCAAAAACAGCATTTTCACATAAGGATCCTCCTCCTCTAGATGTGGAAAGACAGTGTGTAGAGCTGTGGCTATTGTGTCATCTGTTGATTGGTTGTATCAGTAGGTGAATTGTCACCTGTACATTGAAACATACAGTGGAATGCATCATTTTGCGTCTTTCCCACCACTCTGTGCTGCCTTGACATTCTAGCACTTCACGTGGCTGGGACTGCGTCTTCCGTAGGGTGAGTGTAGGGTGAAGTTGATGTCTTTCTGAGAGTCCAAATGCATGATGTAGGAGAGGGTATTTGCCACCTGTTTATGGATCATGATGTGTTGCTGATGGATGGACTTGGTCAAGCCCAGTATGAAGAGCTGAGCCTACAGCCGAAGCTCAGGAAGTCCTCTATCTTCAAGCCAGGATGTAATCCACCTTCATCTTGCTGTTGTCCAGGACCAACCTATGCAGGAGAGTGTTCCCCTCAGACAGACACTTGGGATCCTTTTCATCAAGTGTCAGCAGTTCACAGGCAGCCTTGCAGATCTTTGGGAGGCTGAACTTCATCCTGCACACCTCCCACTTGTTCCGAAGACCATATTCGTCGATGAGCTTGAGTTCCCATTCAAGAAGTCTCACTTTGATCAGACGTCATGGAATGACTTGGGTTTTGCTGCACACCCACAACCAAGCAACAGATGTGGCTGCTCATGGTCTCCAGTGTCTTCCCCGAGGAAAGTGATTTGAGATCCTCTAATTATGGCTATTACATTGTGAAGCAGACTAGTTAAAGTATAAAGTATTACTCTGGCATGATTTGGACATTGGTGACTTCCTGGGCTGACAGCTGTTATTGTACTAATCTAACTGGTTCGTCATCCTCATTTTTAAAAATATGTTGCAAAGTAGCATTTAAATAGATATGGTAAGTTTGAAGGGAGGGCAGCCAACAGATCTGTGGATGTCTGAAACAAACATAAGAACCAATGCCCTTATCAGTGGATCAGGTTGTAGGAGCTGGAGCCCCAGAGAACGGATGGGGAGCTTGGGAGCCTAACCTTGGCAAGTGATCCATCACTGAAAGTAGATTATTGAAATTCTGCACTGGTGTGAATCTTGGGTTCAAATGTTTCTTCTGCTTTATATTATCAATGTACTAAATAAATATAAGTATGTGACCTTTAGAAATCGTCAGGTAATTTGATTCAGAGTAAATATAGTATTGTCCGTGTGTGTCTGTCCGTCTTTTTTGAATCCGGAATTCATTGCCACAGACAGTTGTGGAGGCCAAGTCATTGGGTACATTTCAAGAGGAGGTTGATAGGTTCTTCGTTAGTCAGGGCATCAAAGGTTACAGTGAGAAGGCAGAAGAATGGTGTTGAGAGGGATTATAAATCAGCCATGATGGAATAGCAGAGCATCCTCAATGGGACGAATTGTCTAATCCTGCCCCTATGTCTTCTCATCTCATTATTATTATCTTCACTCTTTCACAATTGTAATGTCAGTCACTATTCAATAACATTTTATACTTTGAAATATTGTTGTTTTTTAAGCTCTGAACAAATTTGAATGCTTTTAAAGATTTTTATGAACAGCACTTTAGGCAAGATTAGTGGCTGAAACTGAGAATGGTTGCATCGATTTGAATCATCTAATTCTGCTTTTCCCAACAGAGAGCAAAGAATTTATCTATCATTGCACATCCAAATCAAGAATGTCTCCCTGCAATGGCATCTTTGAATCATCACCTCAAAACAGCAGTCATAACTTGAGTTTGTTTTGCACAAAAGAGAATGTAGAACAATGCATAGCTTACCTCAATCAGGCAAGTTGTTTTTAACTTTGAACTTTGTTTAAAGAAAAATAATTGTCTCGTGGTCAATGTTTAATCAGAGACTGCAGCAAGTAGTAACATTCCCATCAGTGTGAAACCTTGTTGATTGGGCAGGAGGTGCAGGGGTCTTGGGTCCCACGCTGCCAAGTTCGGAAGCAGTTGTTGTCCTCGGCTGTTGGGCTACTGGACCTGGGTCTCCGTGCTGAACTGACCCCACTGTTATGGATTCAGTTTTGGGGACTCTGCCATTTATGTTCCACGTATGCTTAGTAAAACCATAATAACCATAATAGAATCAATGCACCAACTTGACATTCAACCAGTGTGCAAAAGACAGCAAACTGTGCAGACAGTAACAATAATAATAAATAAGCAAGACCTATTGAGAACATGTGATGAAGAGTGGATGAGAGTGACTTCAGAGGTTGTGGAAACATTTCAATGATGGGGCAAGTGAATTTGAGTGAATTTATCCCGTTTGGTTCAGGAACCTAATGGTTGAGGGGTAATAACTGTTTCCTGAACCTAGTAGTGTGAGTTTTGAGCCTCCTGTACCACCTTCCTGATTACAGCAGCATGCCCTGGGTGGTGGGGGTCCCTAATGATGGATGCTGCTTTCCTATAACAGAGCTTCATGTAGACGTTCTCAATGGTGGGGAGGGCTTTATCTATGATGGATGATTTGTCCACTTTTGCACATTGGATGTTTGGTCTTTATGTCATTTTTTCCTAGATTCTGTTTACTTTTTGTGTTGTGAGCACTTGCAAGAAGATGTATACCTACACTACTTTGATAATAAATGTACTTTGAACTTTAGTAATTGAAAGGCAAATCAGAAAGGAATTGGTTTAATAAGTAAAGCATACTATGTTGGTCATAAACACTAGAGGTTCTGAATATGCTGGAAATCTTGAGCAACACAAGATATGCTGTAAGAATTTAGCAGGTCACGCGGCGTATATGAAGGGGAATAAACAGTTGATGTTTTGGGCTGGAACTTCAAATGCTTATTCCCCTCCATAGATGCTGCCTTAATTGCTGAGGTCCACCAGCAGATTGTGTGTGTGACTAGAAAGGGCGTTCAAGTTTTCACAGAATAAAATGTACTTTTTCCATTTGATGGCTCCTTTAAAGTTGAGGAAGGAATGGAGAAGCGGGTCAAAAGATTGAACTTTCAGCAAGCTGAGACCGATATAATAGATTGGATGCCATCTATGCTGAAAAATCTGATGTGTTGCTGTTTTTGCTGATCACCATATTATTTCCTCTTCTCTCCTGCAAAGATGGTTTATTATCACTATCATGGTCTTGGAGCACTCTGGCACAGAAACAGGCCCCCAATCCAGTCCATACCCATCTGCTTTGATTTCCAGTCCCATTATCCGCACCCAGACGGTAGTCCTGCAAACACCTCCCATTCATGTACTTATTCAAACTTCTCAATTGTTGAAGTCAAATCTGCATTCACCACTTCCAGTGACAGCTTGTTCCACTTTCTCACCACCCTCTGAGTGAAGAAATTTCCCTCCTAGGTTCCCCTTATACATTTTACCTTTCACCCTTAACCCAAGTCACCCTGTAACTTGGGTACCCAAGTCTCGGGAACATCCTTGTGACTGCATTGTTAATTTGTATGTATCCTGGTTTACTGACAGATGACATGAAGTTTGTTGCTTTGCAAAAGCGGTATAATAAGATCATAAGATATAGGAGCAGAATTGGGCAATTTGGCCATTGTGTCCACTCCGCCATTTCATCATGGCTGATCCAATTTTCCTCTTTGCCCCAATCTCCTGCCTTCTCCTCATATTCCTTCATTCCCTGGCCAATCAAGAATCTATCAACCTCTCCCTTAAATATACACAAAACCTGACTTCCACAGCTGCCTGTGGCAAAGACTTTCATAGATCCACCACTCCCTGGCTAAAGAAATTTCTCCTCATCTCAGTTCTAAAAGGAGGCCCCTCTGTTCTGGGTTGTCTTCTGGTCTTGGGCTCTCCCACCATAGGAAACATCCTGTCCGCATCCACTCTATCCAGACCTTTCACCGTTTGATAGGTTTCAATGAGGTCACCCCTTATTCTTCTGAATTCCAGCAAATAAGGCTCAGAACCATCAAACACTCTTCATATGACAAGCCATTCAATCCTGGAATCATTTTCATGAACCTCCTTTGAACCCTCTCCAGTTTCAGCACATCCTTTCTAAGGTAAGAGGTCCAAACCTGTTCTCAATACTCCAAGTGAGGTGTTACCAGTTCTTTACAAAGTCTCAACATTACATCATTGCTATTATATTCTAGTCATTGCATTTGCCTTCCCCACCACAGACTCAACCTGCAAATTAGCCTTTAGGGAATCCTGCACAACGACTTCCAAGTCCCTTTGCACCTCAGAATTTTAAATTTTCTCTCCATTTAGAAAATATTCAATCCTTTCATATCTTATGCCAAAGTGCATGACCATGTGCTTTCTTTTTTGTTTTAAATACTTTCAACATTTTCAAAAAAAACCAATGAAATCCACAAGAACATACTAGCTCAGACATGTATAAAAATGAAATAAGCAAAAAAAAAAGGGACATAACATAGAGGGATGCCTATTTGTGCAAAGTGCTCAAAAATACTAAACATTAAATCTTAACTGAGGGCCGTGAGAAACCAGCTGGGGGGAAATTGCTCATCCGCCCCTGGCCTCGTCCAGGTAGGCAAGGAATGGATCCCAGATAGCCAAAAATTTTTTAATTGAATTTGTTCTCAAGAACTTAAGGTTTCTCCATCTGTATGACTGAGATCATATCAGCCACCCATCTCCGAAAGGAAGGGGGAGAAGATGATTTCCATTCCCTCAAGATAAGACTTTTGGCAACAATCATCCCCAGTATGGCTGCAGGGAAACAAATAGTAGATTGCGAGCAGCCAAATATAGCGAGGCCAGCTTCCAAGGAGAAGGATCTTTTATAGGCCTTTGAGTACCAGTCGAATATTTTGGACCAAAATCCGGTCAGTAGTGGGCAAAACCAAAATGTGTGTGACAATGTGGCTTCTGTCCCTTGGCATCTATCACACATTGGTGAGACAGAAGGATAAATCCTGTGCAATCTAAGTTTAGAATATTGGAGACGGTGGACAACTTTAAACTGGATCAGTTGGTGCCTGCTGTTAACAGAGCAAGCCTGTATCATAGACAAACACTTATTCCAGGCAGCTTCTGATAATGCCTCCTGACACTTGGAGCTTCCACCATACTGCTAGTGTCTCCCACAGTGAAGACTGATGCAAAATTTCAGTTCATGTGCCTTTTAGTTCTCTCCCATTGCTACCTCTGAAGCATCATTTTCAGTGGTCCGATATCCACTCATGCCTCTTTTACAATGTATGTATCTGAAGAAACTTTTACTATTCTCTTTAATATTATTGGCTAGCTTACTTTCGCATTCCATCTTTACCTTAATGACTTTTTAATTGCCTTCTGTTGGTTTTTAAAGTTCACCAATCATCTAACTTCCCACTAATTTTTGCTCTAATATATGCCCTCCCTTTGGGTTTTATGTTGGCTTTGACTTCTCTTGTTAGCCATGGTTGTCGTCTTTCCTTTAGAATACTTTTTCCTCTTTGGGATGTATATACCCTATTGCTTCCACATATTTCAGCCATTGCTGCTCTGCTGTCATTCCTGTCAGTGTTCTTTTCCAATCAATTCTGGGCATCTCCTCTCTCGTGCCTCTGTAATTCCCTTTACTCCACTGTAACACTGATACATTTGGCTTTAGCTTCTCCTTCTCAAATTTCAGAGTGAATTCGATCATATTATGATCACTTTCCCCTGAGGATTCTTTTATCTTATGCTTTTGAATCAGTTTTGGTTCATTGCACAACACCCAATCCAGTATTACTGATCCTCTAGTGGGCTCACGAGACAGGAGGATCCCGAAAGACCTGCTGTACGGGGAACTGGCCTCCGGCAAGAGAGCACAAGGGCGGCCCCATCTTCGTTTCAAAGACGTTTGCAAGAGAGACATGAAGTCACTGAAAATGAACGTCGAGAGGTGGGAGGACATCGCAAGTGATCGCTCTCACTGGAGGCTGGAAATACATGGAAGTCTAAAAAGAAGAGAAGAGAAGAGAAGCTGAGGCTTGCTGCTGAAGAAAAGTGCACTTGTCGGAAAAACAGCACCAAGACAACACTGGAGGACAGTGCCTTCAAGTGCGGTCGCTGCAGCCGAGACTGTCACTCCCGTGTGGGGCTCTACAGCCACAACAGATGCTGCTCTAACACAGACTGAAGCAAGACTTTCCAGGTGCAGATCGCGAGACTAACGGATGCCACCACCACCAGTGGGCTCAACCATGAGAAGCGTCTAAAACGCCATCTCGTAGACACTCTAGAAATTTACCCCTCCTGGAACTCAGCATCAAACTGATCTTCCCAATCTATCTGAATATTGAAGTCCCCTATGACTATTGTAGCATTGCCCTTTTGACACGCCTTTTCTATTTTCCATTGTAATTTGTAGGCCACATCCCTACTGCTGCTTGGGGATCTGTACATAACTCCATTAAAGGTCTTTTTACTCTTGGCTCCATCCACAATGATTCAACACCTTCCAATCATATGTTGCCTCTTTCTAATAATTTGATTTAATTTTTTTTAACCACAGCAAAGCTACCTTTGTGCTTATTCTTTTGATACAATGTTGTATCATTGGACATTAAACTCCTAGCTATAATCTTCTTTCAGCCATGATTCAGTGATGTCTTCAACATAATGTCTGCCAATCTGCAACTGTTCCGCAAATTCATCTACCTTATTCTATATGCTGTGTGCATTCAAATACAGAATCTTCAGTCCTGTATTCACCCTTTTTGATTTTGGCCACCTTTTATGTTGCAGCTCATCCTGTTGACTGCAATTTTGCCCTGCCAACAGTCTCTGCTCACTGCACATTGCCTCTGTTTGTAAACCAGCTATGTTATCTTCAGCACTATGATCTGCCTTTCCTACAATACTACTTGCATTAAAATATATGCAGCTCAGGCCGCTAGTCACACAATACTCAACCTTTTGATCCCTAACTTCGTCTGAGGTCTTACCAACATTTGAATTCACAACCTGTCCACTAACTCTTCTGGCACTCTGATTCCCATCCCCCTGCAACTCTAGTTTAAACCCCACAATGCAGCATTAACATACCTTCCTACTAGGATATTAGTGCCCCTCCAATTCAGATGCAAACTGTTCCTTCTGTACAGGTCCTACCTTCTCTGGAAGAAAGACCAATGTTCCAAAAATCTTATGCCCTCCTTCCTACACCAACTCCTTAGCCATGTATTAAACTTATAATCTTCCTAGTTCTAACCTCTCTAGCATGTGGCATGGGTAGCAATCCTGAGTAGCACCTAACTCCCTGAACTCCCTATGCAGAACCTTGTTACTTGTCCTACCCATGTCATTGGTACTGACATGGACCACGACTTCTGGCTATTCACCCTCCCGCTTAAGGTGCTGAGAACTCGATCCAAGATGTTCTGGACACTGGCACCTGGGAGGCATGAAAGGCATAAGGTTACTGTAAATTGCAAAAACAAAGTAAGGAACAAGGAATGGTAAGGTGATGTTCATGGGTTCATGGGCTGTTCAGAAATCTGGGGAAGATGCTGTTTCTGAATCACCGAGGTTCTTCAGGCTCCTGTACCACTTACTTAGTGGGCATATCCTGGATGTTGTGGGTACTTATTGTTAGATGCTACAACCCTGAAAAATGAGCAGGAAAGAGGAGCAAGAAAACAAAGAAAGGAAAATGGGAAAAAGTAGTCATGGTGTCTGATACAGACAAGATAACACAAATTCCAGTGGTAACAATTAACCTATAAAATAGCCATATTCAAGTAGCGTGACACTTTCTACAGAAAACCAAGTTTCTAGAAAAATACAGAAGCAACTGTATTGTAATTACTGGAAGTAACACGTAATAGTTCATGTTTGTCAGTGATTGTCTGAAAGTACAAGCACAGAAGAGTTAACTTTGCCATAGATGTTCCTAAGCCCAGCTGCAAAAGGAGGAGGGATGGGCATGGGACTAGCAGCCCCATCCCGTAAAATCCCAAAGCTACAGAATCTCCACAGACCATCCCTGGGAGAAGAAGGATCTTCATGTAGAAGACATGAAATCGTGTGGTGAAAACAGAAGCCATAGGGCCGATCAACCTTTGGCCAAGGACAGAGGACTCTGGCAAGCTGCTGTTGACAAGCCTATACCTCAGTCAGGGTGATGGGCTTAAGAAGAAGACAAGTAGGACAGTTCAAGAAAAATTACCATTCTACAGCCCAATCCAACCAATTGAACATTTTGTATCAATATTTATATCATAAAGTATTAGCGGGAGTGTATTTAATTGATTTGATTACTTGCATTATTTATCTTTCTCTGATATGTTTTCCCAATTACTGAGTGAATCTTTGTTATATCTTTTCGTACATTAGGAACTCACTACCTTGGGCTTTCCGTCTTTTTATACGGGGGAGGCACAGGAAGAACTGAACCTGGTAGCCATTTTAAATTGTACATATGATCTTCTGCAACTTCACCGCAAGAATCTCCGCACACTGGAGGACATGGAAACACAACATCTGAAGTCCAGCAGTGATATGGACCACTTGTACCACAGCCAAGTAAAACTGAAGGTAAATAGTAGGAAACAAGCAAAAGTTCTCGGTGTAAGAGCTGCAGTAACCCAAACAAGCTACTGCTCTGGGGGGTGGGGGGTGTGTGTGTGTATACACGTACGTGTACGTGTGAATGAACAGAGAGCATTACAGTGCAGTACAGGCTGTTCGGACCACAACATTGTGCCAACCTTATAAACTTCTCTAAACTCAGTCTAACCATTCCATCCTACGTAACTCTCCATTTTCTATCATCCATGTGCCTGTGTATTTTAAAAAAAAAACACATCTGTGAGCTCCAACTGCACTTTTCTCCAATCATCTTAAAGTTATGCCCTCTTGTATTAACCATTTCTGCCCCAGGGAAAAGTCTCTGCCAATTCACTCATACTACAAAGTGATTTAAAAAATATACTGGAAATCTGAAATAAAACTAGAAAATGCTGCAAACCCTCAGCAAGTCAGGCAGCATCTGTGGAAAGAGAAGCAGTTAACATTTCAGGTCCGAGACTCTTCACTGGAATGTGATGGTGCTCTCCCTGATCTAAAGCAACCCCCTTTCTTCTTGGGTGTCTTGGGGAAACGGCTTGTTGACCCTCACTGTCAGTCTCCCAACTTGGCGCCGAAAGACCCGTGTACGTCTAAAGAATACCCACTCCGGTCCCGCCAAATCCATCAGATTGGGATGTCTCTCCCACCAAAGCCGCAGTTTGTGTAAACTCCATTGCATTCACCTCCATGAAATAACAGACCACACACTGTATATAATTAAGAGAAGTGTATTTATAAATATTAACTTAATTAAAGGTTCCTTTCTTTTTTAAAAAAAAAGGAAGAAAAAAGCAAAAAGATCTCCATTATAATTAAACAGTCAAATGTGCAAGGTTGGAGCTCAACTCTTTCAAAAGTCATAATAGACTCCTGCACTTTGTTCCATCAAATCATGGTCCCCATCGGATGAAATCCTATGACTGGTTCTCCCCAGTCTTCTCTCCATCTACTGCCAAACAAAGATAAAGGCTCACACTGGTGTCAGGTACAAAAAAAAACCTGCCTCCCCAGCCTTCTCTCCTGTTTGGATTTCTCACATTCCTCGGCACCCATTATCTCTAACAATAACCCAAACACTGCTTCTACAGAAAGACCATTACATGAACCACCCTGCATCGTTAGCAGTAAAACCTTTGTCAGGGCGTAACACTCTTCCCTCCTCCAAAAACAGTCATGTCCTCATGACTTTGAGATAATTTATCACCCCCTCATGAATAACACAAATTTTTCAAAGGAATTTCCGATCCAGGTGTAAATGGCAGTGACATGTCTCACTAAGGGGATAGACTTCATACTCTGTACCCCCGGTGTGACATAGGCCAGTCTGTCTGGGGGTTTCCTGACTTTTTAAGTCCTCCTTACCCCAACATCTGCTTCAGTTTCAGACACTCCGTGGGCTCTTTCCCTGTCTCACTCCCTGGGCCCTCTCCCTGTCCACTACCCGTACCTTCCGGCAACTCGAGTCTCCTCTCCACTTGGCTGAGCTCGGCTTCATGCCCAGTTACTTTAGAGCCCAATCTCCTGTCATTGTCTAACTGTAAACCTGCTTGCCCACAACTAAGTCACCCCATTTCACCTACATCAGCGTGGAAAAGGTTGGGAATCTCGGTCAATTATTGGGGAGTTTGCAAAGGGCAGCATGTACCTCACCCCCATTTCCTCATCCTCTGAGTCCATGTTATATTTAGTGCTTGGGTCCCATCTCGACCTTTCCACTGCTTGTTCTTCGGTTTTTCCAGGTTGTCTCTTAGTAGGTGTACGGTCCATGTCAGGCTCTGGGTCAACACGTACCTCTTGCCCCAGAGGTAGAAGTTGGTTCGGATGGAAAATCGTGACAGGCCCATTCCCATCCTCTGGTTTTGCCCGGAAAACTAGTACATTTGGCATCTGACGCTCCACTACATAGAGTGTAGCTGCCCACCGGTCAGCCAACTTGTGCTCCCAGGTAGCCCCAAATTCTTTGAGGACTCAGTCTCCAGGCACCAGTTGGGGAAACCTAGCCTTCTGATCATATAGCCTTCTATTTTCTAGATTTTGCTTGGTAGCTGAGGCCTTGGCTTGTTCATAAGCCCTTTGCCATTCCTTCCTCATATCTGAAGTATGTGTCTGATAAGTCTTCTGTGTCAAATCTTTCCTGCCAGTCCCAAAGCAGAGGTCAATGTGCAACCTCTCCTTGTGGCCAAATATCAGTTAATACGGCGAGTACCTGGTATCTTCATTCTGTATACAGTTGTAGCAGTGGATCAGATATCCAAACTGTTGATTCCACTTGTTCTTACTGATCTCCAAGGTTCTGAGCTGGTCTAGCAAGGTCCAATTAAACCTCTCGGGCTGGGAATCACCCTGAGGGTGATGAGGCATAGTTCTTGACTTCTCAACTCCAAGTATGCTCAGTAATTTGTGTATGAGCCTACTCCCAAAATCCCTTCTCTGATCGCTATGTATCCATCTAGGGGCGGGGGGAGGGCATAGTGAACAAAATGCTTTTTCCATAACACTTTGGCCACGGTGGACACCCTCTGATCCTTTGTTGGAAAGACTTGTGCATATCTGGTGCAGTGATCTTTAAAAACAGACATTCACCGTGTTGCTGGCATCAGGCTCTACTGATAGGAAATACATACACACAGATCAAGTGGCCCTGCACTCTGCAAGTGGGATACGGAGAGGCCCTTGTAGACAGTGTCTTCCTCTGTATACCCTGAATGCACGACTTGCAGTACTCTTCGACCTCCAGCTTCATTTGGGGTCAGTAGAGCCGATCTCTGGTTCCATCGGTCTTGTCAACACCCAAATGACCTGGGTCATCATGAAGTGACTTGAGCACAATCCTCCAATACTTTGCAGGCAGAACCAACTGGGAATGCGGAACACGAGGAATTCTGCAGATGCTGGAAATTCAAGCAACACACATCAAAGTTGCTGGTGAACGCAGCAGGCCAGGCAGCATCTCTAGAAAGAGGTACAGTCGACGTTTCAGGCTGAGACCCTTCGTCAGGACTAACTGAAGAAAGAGGCCTGCTGTGTTCACCAGCAACTTTGATGAGAGTGCAGAAGCCTGTCCGGGGAGACATGACCCGGTATAGAATCTGGCTGCTCAACTCCAATCTAGGCCATTCTCTTTGTAGTAGAGAGATAGCAGGGTGTTCCATTTTGTCCACTTGGGCCATATCCCCTTTTGCAAATGCTGACCAAATTGTACCCATTCAAAGGTAATCTGGCCGCTGCTCAGCGAGTTCCCCAGAGCTCAATTCTGGCAACTGCTTTGTCTTCAGAGTGCTCAGGCTGCAGTAAACTTGTGGAATGGCACAACCAGAAGCTCTCAAATGATCCACTGTTCGATCCTGCTCTTGCCTTGCCTCTGACTTCCCCATGGTAGAAAACTGGTACATTGCTTTAACTCTGTATGCAGGAACGCTCCCCCACTCTCCATCCCTGTCCAGCCCTTCATCCGCACGTCAGGACAAAGCATCAGCATCAATGTTCCAACTCCCCGGTTGATACGTCGGGCTGAAATTGTAGGCGGACAATACCGCCAACCACCAATGGCCAGTGGCATCCAATTTCTCCGAGGTCAGGATACAAGTTAATGGATGGTTGTCCGTTCTCACCTCAAACTTGGCACCATATAGGTAGTCAGTTAGCTTATCCACCACAGCCTATTTCAATACCAGGAACTCCAGTTTGTGTGTGGGGTAGTTTCACTCAGAGGGTGACAGACTCTGGCTGACAAATGCAACAGGTCTCAACCCAGTGCCCTGATCGTGATACAGAACACCCCATAAGCCTGGTTCTAATGACGTCTGTATGCAATACATTCAGCATTTGGAGCTCTGCAAAAGCCAACACAGGTGCTTTCGTCAGCAGCTCCTTCAGCAACTGAAAGGTCTCTTCACATTTTGCATCCCATCTTTCTCCAAAAGGCTCTGAAGATCTAAGATAAATCTTTACCATCTTCTCCTTTCGTTCTCCTCCCTTTCTTCCAAAAGGGAGGGTAACCTCCCAGAAGCTGATTCAAAGGGTGACTCAGTTTAGGGTAGTCCTTCATGAACTTCCAATAGTGCCCACAAATTCCAAGGAATGAGCATAGGGCACTCACATTCTGGGCTACGTGGTCATTGCCCTGATCTTTGACAGACCCATAGCTACTTCATTCCATGACACTATGTGCCCAATATATGTGACAGTCATCTTGCAGAACTGGCACTTGTGCAGAGAAAGTTTTAACCTTTCAGCTTTCAGGTGGCCTAATACCTTCAGTAGCCTCGCTTCCTGTTCCTCCAAGGTTGACCCAAACACTGCGAGATCATCCAGGTACACCAACACTTCAAGCAAGTTCATATCCTCCATAGCTTTCTCCATGATACACTGGAAATTAGCCAGGGTTCCTGATATGCCCTGGGGCATCCTTTCAAACTGGAAGAATCCAAGTGAATTCCATGTTCTCCTTGTCATCCTTGCTCACGGGTATCTGATAATACCCATTCCTCAGATCCAGCACACTGAACCACTTCGCTCCTCTCGGGCAGGCCAACATGTCCTCTATCCTCGGAACCATCTATGGCCAGGGACTGTGTGTTGGTTCAGAGTCTGATAGTCAACACACATTCGTACCTTTCGATTCTTCCTGGCCACCACTACTGAGGACACGTAAGGATTTCTGGACTCCGTGATGAACCCAGCTTCCTTCAACTTCAGCAGGTGCTGCCAAAGCTCCTCCACCTCGACCTTTCTCAGAACGGGATGTCCTCTGTCACCCAGATGGTGTGGCAAGTGCATTTGGAACAACCACATCAAACTCATCAGTAGAAAAACCATCTTCCCGTTTCAGCATCTTCTCTTATCAATCTCCTCTTCCAACCTCCAGGTATTGGGGAGTCACCAAAGTTGAATGACTTGGCTGTCAACTTTCCCTTTCTTGGAGAGGGTTTCTCCCCTGTTGTCTCACAGGAATACTAGACATTACTGTCACAGGAAATAGGTGTGCCATTGCCATTGCCCACCTGAAAGTGACCTCCCTCTCCGAGGTGTTCCCGACAATCACTGTCATCCTGTTACCTGTACAACCGATGGCTTCTGCAGTTTGGTCTTCACCAATACCCCAGCAAGTAAACATGACTCCTCTTCGTGGTTTTCTAAGCATCCACCAAAAAGGCCTTGGCATCAGGCATTCTGGGAAATTTGGGGCTTCCTGTCACTCCAGCTACTTCCTCAGGCTGTAATACAATTGATTTAGGCTGAGTATACCACATAGTCCCTTGCTTATGCTCATCATCCAGCCTAGTGTGGCGACGCACTTCCTCAAATGCAGCTCTGAACACAGCATCAGTGGACAGTGTTTTCAGAAAGCTGTCTTCAACTTTCTCTTTACAGGCTCCCAGTAGCCTCCTCAGAATAACAGTATTTGTTCCCTCAAGAATTGAAGCTTCGGGTCTGGACAACCAACGCTAATGTATCAAGGACCTCAACTACTCCCACATCTGCCTCCGAAAGCCCCAGTTTCAATGACAAGTAACCATCATACAGGTAGTCATCACTACTAAAACCCCAGATCTCTAGCGCATTGAATGACATTAGTGTACTGCTAATGGTTCCTCGATCTTTAGCGGTACACTGGAGCTTGGCCCCACTAAACCTTCAGGTATAGGGTTTTTTGTTTTATTGGGTTCCTTGTTATATTGCTTGGAACGTGCTCCCTCAGTCATCAAGCCACTCCCTCACTGGGTCTCTAATAAGTTTCGTGACATCACTCTTTGCTTGGGTACCTGCTGGCTCATTTTTTTTTTGAAAGTGTTCCCATCCTTCACTCTCCTTCCTGAAGTGTCCCTCTTCACCACAGTTATAACAGACAATACTGGTTGTTTCTCTTATCATGGGACATCATTCAACAGCAGCCCTCTGCTTAGTCTGTACCCTCAGTGGGTCTGACTCACCGTTGGCTTTGTCGTACTTGGTGGCTGCATCCGCCGATAACAACCAGGATACCTTGGTTCTAAACAAAAAATACTCTGCAGATGCTGGGGTCAAAGCAACACTCACAACACGCTGAAGGAACTCAGCAGTTCGGGCAGCATCCGTGGGAACGATCAGTCAACGTTTCGGGCCGGAACCCTTCGTCAGGACTGAAGAGGGAAGGGGCCGAGGCCCTATAAAGAAGGTGAGGGGAGGGTGGGAAGGAGAAGGCTGGTAGGTTGAACTGCTGAGTTCCGCCAGTGTGTTGAGTGTTACCTTGGTTCTAAACTCTGCCACAAACTCCTTTAACACCCCTAGGGGTGGGCTATTAGGGGTCACTACAGCAATAGGGGCTACTACCAAGAACTGTACTCTGATGAGAGAGGTCTCCAGATCCTCCATTGCATCCTCCTCCTCCTCCTCTTACTTCTCTGATGAGCTCAACAAACAAGGGAGGGAGGTGCGTCATACGAGACATTCGAAGGCTGCAAGCAATCATGTCCTATGATGGTGTGCCTTTTGCCACTTGGTCCATTCTCAACAGATTCACCTTGGCTGTCTGGATGTCCCCTCTACATCGCAAGCAACTCAGCTGTCTCCCTAGCCAAAAAATGTAGGTGTAAAGTTTCTCCCCCTTCTTCTGAAACTTGTTCCGAAACCTTGTCATAGTTCCATTGGGCTTCCTGTTGTGCCAAAAACGTTTTCTAGCGCATGTAGCCTGCAGAAGTAGCTAAACGGTTCTTGGTCTTTAAGGATCTCACTACTTCAGCCGCTGGACCTCTCGGACTCTCTATCAGTCGCTGTCTTTTCACATTATCAGAGCACTGCCACTCTTCCAGCATCTGAGAGGTCTGCTCCTCCCCTTCGGGAGTGGGCTTTGCCCTGAGAACATTCTCAGCTTAAGATAAGTAGGTCCGGCTGCTGAAGTTGGGGGTGTTGTGGATAGTGTGGAGGGCTGTCAGAGGTTACAGTGGGACATTGATAGGATGCAAAACTGGGCTGAGAAGTGACAGATGGAGTTCAACCGAGATAAGTGTGAGGTGGTTCATTTTGGTAGGTCAAATATGATGGCAGAATATAGTATTAATGGTAAGGCTCTTGGCAGTGTGGCGGATCAGGGGGATCTTGGGGTCCGAGTTCATAGGACACTCAAAGCAGCTGCGCAGGTTGACTCAGTGGTTAAGAAGGTATACGGTGCATTGGCCTTCATCAACCATGGAATTGAATTTAGGAGCCGAGAGGTAATGTTACAGCTATATAGGACCCTGGTCAGACCTCACTTGGAGTACTGTGCTCAGTTCTGGTCACCTCACTACAGGAAGGATGTGGGAACTATAGAAAAGGTGCAGAGGAGATTTTAAACGCAAACAACAGGAATTCTGCAGATGCTGGAAATTCAAGCAACACACATCAAAGTTGCTGGTGAACGCAGCAGGCCAGGCAGCATCTGTAGGAAGAGGTGCAGTCGACGTTTCAGGCCGAGACCCTTCGTCAGGACTAACTGAAGGGTCTCGGCCTGAAACGTCGACTGCACCTCTTCCTACAGATGCTGCCTGGCCTGCTGCGTTCACCAGCAACTTTGATGTGTGTTGCAGAGGAGATTTACAAGGATGTTGCCTGGATTGGGGAGCATACCCTATGAGAATAGGTTGAATGAACTCAGCCTTTTCTCCTGGAGCGACAGATGATGAGAGGTGACCTGATAGAGGTGTATAAGTTGATGAGAGGCATTGATCGTGTGGATCATCAGAGGCTTTTTTCCCCAGGGCTGAAATCGCTAACACGAGAGGGCACAGTTTTAAGGTTTTTGGAAATGGGTACAGAGGAGATCTCAGGGGTAAGTGTTTTACGCAGAGGGTGCTGAAAGCTAGAATGGGCTACTGGTGACGGTGGAGGAGGCGGATACGATAGGGTCTTTTAAGAGACTCTTGGACAGGTACATGGGGCTTAGAAAACTAGAGGACTATGGGTAACTCTAGGTAATTTCTGAAGTACATGTTCGGCACAGCATTGTGGGCTGTAGGTTTTCTATGTTTCTATTCTAAAAGCGACGTGGCAGACTTTTAACATCGTAAACCAGTAAGTTGTTTGTTATGTCTCCCCGCTCGCTGGGAAAACGGAGACACTTCTTTCTCCCTTATCAGGGAGAGAGAACCCGTGGTATGTCGAATACTGGGTGAACAATGTAGTGTTTGGGGTAACTGCAAGTCTCTGTTTTTACTGTTGCTTTGTTCACGTTTGAGCACTTGGTGGCAGGTGTCGATGCTTTTATTTTGCCTGTGGGGGGTAGGGGAGATTGTTGCTGCTGCTTATACATGGGAGGGGGGAGCTGGGGGCACACGTTGGGTTCTAACACTTGATTGTCGTTCATTCTTTAGGGCACTTCTCTGTTTTCATGGATGGTTGCGAAGAAAAAGCTTTTGAGGATATATATTGTATACATTTCTCTGACGTTAAATTGTACCTTTGAACATATTTTTGACTAGGGAGACAGCTGAGTTGCCGAAGAGATGGTGAACTTGACCATCTATTCGCTAGGGATGTAAAGGCCGATACCAACTCTGAATTCTCACCCCTCGCTGGAGGACTCATTGGACCTTCCAGATCAGACCATTCCTCCCCTTGCTCCGCAACAAGAGCAACTTGTTTTTAAAGTCTCCACCCCAGCTACAGGAAACTGCTTCTGATTGGGCACCCTTGCCTACACTCTTCATTTCTCAGACCCAATGATACCGGGCAGATCCACTGGTACTATGTTAGCACTAGTCTGAACTAAAACAGTCTTTTCCTACCATTTTGTCAAACTTCTGTTCCCTGATCATAACTGTTCCTAATGCTTTGACATTACTTAAAAGTCCGAATGAACAATTCATCTGGGTTTTGAATATCCACTCCATTCAGTACACAAGGATTAGTCACAGGTAATCCCATTGATTTGCACCACCCTGCGGTGTCCGTAACCATGTATCCTAATCACTTGACAATAGTTTAACATGGGTTTGAACACAACCCACTTGATCAATGCTTAGGGCAATCACTCAGCATCCAACAGAATCAATCTGGGATGATTCCACCCCCCCCACCCCCACAGTAAACCTCCTTTCTTCTCAGGCATATCAAGAAATGGCTCGTTGGCCCTCGCTTGGTGCTGAAAGACTCACTGTTCTTGGGATGTGTGTGTGTGTGTGTGTGTCTATAATGGGCCCTTGATTTTCTCCCCCTTTCTTTTCTTTAATATATATATATATATATTAAAGAAAAGAAAGGGGGAGAAAATCAAGGGCCCATTATAATTAAACAGTCAAATGCGCACAAGTTGGAGCTCAATTCTTCCAAAAGTCATATTCACCAATCCTCAGTAGACTCTCGCACCTTGCTCCATCAAATCACAGTGCCCAACAGATTGAGTCCTGTGACCGTTCTTTCCAGCATCTCCCGCCGAACAAAGAAAAGGTTCACACTGGTGTCACGCACAAAAGCCCCCCTGCTCTCCCAGCCTTCTCTCCTGATTGGATGGCTCGCATTCCTCAGCACCCATCGTCTTTAACAATAACCCAGACCCTGCTTCTACAGAAAGACCATTACATGAACCACCCTGCAATGTTAGCAGTGAAGTCTTTACCAGGGCATTACATAACCTTCAGTCCCTTCAGTATGCTCCCTCACTTTAGTCTGTGTATTTAGTAGGTGTGAACTGATGCACTAGTTTGTGGATGAATGGACTTTGTTAGACATTGCTGTGTAAAGAGTATGAATTACTCAAGCGATGGTGATTGTTGTATTTTAATATAATTGAATCTGTTTAGGATCAGCTAGAGTCCTCCCGGAGAGAGGTTGTATCATTTCAAGAGAAGGACAGACAGCTACAGTTGAAGAACCGAGCTTTGCACAATTTACTAAAGAATGAAAAGGAGGAGGTAAATGCCTGAGTCGTCTGTCTTCAAGTAGAACAGAATGCCTTTCCCAATTCCCATTTTTGTCTTGCATTCCTTTTGGTCAAGAACTACAGCAGAATTTGACAATCTCATTATTCTTTCAGCAAGTTGATGAACATTTGAGGTTTCCTTAGTTCAAGCAGAGATGATCAAGCCTTTTGTACCTCGTGTGGCTCACTTTCAAAGAAGAAAATATTTGTAATGCACAGCTAGAACTCTATATTTTGGGGACTAGTGAATGGAATGTGTCTCCTGATATGAATGTTTTTGTGAGAGTCTTTTACTACCTAAGGTAACTTGCAGTTGATCTGAAGTTGACATTAGTATAGGCAGCCAAGTTTAGTTGCAATGCTCTAACAGAATCTGTAGGTCATTGCTGTAATTAACTTCTGTTGCTATTTGAAGAACAAACATTTCTTTTAATCTTCAGCCAATATCCTCTAATAATCAGCTTACCATCTTCATTGTGAGACTTAGATGTACACTGATAATTTCTGTATTTTGATCTAATTAATAATTGCTATTTAGTTTTTAATACAACTGACAGTTAAGATGGCGGTACTGACTGTGTGTAACCTAAGAAATCAGACTTAGAAACATCACAAAAAATACCCTTTTCTGAGGCAAGTTGTGTTAAATTATTACCACAAACTGTGAAGGGGTGAGTGATGGTGAGGCAAGTTCAGGGGATGAGCTGAGATGCTGTGTTGCAGATGGAATTCTAATACCCATACAACTAGCCCAGGAACGAGATTGGATTGCTCTGGGCATCAAAATGAGAAGTCGGGGCCTGGGCAGAAGGGATTTAGTGTCCATACAACTGGCCCTGGTGCGAGGTTGAATTGCTCTGGCTGCCAAGCTGATTTGAAGAGCTTGCCAGCAGCTTCAGGCTGGAAGATGAAATCTGGGCCCGGAGTGAGTCACTGGGCTGTGTGGTCTAGGCCTGGAACCTTGTGCAGCAGCAGTGCCCAGGTCCTGGTGTGAGATGCGATCTGCTGTTTAGGCTTCTTTTAACACTGGCCCAGATCAGTCAAAAAACAATTTTGCTTGCTCTCCACGATGTTCACTCTTCTCTCCAGATCCAGAGTGTTTTTCAGATGGAATGAAAAGACAGGGTGTCAGGTTTCGAGGTAAGGGCCGCTTTCTCTCACTCTCCGCGATGTCATCTCCATGGTGCTGGGGCTATGAAGACTGCGCTGGTTGTCGTGCTCCGTGCCCGCTAATATGATAAACTGATAAGCGAGGCTTTGGGCCTACTCTGGGTTGCTCGAGGGTTCGGATCTGAGGACTCACTTTTAGTTCAGAATACTGTTGTTCACTTCAATTGCTTGCATAATTTGTTTTTTCTTTTCTCTTGAGTATCAAGTGTTGGTCTTTTATTTTTATTTTTATTCTGTTTTTACTTTAATTGGGTTTTTCAGGTTTCCTGCTTTGTGGCTGCCTGTGAGCAAACAAAACTTGAGGTTGTACAATTTGTATGTTCTTTGATAACATTCTTGAATCTGATATTTTCTGGAAAATACAATATTAGTAAAAGCAGTTTGTCACTTAGTTCAAAATCTCTTCAGCAATTCATTTTTACTCACCACATCAATGAACTGATTCTACAATCTATAGTCACACTTACATGGACTCTACAACTCATTACTCAATATTATTTATTTACTTTCATTATTTGCATGATTTGTTTTGTCTTTTGCACATTGGTTGTTTGTAAGTCTTTGTTATTTATAGTTTTCATATATTCTTCTTGTATTTTTTATCTGTGAATCTTGCAAAAAAAAAAGAATCTGAAGGTAGTATATGGTGACATGCATGTGTTTCGATAATAATTTTGACCTTGACCTGCCTGTGGCTGTTCTGAGTGAACTTGTAAATGTTAAAATCAGACCAACTTCTTGTCCTGATGTAAACGTGACATAATGTTATTTTTCAGTATTATCTTTTGCAGGATCTGTACCTCTTTTTGCATTTGAAACATTTTTCTGAAATTGGTGCATGATATTAAGTGATCTCCAGAATAAAAATGATGTGAAGAAACTGCTGAAAGCTGGTGCTCCAATCTGCTGGAGGAACCCAATGGGTCAAGCAGCATCTGTGGAGAGAAAAGGAATTGTCAAGAGTTTCAAGTTAAAACCCCCTTTATTCCGGCAACACACACAAAATACTGGTGGAACGCAGCAGGCCAGGCAGCATCTATAGGAAGAAGTACAGTCGACATTTCGGGTCGAGACCCTTCGTCAGGACTAACTGAAAGAAGAGATAGTGAGATTTGAGAGTGGGAGGGGGAGATCTGAAATGATAAGAGATGACAGGAGGGGGAGGGATGAAGCCAAGAGCTAGGAAGTTGAGTGGCAAAAGGGATACAAGGCTGGAGAAAGGGAAGGATCATGGGATGGAAGGCCTTGGAAAAAGAAAGGGGGAAGGCAGTACCAGAGGAAGATGGAGAACAGGCAAGGAGTTATTGTGAGAGGGAAAGAGAGACATTTTTAATAAATAAATAAATAAATAAATAAATTAGGGATGGGGTAAGAAAGTATTCCTGCAATTTCTTTCCTCCCACTGATTATGCTCAACCTGTTGAGTTCCTCCTGCAGGTTGCAGGTTTTTCACGGCAAACAGCTTGACCAAGTTGGAGCCCATGGTGTGTTTGTTAAACTGAAAAATGTGTGATCTCATTCAAAGTAAAATTATTATCAATGTACTTATCTGTCATCAGATACAACCCTCAGATTCATTTTCTTACAGGCATTCACAGTAGAACAAAGAAATACAGTAGAATCAATGGAAAAACTATACACAAAGTCTGACAAACGACCATTGTGCAAAAGACAAACTGTGCAAGTTAAAATTAAATAATTAGATCAGTAAATAATACTGAACTGTGAGTTCTAGAGTCCTTGAAAGTGAATCCATAGGTTGTGGAATCAGTTCAGTGTAAGTGAAGTTACCCACGCTGGCTCAGGAGCCTGATGGTTGAAGGGTAATAATGATTCCACAGTGAAAGTTGCTGATCCACACATTATGGTTGTGGTCCTGTGAAGCCGGATGGCCGTGAATAGCACACACGAAAGATGGAGAGGTGAGGAACAACGTGCTGCTACTTATTTTGTAAGTTATCTACCCAGAATGCCCCCTCACAACATGTTCAGAATGTAACACACAGAAGCAACAACCATCTATAATGGTTAAAATGTATATAATAATATGCCATATTTTAAATTGTAAGTACTTTGAGTTGTGTTTAGCTTTAAATTTTACACTTTAATGTTTTGTATTGGTACTTTATCACAGCAGAAGTCTAGCCATTTTCTTTGAGTATAAATATTATTGCAAGTTGATCAGATTTTATCCCTTTTCAGATTCAAAAGTTGCAAAATATAATAGCAAGCCGTGCAACTCAGTACAACCATGACCTGAAGAGAAAGGAACGAGAATACAACAAGCTGAAAGAACGGTTACACCAGCTTGTAATGGACAAGAAAGACAAGAAGCTGTGTAAGTGTGGCTAAAGATAAAGAGAACAATGTGGCTTGTTCCTTTTCCTGATGATCTTGAGTACAATATCTGCTTCATTTGGAATGGAAATCTATAACTTTTGTCTAAATTGGTTTTGCGGATATGTGTGAGTTAATTATGGACTTGCCATGTTGGTACCCCAATATGTGGTGACAGTTGTGGGCTGCCCCCATTACATCCTTGGGTGCGTTGGTTGTTGATGCAAAAACATTTCACTGTTTCATAGAGTCGTAGAACACTACAGCACAGCAACAGGTTGTTTGGCCTATCTAGTTCAATTAATAAATCTGAATCATAATCCCTCAACTTTAGGTGTACAAGAAGATGAGAGACACTGATAGACTGGACATCCAGAGAATTTTTCCCGGGGCAGAAATACCTAATATATTTTCAGGTGAATGGAGGAAAGTATAGGAGGATGTGAGAGGTAGTTTTTTTTTTTTTTTAAACACAGTCCTGGGTGAATAGATCATGCTTCCAGGGTGGTGGTAGAGCAGATATTTAAGACAATCACAAATCTGCCGATGCTGGAGATCCGAGCAACATACAAAATGCTGGAGGAACTCAGCAGGCCAGGCAGCATCAATAGAAAAGAGTACAGTCAACCTTTCAGGCCAAAACCCTTCAGCAGGACATTTTAGAGACTCTTAGATTGATGGATAAATGAAAAATGGAGGATTATTTAGGAGAGAATGGTTTAGACTGATCTACAGTATGTTAAGTACAGCACAGTAAGTTCTGTACTGTTCCATGTTTGGTGTGAAATAGAACATGCTAGAAATCATAAACAAGATTCTGTGGATGCTGGAAATCCAGAGCAACATACGCAGAATGTTGGAAGAACTCGGTCTAAGTTTTGGGCTGAGGCCCTTCATCAGGACATGCTGGAAATACGCCGCAGTTCAGGACACTTTGGTAGGAAGAAAAATGCTGATAACACTTGAGGTTGGGGGCCAGTATTTCGAGCACCTCTTTTTTTTTTTCAGTGTTTCCATCCTTGCCAGTGTTTGTTTTTGACTTCACTTCTTTTGACTTGGGCATTAAGAAGTTTCCTCATTTCTAAATAGGCAATAAGCAATCTGGAATCAAATAGAGTGATTCCAATTCACAAATAGTTCCAAAGAAATCCCTTCTCTGATGCTCCCTTCACTTTCCTACAAGGATTTTCACTACATAATAGCGTGCAGTTAGACTCTCAGGAAAGACCAGAAAATGATGGGACAAAAGTGCAACCAGCATGGTGAGTATCAATACATTAGGGATGCAAAATCAAAAAGGGTAGCTAATACAGTACTCAGTCTTGTATCTCAGTGCACGAACTATTAAGAAATGCGGATGATCTTGTCGTACTATTACAGATTGTCAGGTATGTTGTGGCATCAATGAATCATGGCTGAAGGATGGTTGCAGTTGGGAACTGAATGTCCGAGGTTACATGTTGTATCAGAGGGATATGAACGTAGCAGAGGGGATGGCATGGCTCTGCTGGTAAAGAATAACATCAAATCAAAGATGTGACTTGGGATTGGAAGATGGTAAGTCTTTGTGTATGGATTTAAGAAACTGCAAGGGTAAAAGGACCCTGATGGCAGTTATATACAGGCCTCCCTCCCAACTGTTGCTGGGATGTGAACCACAGATTACAACGGGAAATAGAGAAGGCGTGCCAGAAGGGCAATGTTATGATAGTCATGGGAGATTTTAACATTAGAGAAAATCAGGTTGGGAATGGATCTCGAGAGAGTTTGCTGAATGCTCATGAGATGGCTTTTTAGAGCAGTTTGTCATTGAGCTTACTAAGGGATCAGCTATGTAATGAACTAGAGATGATTATGGAGCCTAGCCTAAGGGAAAAAGCCCATGGGAGCCAGTGATCACAATATCATCGAGGTCAACTTGAAATTTGATCTGCGCAAAGCCATCGAGGCTGCAAAACAACAACATAGGGACAAGACTGAGTCAAGATTCACAACGCGTAGCACACGTGACTTGTGGCGAGGGCTGCATACCATCGCAGACTTCAAAGCCAAATGTTCTGCCAACATCGCGGCCTCTCCCAGCTGAGCTCAATAACTTTTACACTTGGTTCGATGTCACTAACCCTGAGCCTCCGGGGAAAGCCACCGCTACAACCTGCAACCTGGACATCCCTGAGGCTGAGGTACACAGATGTTTCCAACAAGTGGACAGTCACGAGGCTGCGGGACTGGACGGCACCCCAGGGCAAGTACTCAGGATGTGCGCAGCACAACTGGCAACTGTGTGTTTATTGACATTTTTAATCTCTCCCTCTCCCAGTGTGGATTGCCCTCCTGCTTCAAATTATCCACCATTGTCCCTGTACCAAAAGAGACCAAGGTAACATACCTGAATAACTGGCGTCCTGTCTCAATCACATAGTCATAGTCATACTTTATTGATCCCGGGGGAAATTGGTTTTCGTTATGGTTGCACCATAAATAATAAATAGTAATAAAACCACAAATAGTTAAATAGTAATATGTAAATTATGCCAGGAAATAAGTCCAGGACCAGCCTATTGGCTCAGGGTGTCTGACCCTCCAAGGGAGGAGTTATAAAGTTTGATGGCCACAGGCAGGAATGACTTCCTGTGACGGTCTGTGTTGCAGGACAGGACAGGACAAGCTCTCCTCTACAATCACTCTGAGCACCGGTGCCCCACAAGGCTGTGTACTCAGTCCCCTGCTGTACTCACTGTACACCCATGATTGTGTAGCCAAGTTTCCATTGAACTCAATATATAAGTTTGCTGATGACACAACAATTGTAGGCCGTATCTCGGGTAATGATGAGTTTGAGTACAGAGAGGAAATTAAGAACCTGATGGCATGGTGCAAAGACAATAACCCATCCCTCAATGTCAGCAAGACGAAGGAATTGGTTGTTGACTTCAGAAGGAGTAGCGGACCGCACGACCCAATTTACATCGGTGGCGCGCAAGTGGAACAGGTCAAAAGCTTTAAGTTCCTTGGGGTCAATATCACAAATGACCTGACTTGGTCCAACCAAGCAGAGTCCACTGCCAAGAAGGGCCACCAGCGCCTTTACTTCCTGAGAAAACTAAAGAAATTTGGCCTGTCCCCTAAAACCCTCACTAATTTTTATAGGTGCACCGTAGAAAGCGTTCTTCTAGGGTGCATCACAACCTGGTATGGAAGTTGTCCCGTCCAAGACTGGAAGAAGCTGCAGAAGATCGTGAACACGGTGCAGCACATCACACAAACCAATCTTCCGTCCATGGACTCACTTTACACTGCATGCTGTCAGAGCAGTGCTGCCAGGATAATCAAGGACATGACCCACCCAGCCAACACACTTTTCATCCCTCTTCCCTCCAGGAGAAGGCTCAGGAGCTTGAAGACTCATACGGCCAGATTTGGGAACAGCTTCTTTCCAACCGTGATAAGACTGTACAGTTCCTGACCCAGATCTGGGCCGTACCCTCCAAATATCTGGACCTGTCTCTCGGGTTTTTTTTTTGCGCACAACCTTACTTTCCATTTTTCTATTTTCTATTATGATTTATAATTTAAATTTTTAATATTTACTATTGATTTGTAATCCAGGGAGTGGGAAGCGCAGAATCAAATATCGCTGTGATGATTGTACATTCTAGTATCAATTGTTTGGTGACAATAAAGTATAAAGATGTTGTCCGTGAAGGAAGAGAAGTGAGTGAAGTTACTATTACAAGGGAGAAAGTGCTCAAAAAGCTAAAAGAACTACACCTTGGGGTTCTGAAAGAAGTGGTGGTAGAGATTGTGGAAGCACTGGTAATGATCTTTCAAAAATCATTGGACTCTGGCAACGTGACAGAGGACTGGAAAATTGCAAATGTCACTCCACTCTTTAAGAAAGGAGGAAGGCAACAGAAAGAAACTTATAGACCAGTTAGTCTGACCTCAGTGGTTGGGAAGATGTTGCAGTCTATTGTTACGGATGAGGTTATGGAGTACTTGGTGACACAGGACAAGATAGGACAAAATCAGAAAGGTTTCCTTAAGGGAAAACCAAGCCTGACAAACCTGTGGGAATTTTTGGAGGAGATTTCAAGTAAGTTCAATAAATGGGATACAGTGGATGTTGTACATTTGGACTTTCAGAAGGCCTTTGACAAGGTGCCACACATGAGATGGTTTACCAAGTTAAGAGCTTGTGGTATTACAGGAAAGTTACTGGCATGGTTAGAGCATTGGCTGATTGGTAGGAGGGAGCAAATGGGGTTAAAAGGGTCCTTTTCTGGTTGGCTGCCAGTGACTAGTGGTGTTCCGCAGGGGTTGATGTTGGGACCACTTCCTTTTCTGCTGTATTTCACTGATTTAGATGATGGAATAGATGGCTTTGTTGCCAAGTTTGCAGATGATACGGAGATTAGTTGCCGTGCAAGTAGTTTTGAGGAAATGGGTAGGCTGCAGAAGGACTTAGACAGATTAGGAGAATGGGCAAGAGAGTAGCAAACAAAATACAACGTTGGAAAAATGCATGGTCATACACTTTGGTAGTAGAAATAAATGTGGAGACTATTTTCTAAATGGGGAGGAAATCCAAATATCAAGAGATATCAAGTGAAACTCAACACAAAGAAACTCAAACTTCAAACAATGTTGACTGAAACTGAAGGAGGGTGAATTTTCTGTGCTTGTCCGGCCACTGAGAGACACGGGCGAGGAAATGCATTTCAAGTATTTTCGGATGTCAGCAGGTAGATTTGATGATTTGGTTCATCGTCTTCAACCATTTATTTCGCATCAGTGTATGCACAGTATACTCAGAGACTGGCAATCACCATTCGAATTTTAGCTTCAGGTGAAGGTCAACAGGCTAAAGCAGCTAGCTACAAACTGGTGTCAAGCACAGGGTGCTCCATAATTTTGGAGGTCTGTAAAGCTTTATGGAAAGCATTGCTGCCAGAGTTCCTTCCCTGCCCTTCAGTCGCCCAATGGCAAGCTATTGGAGCGTAGGAGGAAATGCGATGCTACCAAGCGGACCAATCACAGTTGTTTCAGTCTGCTTCACCGCGACGAGTAGTTACATTTTGGGAGAGGTGCATGTTAGGATATGGCGTAGAGTACAGCATAGTGTATGCGGCTACGCCGTACCTATGGCATACATTTGACGCAGAAGTATAAATCAGCCATTACAGGGCTGCCTCCAGCACATCCTCAGATAGTATTGATTATTGAGACAAACATTTCACTGTTTCGATGTGTATGTGACACATAATAAATCTAAATAATTTAGTGAAATAAAAATCAATTCTTAAAACTTACATTGGCTTTTGTTGCCATCTTCTGGAGTGCCACAGGAATGTGACATGCTGAGGCCTGTATTTTCTGTTTGGCTCAGCAATAAAACCAATTGGCATTTGTTACTGTATATCCACCTACAACTAGTCTTAACATGGAAATCTCTCAGGTTTCAGTGTTCATTCATAGACAGCACAATTTTCAACTTTCTCCAAAGACCAGCTAGTGACTTTTTACCAGAACAGAAATGGTTTGGGCTGGAGAAGGTTGGTATCTGTGGCCACTGCCTTTTCCTGGGGTGGATGCAAGAAGACTATCTAGCTGTTCATGGGTTAGCATCTGATTAACGAGTAACTGGGCTCCACCCCGATGGCATAGCTTGTGTTTGGTGGTAGTTCAAGTTCACTGTCATCTGACTGTACATATATATAACCAAGCAAAGCAATGTTCCTCCAGACCATAGAGCACCCACAAAACATGCATCACACACTGCATATAAACCAAAATGTTACCATCAGCAAGTTAATAAAGTATAATTCAAAATGCATGTACTGCACAGCACAGGTAAACAGTTCACTGTCCTAATGCTGAAATGTTGGTGGTGGCAGAGTATTCATTAGCCTCTGTCTGAGGGAAGAAGCTGTACCCAGCTGTGATTGAATAGCAGAGCAGACATGATACGCTGAATGGCTTGATTCTGCTCCTGTGTCTTGTGGTCTAATATACAACAACCTGAAAGCACATATCCCTAGGGTACTCCTTAGTCTGTCAGCGCAAGGGAACAAACTGACCCAGTCCAGTAGTCCTAGTCCTGATGCTCCTGTGCCACCTTCCTGATGGTAATGGGTCCAAGAGATTGTGGGATGGGTGGTAGGAATGCTCAACATTGCTTTGGGCCCTTGGTCTGCAGTAGGCAGCTCTTGATCCCAAGGGATCATGGGTTTGCGCCTCTGGTGGACTGTGTCCTTTCCAGGGTGCAAGCCTGCACGGGAAGATTTGAAGAACCGGCTGTCACCCGTGCAGTGGGTTCTCCCTCTCCACGTCACTGATATAGTCCAAGGGAAGGGCAAGCGCCGATACAGTTTGGCACCAGTGTCATCACAGTGGCTGCCAGCGTGAAGTTGTAAACAACATCAAACTGCCTTTGGGGCCCTGGCTCTGGATTTTTTCCTTGGGGTTTACTCCCGAAGCCTTTCCCTCGGGTGGGTATGGCCGCAACGCAGCAGAAGTTTAAAATCAGAGCTTTCCTTCTCCTAGGTCTGCAACACTCCTGGTAAATATCACAAAAAGGAGGAGCTCCTGGTGATCGTCTTGGCAGTTTTTACTGTTCTCTGTAGGGCAGATTGCATAGAATGGAATCAATGGTAATGTAACAGTATATGATCTAGAAGCAGCAATAGATCATTTGGCCCCTTGTTCCTGTTCTTTCACTTCTGTACAACCTTCATGAACTAATCCTCATTCCCTTCTGTTAATATCTAAAGAAAACTATCACTGAATCTCGAGATTTCAAAAAATAAAAGCATAGACTTTTTTTAAAAAAAGAAATAAAGTTGTTAAATAACATGCTGATTAAAATACAAAGCTTGCAAATAAAACAAAAACATGAGCATTTAGGGGGGGAAAAGACTTGCTTTCCTCTTTGTAAAATGGTTTATTGCTGGTGTGTGTACTGAGGTACAGTGTAAAGCTTTGTTTGACTTGCCATCTATAAGATCAATTCATCACATTAGTGCTTTGAGGTGACTGGCTGTTCATCATATCCAATGACAGGGGACCGGTGTTGAAGAGTTTTTAAAGTGGAAAAGCCATTCCACAGCAGCAATTCTGCTCTCTTGACCTCCAAAGTCTAGGTCCAGTGGTACGAGTAGTCCTCACAACTGGGGCTTTGCTTAGTTTCAGTGGATGACCATGACCTTGTCATGCCCTTTGCTCTCCACAAAACGATGCAGGACTACCTTCCTAGCCATTGGATCTTACTGTTGATCTCATCGGCCCAGTCTGCTGGAGCCGACCACACATGCTAGGGTGGGTATGTTCCCACCTCCTCGGTGCATTGAGGTAGTACAAGGGAAAACAGTAACAGAATATAGTATTACTATAATACTATATTATTATTAACAACAACAGAATATAGTATTACTATATTCTGGAAGTGTTATGCAGGCAGACAATAAAATGTAAGATCAGAATGAGGTAGATTGTGAGATCGAGTATCTAATCGTACAAAAGGTCTATTTATTGTTCTTAAAACAGTGGGTCAAAATTGTCTTTGAGCTGGTAGTAGGCGTGTGCTTTGTGGAATTTATATCTTCTGGGAAGAAGAGAAAAATGTCAATAATGAACCAATACTAATAGAGACTTTTGCGATCCAGTCTGTTGACTTTTGTGTATAGTCTTACTCATTGTTAAATGTTTCCATGTTTACAAATTATTTATTATTGATACATATAATCCACCTTTTGTTTACATTAGGCATTGACATCCTTAATTATGTGGGGCGTTCAGATGGGCGACGGAGTGCTTGGCGAACTGGCAAAACAGAAGCCAGGTATTGTTTAGTTAAATAAGGATCTTGCCTCTTTGTTTTTTTTAAAATTCAGAAAGCATATCTCCATATCCCCATTTAATTTCAGTGTGGTAGTACAATACTTCGATTTCTGATCATTTCTACCTGCTGCCTCCCATTTTCCATGCCTCATTATGGTTCCCTCCTCCTTCCCTTACTTCAATGGTCAACTGCCTTCTCCTTTTAGATATCTTCTTCAGCCATCTTACCTATCCCCTCCCAGTTTCATACTTCATCCCTCCTGTCTTGCCCACTCACCTTCCCCCTTACCTGGTCTCACCTATCACCTCCAGCTTGTACTCCTCCTCCTATCCCCACCTTTCCATTCTGGCTTCTGCCCCCTTCCTTTCCAATCCTGATGAAGGGTCTAGGCCCGAAACATCAAATGTTTATTCCCTCCCTTAGATTTGCTGAGTTCCTCCAGTGTTTTATGTGCATTGTATAGTATTTTTTCCCAATGTTCTCTCTCAAAACTGCAGGAATGAAGAGGAGATGTACAAAGTCCTTATCAATAACTATGAAAGACATCATAAAGAACTCATGGTGGAAAACATTGAACTGAAACAAGTTCTCCAACAGATGAAGAAAGAAATGATGTCCATACTTAATCGTAGAAAGCAGAGGCCAAAAGAGCCACTGGAAGATAGCAGTGGTATAGTGAGTTTCACAATATTATTTTTGATGTCTTATTGTGAATCTAAGCATTTTTATTCCCTTGTTCAACTGTTGATTTGCAGCACAGTATCATTTCTGCATTTTGAAAGGTTTAATCCCATCCAAGTATAATTTGAAATCCTTGCTAGGTCAAGATAAAATGAAATGCGAGGTGGTGGGTGAATGGTTAAATCACTGTGCCATTAATCTGAACACCTGGTCTAAAAATCAGGGACATTTTCAAATTTCAACAGCTATGAAATGCTATTTTCAATTTAAACTTCAAGATAGCATAACGCTATTACAGTGACAGCATCCCGAGTTCAATTACTGCCGCTGTCTGTAAGGAATTTGTATGTTCTTTCTGTGACTACAAGAATTTCCTCTGGGTGCTCCAGTTTCCTCCCACAGTCAAAAGACTCGGGCTATTAGGTTAATTGGTCACACGGGTAGAACTGGGTGGCACGGCTCATTGGGCTGTAAGTGTCTTTTACCATGCTGCTGTATTCTAAATAGATGTCAATTTGAAAAGGGTAATTATGATGTAGCTGGATGTTTGTAAAACAATGTCCTGTGATCTATTAGAGATCACGTCCCTTTGAGAGGACGCTGAAAGGAAGCTTCCATGCTCTCTCAAGTTTGGTGTAAGAGATCCCGGGGTTTTATTTTAAGAATATCCTGTGACCTGGTCAATATCCTTTTCTTCCTCAGGAGCCCTTTTAGACTTACTTCCACTGGCAACCGTGTGGTACTAGTGCCTTTTCTGGTATTGTTGCCTTTTAATTCCCAGTAGCAACACTGAAATAGGCCCTTTAGTCCAACCAGTCCATGCAGACTGGTTTCTGCCTAGTCTTCATTGAACCCCACCTGGACCGTAGCCCTCTGTACCCCTCCCATCCATGTACTTGTCCAAACTTCTCTTGAATGTTGAAATCCAAAACTTCCACTGGCAGTGGGTTCCACACTTTTACCACTCTCTGAATGAAGAAGTTCCCCCTCAAGCTTCCTCATAACACATCTTGCCTTTCACCCTAAACCCATGACCTCTAGTTGTAGTCTCACCCAACCTCAGTGGAAAAGCCCTGCCTGCATTTACCCTATCTGTACCCCTCATAATTTTGTATACCTCTCATCAAATTTGAATGCTTCAACTTCTGGTGGTGTGAATAATTTTAAACATTTAATGGTGGGCTTGGATTTGGATATTCTGACTCTGAATCACACATGCCTTTCTGGAGGAAGCAACTTCATAACGTATCCCTTAAATTCACTGTCTTTTTAATGCTCAGGGAAACAATACATTTCTCTCCATCTGAATTACATTTTTTCAATGTAATCATATTTTAATAGCTTGATGTTATTAGATACACTGAAATTAAAATGTAAATGTCAAGCAAGCACCTGTTGCGGTTGTTCGCCATTCTAATCCACAATAATTTGATTTCATAGCTGTTAATTATTAGTAATGGTTTGGAGTTAGTTCAAGTTACATGCAGTACTTGATTCATCCATTTGGTTATTGAACCAACAAAGCTCTAGTTACTACCTCAGTATAGCAACACTATAACCACTTTACTCTAGAATGGACTAATTTTTTTTTTTTAGAACTATACAGCACCTAAGTAGCCCTTCAACCCATCTATTCCATGGCCAATCTATTAATCTGCTTAATCCCATTGATCTGCACTGGGACTATAGCTCTCCATACCCCTCCCATCCATGTATCTTTCCAAACTTCTCTTGCATGTTGCAATTGAACCCCTATCCACCACTTCAGCTGGTAGCTCGTTCCGCACTCTCACCCACCCTCTTAGTGACTTAAGTTCCCTTTAAATATTTCACCTTTTGTGCTTAACCTATGATCTCTAGTCCTTGTCTCACTTAACCTTTGTCTTAATCATGTTCTTGTATAATTTGTTTAATTATTTCTTGTGAATGCTTTATTTCTGTTGTTGTGTGCCTGTACTGCTGCTGCAAATAAATTCTTGTTGCACATGAACTTGTGCATATGATGATCTTGATATTGACTTTGAAGCCAGCTCTGTAGAAGCTTTAATTTCTGTCACTTAAGAAGTGATTTTGATTTGACAGGCTGGGTCAGACAATGAAGAGGATTCTCGTGAGTCAAATAAGGAAAACAATTTGGAGCTGTCGTGTGAGGAGGTGCGGGAACAACTGACCAACAGCATTCGGCAACAGTGGAGAATGCTGAAAAGTCATGTGGAGAAATTGGACTCACAAGGTTAGACCAATCTGTGTACGTCAGTACAGCTCAAGGTGGCTTCCTGGTTTGAGGTCGAGGTTAATGAGTTTTGGGGAAAAAAATAGGCATCCGTTAGTCTTGTGAGACCATGGATTTGCGCCTTGGAAGGTTTCCAGGGCGCAGACCTGGGTGAGGTTGTATGGAAGACCAGCAGTTGCCCATGCTGCAAGTCTCCCCTCTCCACGCCACCGATGTTGTCCAAGGGAAGGGCACTAGGGCCGATACAGCCTGGCACCAGTGTCATCGGAGAGCAATGTCTTGCTCAAGGACACAACATGCTGCCTCAGCTGCAGCTCAAACTAGCAACCTTCAGATCGCTAGATTGACGCCTTAACTACTTGGCCATGCGCCAGCACTTGGGGGTTAAAAAAACAGTAATAATAGTTGATTCCAAACTAACAGTCATCTGGGAATACAGATCCAGTATTCCTTGTAAGTGGCATCACAGGTAAATAAGGTTGTAGAGACCATGTTGGCCTTCATGAGTACTGAGTATACATGTTGGGATGCTATGTTGATATTGTATAAGGTGTTGGTGAGACTTGAGGGGTACCCTCTCCTCTTTCTCATGTTCTTTCCAACAGAAACCCTTGGAAATCAATGAAAATGTGCTTTCTATTTGGCCAAGTTATTCTCAAGTTTTGCAACTGACTATAAGAATACGGCTTCTCTTTCCTGTTGGAAAAAATTCAGTATATTTGGTTAGTTTTCTGATGAGATCTTCTGGCAAGCTGAGCACTTTTTCATTACTGCTTCTCATACATTAAGTTACCTGCAGAATTTTATTTTAAATATATTCCTTTTCAGAAGATTTGAGTAGATGCTGTTTGAACAGAGACCACTACAGTTTGCTTATCCTGTGCTGGGATTTGTTATGTGTGGGTTAGCATGCCACTGTTACAACTCGGGGCGTCGGAGTTCAGTTCTGGTGTCCCCTGTAGAGAGACTTTGTGTGTCCTCCACAAGGAATGCAAGGGTTTCCTCTAGGTGTTCCAGTTTCCTCCCACAGTCCAAAGACTTGCTGGGTAAGTTAACTGGTCATTGTAAATTGCCTTGTGATTTGGGTAGGGTCAAATCAGGGTTGCTGAGGTAACACAACTCCAAGCGCCCATTTCGTGCTGTGTCTGTACCTCGAAATAAAATGGGTAAGGGCTTAGTTAAAAGGCAAGAAAGTCATAGAGCATTACAGCATAGAATCAAGTATTTTGGCCCAATTTAGTCAATGCTGAACTGTTATTCTGCCTAGTCTCACTGAGCCGCACTTGAAGCATAGCCCTTCATACCCCTCCCATCCACGTACCGTGGATTGTCACCTTGTTGTGGTGGTGAAGCTTGTGTGGTCCTGTGATCCTGAGAGCAATGCCGTCTGGAGCTGTGCTCCTGGTAGTGTCACCCATGGCTGTAAGGTCGAGGGTGAGGTCCCTGACAAAGAACAATCCAATCAAGACCTCAACAGTGGAACAGGCGGACGAAGTTACTTCGAACTCAACGGCTGTGAAGGCGGATGAAGGCTGCATCAAATCCATCAGCTCCAATCGTCGTGGTTTCCATGCCATTGGAATCAGTTGGTTGATTTGTGAAGTATCGTGTGCTTCTTGGAGTGCAACATCAAGTACACGTTAAACAAATACACACACAGGCGTCTTCACTCTGTGGGCCACTTCTTCAGAACGAAGACCATCATACTCGACCTCGAGGGATAGCCACAACAGGGACGATCCATGTACCTATCTGATCTTCTCTTAAATGTTGAAATCAAACCCGCATCTACCACTTCTGTTAGCAGTTCATTCCACACTCTCACCACCCTCTGAGTGAAGAATTTCCGCTACGTGTTCTCCTAAACATTTCACCTTTGACCCTTAACCCATAGCCTCTAGTTCTAGTTTGTTCCTTAAATCTAGACCATATTCACTATTTGTAACACTTTACTGGTCACTCATTTACAAATGTTAGAGATGGTTTGTTTTAAATAAATCTGGAAAATGCTTGAAATTCTTACCAGATCAGGTAGCCACTGTGGAAGGAGAAACAGTTGAGGTCTCAGGTCAAAGAAACCCACCCCCCTATATTTCACGTTGTCGATATTTATTGTTTTTTTTTTGTTTTTCTTTTCTTTGTGTATTTGCACAACTTGTTTTTTGCACATTGGTTGCTTGTCCGTTTCTGTCATGTGTGGCTTTTCATTGATTCTATTGTGTTTCTTTATATTCACTACGAATGTCTGCAAGAAAAGGAATCCCAGGTTATTGTATGGTGACATAAATGAACATTGATAATAAATTTACTTGAACTCTATCAGAGAGGAGAAAAGAGAAAGCAAGCCACACCCAGGCCACTTGTACCTCCTGCACCTCATAAAGTGGCCACTAAATGTTTGCTTCTGGTCTGCTAGAGTAGCTCATCCACTTCAAGGCTCAACGTGTTGTGTGTTCTGAGATACTCTCTGCACACCACTGTTGTAACACAGGTTATTTGAGTTACAGTCACCTACCTGTCAGCGTGAACCAGTCTGGCCATTCACCCTGGTGCTGTCTCATGAACAAGGCGTTTTTGCCCACTGTTGTTCTCGTTTTTCACACCTGTTGTGTGTTTAATATTTCAGTAATATTTGATTATATTCTTTGATTAGCAATTTTGTTCACATAATGCATTGTGGGTTATTTGCAAAAGTACGTAAATAGCATATGGCATCATGTGCACACCTTTTTTTAAAAAAAAAAAATAATCCAGGAGATCAGATTCTGAGATGCTCAAACCACCCCGTCTGACACCAACAATCATTCCATGGTCAAAGTCATTTGGATCACATTTCTTCCCCATTCTGATGTTTGGTCTGAACAACAACTGAACCTCTTGACCATGTCTGCATGCTTTTATGCATGGAGTTGCTGCCAGATGATTGGCTGATTTAGATATTTGCGTTAACCATCAGATGTACAGGTGTACCTAATGAAGTGACCACTGAGTGTATTTTTCACAAATAGTGATATTTTGGGAATGGATTGGTAGAACAGAATAAACATTTCTGATAGGATGAGATCAAATGAGTAAATATACCATTTAAAATCTTGTTGCTAAGAGAAGGGCAGTGAAATGTGGCCAGCTGGACAGAACAGCAAAAAATAAAATTCTCAATTTATGATGTGATTTAAAAGTGAGTTTGATATGGAGTCCAGAAGACTACGAGTGTTCAGAGACAAGGTGCTGTTCCTCAGGCTTGTATGGAGCCCTGTTGCGTCAGTCAAAGAAGTGGGATGGCGTACAAAACTGTAGACTATTTTCTAAAAGGGAGCAAATTCAGAAATCAGAGGTGCAAAGGATTCCCCATTCATGATTCCCTAAAGGTTAACTTGCAGGTTGAGTCGGTGGTGCGGAAGGCAAATGCAATGTTAGCATTCATTTCAGGAGGACTAGAATATAAAAACGAGGATGTAATGCTAGGTTTTAAGGCGCTGGTCAGATCGTGTGGAGTATTATGACAGTTTTCGTCCCCTTATCTAAGAAAGGATGTGCAGACTTTGGAGAGGGTCCAGAGGAGGTTCAAGAGAATGATTCTGGGAATAAAATGTTTAACATATGAAAAGTGTTCGGTTATGGGTCTTTTCTTGCTGGAGTTTAGAAGAATGAGAGGGGGGGAATCTCATTGAAACCTTTTGAATACTGAAAGGCGTAGATAGAGTGGATGTGGAGAGGATGTTTCTCATAATGGGGGAGTGTAGGGTCAAAGGACAGTGTCTCGGAATAGAGGGAAATCCATTTTGAATAAGAATGAGGAGGGATTTCTTTATATAAGGGGTGGTGGATTGGTGGAATTCATTGCTTCAGATGGCTGTGGAGACCAATTCATTGGGTGTGTTTAAAATAGAGGTTGATTAGTCATGGTGTGAAATGTTGTAGGAAGATGGCAGGAGAATAAGGTTGAGAGGGATAATAAATAATCATAATGGAATAGCGGAGCAGACTTGATGTGCTGATTGGCCTAATTCTGATCCTATATCTTGTTATCTTAGGGTCTAATGCAGGGGTTCCCAATCTTTTTTAATGACCAATATCATTAAGCAAGGTGTCTGTGGACTTCAGATTTGGAATCCCTGGTTTAATGAATTGAAATGGTCATCTACCGAAAGCTCAGGACCACCCCTGAGGACCAGAGATGATTTACAAAGTAGTCAGTGGATTTGAGTTTGTGGAGGAGACCACTTATGAACAACAAGTAGATGTGAAGCCATGTGAATGAATCTCTGCTTCACCTGGAAGGAATGTTTGGGTTCTTGGATAGTTTGAAGGAAAGACGTGTTGCATGGGGATCTTTAAATCACCCTGACCACTGTTGATTGGCTGAGTTTCTGTTGTTGCAGCCACCTTGAAGTCCAGTTTTCTGGAAGATGAAGTGATCAGCAAAGAAGATCATGAGCAGGAAATGGAGAGACTGAAGGATGAAATTCAGCAGTGCCGGGATGTGATCAAAGCCCAGCAACATTTGCTACAGGTAGGATCTCCATCTTTAAAAATAAATTTTGTGGATGTGACAATGAATATTGGTAGGTTAAGCATCTGTGGCCAAATACTGCACTCGTATCAGACCTGGGAAGGTGTCCTAGAGCTCAACCTTAGAGTGGGAATCAATGATCCAGTCCTGACACTTAAGTATGAAGTGGCACTGTAGAGTATTGGTAGAGTAACGTTTACTGTGCCAACAACTGGGGTTCAATTCCCATCACTGTCAGTAAGCAGTTCCTCCGTTCTCCGTGTGACCATGTGGGTTTCCTCTGGGCACTCTGGTTTCCTCCCACATTCCAACAATGTATGGGTTAAAATTAGTATGTTGTGGGCATGCTATGTTGGCACCAGAAACATGGTGAAACTTGTGGGCTACCCCCAGCACATCCTCAGAATGTGTTGGTCATTGACATAAACAACACATTGTCTACAGGTACATTGAATACATGTGATAAATAAAGATCATCTTTAGTCTTTTAGAATATGGATGTTTTTCATCTTCTGTAAAGCACTAGCTTTTAATTTTTATTCAGTCTCATACTCCGATTAACTCCCCATGATTTGTCCTACCTCACACCAATATCTGAGTGATATGGAGCAGCTAATGAAAATGTAGAGCATAGCTTGGGAAAACATGTGAATAACATTCAAATTCTCAAACAGCACTATGGTCAGGATCACATTAGAGCTACTTAATTCACAGCATTTCATGTTTCAACACTGCTGTGGTTTGATTCTCTTCTTGGGACAGAAATTTTTTAAAGATTAATTTGTCACATGTACACTAAAACTGAAAGCATACAGTGAAATGCATCATTTGTATCAATGACCAACACAGTCTGAGGGATAATAAATCAACCATGATGGAATGGCAGAGCAGAACCGACAGAGCATATGGCCTAATTTTCTTCCTATGTCTTATGGACTTATTTAGTTTTTATGGAATATGCAATGCAGAAATGGATTATTCTTTTCACTTCTGGTGTTTCTGTCCTGTATCAGCCTGATAGTTCCTGGAGTGTTTCACGTAAAGTACTAATGCTTTAATATAACCAGTCATAGTCATATTACCACACAGATTCCTGTGGTACTCTACTAGTTACAGGTTGCCCAGCAGAAAATAGCCCGATCATCCCTACATTGACTATGGTTTGCCAATTCTTTATTGCTATATCCAACACTCTGCTCAAATCTTACAGTTTTATAAAAACTGGTTTCCCTCTATCCACTTAAGTTCCAAGTAAATTTATTGTCAAAGTACATATATACCATATACAACCCTGAGATTTTTTGCATGTATTTACAGGAACAATATACATTTTTCTTAAGCAATCATCCTTACTGGGGCTTGGGCCGTCAACAGCAGCTTGCCAGAGTCCTCAGCCCCAGGCTGAAAGAAGATTGATCGGCCCTGTGCCTTCTGCTTTCACCACAAGATTTGATACGTCTTCTAAGTGAAGGTTCTTCCCCTTCCAGGGATGAGGTCTTTGGAGCTTCTGTTGGTGTTTCTGTAGTTCTGGGTTTCTACAGGATGGGGTTGCTAGATCCATGTCCAAACCTCCTTTCATAGCTGAGCTTTGGACCATCCATAGTATACATAGCATTTCCAAAAAAAACTATACATAAGCAGACAAAGGCTGACACTTAGCCATTACTTCCTGAAAGAACTTTACTAACTTTGTCAATCTATTTTACTGGGTTAGCAACTGTTCATATTTGTGCATAGTTTCATTATCTTGAGCGCATCCAATTCCTGACATACACGCATAAGACCATAAGATATAGAACAGAATTTGACCATTCATCCTATCTGATCAGCTACCCTGTTCAGTGATGGTGATTTTTTTTCCAAGCTCTTAAAGATGGCAGAGTGAAGGGATATGGGGAGAAGGCAGGAAAAGGGTACTGATTGTGGATGATCAGCCATGATCACAGTGAATGGTGGTGCTGGCTCGAAGGGCTGAATGGCCTACTCCTGCACCTATTGCCCCTTACCAGTCAAGAGCCTATCAATTTCCACCTTAAATACATCCAGTGACTTGACCTCCTCAGCTGCATGCAGCAACAAATATCAATGATTCACCAACCACTGGTTGAAGAAATACTGCTCAGCATAGAAAAGGCACAGTCCTATATTCTGACGCTCTGCCATTTGGATCCTAGAATCTCCTGGCTCATAATGTTTGAACTTGTAAATGCCTGCCTCAATTAGCATTTTTCAGTTGTGGGAGACATTCATAATAACGTGTGCTGTATATTTAAACTGTGTATTGTTCAGGATTTCAACATCTGCAGAATCTCTTGTGTTTGTATTGAAACTCCTGCATTTGTTAAAGGAGGAGTTCAGAACAGTTTAAATGCCAGATACTGTTATTTGCTGCAACTTCTGTAGATGGTTTTGATAAATGAATTAATAGAGCAATTTGTTGTACAATGGAGTTTAAATTGATGTAGTTTGAAACAGTTCTCTAACCCCCACCTTCCTGATAATGGTCACAGATTGGTGTTCTCTATTGTGTTTTGCCTTTTTGTTTTGTTTTGCTGCTTATCCCCGCAAGAGTGACAAGTGCTGCACCTGCCCCTACATCTCCTCCCTCACCTCCATTCAGGGCCCCCAATGGTCCTTGCCAGTGAGGCACCACTTCACACATGAGTCTGTCTATGGCTTGGTGCTCCTGGCGTGGCCTCTCCTACAACGGTGAAACGTGATGCAGATTTGGGGACCAGCTAACTAATGTGTCTGGTGCTCCTGATGCGGCCTGCTCTACATGGGTGAGACCTGACGCAGATTGGGGGACCGTTTTGTTGAGCACCTCTGCTCCATCCACCACAAAAGGCAGGATTTCCCACTGGCTACCCATTTCAATTTGACTTTACAATTCGACAAGTTAGTCCATAGCCTCTTCTACAGCCACACTCAGGGTGAGGAGCAACACTTCTCGTACCATCTGGGTAGCCTCCAACCTGATGCAATGAACATCAGTTTCTCTAACTTCCAGTAGTTTCTGTCCCCTCCCCTTCTCTTTTTCCATTTCTCAACCCAGCTTCCCTCTCGCCCTTTCTCTTCTCCTCACCTGCCCACCACCTCCCTCTGGTGTCCCTCCTTCTTCTATTTCTTCTGCGCAACATTACCTCATGCTCTTGAGCTCCTTTTGATCCTTTTCAAAGGTATTGAATTCACATTAATAAGCTAAAAAAAACTAGTCACTTTTCAGATTTGACCCTTTGTCTTTTCTTTGCAAAGCAACAGCTTAGTACACAGTGTGACGATGAAACAGCTGTACTTTTGCGGGACTGCTACTTGCTGGATGAAAAGGAACGGCTGAAAGAAGAGTGGAGACTGTTTAATGAGCAGAAAAAAAATTTTGAAAGAGAGAGAAGGAATTTCACAGAAGCAGCCATTAGGCTCGGTCATGAGGTAGCTATCTTACATTACATTTGGTCCTGTTCTCTGAATTAACCTGGTCATTCTAAAGACAGAAAAAAAACAGAATTTAAAAAAATTAAGATTAAAAAATGATTTAGCTTAATTTGTCACATGTATATCGAAATATAGAGTGAAAAATGTTTACTTGCATTGGGAATGTGTTTGGGGGCAGTCTGCAAGCATCACCACGCTTCCAGTGCCAGCATAGTTTACCCACAATTCACTAAACCTTACCCTTACATCTTTGGAATACGGGAAGAAACCAGAACACCCAGAGGAAACCCACGTGGTCACGGAGAACGTGCAAATTCCTTGCAGACCGTAGCAAGAATTGAGCCCTGGTCTTATAGCAGGTGTGCTGTAAAGTGTTGTGCTAACGGTGCCACCCCACAGTATAGAATTTGGGTCCTTAGTAGCAGATTGGAGCAAAACTTCAAAAGGTACAAAATTATGACTCTTCACAGTTAAGTGGGAGCATGGATTTGTCACCATGAAAGGGTGAAAATAAATTTCTTCTTTCAAAATCCAACAGCATTAATAGTCTGAAATTGTAGTGTAGAAGGTTAGTGCAATGTGAAATGGAGAAAGGTGCATTATTTAGGTTGTCTGATACACAGGTGTTTCTAATGGCATGGTTTCTAGAGCTATGATCACCGCAGGTTGTAACTAGTACAAATTGTGTGGTGATTCTTAACAAATGTGCAATTCTCCTGCCTTCTCCTTGGAACCTTTGACACCTTTACTAGGCAAGAACCCTTCAACCTCCGTTTTAAATATACTTAATGACTTGGTCTCCACAGTCACCTATGGCAATGGTTCACCACTCTCTGGCTAAAGAAATTCATTTTCTTCTCTGTTCTAAATAGATGTCTCTCTATTCTGGGGCAGTGCCCTCTGGTCCTAGACTCACTCACTATAGAAAGCATCCTCTGCATGTCACAATATTAAAAAAATTTCCATGAGATTCCTTATTCTTCCAAACTCCAGCCGGTAATTTTATATTGGTGAACCATTAAATATAGTTGTAGAGCACTTTGTGGTGCATGCTTATGTTACCAGTTGTCAGTACTATGATTTGATAGATCCAGAAATGATATTTTGTGATTCTGTTGAGTGATTCCTGCTTTTAGAACTTAGTTCTGAGGAAGGGTCTTGGCATGAAATTTGACTGTCTATCCCTTCCATACCCCTTTTTACCTGCTGAGTTCTTCCAGCAATTTGTGTCTGTTACTCTGGATTTCCAGCATCTGATTTATGACTTTGTATGTTTCTGTCTGCAGAGGAAGGCCTTCGAGGATGACCGAGCGATGTGGTTGAAGCAACAGTTCTTGAACATGACTCCTTTTGTGGAGAGCAAAAGGCCAAAAATAATGAAACCACACAGTGCCTTGTCTATTAGTGAGTTTTGTAACTACATGACCAGTACTTGTGCAGTTGTTGGCAAATTATGTCTCCATTTTGGTCTTGTTGGCTTCATTTGTCTTGCAATATGGTGACTGGAGCTAATTATCTTCTCCGCTCTGATTCCCAGATCAATCCTGAGCTATTTCTTCGAAATGTTCAAAAGTTAATCCAGTTCAGTCCACATAGTAAAGATTTAAAACTCTCTGCGTAAATACATATACCCCCAGCATTTCAAACAAAAGCAGACAGAAATACTCGGCAGATATCTGTGGGAGGAGTTAACTGACCTTAAATCTACCTAAAATTACTTGGTAAATTGTTTTATTATTGTATCATAAGACCATAAGGCATACTTTCGGCCCATTGAATCCACTCCACTGTTCAATCATGGCTGATTATTTTCCCTCTCATCTCATTCTGCTACCTTCTTCCCATAGCCTTTGCCACCTTGACAAATGAAAAACCTATTTAAAACTCAGTTTTAAATATACCAAGTAACTTGGTCTCCGTAGCCATCTGTGGCAATGAATTCCACAGATTCACAACCCTCAGGCTAAAGAACTAGTTTGATAACAAATGTACTTTGGATCTTTGTCCCTGTTCTGCAAGGGACGTCCTTTTCCGAGGCTCAGCCGTCTGGTCATAGACTATTCTAGAACATGTACCAAAGTATAGTGAAAAACTTTGTTTTGCATGTTGTGCATGCGAAGCATTTGATTACAGCAGTGTGTCAAAGTAGTACAAAGGTAAAACAATAACAGAATGCAGAATAGAGAGAAAGTGCAGTGCAGGTGGACAATAATGTGCAAGGCCATAATGAGGTAGTCTGTAGGTCAAGAGTCTGTATTAACGTAATAGAAATCATTCACCGGTGTGGTAATAGCAGGATAGAGGCTCTCCATGAGCCTGGTAGTATATGCTTAAAAATTTAACTTTGTTTTTCTCCCCCACAGATGTGGCCTAACCTGCTATTTCCAGCCTTTTGTGGTTTGCAGCTTTGTCATTTTTGTATTGTTTCCAGCCCCCCAGGAGTTCCTTGTCAAATGATCTTATTATAAAGATTATTTGAGATTTCTTGTTTGGAACGAAGGGACCCTTTAAGCTGAAGTACACCTGAGGTGCAGAAGCTGAAGACCTACACTCAATGCTTTGGGAACATTGAGTGTGGGGTCTTCTCCTCCACCATCAGACTTCTGAATGGCCCATAAACACTATTTCACTACTTTTGCTCTTTTTGTATGATTTTTCTATACTACTGTAATTCAGTCATTTTTAGTATTACACTGTATTGCTGCTGCAAAACAGAAAATTTCACAACATATGTCATTTGATAATAAATCTGATCCTGATAAGATAGGCTCTTGACCTCACATTCTATTTCGTTATGTCCTTGCACATTATTGACTGCATGCACTGTCCTTATTCTGTAACTGTAACACTTTATTTTGCATTCTGTTATTGTTTTCCCTTGTATTTTTATTTAAAGATACATTACGGTAACAGGCCCTTTCAGCCCGACAAGCCAGTGCCTCCCAATTGCACCCATGTGGCTAATTAACCTACTGACCTGTACACCTTTGGAACGGGGGGGGGGGGGGTGTAACTGGAGCATCCCTAAGAAACCCATGCAGTCACGGGACGAATCTACAACTCCTTACTGAAACCATTGGGAGCCGAACCTGGGTCTCTGCCATTGTAATAACACTAGGGTAATTAACCTACTGATCTATACATCTTTGGAATGTGGGGGGGAACCAGAGCACCCGGAAGAAACCCATACAGTCAGGGGGAGAATGTACAATTCTACTGACAGCAATGGGAACTGAACCTGGGTCTCTGGCACTGTAATAACATTATACTTATTGCTGTACTACCTTGCCGCCCCTTTAAACAGCGTAATTCAGTGGACCATGTAAAGATTTGAGCTGCATGCAAGACAAGATTTTCACTGTACCTTGATATGTGTGACAATAATAAATAATTTACTAAATATGTCTGATGATAACACATTAAATATCTTCCAGGTCCAGAGCAGGAGAAACGCAGAGTACAGTCACAGCCAAATATGCCAGCTTGCTTTGGATCTAATAGTACTACACAGGAAACTCCAAGAAATACCAAATTTCCTTCATTGAAGAGTGCCACAACTGCAGAATCTGGTAGAAAAGGGTGTCTCAGTCCAGGCTCGAGGTGCGTAGCAAAATTCTTTTGAGGGTATAGATAGAATGAATCTCTTCTCTCTCTCAAGTCTGTCACCCCAACTGGAACATAGGCTGCTGAAAGCAGCTTGCCAGAGTCCTGTGACCTGGACCCATCCTTCAAGTTGTCCCCGGGTGTAGCCCATCAAAGAAAATCTTTTGCATCACTGTGAAAGACACTAGCAGTGTGCCAGATATTGAAGGGTGTGAGGGAAGAGAAGTGAGTGCAGTTACCATTACAAGGGAGAAGATGCTCAAAAAGCTGAAAGACCTAAGGGTATGTAAATCACCCAGACCAGATGAACTGTACCCTAGGGTTTTGAAAAAGGTAGCGGTAGAGATTGTGGAGGCATTAGTAATAATCTTTCAAAAATCATTGGACTCTGGCATGGTGCCAGAGAACTGGAAAATTGCAAATGTCACTCCACTCTTTAAGAAAGGAAGATGGCAGCAGAAAGGAAATTTTAGACCAGTTAGCCTGACCCCGGTGGTTGGAAGATGTTGGAGTCTGTTGTTAAGGATGAGGTTATGGAGTACTTGGTGACACAGGACAAGGTAGGACAAAGTAAGTATGGTTTCCTTCAGGGAAAATCAAGCCTGACAAACCTGTTGGAATTCTTTGAGGAGATTACAAGTAGGATTGATAAAAGGGAGGCAGTGGATGTTGTACATTTGGACTTTCAACAAGCCTTTGACAAGATGCCACACATGAGGCTGCTTACCAAGTTAAGAGCCCATGGTATTACAGGAAAGTTACTAGCATGGTTGGAGCATTGGCTGATTGCTAGGAGGCAGCGAGTGGGAATAAAAGGATCCTTGTCTGGTTGGCTGCCAGTGACTGGAGGTGTTCCACAGGGGTCGGTGTTGGGACTGCTTTTTATGCTGTATATAAATGATTTAGACGATATAGATGGCTTTGTTGCCAAGTTTGCAGATGATATGAAGATTGCTGGAGGGAGAAGTAGTATTGAGGAAATGGGCAGGCTGAAAGACTTGGACAGGTTAGGAGAATGGGTAAGAAAGTGGCAAATGAAATACAATGTTGGAAAATGCATGGTAATGCACTTTGGTAATAGAAATAAATGTGCAGACTATTTTCTAAATGGGGAGAAAATCCAAAAATATGAGATGCAAAGCGACTTGGGAGTCTTTGTGCAGAACACCCTAAAGGTTAACTTGCTGGTAGAGTTGGTGGTAAGAAAGGCAAATGCAATGTTAGCATTCGTTTCAAGAGATCTAACATATAAGAGCAGGGATATGATGCTGAGGCTTTATAAGGTAACTGGTGAGGCCTCACCTTAAGTATTGTGAACAGTTGTGGGATGCTCATCTCAGAAAAGATGTGCTGGCATTGGAGAGGGTTCAGAGGAGGTTCACAAGGATAATTACGAGAATGAAAGGGATATCATACGAGGAAGGTTGATAGCTCTGGGTCTGTACTGATTCAAATTTAGAAGGATGAGGAGGTCTCTCATTGAAACCTTTCAAATGTTGAAAGGCCCGGAGAGAGAAGATGGGGAAAGGATGTTTCCTGTGGTGCTAGAATCTAGGGCAAGAGGGCACAGCCTCAGGACAGAGTGGACATCGGTTTAAAACAGATGTGGAGAAATTTCTTTAGCCAGAGGGTGGTGAATTTGGAATTTATCACCACAGGCAGCTTGAAGGCCAGGTCATTGGGTGTATTCAAGGCAAAGCTTGCTAAGTTCTTGATTGGACACTGCATCAAAGTTTGTGGGGAGAAGGCCCGGAAGTGGGATTGAGGTGGGGGGGAGAAAAAGATCAGCCATGATTGAATAGCAGAGCAGACTCGGTGGGTGAAATAGCCTAATTCTGCTCCTTTGTCTTATGGTCTTTTCTCTCCCAGAGATGAGGTCTTTTGGGCTTCTATTGGCGATTCCTTAGCTTTGGGTTTTTTATGGGGTGGATTTGCTAGCCCCCTTCCCATCCCTCCTTTTGCAGGTGGGCTTAGGACTGTCCATGGGGGAGTGAATAGGGTAAATTCAAGCAGGCTTTTGCCACTAAGGTTGGTTGAGACTAGAACTAGAGGTCATGGGTTAAGTATGAAAGGTGAAATGTTTAAGGGAACATGAAAAGCGAGGGTGCCTAAGACTTTTGCACAGTGTGGACCAGAGTGAGTTTGTAAACTGGAGCAAAGGATGTTGAGAACGGTGAAGGTGAAGTGCTGCAGGTGGGGTGTGGGACAGGTGGCAGAGAAGCAGTGCCAGGCCCCCCCCCCCCCCCACGGGTGGCGTAGGTGCAGGCGCACCCAGCCCTGAGACACCAGACAAGGTCATTTGATTCCAAGCAATTGCTTTATTGATCATTACAGAATATCCCTCTGGTGCATCCCACTCCATCCCCTTTTCCCAACCATGATTTCTTTCTCCCTGTCATTTTCCCACTCTCAGTCCACAATAGAGACCTGTATCAGAATCACGTTTATCATTCCTCACATATGTCATGAAATTTGTTTGTTTTTTGCGGCAGCAGTACAGTGCAATATATAAAATTACTACAGTAATGTGCAAAAGTCTTAGCACCCCAGATTATTTATTTAGTGCCCTGAGCTGCATCTATTTCAGTGCAAGAAGTATCGTAGGAAAGGCAGATGAGTTCGGCATGGATCAACACATAGAACTATGTCGAGAACATCTGCAGATGCTGGAAATCCAAACAATGCACACAAAATGTTGGAGGAACTTACAGGCCAAGCAGCATCTATGGAAAAGAGTAAACTGTCAATGTTTTGGGTCAAGACCCTTCATCAGGACTGAATTATGGATTTATGATGCTGTAGCCATTAGTGAGACTTGGTTGCAAGAGAGGACTGGTGCTCACATTCTGGGGTTCTGACAAAGTGGGAGGGATTAGAGGAGGAGGGGGTGGCATTACTGGTCAGGAAAAATGTCATGGCAGTGCTCCATCAGGATAGACTGGAGAACTTGTCTAATGAAGTGTTATGGATGGAACTGAGAAGTAAGAAAGATATGACCACGTTAACAGGGCTATATTACAGACCAGGAACAAATTGGTAGGATTGCAGACTGTTGCAAGAAATGTAAGATTGTTATAGTACGTGAATTTCAACTTTCCACATGTTGACTGGGACTCCCATACTGTAAAATTACTAGATGGAATAGAGTTTGTGTTCAGGAAGCATTCCTTAATCAGGACATAGAAGTCCCAAGAATGTAATACTTGATTTCCTATTAGGAAATGAGACTGGGCAGGTGACAGAGGTTTGTGTAGGGGAACTTCGCCCTACAGTGATCAGAATGCCATTAGTTTCAAAGTAAATATTTGTAACCTTCACACCGTAGGCTCATAATGAGTTGTCTATTACCGTGAATGCAAGCTAACAGCAACATTACTGGACAATACATGGGAATAATGATGAGAAAGCTATTTCCAATAAATAAATATGTCCAAGGTAAATATGATTTGGATCAATGCAAAACACAAGTTTGAATGTTCTTTGAAGGGAAAGTAGGATTATTACTTGAATGAACACTGACCACCATGCAAATTTACTGTTCACCAGAAAGCAATAATTTAACTTGCACTAATAAGCTGAGATTAAAATTGCATCAACAAAATATTTTCAACTATAACAAACACAATAAAGAAAAGAATCCATTAAACATAATTAGCCTATTATGTGCACATAATCATTGGAGCTCATTGTTGTGTAGTCAATCCAGGTTTGCTTCACTCCGTTTACTCACAGTACTGAACAATTCCACCTGAAATGCAGTCCGAACAAAGCAGAAGTACATATCCAAGGACAAAGTGTCTTGAACTTTCTCCAAGGTTGTGTGATAACTAGCTAATTAGAAGTTATCTATACATTCTCTGTGAGCCCATTGTTTGCATTAAGATTTGACAGCAGTATCTGTCATTCCAAGTGAGTTCATGTTCTTCAGCTGTGATTGTCATCCATTTCCATTTTCCTTCTTCCTCCAAAACTCCTGCCCTCTCTCCAGAAAATGGCTCTCCCCCCCCCCCCCCCCCCAGCCCGCCCCCGGAATCCTCTAGAATGTTCTGGGGCATCTTATTGGACAAATGTTAACTATCCGATTGATTATTACAACAAGCCTAACTTAATCAACTGAATTACTATTTTAAAAAAGAAATGAAATACTTGATTGTACAATATAATTAAAGGAACACATTGCATTTTCAGAAAATCTGCAGAAAATAAAATGCCTAACATCATAACTGTATTAATACAATAAAGCATGATCTAAATCAGAATTGCACATGCAAAAAAAGATTGGTTGATCCATGATTTGAGATTCTAAATTGGTCAAAAGCCAATTTTGATGGTATCAGAAATGATCTGGCCAGTGTGGATTGGGACAGAATGCTTTCTGGCAATGGTGTAATTGGTAAGTAGGAGGCCTTCAAAAAGTGAAATTTTGAGAGTACAAAGCTTGCATGTGCTAGTCAGAATAAAGCTAAAGGTAACGAGTAGGGAACCTTGGTTTTAACGAGATATTGAGGCCCTGGTTAAGAACAAAGAGGAGATGCATAGCAGATATAGGCAGGTAGGAACAAATGAGGTACTTATGGAGTATAAGAAATGCAAGAGAACACTTAAAGAAACAGAAGGGCTAAAAAGACATGAAATTGCTCTAGCAGACAAGGCGAAGGAGAATGCTTTGGGATTCTACAGATATGTTAAGAGCAAAAGGATTCCAAGGGACAAAATTGGTCCTCTCGAAGATCAGAATGAGAATCCATGTGCAGAGTCACAACAGATGGGCAAGATCTTAAATGCATTCTTTGCATTTGTATGTACTCAGGAGACTGACACAAAGTCTACAGAGATGAGGCAAGGTGGCATCAACTTCATGGCCCCTGTATAGATTACAGAGGAGGAGGTGTTTGATGTTCTGAAGCAAATCAGGGTGGATAAAATCCCCAGGGTCTGACAAGGTGTTCCCTCGGAGCCTTCAGGAGGCAAGTGCAGAAATTGCCCAGGCCCTAACAGGGGTATTTAAACCATCCTTAGTGTCAGGAGAGGGACCAGAGGATTGGAAGAGAGCTAATGTTTTTAAAAACATAAACCAGGAAATCATAGGCTGGTGAGTCTGACATCAGTTGTGGGGAAAGTTATTAGAAGGTATTTTAAGGGATCAGACATATGAGTATTTGGATAGACATGTACTAATTAAAGATAGTCAGCATGGCTTCATATGTGGTAGGTCATAGAAACATAGAAAACCTACAGCACAATACAGGCCCTTCGGCCCACAAAGTTGTGCTAAACATGTCCCTACCTTTAGAAATTACCAGGCTTACCCATAGCCCTCTATTTTTCTAATCTCCCTGTACCTATCCAAAAGTCTCTTAAAAGACCCTATCGTATCCGCCTCCACCATCGTTGCCAGTGGCCCATTCCATGCACTCACCACTCTCTGCATTTTTAAAAAACAACAACAACAGCAACAACAACTTACCCCTGACATCTCCTCTGTACCTACTCCCCAGCACCTTAAACTGTGCCCTCTTGTGGCAACCATTTCAGCCCTGAGAAAAAACCTCTGACTATTCACACGATCAATGCCTCTCATCATCTTATACACCTCTATCAGGTCACCTCTCATCCTCCGTCGCTCCAAGGAGAAAAGGCCGAGTTCACTCAACCTGTTTTCATAAGGCATGCTTCCCAATCCAGGCAACATCCTTGTAAATCTCCTCTGCACCCTTTCTATGGTTTCCACATCCTTCCTGTAGTGAGGCGACCAGAACTGAGCACAGTACTTCAAGTGGGGTCTGAGCAGGGTCCTATAGAGCTGCAACATTACCTCTCGGCTCCTAAACTCAATTCCACGATTAATGAAGGCCAATGCACCGTCTGCCTTCTTAACCACAGAGTCAACCTGCACAGCTGCTTTAAGCGTCCTGTGGACTCGGACCCTGAGAACCCTCTGATCCTCCACACTGCCAAGAGTCTTACCATTAATACTATATTCTGCCATCATATTTGACCAACCAAAATGAACCACTTCACACTTACCTGGGTTGAGCTCCATCTGCCATTTCTCAGCCCAGGTTTGCATCCTATCAATGTCCCGCTGTAACTTCTGACAGCCCTCCACACTATCCACAACACCTCCAACTTTTGTGTCATCAGCAAACTTACTAACCCATCCTTCCTCTACTTCATCCAGGTCATTTATAAAAATCACGAAGAGTAAGGGTCCCAGAACAGATCCCTGAGGCACACCACTGGTCACCGACCTCCATGCAGAATATGACCCCTCTACAACCACTCTTTGCCTTCTGTGGGCAAGCCAGTTCTGGATCCACAAAGCAATGTCCCCTTGGATCCTATGCCTCCTTACTTTCTCAATAAGCCTTGCATAGGGTACCTTGTCAAATGCCTTGCTGAAATCCATATACACTACATCAATTGCTGTTCCTTCATCGATGTGTTTAGTCACATCCTCAAAAAAATCAGTCAGGCTCGTAAGGCATGACCTGCCCTTGACAAAGCCATGCTGACTATTCCTAATCATATTATGCCTCTCCAAATGTTCATAAATCCTGCCTCTCTGGATCTTCTCCATCAACTTACCAACCACTGAAGTAAGGCTCACTGGTCTATAATTTCCTGGGCTATCTCTACTCCCTTTCTTGAATAAGGGAACAACATCCGCAACCCTCCAATCCTCCGGAATCTCTCCTGTCCCCATTGATGATTCAAAGATCATCGCCAGAGGCTCAGCAATGTCCTCCCTTGCCTTCCACAGTAGCCTGGGGTACATCTCATCCGGTCCCAGCGACTTATCCAACGATGCTTTCCAAAAGCTCCAGCACATCCTCTTTCTTAATATCTACATGCTCAAGCTTTTCAGTCTGCTGCAAGTCATCAGTACAATTACCAAGATTCTTTTCAATAGTGAACACTGAAGTAAAGCATTTATTAAGTACCTCTGCTACTTCCTCCTGTTCCATACACACTTTCCCACTGTCACACTTGTTAGGTCCTATTCTTTCACATCTTATCCTCTTGCTCTTCACATACTTGTAGAATGCCTTGGGGTTTTCCTTAATCCTGCCCGCCAAGGCCTTCTCATGGCCCCTTCTGGCTCTCCTAATTTCCTTCTTAAGCTCCTTCCTGTTAGCCTTATAATCTTCTAGATCTCTAGCATTATCTAGCTCTCCGAACCTTTTGTAAGCTTTTCTTCTTGACTAGATTTATTACAGCCTTTGTACACCATGGTTCCTGTGCCATACCATAACTTCCCTGTCTCATTGGAACATACCTATGCAGTACTCCACACAAATATCCCCTGAACATTTGTCACATTTCTTCCGTACTTTTCCCTGAGAACATCTGTTCCCGATTTAAGCTTCCAATTTCCTGCCTGATAGCCTCATAATTCCCCTTACTCCAATTAAATGCTTTTCTAACTTGTCTGTTCCTATCTCTCCCCAATGCTATTGTAAAGGAGATAGAACTATGATCACTATCTCCAAAATGCTCTCCCACTGAGAGATTTGACACTAATCTTATATGTTTCAAGGAAGTTACCTGGAAAGTGGATGAAGCAAGGCACGGAATTTATTTCAGCAAGGTATTTGATGAGGTCCTGCATGAGAAGTTGGTCAAGAAGGTTCAGTCGCTCGGCATTCAAGATGAGGTAGTAAATTGGATAGGACACTGGCTTTGTGGGGAAGCCAGAGTGTAGTAGTAGATGGTTGCCTCTCTGACTAGAGGATTTTGACTGGCGGTGTGCTGCAGGGATCAGCGCTGGGTCTGTTGTTGTTTGTCATCTATATCAATGATCTGAATGATAACGTGGTTAAACTGGATCAGCAAATTTGAGGAATACGCCAAGATTGGGAGAACACACAAAATGCTGGAGGAGCTCAGCAGGCCAGGCAGCAATCTGCTGAAGGGTCTCTGCCCAAAACATCGACTGTACTCTTTTTCCATAGATGCTGCCTGGCCTGCTGAGTTCCTTCAGTATTTTGTATGTGCTGCTTGGATTTCCAGCATCTGCAGATTTTCTTTTATTTGTTACTAAGATTCGGGGTGTTGTGGACAGCAAGGAAGACTGTCACGGCTTACAGAGAGATCTGGACCGGCTGAAAAATGGCAGGTGAAATATAATAGAGACAAGTGCGAGGAGTTGCACTTCGGTAAGACCATCAGGATGGGTCTTGCATAGTAAATGGTAGGGCCCTGAAGACCGTGGATGAACAAGGGGCTCTGGAAATAAAGGTCCATAATTTGTTGTAAGCGGTGTCACGGGTTGATAGGGTTGTAAAGAAAGCTGTGGCATATTGGCCTTTATAAATCAATGTATTGCGTACAGAAGATAGGATCTTGCGTTGAAGTTGTATATGACACTGGTGAGGCATAATATGGAGTATTGTGTGCAAATTTGGTCACCTACCTACAGGAAAGAAGTAAACAAGGTTGAAAGAATACAGAGAAAATTTACAAGGATGTTGCTGGTTCAGGAGGAACAGGCTTCTAGGAAAAGATTGAATTAGTTTGGACTATTATTTAGAACGTAGAAGATTGAGAGGAGATTTGATAGAGGTGTACAAAATTATGAGGGATATAGATGAGGTAAGTGCAAGCAATCTTATTTCCACTGAAACAACAGGAATTCTGCAGATGCTGGAAATTCAAGCAACACACATCAAAGTTGCTGGTGAACGCAGCAGGCCAGGCAGCATTTCTAGGAAGAGGTACAGTCGACGTTTCGGGCCGAGACCCTTCGTCAGGACTAACTGAAGGAAGAGTTAGTAAGAGATTTGAAAGGGGGAGGGGGAGATCCAAAATGATAGGGAGAAGACAGGAGGGGGAGGGATGGAGCCAAGAGCTGGACAGGTGATTGGCAAAAGGGATATGAGAGGATCATGGGACAGGAGGTTCGGGGAGAAAGACAAGGGAGGGGGGAACCAGAGGATGGGCAAGGGGTATATTCAGAGGGACAGAGGGAGAAAAAGGGAGTGAGAGAAAGAATGTGTGTATAAAAATAAATAACAGATGGGGTACGAGGGGGAGGTGGGGCATTAGCGGAAGTTAGAGAAGTCGATGTTCATGCCATCAGGTTGGAGGCTACCCAGACGGAATATAAGGTGTTGTTCCTCCAACCTGAGTGTGGCTTCATCTTCACAGTAGAGGAGGCCGTGGATAGACATGTCAGAATGGGAATGGGATGTGGAATTAAAATGTGTGGCCACTGGGAGATCCTGCTTTCTCTGGCGGACAGAGCGTAGGTGTTCAGCAAAGCGGTCTCTCAGTCTGCGTCGGGTCTCGCCAATATATAGAAGGCCACATCGGGAGCACGGGACGCAGTATATCACCCCAGCTGACTCGCAGGTGAAATGTTGCCTCACCTGGAAGGACTGTTTGGGGCCCTGAATGGTGGTAAGGGAGGAAGTGTAAGGGCATGTGTAGCACTTGTTCCGCTTACAAGGATAAGTGCCAGGAGGGAGATCAATGGGGAGTGATGGGGGGGGGCGGAGGGACGAATGGACAAGGGAGTCGCATAGGGAGCGATCCTTGCTGAAAGCGGTGGGGGGGGGGTAGGGAAAGATGTGCTTAGTGGTGGGATCCCGTTGGAGGTGGCTGAAGTTACGGAGAATAATATGTTGAATCTGGAGGCTGGTGGGATGGTAGGTGAGGACCAGGGGAACCCTATTCCTAGTGGGGTGGCGGGAGAATGGAGTGAGAGCAGATGTACGTGAAATGGGGGAGATGCGTTTGAGAGCAGAGTTGATAGTGGAGAAGGGAAGCCCCTTTCTTTAAAAAAAGGAGGACATCTCCCTCGTTCTGGAATGAAAAAGCCTCATCCTGAGAGCAGATGCGGCGGAGACGGAGGAATTGCGAGAAGGGGATGGCATTTTTGCAAGAGACAGGGTGAGAAGAGTAATAGTCCAGATAGCTGTGAGAGTCAGGAGGCGTATAGTAGACATCAGTGGATAAGCTGTCTCCAGAGACAGAGACAGAAAGATTTAGAAAGGGGAGGGAGGTGTCGGAAATGGACCAGGTAAACTTGAGGGCAGGGTGAAAGTTGGAGGCAAAGTTAATAATCCCTTCCTACCTATGTTCGTGACACTTCTCATGCTCTTAAACTTTTCAATGATTTTAAGTTCCCTGGCCCCCACCGCTTTATTTTCACCATGGATGTCCAGTCCCTATATACTTCCATCTCCCATCAGGAAGGTCTCAAAGCTCTACGCTTCTTTTTGGATTCCAGACCTAATCAGTTCCCCTCTACCACCACTCTTCTCCGTCTAGTGGAATTAGTCCTTACTCTTCATAATTTCTCCTTTGGCTCCTCCCACTTCCTCCAAACTAAAGGTGTAGCTGTGGGCACCCATATGGGTCCTAGCTATGCCTGCCTTTTTGTTGGCTTTGTGGAACAATCTATGTTCTGTGCCTATTCTGGTATCTGTCCCCCACTTTTCCTTCGCTACATCGACGACTGCATTGGCGCTGCTTCCTGCACGCATGCAGAGCTCGTTGACTTTATTAACTTTGCCTCCAACTTTCACCCTGCCCTCAAGTTTACCTGGTCCATTTCCGACACCTCCCTCCCCTTTCTAAATCTTTCTGTCTCTGTCTCTGGAGACAGCTTATCCACTGATGTCTACTATACGCCTCCTGACTCTCACAGCTATCTGGACTATTACTCTTCTCACCCTGTCTCTTGCAAAAATGCCATCCCCTTCTCGCAATTCCTCCGTCTCCGCCGCATCTGCTCTCAGGATGAGGCTTTTCATTCCAGGATGAGGGAGATGTCCTCCTTTTTTAAAGAAAGGAGCTTCCCTTCCTCCACTATCAACTCTGCTCTCAAACGCATCTCCCCCATTTCACGTACATCTGCTCTCCCTCCATCCTCCTGCCACCCCACTATGAATAGGGTTCCCCTGGTCCTCACCTACCACCCCACCAGCCTCCGGGTCCAACATATTATTCTCCGTAACTTCAGCCACCTCCAACGGGATCCCACCACTAAGCACACCTTTTCCTCCCCCCCCACCCCCACCCCCTGCTTTCCACAGGGATCACTCCCTATGCGACTCCCTTGTCCATTTGTCCCCACCCCCCCCCATCACTCCCCACTGATCTCTCTCCTGGCACTTATCCTTGTAAGCGGAACAAGTGCTACACATGCCCTTACACTTCCTCCCTTACCACCATTCAGGGCCCCAAACAGTCCTTCCAGGTGAGGCGACACTTCACCTGTGCGTCGGCTGGGGTGATATACTGCGTCCGGTGCTCCCGATGTGGCCTTTTATATATTGGCGAGACCCGACGCAGACTGGGAGACCGCTTTGCTGAACACCTACGCTCTGTCCGCCAGAGAAAGCAGGATCTCCTAGTGGCCACACATTTTAATTCCACATCCCATTCCCATTCTGACATGTCTATCCATGGCCTCCTCTACTGTAAAGATGAAGCCACACTCAGGTTGGGGGAACAACACCTTATATTCCGTCTGGGTAGCCTCCAACCTGATGGCATGAACATCGACTTCTCTAACTTCCGCTAGGCCCCACCTCCCCCTCGTACCCCATCCGTTATTTATTTTTATACACACATTCTTTCTCTCACTCTCCTTTTTCTCCCTCTGTCTTTCTGACTATACCCCTTGCCCATCCTCTGGTTCCCCCCTCCCTTGTCTTTCTCCCCGGACCTCCTGTCCCATGATCCTCTCATATCCCTTTTGCCAATCACCTGTCCAGCTCTTGGCTCCATCCCTCCCCCTCCTGTCTTCTCCTATCATTTTGGATCTCCCCCTCCCCCTCCCACTTTCAAATCTCTTACTAGCTCTTCTTTCAGTTAGTCCTGACGAAGGGTCTCGGCCTGAAACGTCGACTGTACCTCTTCCTAGGGATGCTGCCTGGCCTGCTGCTTTCACCAGCAACTTTGTGTGTTGCTTATTTCCACTGAGATTGGGTGGGACTACGACCAGAGGTCATGGCTTTAAGAGTGAAATGTAAGAAGTTTAAGAGGAACATGAGGGGAAACTTTTTCACTCAGAGGGCCGTGAGAATGTGGATGAGCTGCCAGCACAAGTGGTGCATGGAAGCTTGATTTCAACATTTAAGAGAAGTCTGGATAGGTACATGGATAGTAGGGATATGGAGGGCTAGTACCCATGTGGAGCTGGCTCATTTTGCAATTTTCTGCAGCTTTTTCCAATCCTGTGCGGTGGCCCCTCCCCCGTACCTGACAGTGATGCAACCGGTTAGAATGCTACCTCTATAGAAATTTGCTGGAGCCTTTGGCTGTATTTCATTCGGGAGTTGGAGGAGATTTGGTAGGTCACGTTGTCTGTAATTGCGTCAATATTTTGGGCCCAGGATGGGGACGTTAAGCATGCAGTTACAGAGGGAGATGCAGAAGCACGGGTTACAGGTATGATGGTGTTGAATACTGAGCTGTAATCAATAAATAACAGCCTGACATAGGTATTACTGTTGCCCAGCTGGTCCAAGTCTCTTACTGCAAAAGGGATTCTTCCTGTCCGCTGCTTTGCTTAATGAGTCAGTCATACAGTGGGTAAACAGGCCCTTTGGCCCACTGGTCCATCTAAGCTAGTTCCATTTGCTGTCACTTGGCCTATGAGCTTCCATACCTTTCCAATCCCTGCACCTATCCAACAGTTGTATTTTACCCAGCTCAACCACTTTCTCTAGAATCAGAATCAGGTTTCTTCTCACCAAAATTTGTTAACTTAGTAACAGCAGGTCAATGCAATACATAATCTAGCAGAGGAAAAATAAATAAACAAATCAATTACAGTATAATATATATATATATATTAGATTTTAAATATGTGCAAGAACAGAAATACTGTACATTTTTTTAAAAAGTGAGGTAGTGTCCAAAAGTTCAATGTCCATTTAAGAATCAGATGGCAGAGGGGAAGAAGCTGTTCCTGAATCGCTGAGTGTCTTTCTTCAGGCTTTTGTATCTCTTCCCTGATGGTAACAGTGAGAAAAAGGCATGTCCTGGGTGCTAAAGGTCCTTAATAATGGAAGCTGCCTTTCTGAGACACCGCTCCCTGAAGGTGTCCTGGGTATTTTGTAGGCTAGTGCCCAAAATGGAGCTGACTAGATTTACAACCTTCTGCAGCTTCTTTCGGTCCTGTGCAGTAGCCCCTCCATACCAGACAGTGATGCAGACCGTCAGAATGCTCTCCACAGTACATCTATAGAAGTTTTTGAGTGTATTTGTTGACATACCAAATTTCTTCAGACTCCTAATGAAGTATAGCTACTGTCTTGTCTTCTTCATAACTACATCGATATGTTTGGACCAGGTTAGATCCTCAGAGATCTTTGCACCTACGAACTTGAAATTGCTTAACACTTGTTAAAATGGTATATTGAAAATGGTACAACACTGAATATTTGTACTAATTCATGATAAGTAGCTAATTTCTTTATAGTTTCAACAGTCCCGTACTAAAGATAAAGATGCTTTATTTGTCACATGTACATTGAAACATACAATGAACTTTCCATGGGTTGGTGACCAAAGTACCCTGAATGTTTGCTGTGATCAGGTCACAGATGTCACTATGCTTCTAACATCGACATCCATGCTCACAATTTACAAACCGTTACTAGCCCATATGTATTTGGAATGTGGGAGGAAACCCACACTGTCACAGGGAAAACGTACAGACTCCTTACAGATGTCTTCGGATTTGATCTCTGAGTTCCTAATGCCCTGAGCTGTTAGTGTTGCACTAACTGCTACGTGACCGTGGCACTGAGTTGAACCCTGATTGCTGGTGTTGTAAAGCATTACACTATCCTAAAGATCAGAGGTGAGCTAATCATTGTTGAAATACTTGTCTCTTGACTCTCTTGACCTTTCCACCACAGACAAAGCACAATTCAGAGCATGAGGAAATATCCTGTACATTGTTGTGTACACTATACCTCAGGAGCTGCAGCTCATCACCTTCTCATAGGCAGGTAAATTCTAACTTGGCCTCCAGAGCTGATGTCTCTTGAGTACAAATGTTAACTCTGCCACATGTACATCAAAACATGGCGAGGTATGTCGTTTGAGGATTGTGCTGGAGGCAGCCTGCATGTAGCCACCTAGTGCCAACGCAGGATTCCTGCAGCCTACTAACCCTGATCTAAGCTGTATATCTTTGAACTGTGGGAGGAAGCAGGAGCACCCGGTGGAAATCCACATGATCTTACAGATGTCGGTGGGAATGGAACTGTGTTGCTGGTGCCGAAAAGCTACCTTGCTACCCCCCGCCCGACTGAGTGCACATCTGACAACACTGGTGCTCAGCATGACTGGGCACATGCTTGGTATGCAGTCCCTCACCTGGGACATGCAATTGGTTCAACACTGATGCACAGTAGCCGCAGAGCGTACCACAGTGTACTCGGTTTACTCTGCTTGTACTGCCCAGACCCATGATTCCAACCATCTGCAATGCCAAGGAGAATAGGAACACTACCTGAAGGTTTCCTTCCAAGAAGCACGCTATCTGAGCACACCACGGTAGTCCAGGGGTTAGCATAACTCTTCACAACATCAGCAATCGGATTTCAATTCCCACAGATGTGCAAGGAATTTGTACGTTCTCCCCATGACCACATGGGTTTCCCGTAGGAACTGCAGTTTCCTCTCGTATTTCAAAGGTGAACAGGTTAGGTTTAGTGCGTTGTGGGCACGTTATGTGGGCTGCCCTCAGCATCCTCGGATTGTGTTAATCGTTAACACAAATGACACATTTCGTTATGTTTTGATGTACATGTGACAAAGCAAATTTTTATAGTCTCTTATCCTTATAGCACCATGTGTATACCCCACATCTCAGAGTGCAGCAGTTCATGAAGGCAGCTCACCACCACCTCTCAATGGCAACTAGGGATTGATAATTAGATACTGGCTTGGCCTGGAACTGGCCCTTCACCCCAGCTGGACCATGCTGACCTCAGCATTCTCCCTGCTAGTCCCAGTTGCCTTTGTATTTGGCCCATAACCATCCAAGCACCTCTCCTCCATGTACCCACAAATGCCTTTTAAATGTTAAATTGTTTCTGCCGTGACCACTTCCTCTGACGGCTCATTCCAGCTACTCTGTGAAAGAAGTTACATTTCAGCTCTGTGTTAAATCTCTTCTCTTTTGTACCTGTGCCTTCTAGTTTTGGACTCCCCAACCCTGGGGAATACACTATGACCGTCCACCTGATCAAGACCCCTCGTGATTTTAAAAACTCGTATGAGATCCCCCCTCACTGTCCTGCACTCCCAGGAATAAAGGTCCAGCATGACAACCTCTCCCTAAAGCTCAGGCCCTCCTGTCCAGCAGGATCCTTGTACTCTTTCTGCACACTCTCCATCTTGACAATGTCTTTCCTATAACAGGGTAACTAAAACAGCACTCAGTACTCGTAATGCAGCCTCACGGGTGACTTGTTTAACTACAATGTGTTGTCCCTGCTTCTAAACTCACTGTTCACACTGAAGGCCAACATGCTGAACGACTGGCTACCTACCCTGCCTACTTGTACAGCACCTTTCAGTAAACTGCACTTGTACTACCAGGTCCCTGTGTTCCACAACACTTGTCAGGACCCTGCCACTGATCTACTGTGGTTTGATTATCTTTGTTTTAAAAAAACACAAAAACTTAGTAGAGAGAGAGGGAGAGAGGAAAAACACTGAATTCTGCCTTTCATTAAGCTGGGAAAAGCAAAGTGCTTTGCAAATGCTTTATTTCATTGTGTTTCTACTGCAGCAATGCAATAATATTCATAATGCACTGTGTTGGATGACGTGAGCAATGTTCTTGGCAACTTTTTCTTCAAAGGTGGGTTGCCATTGCTTTCTTCTGGGCAGTGTCTTTACAAGGTGGGTGACCCCAGCCATTATCAATACTCTTCAGAGATCGTCTGCCTGGTGTCAGTGGTCGCATAACCAGGACTTGTGATGTGCACCAGCTACTCATATGACCATCCACCACCTGCTCCCATGGCTTTATGTGACCCAGATCAGGGGGGCTAAGCAGGTGGTACACCTTGCAAAAAGGGTGACTGCAGGCTAGCAGAGGGAAGGAGTGCCTTGCACCTCCTTGGTAGAGACATGCAAGGGGTGATTGATAAGTTTGTGGCCTAAGGTAGGAGTCAATTTTAGAAAAACTAGCACATTTATTTTTCCTACATTTACACACTTAGTCCAGCGGTCATGGAGCATACGGATCCCTTCTTTGTAGAACTTGGCGTCTAGACCTCCAGAAATGGTCCACAGCAGGAGTGATTGATAAGTTTGTGGCCTAAAGTAGAAAGCGATGAGGAGAAACTTCAAACTTTCTGCAGCTTCACTCAGAGTTGAACTGCACGTGTATGTAACGAGAGCTGTATAACTCATCTCCTTCTACCTTAGGCCACAAACTTATCAATCACCCCTGCTGTGGACCACTTCTACAAAGAACGGATCCGTATGCTCCATGACCGCTGGACTAAGTGTGTACATGTAGGAGGAGACTATGTTGAAAAATAAATGTGCCAGGTTTTCTAAAATTGACTCCTCCTGCCTTAGGCCATGAACTTATCAATCACCTCTCGTATCTCCATCCTGCCATCCAATAATATAACTGTATTAAAGAATTTTTTCAGACTCTGCTGTGATTTTGCTTGTATTTGGCCTAAATACAGGAATGCCTTCTAATAATAATTTTCATTTTATTTCCAGCTTGAGACATGTACCAAAAAGGGGTGTGGGGAGTTCTGAAGTGACCCGGAGCAGTAACGGAATCTCTCATGAGATGTGGAGGAGCCCCTCGAAGGCAGGCCCTGATCCCTCACTTTTCAAAGAGTCCTCTGCGGTTTGGAACCATTCTCGGGATGAAGGGGACTCGGATGAAAATTTCCTTCGATCTGCAATTGAACCCAGTCTCAAATGACTGGTGGAAAAGTCACAAAACTATTAGTTCAGATTCTGCAATACAATCCGGGGTCCTTGGAGTAATGTACGTGCATTTATACCCATTGTGGTGACAATTGGACTACTGGAGCTTTCTTCAGGCAGCACTTTGTATGTTGAGTGGCAACTGTTGTAGATCAAGAATCCTGGATGACTTTTTATGAACTTCCATCGATATACTAGGTTTCCTTAAGTTGGGGCTGAATTATAGTTTTTGATTATTTCTGTTTTGCTATTGATTTTATATAGATGCATTTTTTAATTTTCAAAAAAAAAGATTTTGATTTTGATTAGTTGAAGTAATGTGAACCACTTGGGATAGTATCTGAGGCCTAAAGAAATTTTGCACAAGTCAAACCAGTACTATAGGCCACAGTTGCTCAACTTTCATCAGGTCCTTGTAAAATGTTCTGAGAGAAGTATAATGAAGTTTTTTTAAGGTACATATTTATATATTGAGACTCTACTTTAAATGTAATTTTTGGTCTTTGAAGGATGGGATAACAATAAATATGTTCCCAGCAGATGCAGCACACAATTTTGACCCAGCTCCTATCATTTCGGATCTCCCCCTCCCTCTCCCACTTTACAATCTCTTACTATCTCTTCTTTCAGTTAGCCCTGACGAAGGGTCTCAGCCCAAACCGTCAACTGTGCTTCTTCCTATGGATGCTGTCTGGCCTGCTGCGTTCACCAGCATTTTGTGTGTGTTGTTTTGTGCACAGCTTTAGAGGTTTTGACTGATGTCTGGCTCTGTGTTTTGGGAAGTTAAGTACCTGATGAACCATGGGGGGGGGAAGAGCTAAAATCTTGCAGACAGGCTGTTTCAGTTTAATCAGCACCAATGATTTAGAGCATAGAACATGTCATCTTTCTGTCCTTGGTTTCTTGCATTGTTGCACTGAAACCCAATACAAGCCTGGGAACATGATCTCTGGCTGGGGCACATTGCAGCATTTCCAAGATTCCAAGTCGCATGTACATCAAAATATACAGTGAAGTGTGGTGTTTGTTCACAACCAACACACCCGAGGATGTGTTGAGGGCAACCTATAAGTGTCACCATACATTCTGACGCCACACGCCATTCCTGCATGCTCAGCACAGGAACATAGAACACAACAAGCAACTAAACAAACCTCATTCCTCTGAGAATTCTCCCAATGAGCACTGGCTGTTTCCATCTCTGTAAAGGCAACCTGGCAGGCCTGTCCCATAATCTTGCTATTAGTAACATTAAAATACAAAATAATTAAATAATTGGTTTTAACTAATATGACAGAGGGATAGGTACCAGGATGATGATATGTGTATGTATATGACCTGGATGAGGAAGTAAAAGGGTGGGTTAGTAAATCTGCTGATGACACAAAGGTTGGAGGTGTTGTGGATAGTGTGGAGGTCTGTCAGAGGTTACTACGGGACATTGACAGGATGCCTACTCAGGGAAAGGCTATCCTAGATTGGGCATTGTGTAATAACAGAGATCTCCTTTGAGAGATTAATGTAAAGTAACCCTTAGGAGGCAGAGATCATAATGTGATTGAATTCATACTGGAGCTTGATACACATGTATGGCAATGGAATAAAGGGAATTACAGAGGTATGAGAGGAGCTTGCCCAGGTGGATTGGCAGACGGTACTGGTGGGGATGACGGCACAGCAGATACGGCAGATGTTTCTGGGAATAGTTTACAAGGCACAAAACAAATATCTACCACAGAGGAAGAAGTTCTCAAGTGGCAGGCACAGGCAACTGTGCCTGACAAAGGAAGTTAAAGACTGCATAAAAGCCAAGGAAAAGGATGTAAAGGTAGCAAAAGTGAGTGGGAAGTTGGATGATTGGGAAGCTTTTAAAATCCAACAAAGTCGACTAAAAAGGTATAAGAAGGGAAAAGATAAGATATGAGCGCAGACTAGCTGAGAATAAAAAAACAGGATACCAAAAGTTTTTTCTGTTATATAAAGAGTAAAAGGGAGGTGAGAGTTGATATTGGACCACTGGAAAATGATGCTGGGGAGGTAGTAATGGGGAACAAAGAAATGGCAGATGAACTTAATGGGTACTTTGCATCTGTCCTCACTGTGGAAGACACTAGCAGTGTGCCAGAGGTCAGTGAGTGTCAGGGAGCAGGAGCAAGTGCCATTGCTATTACAAAGGAAAAAGTGCGAGGCAAACTCAAAGGTCTTAAGGTGGATAAGTCACCTTGACCCGATGGACTACATCCCAGAGTCCTGAGAGAGGTTGCTGAAGAGATAGCAGAAGCATTGGTCATGATATCAAGAATCACTTGATTCTGACATGGTCCCGGAGGACTGGAAGATTGTAATGTCACTCCACTCTTTAAGAAGGGAGGAAGGCAAAAGAAAGGAAATTATAGGCCAGTTAGCCTAACCTCAGTGGTTGGGAAAGTGTTGGAGTCTATTATTAAGGATGAGGTTTCGAGGTACTTGGAGACTAATGATAGACTAAGTCAAAGTCAGCATGGTTTCTGTAAAGGGAAATCTTGCCTGACAAATCTGTTAGAGTTCTTCGAGGAAGTAACAAGCAGGGTGAACAAAGGAGAGACAGTGGATGTCATTTGCTTGGATTTTCAGAAGGCGTTTAATAAGGTGCCACACATGAGGCTGCTTAACAAGATAAAATCCTGTGGCATTATGGGAAAGATACTGGCATGGATAATGGAATGGTAACAGGCAAGAAGCAGCGAGTGGGAATAAAAGGGGCCTTTTCTGGTTCCCTGCCGGTGACTAGTGGTGTTTCTCAGGGGCCAATATTGGAACCGCTGCTTTTCACCTTGTTTGTCAATGTTTTAGATAATGGAATTGTTGGCTTTGTGGCAAAGTTTGCGGAGAATATGAAGATAGGTGGAAGGGTAGGTAGTGCTGAGGGAGCAATGCGATTGCAGCAGGATTTAGACAAATTAGAAAAATGGGCAAGAAAGCGGCAGTTGGAATACAGTGTGATAATGCATTTTGGCGAAAGGATCAATAGTGCGGACTATTATCTAAATGGGGAGAAGTTTCAAACACCAGAGGTGCAGAGGAACTTGGGAGCCCTCACGCAAGACTTCCAGAAGGTTAAATTACAGGTGGAGTCTGTGGGAAAGAAGGCAATGCAATGTTGGCACTTATTTCCTGGGGGGATAGACTGTAAAAGCAAGGAGATAATGCTGAGGCTTTATAAGACACTAGACAGGCCACACTTGGAGTCTTAAGTTTTGGGCCCCATATCTCAGGAAGAATGTGTCGTCAATGGAGAGTCCAGAGGAAGTTCGTGGGGATCATTCCAGGAGCGAAGGGTTTGGCATATGAGGTGCGTTTGGCAGCTTTGAGCCTGTACTCATTGGAATTTAGAAGAATGCGTGGGGCTCTCGTTTGAAACCTACCAAATGTTGAAGTTATATTGAGGAATATAGGGAAGCAAGAAAGGAGCTTAAGAAGGGGTTGAGAAGAGCAAGAAGGGGGCAGGAGAAGGCCTTGACGAGTAGGGTAAAGGAAAACCCCAAGGCATTCTTCAATTATGTAAAGAAAAAAAGGATGACGAGTGAAGGTAGGACTGATTAGAGATAAAGGTGGGAAAATGTGCCTGGAGGCTGTGGAAGTGAGCGAGGTCCTCAATGAATACTTCTCTTCAGTATTCACCAATGAGAGGGAACTTGATGATGGTGAGGACAATATGAGTGAGGTTGATGTTCTGGAGCATATTGATATTAAGGGAGAGGAGGTGTTGGAGTTGTTAAAATACATTAGGACGGATAAGTCCCCGGGGCCTGATGGAATATTCCCCAGGTTGCTCCACGAGGCGAGGGAAGAGATTGCTGAGCCTCTGGCTAGGATCTTTTTGTCCTTGTTGTCCACGGGAATGGTACCGGAGGATTGCAGGGAGGCGAATGTTGTCCCCTTGTTCAAAAAAGGTAGTAAGGATAGTCCGGGTAATTATAGAAAAGTGAGCCTTGCGTCTGTGGTGGGAAAGCTGTTGGAAAAGATTCTTAGGGATAGGATGTCTGAGCATTTAGAGAATCATGGTCTGATCAGGGACAGTCAGCATGGCTTTGTGAAGGGCAGATCGTGTCTAACAAGCCTGATAGAGTTCTTTGAGGAGGTGACCAGACATATAGATGAGGGTAGTGCAGTGGATGTGATCTATATGGATTTTAGTAAGGCATTTGACAAGGTTCCACACGGTAGACTTATTCAGAAAGTTAGAAGGCATGGGATCCAGGGAAGTTTGGCCAGGTGGATTCAGAATTGGCTTGCCTGCAGAAGGCAGAGGGTGGTGGTGGAGGGAGTACATTCAGATTGGAGGATTTTGGCTAGTGGTGTCCCACAAGGATCTGTTCTGGGACCTCTACTTTTCATGATTTTTATTAATGACCTGGATGTGGGGGTAGAAGGCTGGGTTGGCAAGTTAGCAGATGACACAAAGGTTGGTGGTGGTGTAGATAGCGTAGAGGGTTGTCAAAGATTGCAGAGAGACATTGATAGGATGCAGAAGTGGGCTGAGAAGTGGCAGATGGAGTTCAACCCAGAGAAGTGTGAGGTGGTACACTTTGGAAGGACAAACTCCAAGACAGAGTACAAAGTAAATGGCAGGATACTTGGTAGTGTGGAGGAGCAGAGGGATCTGGGGGTACATGTCCACAGATCCCTGAAAGTTGCCTCACAGGTGGATAGGGTAGTTAAGAAAGCTTATGGGGTGTTAGCTTTCATAAGTCGACGGATAGAGTTTAAGAGTTGCGATGTAATGATGCAGCTCTATAAAACTCTGGTTAGGCCACGCGGAGTACTGTGTCCAGTTCTGGTCACCTCACTATAGGAAGGATGTGGAAGTATTGGAAAGGGTAGCAGAGGAGATTCACCAGGATGCTGCCTGGTTTAGAGAGTATGCATTATGATCAGAGATTAAGGGAGCTAGGGCTTTACTCTTTGGAGAGAAGAAGGATGAGAGGAGACATGATACAGGTGTACAAAATAATAAGAGGAATAGATAGAGTGGATAGCCAGCGCCTCTTCCCCAGGGCACCACTGCTCAATACAAGAGGACATGGCTTTAAGGTAAGGGGTGGGAAGTTCAAGGGGGATATTAGAAGAAGGTTTTTTACTCAGAGAGTGGTTGGTGCGTGGAATGCACTGCCTGAGTCAGTGGTGGAGACAGATACACTAGTGAAGTTTAAGAGACTACTAGACAGGTATATGGAGGAACTTAAGGTGGGGGCTTATATGGGAGGCAGGGTTTGAGGGTCGGCACAACATTGTGGGCCGAAGGGCCTGTACTGTGCTGTACTATTCTACATTCTATGTTAGATAGGATGGATTTGGAGAGGATGTTTCCTATGGTGCGGGTATCCAGAAATAGAGGGCACAGTCTCAAAATTGAGGTACGACCCTTTAGAACAGGAATGAGGAGGAATTTTTTTAGCCAGAGAGTAGTAAATCTGTGGAATGCTCTGCCACAGACTGCAGTGGAGGCCAAGCCCGTGTGTATATTTAAGGCAGAAGTTGATTGTTTCCTGATCGGTCAGGGCATCAAAGAAGATGGTATGAAGGGAGGTGTATGAGGTTGAGCGGGATCACTCCTGATGGAATGGTGGAGCAGACTTGATGGACTTAATGCCCTAATTTTGCTCCTATGTCTTATGATCTTATGGTTCCAAACCTCAAAATCAGAGATCTTCTCTTTGATCTGCCCATCACTTGCTGTTGGATCTGAAGAACCAACAAGGTTCTTCAGAAGTAAGAATGAGGTATAAAGTGCAAGAATGAATGAAGAAAGAGTAACGAAGAGAACAAAGATGAGACAAAGGAGAAAACATTTGTGCTCAATTATTACTCAGACTAGAGATAATAGAAATTCTATTGATAACAATTAACCTATAAAATAGCCTGATTCAAGTAGAAAACAAAAGCTTCAAGGTAAATACAGAAGCAGATGTACTGGAAAATGTGTAATAGTGATTATACAGTATATTAAGATACAAGCAAGCATGGAAAAGTTTAATTTACAAGACAGGTTGGGTGTCACAGTAGCGTAGCAGTTAGCCTGACGGTATTGCAGCTTGGGGCATTGGAGTGCGATTCTGATGCTGTCTGTAAGGAGTTTGTCCCCGTGAATGTGTGGGTTTTCTCCAGGTGCTCAGGATCCCTCCCTCATTCCAAAGGTGTACCGGTTAGTTTGGTAATTGGTCATTGTAAATTGTTCTGTGATTAGGCTGGGTTAAATAGGTGGGTAAGAAACATAGAAAACCTACAGCACAATAGAGGCTCTTCTGCCCACAAAGCTGTGCCGAACGTGTACTTACTTTAAAAATTACCCATAGCTCTTTATGTACTTATCCAGGAGACTCTTGAAAGACCCTATTGTATCTGCCTCCACCACCGATGCCAGCAGCCCGTACACGCACTCACCACTCTCTGCGTTTACATAAAAAAACAGCTTACCCCCAATATCTCCTCTGTACCTACTTCCAAGCAACTTAAAACTGTGCCCTCTCGTGCTAGCCATCTCAGCCCTGGGAAAAAGCCTCTTGACTATCCACATGATCAATGCCTGTCATCATCTTATACTCCTCTATCAGGTCACCTCTCATCCCCCATTGCTCCAAGGAAAAAAGGCCAAGTTCACTCAACCTATTCTCATAAGGCATGCTCCCCAATCCAGGCAACATCCTTGTAAATCTTCTCCGCACCCTTTCTATGGCTTCCATATCCTTCCTGTAGTGAGGTGACCAGAACTGAATGCAGTACTCCAAGTGGGGTCTGACCAGGGTCCTATATAGCTGTAACATTACCCCTTGGCTCTTAAGCTCAATCTCACTGTTGCTGAAGGCCTTAACCACAGAGTCAACCTGCGTAGCAGCTTTGAGTGTCCTATGGACTCAGAACTCAAGATCCATCTGATCGTCCACACTGCCAGAGTCTTACCATTAATACTATATTCTGTCATCATATTTGACCTACCAAAATGAACCACCTCACACTTGTCTGGGTTGAACTCCATCTGCTACTTCTCAGCCCAGTTTTGCATCCTATTGTTGTCCTGCTGTAACCTTTGACAGCCCTTCACAGTAGCCACAACACTCCCAACCTTTGTGTCATCAGCAAATTTACTAACACATCCCTCCACTTCCTCATCCAGGTCATTTATAAAAATCACAAAGAGAAGTGGTTCCAGAACAGATCCCAGAGGCACACCACTGGTCACTGACCTCCATACAGAATATGACCCATCTACAACCACTCTTTGCCTTCTGTGGGCAAGCCAGTTCTGAATCCACTAAGCAAGGTCCCCTTGGATCCCATGTCTCCTTAGTTTCTCAATAGGCCTTGCATGGGGTACCTTATCAAATACCTTGCTGAAATCCATATACACTACATCTACTGTTCTACCTTCATCAATGTGTTTAGTCGCATCATCAAAAAATTCAATCAGGCTCGTAAGGCATGACTTGCCTTTGACAAAGCCATGCTGACTACTTCTAATCATATTATGCCTCTCCAAATGTTCATAAATCCTGCCTCTCAGGATCTTCTCCATCAACTTACCAACCATTGAAGTAAGACTCACTGGTCTATACTTTCCTGGGCCATCCCTACTCCCTTTCTTGAATAAGGGAACAACATCTGCAACCCTCCAATCCTCCGGAACCTCTCCTGTCCCATTGATGATGCAAAGATCATTGACAGAGGCTCAACAATTTCCTCCCTCACCTCCCACAGTAGCCTGGGGTACATCTCATCCAGTCCTGACGACTTATCCAACTTGAGGCTTTCAAGAAGCTCCAGCACATTCCTCTTTCTTGATGTCTATATGCTCAAGCTTTTCAATCTGCTGTGAGTCATCCCCACAATCGCCAAGATCCTTTTCTGTAGTGAATACTGAAGCAACGTATTCATTAAGTATCTCTGCTATTTCCTCTGGTTCCATACACACTTTTCCAGTATCACACTTGATTGGTCCTATTCTCTCACGTCTTATCCTTTTGCTCTTCACGTATTTGTAGAATGCCTTGGGGGTTTCCTTAATCCTGCTTGCCAAGGCCTTCTCATGGCTCCTTCTAGCTCTCCTAATTTCATTCTTAAGCTCCTTCCTGCTAGCCTTATAATCTTCCAGATCTCTATCATTAACTAATTTTATGAACCTTTTGTAAGCTTTTCTTCTTGACTAGATTTACAACAGCCTTTGTACACCACGGTTCCTGTACCCTACCATCCTTTCCCTGTCTCATTGGAACATACTTATGCAGAGCGTCATGCAAATATCCCCTGAACATTTGCCACATTTCTGCCATACATTTCCCTGAGAACCTCTGTTTCCAATTTATGCTTCCAAGTTCCTGCCTGATAGCTTCATATTTCCCCTTACTCCAGTTAAACACTTTCCTAACTTGTCTGTTCCTATTTCTCTCCAAAGCTATGGTAAAGGAGATAGAATTGTGTTCATTATCTCCAAAATGCTCTCCCACTGAGAGACCTAACACCTGACCAGGTTCATTTCCCAATACCAGATCAAGTACAGCCTCTCCCCTTGTAGGCTTATTTACATTGTGTCAGGAAACCTTCCTGAACACACCTACAAACTCCACCCCATCTAAACCCCTCACTCTAGGGAGATGCCAATCAATATTTGGGAAATTAAAATCTCCCACCACAAGATCCCTGTTATTATTACACCTTTTCGGAATCTGTCTCCCTATCTGCTCCTCAATGTCCCAGTTACTATTGGGCGGTCTATATAAAAAAAACACCCAGTAGAGTTATTCCTGTTCCTAGTTTCCACCCACAGAGACTCTGTAGACAGTCGCTCCATGGCTTCCTCCTTTTCTGCAGCCGCGACACTATCTTTGATCAGCAGTGCCACGCCCCCACCTTTTTTGCCTCCCTCCCTGTTCTTTCTGAAACATCTAAAGCCTGGCACTCTAAGTACCATTCTTGCCCCTGAGCCCATCCAAGTCTCTGTAATGGCCATAACATCATAGCTCCAAGTGCTGATCCATGCCGTAAGCTCATCTGCTTTGATCATAATGTTCCTTGCATAAAATAGACACATCTCAAACCATCGGTCTGTGCACATCCCTTCTCTATCACCTGCCTATCCTCCCTCTCGCACTATCTCCAAGCTTTCTCTATTTGTGAGCCAACCGCCCCTTCCTCCATCTCTTGAGTTTGATGATGGGTCTTGAACTTGCTTTTCACACTGATTCTCCTTCCGCAGGATCTACCTGTGTGTGTTCCTGTTTTTAATTCAGATTTCCAGCATCTGCAGTTATATTTTCTGATTCTCATCAGTTGTAACTTATAAATGCTTACTGTTTCATTCAAACACAGAACCTGCCAACCGAGCTATGACTGAGACAGACAGAGAACAAAGTCCCCTTCCATACCAAAACCCCCCTTGTAGTCTTTTAATTAGATCAGTTGCTAAATCAATCATAGACCTGTTGGATTTCGATGTTTGTAATCCAAGTTTCTTTCAGAAGTTGAGGTATAAAATTTGTTGCTTCATGATCATGTTATTAAGTGTTAATAAAACAAAGGAAATTTAAAAAAAAACAGGCAGGGACAGGAGCAGAGGCTAGTAGCAGAAGCAATAAGAAAGAGGGCGCCACCACATCTCCTCTTATGCTCTGTAGATGTGAGACATCCCATTCCAATTCACAGATGAGACTTAACCAACCATTATGTACTGTGACCACTAGGGGGCATATTGAACAACTGCATATACACACTCACAACACGCTGGAGGAACTCAGCAGGTCGGGCAGCATCCGTGGAAAAGATCAGTTGACGTTTCAGGCCGGAACCCTTCGTCAGGACTGAAGAGGGAAGGGACAGAGGTCCTATAAAGGAGGTGGGGGGAGGGTGGGAAGGAGAAGGCTGGTAGGTTCCAGGTGAAAAACCAGTAAGGGGAAAGATGTAGGGGAGGGGAGCGGGGAGGTGATAGGCAGGAAAGGTGAAGAAAGAATAGGGGAAAACACAATGGGTAGTAGAAGGAGGCGGAACCATGAGGGAGGTGATAGGCAGCTGGGGGACGGGGCAGAGTGAAATAGGGTTAGAGGAAGGGAGGGGGAGGGAATTACCGGAAGTTGGAGAATTCTATGTTCATACCAAGGGGCTGGAGACTACCTAGACGGTATATGAGGTGTTGCTCCTCCAACCTGAGTTTGACCTCATCGTGGCAGTAGAGGAGACCATGTATGGACATATCCGAGTGGGAAGCAGAGATGAAGTGGGTGGCAACCGGGAGATCCTGTCTGTTGCGGCGGATGGAGTGGAGGTGCTCGACGAAGCAGTCCCCCAATCTGCATCGGGTTTCACCGATGTAGAGGAGGCCGCACCGGGAGCACCAGACATCTTTCCCTCTCCACCCCTCTCTGCTTTCCGCAGGGGTCGGTCCCTCCCCACGGATCCCCCACCCAACACTTATCCCTGTAAGTGTAAGTGCTACACCTGTCCCTACACCTCCTCTCTTGCCACCATTCAGGACCCCAAACAGTCCTTCCAGGAGAGGCAACACTTCACTTGTGAGTCTGTTGGGGTCATCTATTGCATCCAGTGCTCCCGGTGCGGCCTCCTCTACATCGGTGAAACCCGACGCAGATTGGGGGACCGCTTCGTCGAGCACCTCTGTTCCGTCTGCCACAACAGACAGGATCTCCCGGTAGCCATCCACTTCGACACTGCTTCCCATTCCCATTCGGGTATGTCCATACATGGCCTCCTCTACTGCCACGATGAGGCTAAACTCAGGTTGGAGGAGCAACACCTCATATACCGTCTAGGTAGTCTCCAGCCCCTTGGTATGAACATAGAATTCTCCAACTTCCGGTAATTCCCTCCCCCTCCCTTCCTCTATCCCTATGTCACTCTGTCCCCTCCCCAGCTGCCTATCACCTCCCTCATGGTTCCACCTCCTTCTACTACCCCTTGTGTTTTCCCCTATTCCTCCTTCACCTTTCCCGCCTATCACCTCCCTGCCTCCCTTTCCCCCACCCCTTTATCTTTCCCCTTACTGGTTTTTCACCTGGAACCTACCAGCCTTCTCCTTCCCACCCTCCCCCCACCTTCTTTATAGGGCCTCTGCCCCCTCTACAGTCCTGATGAAGGGTTCCGGCCCGAAACGTCGACCGATCTTTTCCACGGATGCTGCCCAACCTGCTGAGTTCCTCCAGCGTGTTGTGAGTGTTGCTTTGACCCCAGCATCTCTAGAGTATTTTGTGTTTGCATATACATACTGTGACCACTAGGAAACATACTAAGCAGGTAATTGTTAAGATGCAAAGAACAGTAGAGTTCAACAGACCCTTACTCTAGTCTAGATTGATGAGATTAAATCTAGTAAGCTTCCATTGCTATGAGGAGCAAGTGTAAATTTATCAAACACAAGTGATTCTGCAGATCCTGGAAATCCAGAGAGAGAGGGAGGCGCACAGACACAGACAGGGAGAGAGAGAAAGAAGGAGAGAGGCGCAGCAGGCCAGACTGCGTCTGTGGAGGTCAATAAAGAATAAATATTTCAGGCTGAGACCCTTTATCAGGACTCTCCCTTCACAATCTCATTTGCACTGTTTGTAATTAAGATTGGACCAGTTTTCTTCCTATGACCTGCCGTTAACAGAAGCATGCCAGCCAGAAAGTACCTAGTTTATTCCTGTTTTTTTTTCCAGGGATACAGCACAGGTTAAAGTTAAACAGAAGATTCTGTGGATGCTGGAAAACTTGAGTGATATACACAAAATGCCAGACGGCATTTGTGAAGGGGAATAAATAGTTGATTTTTCAGGCTAAGACCCTTCATCAGGACAGGAAAGGAAGAGGGCAGAAGCCAGAAAAATGGCTTGATTTCCAGGTGCCCGCCCATTTCAACTTCCCATTCTGATATGTCTGTCCATGGCTCTCTCGACTGTCACAATGAAGCTGTACTCAGCTTGGAGAAGCAACATCTCATAAGCTGTCTGGGTAAACTGATCAGCCTGGTGTAATTTCTGGCCGCTTTTTAGGTTTTATTATAGTTTTTGCACCTCACTGGGCAACACAGTCAGCTTTGACCAGTTGGGCTGAAAGGCCTGTTTTCATAGTCATAGTCATACTTTATTAATCCCGGGGGAAATTGGTTTTGTTACAGTTGCTCCATAAATAATAAATAGTAATAGAACCATAAATAGTTAAATAGTAATACGTAAATTATGCCAGTAAATTGTGAAATGTCCAGGCCCAGCCTATTGGCTCGTACTCTATGGATACGAATCTATGCATGGGTAAATATGCAATCTAAGTTGGCCAGCACAAATCATGGGCCAAATGCCCTGAGGTGTATGTACCATGTTCGATGGGCAAATTTTCCTTTTACATTATGCAATAACTTTGAAAAGCATTTTCTCCACAGTGTGGCAATCTAATATCACCTGAGATAGAAAGGCATTCTGGGTCATCCACTGCAGGAAGAGGGCAGTGCACATGCTCCTTTCTATATCAATGGAGTTGAGGTTGAGAGCTTCAAGTTCCTCGGAATCCTGGTTCACCACACTGAAATGTCACCAGCAGCTCTACTTCCTCAGGAGGCTGAAGAAATGTATCATTTCTCCTTTGACCAATTTTTATTGATGCATCACAGCTCGGTACGGCAACTGCTCTGCCTGAGACCACAAGAAACTGCAGAGAGCTGTGAGCACATTATGGAAATCAGTTGTTTCTCTGTGGACTCTGTCCACACTTAAACTAAAGCAGGTAACATAATCAAAGGTCCCAACCACCCTGGGCATTTTCTCTTCTCCCATCTCCCATTGGGCACAAAGGGGAATAGAGAGTCAATGTTTTCGGTCAAGAAGCTTCAACAGGAAAGGGAAGAAGCCAGAATAGGAAGTGGGGGGAGAGGGAGGTACAAGGTGATAGGTGAGACCAGGTGAGGGGAAGGTGGGTGGTTGGGAATTCGGGTTGAAGTGAGAAGCTGGAAGGTGATAAGTACTGTGCAAAAGTCATAGGTGCATGTTTATCTACAGTGCCCAAGACCTTTGCACAGTACTGAAGTAATTTTATGTATTGCTCTGTACCACTGCTGCAAAAAAAAACAAATTTCATAACATACAAGAGTCATGATAAACCTGATTCTGAAATGGGTCTCTATTGTGGATTGAGTTTGAAGGTGGAATCATGATTGGGAAAACAGGAAGGGAGAGGGGAGAGATTGGGAAGCACCAGAGAGACATTCTGTAATGATCAATAAGCCAATTGTTTGGAATTGAATGCACCTGCCCGTTGTCGCAGGGCTGGGTGTGTCTACATCCATGCCACCCCCTGCCCCTTCACCTTCTCTACCACATGTCTCACATCCTTCAGGGAAAATCCTGCCTGACGAACCTGTTGGAATTCTTTGAGGAGATTATAAGTAAGATAAATAAAGGGGATGCAGTGGATGTTGTATATTTGGACTTACAGAAGGCCTTATTTAGATGATGGAATAGATGGCTTTGTTGCCAAGTTTGCAGATGATACAAAGATTGGTGGAGGGGCAGGTCATGTTGAGGAAACAGGTAGGATGAAGAAGGGCTTAGACAGATTAGGAGAATAAGGAAGAGGGTGGCAAGTGAAATACAATGTTGGAAAATGCATGGTCATGCATTTTGGCAGTAGAAATAAATGTGTGGATGATTTTCTAAATGGAGAGAAGATCCAAAAATCTGAGATGCAAAGGGACTTGGGGAACCTTGTTCAGAACACCCTGAAGGTTAACTTGCAGGTTGAGTTCGTAGTGAGGAAGGCAAATGCCATACTAGCATTGATTTCAAGAGGTCTAGAATACAAGAGCAAGGATGTGATGCTGAGGATTCATAAGGCAAAGGTGAGGCCTTATCTTGAGTATTGTGAACAGTTTTGGGCCTCTCATCCTAGAAGAGATGTGCTGGCATTGGAGATGGTCCAGAGGAGGTTCACAAGGATGATTCCAGGAATGAAAGGGTTATCACCCGAGGAACTTTTGTTGGCTCTGTGTCTATACCCGCTGGAATTCAGAAGGATGAGGAGGAATCTCGTTGAAAGCTTGTGAATGTTGAAAGGCCGAGATAGTAGATGCGGAAAGGATGTTTCCAATGATGGGAGAGTCTAGGACAAGAGGGCACAGCCTCAGGATAGAGGGGAGCCCTTTCAAAACAGAGATGCAGAGTAATTTCTTTAGCCAAAGAGTAGTGAATTTGTGGAATTTATTGTCACATGTAGCAGTGGAGGCCAGATTGTTAGGTTCTTGCTTGGACATGGCATTAACGGTACGGGGAGAAGGCCGGGAACTGGGGTTGAGGAGGAGGGAAAAAAAGGATTAACCATGATTGAATGGCGGAGCAGACTTGATGGGCCAGATGGCCTAATTCTGCTCCTATGTTTATGGCCTTATATATGCCCAAGTCTTTTGCACAGTATTGTAGGTGGTAGAAGTCCTTCCCTCCCTCCCACCCCCCCCACCCTCCACCTTTGTATTCTGCCTTCTACCCCCTCCTTCTCCAGTCCTGGTGAAGAAAGATTGACTGTTTATACTCCTCCATAGATGCTGCCTGACTTGCTGAATTCCTCCAGTGTTGAGTGTGTGTTGCCCTGGATTTCCAGCATCTGCAGAATCTCTTGTATATATAGTGTAAGTAGGTTCTTGGTGGTTGACATGGACTTTGTGGGCCAAAGGGCTTGTCCAGCTAGTGACCTGATTAAATGCATCCACAGTCAGGCACTCAGCATCTCACCCAAACGGTGAGTATTCCAGACCTGTGGAGAACAAACATCTTTTCTGCTATCTCATTCTACTAGTCTTAGTCATACAGCACTTTAGGAAGTGCAACATTTGTCCTTTAACCTCTTCCCTTTCCATCATCGAACCCAAACATCTCTCCACCTTAAGCAGGAGTTCACTTCCACTTCTTCCAGTCTTACATCTAGCGATCAGTGTTCCCAATGTGGTTTCCTCCATATCGGAGAAGCTAAGTGTAGATTGGGTGACTATTCTGAAGAGTAATTGCGACTGTGAGACATACAAGCAAAATTAGGTCATTTGGCCCATTGAGTCTGCCCCACCATTTGATTATGGCTGATTGGTACCTCCTATACCTAATAAAGTCACCACTGAGTGTATGTTTGTGGTCTTCGGCTCTTGTAGCCCATCCGCTTCAGGATTCAACTAGTTGTGCATTCAGAGATACTCTTCTACACCCCACTGTTGTAATGTATGGTTAATTGAGTTACTTTTGCCTTCCTGTCAGCTTGAAGCAGTCTGGCCATTCTCCTCTGACCTCTCTCATTAACAAGGCATTTTTGTCCACAGAACTGCCTATGGTTAAATAGCTCACTGGTTGTTTTTCCGTTTTTTTTTTACACCATTCTCTGTAAACTCTGGAGCCAATTGTGCATGAAAATCCCTGAAGGTCAGCAGCTTCTGAGATACTCAAACCACCCTGTCTGGCACCAATAATTATTCTACAGTCAAAGTCACTTTCTTCCTCATTCTGATGTTTGGCCTGAACAACAACTGAACCTCTTGACTATATTTGCACACTTCAATGCAGTGAGTTGCTGCCACATGATTGGCTGATTAGATATTTGCATTAATGAGCAGGTGTATCTAATAAAGTAGCTACTGAGTATATTTTCCCTCTCAACCCCATTTTCCTGCTTTAGAAGGCAGAAAATTACAGCACATTACAGGCCCTTCGGCCCACAACACTGTGCTGATCTTTAACCTACTCCAAGATCAATTTAACCCTTCCCTTCTACATAGCCCTTCATTTTTCTGTGTACTTTCTCCCATAACCTTTGATGCCTTATTAATCAAGAACTTATAAACCTCTGCTTTAAACATACCCAAAGACTTGGCCTCCACAGGTTTGTTTCATTTTATTATCAAAGTATGTATGCAGAATACATCTCTGAAATTTGTATCTTCTCCAGATAGCTATAGAATACAGAAAACCATATAGGTAGCTGAAAGATTGACATCTATCCCACCCACCCCTTGCACGAAAAGAAAAAGAAAAGAACCTCATAAAACCCAAGCACCCCCGATCACTCCCTCACACTAAAACCTCACCTCCATGTCTTCTACTTACTCTTTTTATCTTACTTTTGTTTTTGAAATTGTTGGAGCCCGTAACTTGCAGTCTGATGTTCGATCGAGTGAGCTTAGCACTCTGCTGTCCCTGAGGAAACTCCAGGAGAGAAATGTGAGCACGAGCTGCCATGGGGAGAAGGTCAGAGACGAGACATTTCTCGCTGATTAAAGCGTTGAGGTAGTTTGAAAGATCGAGGCAAATGGGGAGGAGAGCGAGCAGTCATCTATGACAATAAAATCCACAGTTTTACCACCCTTTGGCTAAAGAGATTCCCTCTTATTCTAGTTATAAAGGGACAGGCTTCTATTCTGAGGCTGTGCCCTCTGGCCCTAGACTCCCCCACTATTGGAAACATCTTCACCATGTCAACTCTATCTTGGTCTTTCAATATTTGAAAGGCTTCAGTGGGATTCCCCATTATTCAAAATCCAGCGTGTACAGGCCCAGAGTATCAAACGCTCTTCGTACATTAACCCTTTCATTCTTGGGACCATTCTGGTAAACATCCTCCAGACCCCTCCAATGCTGGCTCATCCGTTTTATGTAAGGGACCCAAAGCAACTGCTAACAATACTGCAAGTGTGGTCTGACCAATGCCCCGTAAAGCTTCAGTCTATAGGAGTGGCCCAAAGTTTCTCATTCCCTGCAACCTTAGTTCACCGTCTCAATCCTACTCTGATCTCTGACTATGGTTTGCACTGTCACAATGGGGCCCAATGCAATTCTGCAGAATAACGCTGTATCTTCCACCTGGGCACTTAGCAATCTAGAGGACTCAATATTGCATCTCCAGCTTCAGATACCTTGTTCTTTCTTTCTCTAGTACTGTAACACCGAGGGAAAGATTTCACTGCTAATGTAATGGTTTCTCTGTAGCAGCAGCATTTGGGTTATGGCTAGAGATAACGGGGGCTTCGGAATGTGTGCTGTCCAATGAAGACATGCAGTCCTCTTTTATTGTCATTTAGTAATGCATGCATTAAGAAATGATACATTGTTTCCTCTGGTGTGATATCACAAAACACAGGACAGACCAACACTGAAAAAGCTGACAAGGGAGTGTTTTTTTCTTGTTGTGTGCCTGAGACTGAGGTGATCTGGGTCTTCTGTTCAATGGAAGACTGGGAGAGAAGATGCCAGAAAGGAGTGGACTTGGAGTGGGGCCAGGAGTCGATGAAGCCTGGGGAAATTGATGGAGTACCAGTGGAACGGAAACTATGAGTTCTAACTTGCCCACATTAGAGTGTTTCATTAAAATGGGTCCTTTTCTTTTTGTTTTACTTTACTAACGCTTTAGTCAAATTAAGAATTATAAAGCTATATCATTTAATTGCATATGGTATACTATCTGTTATTACGTGGTACTGATTTGTAATGGGGGAACAGATCACACAGCGTCCACACAAACGTGGTTTTGCACCTCAGGTTACACATGTTTGGTGGGACCAGAGACTGTCTTCCCTAGACTGATGCTGCTGGTTATAGTACCATGACTGGCTAATTGTGCATTCAATCATAAGGCAATTGAAGCAGTGTAGCCTTCATTTCATGACACTAGACTATGAAAGCAAGGATGTAATGCTGAGACTTTATAAGGCAATGGTCAGACTGTACATTATGATCTTGCACCTTATTGTCACCCTGCGCAGAATGTCCTCTGTAGCTGTTACAATTTATTTTGCATTGTATAATTATATCAATGCATATTTTAATGAACAATAAGTACATTTAATGTCAGAGGAATGTATACAATATGCATCCTGAAATTCTTTTTCGTTACAAACATCCACGAAAACAGAGGAGTGCCCCAAAGAATGAATGACAGTTAAATGTTAGAACCCCAAAGCCCCCCAGCTCCCCCCTCCCACGCACAAGCAACAGGAAGAATCTGCCCTTCCCCTCACCAGCAAAATAGCATTGGCGCCCCCACCAAGCACTCAAGCGTGCAGCAAAGCATCAATAAAGACACAGACTTACAGTACCCCAAAGACTATTCGTTCATCCAGTAATTTGACATACCACAGTCTCTTCCCCCCCCCTTCCCGAGAGGGGAGACGTAACAAACAAACAATGTGCAAGACAAGCTTCTCCCTCTACATCTGAAAACAAAAGGTAGTGGATGCAGTCCAGTCCATCACGGGTAAAGCCCACCCCACCATTTAGCACATCTACATGGAATGCTGTCACTGGAAAATAGCATGCATCAGCAAGGACCCCCACCAGCCAGGCCAGGCTCGCCTCTCACTGCTGCCATCAGGAGGAAGGTACAGGAGCCTCAGGACCCACACCACCAGGTTCAGGAACAGTTATTACCCCTCAACCATCAGGATATTGAACCAGAGGGGCTAACCTCACTCATCTTCATTTGCCCCAACGCTGAACTGTTCCCACAATCTATGGACTCACTTTCAACAACTCTTCATCTCATGTTCTCAAGATTTATTGCTTATTTATTTATTTTTCTTGTTTTGATTTAAAAAAAATCTTTTTGTATTTGCACAGTTTGTTGTCTTTCACACTTTGGTTATTTGTCTGTCCTGCTGGATGCAGTCTTTCATTGATTCCATCGTGTTTCTTTGTACTAACTGTGAATGCCTGCAAGAAAATGCATCTCAGGGTTGTATATGGTGACATATATGTGCTTTGATAATAAATTGACTTTGAACTTTGAACAATAAACCAATTCCAATTCCTTTTCAATTTCTCTTAATCAGCACTTGTGTGGGACTTCAACAAATGTTTAGAAAATCCATATGGATAACTTACTGCATTCACCAGCAACTTTGACGTGTGATACTCCAAAGTCGCCATGTTAGTGATAAGTGGTTGGATGTAGATTAGCTTTTGAAAACCTTTGCTGGTATATTTCTGATCAGCTTATATTTAAAGATAAAAGATAAAAGATTAGTTTTATTTGTAACATAAATATTGATACATTAAGTTACCAAATTTCATGACACATGCCAGTGATGATAAACCTGATTCTGACATACAGTGAAATGCATCATTTCAAGATTGTTTAGTGTCATTTCCAGTACATGGTACAAAGGAGAGTAAAATAATTTTTACTCTGGATCCGATACAGCACAGAAAAAACTCAATGAGATAAAGAACACAATAATAATAAAAATAAACATAAAATAATAATAATACATGAGATAGCTTACTATAGATACATGGAATTGATTGTATGTTCATAAAGTGACACTGGACAGAGGTGTCTGCACGTAAGAAATAATGAAGTAGTGGTGGTCAGGGGTGTGAAGGGGTGGGTTAATGAGTGGGGGTGTTGATCAGTCTCACTGCTTGGGGAAAGTAACTGTTTTTGAGTCTGGTGGTCCTGTGTGGATGCTTCGTAGCCCCCTCCTGGGTGGGAGTGGGACAATGGGACAAACAGTCATCAATCAACGGAACCTAAAGATCTGCTGGGGACAGCCCAAATCTTATTCGATCGAAGCTGTTTAAACAAAACATGAGCCAAATTAGAAGAACAAACTTTGTTTTCAGTCGGTTCGGGTCATTATGACCCGTGCCCATGATCGGCTCAACTACATTGCAAAGAGAATTCGACTTTGAAATCTCTCTGAAGCCAATCAAACAACAGATCTACATAATCATGAAGTGCTGAAATTTCATTCATTGGTGCTTGGGTCTCCTGTGTCCCACTCAGTAGCCAACATGAAGGCCATCATTTTCATGCTGATTGTGTCCCTTGTCGGTGAGTTTGGTTACAGCAAACCTTGATCCTTTCAAAAGAGACACTTGGAATGATTCTTGCCAAATTATGCTCACTCTTCTTTTGCTTTTCTCTTTCAGGTAGTCAAAAGCTGAAATATGGTACGTTCCTTGTTTCCGGGCTAGAGGGGAGTTCCAAATCAGAATCAGGTTTATTATCACTAACGTATGTTGTAAATTTTGTTCTTTTTTGTGGCAGCTGTACCATACGAAACATAGGATTTACTGAAGTTACTTAAAAATATGGAAAATGTGCAATAAAGGAATAGTGTTCATGGGCTCATGAACCATTTAGGAACCTGATGGCAGAGGGGAAGGGGCCGTTTCCAAAACACTGAGTGCATATCTTGAGGCTCCTATACCTCCTGTCTGCTGGTAGCAATGAGAAGAGTGCACGTCCTAGGTGGTGGTGAAAGTCCTTAATGGTGGATGCCGATTTCTAGAAGCACCACCCCTTGAAGTTGTCCTTGATGTTGGGGAGGGTTGTGCTGTTGTGCCTGAGCCTACTGCTCTCTCCAACCTTTTGCAATCCTGCGCTTTGAAGCCTCCAGACTAGGGAGTGATGCAGCCAGTCAGAATGTTCTCCACCGTCTACCTGTAGGAATCTGCCGGAGTCTGTGGTGACATAATCAAATTCCCTTCAGATCCTCAAATGAACAGATTGATAGGTTTTGCGGCAAGTATCTAATTGTGGTCTTATTATTTTGCCATCGCAGCCAAAGCGTTTCCCGTCATTGTCCACATCTGCATGGAGCGCTGCCACAAGAAAACAGTATCCATCATCCAGGGCACACTCGCTTCTCAATACTGCCACTGGGAAGGAGGTACAGCACTAGGTTCAGGAACAGTTATTACCCCTCAACCACCTGGCATCTAACAGAGCATGGATAACTTCACTCACCTCAACTCTGAACTGACACTATGTGTCATATAAATTCACTTCCGTGGACCCGTGCTCTCAGTATTATTTTTTCACTCGTCTTCTTCAGGCCACCACCCCTACAGGGGCATAGACTGCTGGCAACAGCTCACCAGAATCCTCTGTCCTCGGGTTGCCTTCCATCATTTCAAGCTGTAGCTCAAGGGTTCCCAATCTGGGGTCCAGGGACCCCTCTGTTACTGGTAGAAGTCCCTGGCATAAAAAAGGGTGGGAACCCCTGGACTGTAGTCCATTGAAGATCCTTTCCCTCCCAGGGGTGTGATCTATTGGCGTTTCTGTAGTTTTTATAGGATGGGGTTACTAGCTATATGCCTGACCCATCTCCTTTTACAGCCGGGCTTGGGAGTGTTCATGGTGGAGTTGACGTAGGTGTACTTTGATAATAAATTCACTTTGAACTTTGATCTTTTGTAGAGCCTGACTTCTCTGATGGCCTGGTGCATATTTACAAGTATGAGGGCGTTATTCTGTCTGGACTTCCAGAAAATGGTCTGAGCAGAGCTGGTGTGAAAATAAACTGCAGACTGTCCATTATTCCATGTGGACATGCCACCTATCTCCTTAAGGTAGACTGGATAATTGGGTTTTCTTTAGCGGGAGCTAAAGGAGGGATCTGAAGGAGGTTTTCAAAGATATGAGAGAGAGGCTTAGACTGGGTGTCAATGACCACAGGGTTTGGATTTAGGGTGAGGAACAAGAGGGCCAGAAAGGAGATGAGGAAGAACATTTTCAACCAGAAGATGCCTGAAATTTGGTTGGGATTGCAATATACATGTGCCTAATAGATGACGCAGAAATAGAGGAATGAATGCAGGAACAGACCACTTGACCAATTTGTCCTTCTAAACTCATAGGGTCATAGAATCATAACGAAATGGGCTTTGTGGCCCATCTAGTCTATGCCAAATTGTTATTCTGTCTAATCCCATTGATCCTGACATGGACCATAGTCCTCCATAGCTCTCCCATCCAAACTCTTTCCAAACTCTCTTAGATGTTGCAATTGAACCTGCATTCACCACTTCCACCAACAGCTCGTTCCATACTCACACCATCCTTTGATTCCTCCGTCAGGTTCCCTTTAAAGATTTCAACTTTCACTTTTATCCTCTAGTTGTAGTCTCGTCTAACTTCAGTGGAAAAGGCATCTTTGCATTTACCCTGTCTATCGCCCCCATAATTGTGTATACCTTTGTCAAATCTCTTCTCAGTCAATAATTCAATCCTTCCCTGTAACTCAGTTCCTCAAGTCCCAGCAACATCTGTGTAAACTTTCTCTGTACCCTCAATCTTATTGATATCTTTCCTGGAGGTAGGAGACCAGAACTACACACAGTACTCCAAATTTGGCCTCACCAATGTCTTATACAAGTTCAACATAACATCCCAACTCCTCCAACTGTACTCAATACTCTGATCGATCGATATATATAAATATAAAATTGGGGCAACACCGTCTCAAGGGCAAGTATTGCCATGTGAGATGACGGGTTGAGCTGCTTTGATGAAGTGCTGCAGGTTTTCTGGTGAAGGTGATTTCCTGGTGCTGCCGGGGAGGGAGTTCCCGTGATGATGAAGCCTGAATTCAATAAACACACAGCCCAACCCATTTTCAGGAGTGTTTGATGGCTGAAGATCTAAGCTATTCAATCTTTCCCTATCAGGTCCTCAAGACCACTTGGCCAATTGATCCATCCCTTTGGTGTTCTGCAGAAACCTTTCCCAATTTTACCCCATCTGCAACCATCTTGAAAGAATAGTTTTCAATGGGAACAGGACTGGTATCATATAGATAGTAAAGTGTATATTTATAAGCCATAGCTTTATATAACTCTATGACTCTATATCGCGAAACCTGCCTACAATTATCTTATACAAATATTCTCCCAAAACCACAGTCCTACAGATAATGCGCTTTAGTGACAATGTTTAAGGGTTTAACACAAGAGATTCTGCAGACGCTGGAAATCCAGAGTAACACATGTACTTTAATGATGATGCTTTATTGGTTAAATATAACACAGACAACATTGTTATCCAGTCATTAGGAGTGACCCTCAAACATTCCAATCTTCCAGGTCTGGTGATCCTTACCTACTCTTTCCCCTCCACCTCCTTGTGTGTCTTACTTTCTCACTTCTTCCACTCCCTTCTTATAGTCTCACCCATTCCCCCTCTCATCTCTTCCCCCCCTCTTCCCCCTCCCCCTCTTCCCCCTCTTCCCCTCCCCCTCCCCCTCTTCCCCCTCCCCCTCTTCCCCCTCCCCCTCTTCCCCCTCCCCCTCTTCCCCCTCTCCCCCTTCCCCCTCTCCCCCTTCCCCCTCTCCCCCTTCCCCCTCTCCCCCTTCCCCCTCTCCCCCTTCCCCCTCTCCCCCTTCCCTCTTCCCCTCTCCCCTCCCCATCTCATCCTTCCTTCCTTGCCCCTTTCCCACACGGTCCCCTCACCCCAACCCTTCTCCCCAACTCTTCTACCCCAACCCCTCTCCCCCCACCCCCTTCCCCTCTCTCTTCCTCCCCCACCCTCTCTCCCCCTCTCTCCCCCTCTCTCCCCCTCTCTCCCCACTCTCCCTCCCCATTATGTGTTAATACATGAGTGAATATGGCATGCCAATGTAATGTCTAACGTACCGTTTTGCAGTGCCAGTGGATGGGGTTCTATTCTTGCAGCTGCCACGGTCTGTAAGGAGTGTTTACATTCTCTCTGTAATCACCAGGTGCTCTGGTTTCCTCTCCCAATCCAAAGGCGTACGGGTTAGGACCAGTAAGTTGTGGACACGCTTTGTTGGTGCCAGAAATATGGTGAAATTTGTGGGCTGCCCCCAGCACATCCTAGAACATTGTTGGTTGTCGATGCAATTGACACGTTTCACTGTACAGTATTTCGATATTCAGGTGTTGATGTGATAAATAAAGTTAATTTTTTCCCTTTCTATTTGATTCAAACCTAGATCAGGGATTTTCAAATTCAAGAATACAGTGGAGTGTGGCCCTCAGAACCCCTCACCTCGGCACACAAGCTGACACGGAGACTGGCTCCTGAGATGGCCAAGCCTGTGAAGTTCAAGTACAGCAATGGCCAAGTGGGTAACATCCTGGCCCCGGCCAACCTGCCGGAGGGCATCCTGAACATTCACAGAGGCATCCTCAACATCTTCCACATCACCATCAAGAAGTCACAGAACTTCTATCAGTTGCAAGAGGTATCTATCCCCTCTCGCCCCGTGTCCTGGCTGTGCTGTAGCAGCAGGTCTTGACTTTGCTAATTGGGTCAGAATCAGAATCACAAACCTATATGATGTGAAATTTCAAGCAACACACATCAAAGTTGCTGGTGAACGCAGCAGGCCAAGCAGCATTTCTAGGAAGAGGTGCAGTCGATGTTTCAGGCCGAGACTCTTCGTCAGGACTAACTGAAGGAAGAGTTAGTAAGAGATTTGAAAGTGGGAGGGGGAGGGGGAGATCCAAAATGATAGGGGAAGACAGGAGGGGGAGGGATGGAGCCAAGAGCTGGACAGGTGATTGGCAAAGGGGATATGAGAGGATCATGGGACAGGAGGTCCGGGAAGAAAGAAAAGGGAGAGGGGGGGAAAAACCCAGAGGATGGGCAAGGGGTATAGTCAGAGGGACAGAGGGAGAAAAAGGAGAGAGAGAGAAAGAATGTATGTATATAAATAAATAAGGGATGGGGTATGAGGGGGAGGTGGGGCATTAGCAGAAGTTTGAGAAGTCAATGTTCATGCCATCAGGTTGGAGGCTACCCAGACGGAATATAAGGTGTTGTTCCTCCAACCTGAGTGTGGCTTCATCTTTACAGTAGAGGAGGCCGTGGATAGACATGTCAGAATGGGAATGGGATGTGGAATTAAAAAGTGTGGCCACCGGGAGATCCTGCTTTCTCTGGCGGACAGAGTGTAGGTGTTCAGCAAAGTGGTCTCCCAGTCTGCGTCAGGTCTCGCCAATATATAGAAGGCCACATTGGGATCACCGGACGCAGTATATCACCCCAGCCGACTCACAGGTGAAGTGTCGCCTAACCTGGAAGTACTGTCTGGGGCCCTGAATGGTGGTAAGGGAGGAAGTGTAAGGGCATGTGTAGCACTTGTTCCGCTTACAAGGATAAGTGCCAGGAGGGAGATCAGTGGGGAGGGATGGGGGGGGGACGAATGGACAAGGGAGTTGCGTAGGGAAGTTTGTTGTTTTGCAGCAACAGTATAAAGATATAAATTAGTGTCATAGAGACATAAGAAAGTACAGCACAGAAACTGGCCATTCAGCCCATCTATCCCATGCTGAGCCATTACAAGAATAAGCAGTGCGAAAAGGGAATAACGAGGTAGCTTTACCCGTGAACCCATACGGGTTCATGGACCATTCATAAATCTGACAGTGGAGGAGAAGAAGCTTTTCCTAAAACAGCGAGTGTGTGTTTTCAGGCTCCCGTACCTGCTCCCTGATGGTGGTAGTGAGAAGAGGCCGTGCCCTGGCAGGCTGGGATCCTTAAAGATGGGCATCGCCTTTTGTAGGTTTTCTCGATGGTGACTGTGATGTAACTACACCTCGATGGTACAAATGGAAAAGTACCAGACAAATACAGGGCGGAGTGTTACAGTCGCAGAGAAAGTGCTGTGCAGGCAGACAGTATTGTGTAAGGCCAATTGAGAGGTCAAGAGATTATTTCTGTTGTATCAGAGGTTCATTCGGTATTCTTATAATGGCAAAGTCGAAGGTTTCTTTCAGCCTGGTGATACGTGGTTTCTGTTTTTTTTAAATCTTCTTCCCGATGGGAGGGGCAAGGAGAGAGAAGGTTGGGGATAGGAGGAGTCTATGATTATGCTGATCATTTTATTTTTAATTTTATTTAGTACGGTAACAGGCCCTCCCAGCCCAATGAGCCCATGCCACCCAAATACACCCATGTGACCAATTAACCTACTAACCCATACGTCTTTGGCATGTGGGAGGAAACCAGAGCACCCAGAGGAAACCCAAGCGGTCACGGGGAGAACGTACAAACGTATAGACAATGATGGTAATTGAACCCCGGGTGCTGGTGCTGTGATTGTGTTACCCTAACTGCTACACCACTATGATGCCCTTTGCCCTCTCACCTTAAACCTATGCCCTCTAGTATTTGACCTTTCAATCCTGACAGAAGGCTGACTATCTTACTGACACCTCTCATATTTTACGATAAGACGTAGGAGCAGAATTAGACCATTCAGCCCCTTGCCTGCTCCACAATTCTATCCCAGCAGATTTATTATCCCTCTCAACCCCATCCTCCTGCCTCCTTCCCGTAACCTTTGACATCAAGACTAATCAAGAACCTATCAACCTCCACCTTAAATATGGCCAATGACTTGGCCTTCACAGTTCTCTGTGGGAATGAATTCCACAGATTCACCACCCTCTGGCTAAAGAAATTCCTCCTCATCTCTGTTCTAAATGGACGTCCCTCTATTCTGAGGCTGTGCCCTCTGGTCCTAGACTCCCCCCACCAGAGGAAACATCCTCTCCACATCCACTCTAGGCCTTTCGATATTTGATCAGGTTTCCCGTCAGCCTCTGATGTCCCAGAGAAAGCAATCAAAGGTTGCCTGGCTGTTCTTTACTCCAGAACTAGAATCAGGTTTATTGTCACTGACATCTGTCATGATATTTGTTGTTTTGTGGCAGCAGTACAGTGCAATATATAAAAAAAAACTAAAGAAGTTAGAACATAGAGCAGTACAGCACAGGAAAGACCCTTCGGCCCATAATATTGTGCTGAACCAGTTAAATTATAAATCAAATGGCCAATTAAACTAATCTCTCCTGCCTACACAATGTCCCTATCCTCCCATTTACCTCACACTCATCTGCCTATCTGAATGGCTCTTAAATGTCTCTAATATTTCTGCCTCTATCGCCACCCCAGGCAGCGCATTCCAGGCACACACCACGCTCTGAGTAAGAAAAAAAAACTTTCCCCTCACATCTGCTTTGAAATGACCCTCTCTCCCCTTAAATACATGCCCTGTGGTATCAGGCATTTCAACCCTGGGAAAAAGGTACTGTCTGTCTACTCTGTCTGTGCCTCTCATAATCTCATAAATCTCTACAGATCTCCCCTCGGCATCCACCGCTCCAGAGGGAACAAACACAAATTTATCCCACATCTCACATAGCACATACCCTGTAATCCAGGCAGCATCCCGGTGAATCTCTTCTCCAAAGCCTCAGCATCCTTTCTATAACAGGGTGACCAGAACTGCGTGCAATACTCCCGATGCAGCCTAACTAGATCTTTATAAAGTTGCAACATAACTTCCCGACCTTTGAACTCCATGCCTTGTCAAATAAAGGCAAGCATTCCATAAGCCTTCTTAACCATCCTTATCAACCTGTGCAGCCACTTTCAGTGAGCAATGAACTTGGACCCCAAGATCCCTCTGCTCATCAACACTGTTAAGGGTCTTCCCTCTTTACATTTGACCCACCTACAAGTTTCGACACTTCACGTTCGGCTGGGTTATTTCTCCGTGCGTATCTGCAACTGTACATATCTGTTACCATAGCACATATCTAAAAAATACACAAGGAGAGTAAACAAGGAGAAAAATAATGAGGTAGTGTTGATAATTCACTAATACTCTCTAATCCAGGCTACATCCTGGAGAACCTCCTCTTCACCCTCTCCAAATCTACCACATCCTTCCTGTAATGCTGTGAACAGAATGGCACATAATATTCCAAGTACAGCTGAACATTACATTACTTTCCAACTTTTCCACTTAGTGTCCCAAGGACCTGTCTAATGAACCCAAATATATAACCTGAGATACTCAAATCCAGCATGATGAACTGCTGAAGATTCTCAACCTGAAATGTCAACTGTACTCTTCTCCATAAATGCTGCCTGGTCTGCCGAATTCCTCCAGCATTTTGTGTGTGTTGCTTGGATTTCCAGCATCTGCAGATTTTCTCTTGTTTGTAATGAACTCATTTTACTTTCTGTGCCCACAGGCTGGAATTGAAGGAGTTTGTCTTACAAATTACATCATCCAGGAAAACAAGAAAGCCAATCGCATCACTGTCACCAAATCGAAGGACCTGAACAACTGTCAGGAGAAGGTTATGCTGTTCACCGGTACTGCCTATGCAAGTCACTGCCCTGTTTTTAAACAGGTAGTCAACTTTGTTTATTGTGCACATCCAAACGAAACAATGTTCCTCTAAACTACCGAGCATATCACACAGCACATAAACTAAAATAGCACCATAAATAAGTTAACAAAATATTAGATTTTAGTGTTCTTGATGACCGGCAGTGCCTTTCAGTCACAGAAAAAAATGAACAGGACAAAAAACTTCACTATTGACTAGAGCCACTGTTCTAGCCCTGTTGCCATCTTGAGACCTTGGGCGTTTTCTCTTCTGATTGAATGAAGTTCCTTCAACCTTTCCTAACCCCAAGTATTATCCACAAAGCAAGGAAACATTTCCATTTTGACCCCAGTCACAAAAATAATAACATTAATAGCATTTATCATTCGTATTTCATATAGATGATGTAGTTCAAAGTGCTTTACAATGAGATAGAGTGCAACATGAAAATAAAATTTAAATTAAAAATAAGCCTGAAAATAAAAGACAAAAAGATGTTAGTTAAAAGCAAGGTTAAATAAATAGGTTTAGAGCTGGTGTTTAAAAGTGTCGACTGAGTCTGCGTCCCTTATAGTTTTAGGAACAGAATTAACTTGAAAGACACATGAAATGGTGTGGCTTCCTATTTTGCTAAAATGATTTTGTTTTATAATTACAAATGTAAAATCCCAAATATATTCCTAGGAAGAGGTAAAACAGAACCTTATTTTTCACTTGATATCCTCCATCAAGCTGTACACCCAAGGCAGATGTATGGGGTGTCCAGAGAGGGGTAGCATGTCTGGTGAAAGGGCTCGTCAAGTCCGTTCTGGGGTAGCTCACTCACTTTTGGTCCCCACCGGACACTCAGCTCCCACCTGTGGGCTCCAAGTAACTGTTTGCTTGTGACAGCAGCCACACTGTGGAACACCGCTTTGACAGGCAGGCTAAACCAGGTGAGGGTAGCTAGCTGGCCCCATACCCCAGTGAGATAGGGATATGCCTGTCCCTGCATGTGAAATCAGCTCCGGTGGACTGTGCAGATGAGATCTACAGTGAGGTCCACTGCCAGGAAGGTGGTTCCACAGCACTTCATGGAGAGCAGAGGACATGACAAGGCACAGAAGTCATGGTCATCCACGACATCCAGAAGAGCGATTTCATTGAAATAGAAAGATGCCTCTGCTCCCACTTTGATACAATGGTTCTCTCAGGTGATGCTATGTCTTAGTTTGGAGAAAATCAGGTCGAACTTTTGATCCTCGATTTGATTTTGAGAAAAGGTGGGGTTCATTTGCTTGCTACTATCATCTGATTTGAGTTAATTAATGTGATTTCTTTCCGATTTGAGTTGGCGGATTGATGTTTTTCTTTTATGGAAGCTTGTATGATGTATAGCTCCAGGGTTGTGCTCCCTGTGGTTTTTTTTTTCCATTTTGTTTTAAGTTAGTAAGGTTTTTTTCTTAGTTAGTAGGGGTTCTTTTTTTTCTTTCAAAAAAAGTTCTTAACACATTATTTTTTCTTATTATTGATAATAATATTATTAATATGATATTATTGATAATAAGAGGGACACCTTTCGTCCCTCTTCCCGCCGGGAGAAGGCTCAGGAGCTTGAAGACTCGTACGGCCAGATTTGGGAACAGCTTCTTTCCAACTGTGATAAGACTGCTGAACGGATACTGACCCAGATCTGGGCCGTACCCTCCAAATATCCGGACCTGCCTCTCGGTGTTTTTGCACTACCTTATTTTCCATTTTTCTATTTTCTATTTATGATTTATAATTTAAATTTTTAACATTTACTAATTTTTATTATTTTTAATTTTTAATATTTGTAATCCAGGGAGTGAGAAGCACAGAATCAAATATTGCTGTGATGATTGTACATTCTAGTATCAATTGTTTGGCGACAATAAAGTATATATTGCTTAGCTTTGTTAATCAGTCATTTGCTAATTTAATTCCTCATTGTACATATTGACATATTAACTTGATTACCTTAATGCATTTTTGTTAATCTTTAATAATAATTAATAAAAAAGATTTAAAAAAAATGAAAATCCACTACATCCAACCAAGGCCCCAGTTGTGACTACTCGAACCACTGGACCCAGACTTCTGAGGTTGAAAGTCTCTTCCCGCCATTACAGACATTTACACCACATGCTGCATCCGTAAAGCAAACAGTATTATGAAGGACCCACACACCCCTCATACAAACTCTTCTCCCTCCTGCCACTTGGCAAAAGGCACTGAAGCATTTGGGCTCTCACGACCAGACTATGTAACAGCTTCTTCCCCCAAGCCATCAGACTCCTCAATACCCAGAGCCTGGACTGACACCAACCTACTGCCCTCTACTGTGCCTATTGTCATTTATTATTTATTGTAATGCCTGCACTGTTTTGTAGTCCTTTATGCAGTCCTGTGTAGGTCTGTAGTCTAGTGTAGTTTAGTGTTGTTTTATGTAGTTCAGTGTAGTTTTTGTATTGTTCATGTCGCACCATGGTTCTGAAAAACATTTACTCATTTTTACCGTGTACTGTACCAGCAGTCATGGTTGAAATGACAATAAAAAGTGACTTGACTTGAGTTTGACTTGAACTGTCCCAGTATGATGCCTTTTCAACTTTAAAAACTCTTCTGCACAGTCTCCTGCCATTGTTGGATATGACAGACAACCACCTTCATGCATTTCAGATCAGAAATGGGCACTGTTTCAATATTTCTTCAAAACATGGATCTTTGGAATCCGGACCCCTGGTCCTCGGTCTGTGAGTGACCCTGCTTGCCTTCACTCAGTTTCTTAGCCAGTGATGCATTTTGTTTTTTTTAGCACGTTCCACACTCGCCTGAGTGCAGCCCCAGCCCACATGCCTCAGTGTCTTTAGCCAGAGGGTGGTGAATCTGTGACAGATGGCTGTGGAGGCCAAGTCGGAAAGCAGAGGTTGACGGGTTCTGATTAGTAAGGGTGTCAAAGGTTAGAGGGAGAAGACAAGAGAATGAGATTGAGAGGGATAATAAATCAGGCATGATGGAATGATGGGGAAGACTTGATGGGCTGAATGGCCTAATTTTTCTCCTATATCTCGTATCCCACACCTCTGGGATAGGGTGGGTCCTCAGTGACCTAACCTTGTTGCCCGGCTCTATCAGTGGTTAGGTATGGAACATTAACCATGATGCTCTTGTCTCACCTGCAGAAAGGCAGGAACATCCGAGCCGCTGCAAATTTCATCCAGGTCCTGAAGCCGACAGCTTCTGGCGCGATCCTGCAGGAAGCCAGAGTCCGCGAGGTGCACCAGTTCACACCCTTCCATGAGCAAGACGGAGTGGCTGTAATTGAGGCAAGGTAAGCCCTGTGCATTGAACGATTGAGTCGAGCCCAGTGTCCGCAGCGACCACTGGATCCCATCACACACAGACCCGAGAGTTCTCTGTGTGACAGAAAACTGAAAGCAGGTAAAAATTAAGCAAACGATTAAAATTACATGACAACAATGAGTCACGCCACTCAATTACACCCATGTTACCAATTAACTCACAAACTCGTATGCCTTTGGACTGTGGAGTAAACCAGAGCCCCCGGAGAAAACCTAAGCAATGGTGCCATTGAGGTATGGTGGTTAGGGCAATGCGATAACAGCCTGGAGTGTCGGAGTTCAGAGTTCCATTCCAGCATCCTCCATAAGCAAATTTGCTTCGTCTTTGCCTGTATGCGTGGGTTTCCTCCAGGTGCTCAGGTTTCTTCCCACAGTCCAAAGATGTACGGGTTAGCAGGCTGATAACAGATGCATTGAAGAGATAACGGATGCATTGGTTGTGATCTTTCAAGAGAATCACTTGATTCTGGCATGGTCCTGGAGGACTGTAAGATTGCAAAATGTCACTCCAATCTTTAAGAAAGGAGGAAGGCAAAAGAAAAGAAATTATAGGCCAGTTAGCCTAACCTCAGTGGCTGGGAAAGTGTTGGAATCTATTACTAAGGATAAGGTTTCAGGATACTTGGAGACTAATGATAAAATAAGTCAAAATCAGCATGGTTTCTGTAAAAGGAAATCTTGCCTGACAAATCTGTTAACTTTCTTTGAGGAAGTAACAAGCAGGGTGGACAAAGGAGAGGCAGTGAATGTCATTTACTTGGATTTTCAGAAGGCGTTTGATAAGGCTGCTTAACAAGATAAATTCCTATGGCGTTACAGGAAAGATACCGGCAGGGATAGAGGAACGGCTGACAGGCAGGAGCCAGTGAGTGGGAATAAAGGGGATCTTTTCTGGTTGGCTGCCGGTAACTAGTGTTGTTCCTCAGGGACCACTACTTTTCACATCGTTTATCAATGATTTAGATAATGGAATTGGTGGCTTTGTGGCAAAATTTGTGGATGATATGAAGATCGGTGGAGGGGTAGGTAGTGCTGAGAAAGCAATGTGATTGTAGCAGGACTTAGACAAATTGAAAGAATGAGCAAAAGAATGGCAGATAGAATAGAGTGTTGGGAAATGTATAGAATAGTACAGCACGGTACAGGCCCTTCGGCCCACAATGTTGTGCCGACCCTCAAACCCTGCCTCCCATATAAGCCCCCACCTTAGATTCCTCCATATACCTGTCTAGTAGTCTCTTAAACTTCACTAGCGTATCTGCCTCCACCACTGACTCAGGCAGTGCATTCCACGCACCAACCACTCTCTGAGTAAAAAACCTTCCTCTAATATCCCCCTTGAACTTCCCACCCCTTACCTGAAAGCCCTGGGGAAGAGACGCCGGCTATCCACTCTATCTATTCCTCTTATTATCTTGTACACCTCTATCATGTCTCCTCTCATCCTCCTTCTCTCCAAAGGGTAAAGCCCTAGCTCCCTTAATCTCTGATCATAATGCATACTCTCTAAACCAGGCAGCATCCTGGTAAATCTCCTCTGTACCCTTTCCAATGCTTCCACATCCTTCCTATAGTGAGGCGACCAGCACTGGACACAGTACTTCAAGTGTGGCCTAACCAGAGTTTTATAGAGCTGCATCATTACATCGCGACTCTTAAACTCTATCCCTCGACTTATGAAAGCTAACACCCCATAAGCTTTCTTAACTACCCTATCCACCTGTGAGACAACTTTCAGGGATCTGTGGACATGTACCCCCAGATCCCTCTGCTCCTCCACACTACCAAGTATCCTGCCATTTACTTTGTATTCTGCCTTGGAGTTTGTCCTTCCAAAGTGTACCACCTGATAATACATTTTGGTAAAAGGAACAATAGTATAGACTATTATCTAAATGAGGAGAAGGTTCAAACATCAGAGGTGCAGAGGGACTTGGGTGCCCATGTGAAGACTCCCAGAAGGTTAATTTACAGTTTGAGTCTGTGGTAAAGAAGGCAAATACAAGGTTGGCATTTGTTTCAAGGGGAATAGAATATAAAAGCAAGGAGATAATGCTGAGGGTTTATCAGACACTAGTCAGGTTGCACTTGGAATATTGTCAACAGTTTTGGGCCTCATATCTCAGAAAGGATGTGGTGTCATTGGAGAAAGTCCAGGGGAGGGTCATGAGGTTGTAGAATGTGTGGGGATCTCATTGAAGTCTACCAAATGTTGGAAGGACTAGGCAGCGTGGATGTGGAGAGGATGTTTCCTCTGGTGGGGGTTTCCAGAACTAGAGGGCACAGCCTCAAAACTGAGGGGCGACCTTTTAGAACAGAAGTAAGGAGGAATTTTTTTAGCCAAAGAGTAATGAATCTGTGGAATGCTTTGCCACAGACTGCGGTGGAAGCCAAGTCCACGGGTATATTTAAGTGGAAGTTGATTATTTCTTGGCTATGGCGAGAAGGTAGGCGTATAGGACTGAGTGGGATCAAGAATCAGCCATGATAGAATGGAGAACAGACTCGATGGGCTGAATGGCCTAATTCAGCTCCTATGTCTTATGGTCTTAATTGGTCATTGTAAATTGTTCCATGATTAGGCTAGAGTTAAATCTGTGGGTTTCTGGGTAGTTTGGCTGGATTTGCCAGAGAACTTGTTCTGCACTGTATCTCTACATAGATAAATAAATAAAGTCACAAAGGTGAATGTTCTTCGGCAGCGGAGCTGCTTTCACAAAACTAAGGTTTGAAATGTAACCTTGGGTTAACCTGAGCCTTCAGTTCAATGTTGGCACTAAGTAACTGAGACAAGGTGGAGGTGGTGGCCGGGATGCTGACAGCAACTAGTGGAGACAGAAAGCAAGTAGTTTCGGTAACAGTTACCTCCTCTAACAACACAGATTGCTGGGTGCTGCAACTCGAGGGGCTAGAATGGCCTATTCTGCATTGTATTTCCTAAATAAAAAAATAAAAATTATAAAATAAATACAGCTATTCAATAAATATATCTCAGCTAAAATAATTTGAAGGACTGCTTTTCACCTCGATACGTGTACAATCATAAACTGATTTGCTAGTTTATCAAATGTACCAGTTTGACCTCTGAACTATGACATTTGCAGACAGAACCTTGCGCTGGTTGAAGTCAAAGCTGCTACTAGGAGCCTGCCACAGGTTCAGTTTGTAGAGCGGGGGACCCTGAGGTATCGTTACAGCGGGGACGTGCTACAGAAACCTTTACAACTAACTCATCTACAAAACATCAAAGAAGCGGTAAATATCCGAGTTATCCACAATCTCTGTCTCCCTTTCCCCTTCTAATTAAAAGGTCTGTTGTTAGTCATTATTAGCTGGCTGGTGGTGTAGTGGTATCCACACCGGAATTCGGGGTGAGTGTTCCCGGGTTTGAATCTGTTGGGTTCCTGCATGCTTTGAAGCCATACTGGGCTGAGCTAAAATGGTAAAAAAAAAATAGTGAGGTAGTGTACGTGGGTTCATGGTCTGTTCACAAATCTGGTGGTAGAGGGGAAGAAACTGTTCCTAAAATGTTGAGTGTGTCTTCAGGCTCCTGTTCCAACACCCTGCTGGTAGCAATGAGAAGAGGGCATGTCCTGGGTGAGAGGGGTCCTTAATGACAGATGCTGCCTTTTTGAGGTTATCACCTTTTGAAGGTGTGCTGGGTGTCCCTCAGCCCCCTTTGCTCCAGGGATTCAAAGTACATTTATTATTAAAGTTTGTATGTAATGTACAACCCTGAGATTCATCTTCCCAAAGACTGTCACAAAACACAAAAACACCTTGGAACCCCATTCAAAGAAAACATCAAACTCCCATCTCACAAAGAAAAAAGAACAAATCATTAAAGCGACAAAAAATAAGCAAAAAAACTCAGAATATAAAATGTCAAATGACAATAAGCCAGTTCCAACCTGCCTTACTCCACTCCGTAAGTAAAGTCCACCGGTCCAGGCCACATTCTGATGAATTGCATTGGTCAGACTGCGCTTGGAGTATCGTGAGCCTCTTATCTAAGAAAAGGTGGCATTGGAGAGAGTCGAGAGGAGGTTCACAAGATCATCCCAGGAATGAAAGGGTTAACATACAAGGAGCAGTTAATGGTTCTGGGACTGTACTCACTGAAGTTTAGTGGGGGATCTTAATGAAACTCTTCAATAGTGAAAGGTCTCGAAAGAGTGAATGTAGAGAGGATGCTCCCTATAGCGGGGGAGTCTAGGACCGGATAGCACGGACTCAGAATAGACGGATGTGCATTAAATACAGAGATTTGGAGGAATTTCTTTAACCAGAGAGTGGGGAATCGGCGGAATTCATTACCACAGACAGCTGTCGAGGCCAAGTCACTGCGTACATTTAAAACAGAGTTTGATAGGTCTTGATCAGAATCAGAATCGAGTTTAATATTGCTGGCATATGTCCTGAAATTTGTTGATTAATCGGGCATCAAAGGTTACGGATGGAAGGCAGGAGAATAGGGTTGAGCAGGATAATAAATCGGCCATGATAAATGGTGGAGCAGACTTGATGGGCCGAATAGCCTAATTCTGCTCCTATGTCTTATGGTCTAGAGAATTTTCTTGGCACTCTCTCCAGTATAATCACATGCTCAAGATAATGGGAGGCACGGTAGCGTAGTGGTCAGCACAACGCTATTACGGCACCAGTGATGGGTGTTCAGTTCCCACCGCTGTCTGTAGGAGAGTTTTGTGTTCTCCCCGTGCTTCAGTTTCCTCCTGCATTCCAAAGAAGTCCCGGTTAGTCGGTTAACTGGTGACATGGGTGTGATTGGGCGGTGGGGGCTCCAAGGGCCAGAAGGGCCTGTTACTGTCCTGTGTTACGTACCCCGTAACTGGGTTGCCAAACCAGCAGAAATGGAGTCTGGATTACTAGGAACTAATAAAGTTTTATTAAAGAAACAAATAATACAGTGCTCTAATCGTAAGTATATAAATGTAACAGGTTAGCAATGATAATACACACCTATACACAGAACTAGGGTAATAGGAATCAACCAAGCTCTATCGCAGTCTAGGGGTAAAATGATCAGTCTTACAGTGACGCAGAGTTCATTTCAGTTTAGTGCAGTTTGCAGTAATTGCTGTTGTACCGTTTGGGAGGGGGAGAGAGAGAGGGAGAGGGAGGATGCAATTTGGTTCAGGCAGACCTTTGATGTCTTCGCGGTTGGCTTCGGGCAGACCCTTTTTGATGTCTTCTATCCCGCTGTGGTCACCGACTGTGACCCCTCCGTTCCGGATATGACCGTTCTTCCGCGGTGAACTCAGCACCCAGGCAAGGGTGGACACACACACCAGGTTCCTGCTGATCGTACCTTTACACCCTGTGCGTCTATGGTCGGTTCCCGCGAACTGGACCTCCAAACTCCCACCACTTGTGGGGGCACACTGCTCTTTCCAGGGTCTCGTTGTCTCGTGATCTCATGGTGTCCCGTGCCCTAGCGAACCTGTTCTTTTTATCCCCCTGCTGGGGTATCACCTGTCCATCAAACTTCAAACAGTTCAGGTTCATAGCAACCAGTCTGTCAATATTCTGAATCGTGTATCTTTTCCGTTAATCCCTCTCTCCTCTCTTATTAGCATTTTGAATGTTTCTCCATTGTCTCTCTTATCTCTCTCATTAGCATCAATGTCCAATAGCTTGGTTTGGCGTCACACCTGTATCTCTAAATTCAATAAAAGAAAAAGAAAACACAAGATAAATAACTTGCCAGGATTAGTTGAGATGGTTTGGATAGTGATGAATTTAACATTTCAGGAAGAGTTTCTTCTCCTCTGCCAACAGATTTCTGAATGGTCCATGAATCTATAAACACTACCCCACTATTTTGCTCTCTATTTGCACCATTTAATTTTCTACTTTTTTATTGTAATGTAGCAATTTTTTATCTATTACTCTGTGTAGATGCCCAAAACTTCCTGAAAGTAGTTACACAGGTGGATAGGCTGGTAAAGCAGGCGTATGTTCGAGGTACTGAATTCAAGATTCAGGAGGTTAAGATGCAGATTTATAAAACTCTAACCAGGCCACATCTGGAGTATTATGTCCAGCTCTGCTTGCCCCATTATAGGTAGGATGTGGAGACTTTGGCAAGGATACAGAAGAAGTTTACTTGGATGCTCTTGTACCAAGATGAGGCTATTATCAGGGTGGAGAAATAACACCTTATATTCTATCTGGCTAAGCTCCAAACTGATGGCATAAATATTAATTTCTTCTTCTGGTAAAAAAAAGTCCCTCTCCTTCCCCTCTTCTTCTCTCCCCCACTCTGGCCTCTTATTTCTTCTCACCTGCCTATCACCTCCCCCAGATCTCCTCCTCTTTCCCCTTCTCCCATGGTCCACTTCCCTGTCCTAGCAGGTCCCCTCCTCTCCAGCCCTTTATCTTTCCCACCAGTCTGGCTTCGCCTATCACCTTCTAGCTATCTTCCTTCCTCTCCCTTTGTAGTCTGGCATCTTCCCTCTTCCTCTCCAGTCTTGATGAAGGCCTGAAACGTCAAATGTTTATTCCTCTGCATAGACGTTGCCTGACCTGCTTGAGTTCCTCCAACATTTCGTGTGTGTTGTCCTAGATTTTCAACACCTGCAGAATCTCTTGTGTTTATTACCAGGATGCTGCCTGGGTTAGAGGGCAGGAGCTATAATGAGAGGTCGGACAAATTTAGGGTTGTTTTCTCGGGAGAAGTGGAGGCTGAGGAGAGTCCTGATAAGATTATGAGAGACGTAGGCAGAGTAGCCAGAATCTTTAACCAGGGTTGAAATGTCTAATACCAGAGGGTATGCATTTAAGGTGAGAGGGGGTAAGTTTAAATGAGGCGTGCGGGACAAGCTTTTTAGACAGAGAGTGGTGGCTGGCTGGAGTGCATTGCCTAGTGGAGGCAGATACAGTAGAAACTTTCAGGAGGCTCTGAGACAGGCCCATGAATGTGTAGAGTATGGGAGGGTATTGACACAGTGTAGGCAGACGAAATTAGTTTAGTTGGGTACTGTATTTGATTAAGTTTAGTCAATTTGCTACAACATTGTGGGCTGAAGGGTCGGTTCCTGAGCTGTACTGGTCTGTATTCAATGAGAGTGAAACTGGTCAGGAATACGAGGTGGATGGCTTCCGTCCAATCCAGTGCAACGTCCTTCCATAGATTAAAGCAGAGGTTGACAAGTTCTTGATTAGTCAGGGTGTTGGGGGTTACAGAGAGAAGGCAGGAGACAGAGGTTGAGAAGGTTAGTAAATCAGCCGGGATTGGATGGTGGAGCAGACTCGACGGTTTGACTGACCCGATTTGGCTACTGTGTCTTATGCTGGTGTGGTCTTTTTGTAGATTGTAGAAACGCTGAAGCAGCTGGAAGCCCACTCAGTGCCGAAGGTCCACTCCGACACACCGGCCACGTTTCTGCAGCTCGTCCAGCTCCTCCGGTCCACCTCGGAGAACACCATCACCTCCCTGTGGGATAACAACCACAGTGCACAGACCCGGTAAACAGCTTCCTGAGGCAGAAAATAGGAGTGCATCGCTTGACAGAACTGTCTTTCTCCCCACCCACACCCCCACGTCTTCCAGCCCCTCCCCCAGTGGCTTCAGTGAAGGAACAAGTGTCACAAAAAAAGTCTGAATTGGTTTGGGCTTTATTCCCTGCAATGTAGAAGATGGAGGGGAGATTTGATAGAGGGGTATAGATAGAGTAAATGCAAGTCATAGTCATAGTCATACTTTATTGATCCTGGGGGAAATTGGTTTTCATTACAGTTGCACCATAAATAATAAATAGTAATAAAACCATAAATAGTTTAATAGTAATATGTAAATTATGCCAGGAAATAAGTCCAGGACCAGTCTATTGGCTCAGGGTGTCTGACCCTCCAAGGGAGGAGTTGTAAAGTTTGATGGCCACAGGCAGGAATGACTTCCTATGACGCTCTGTTGCATCTCAGTGGAATGAGTCTCTGGCTGAATGTACTCCTGTGCCCAACCAGTACGTTATGTAGTGGATGGGAGACATTGTCCAAGATGGCATGCAACTTGGACAGCATCCTCTTTTCAGACACCACCATCAGAGAGTCCAGTTCCATCCCCACAACATCACTGGCCTTACGAATGAGTTTGTTGATTCTGTTGGTGTCTGCTACCCTCAGCCTGCTGCCCCAGCACACAACAGCAAACATGATAGCACTGGCCACCACAGACTCGTAGAACATCCTCAGCATCGTCCGACAGATGTTAAAGGACCTCAGTCTCCTCAGGAAATAGGCACAGTCTTTTTCCACTGAGGTTGGGTCAGACTAGAACTGGAGGTCATTGGTTAAGGGTGAAAGGTAAAATACTTAAGCGGAATATGATGGGGGAGCTTCCTCACTCTGAGTGTGGTGAGTGTGGGATGAGCTGCCAGTGGAAGTGGAGGATGTGGGTTCTATTGCAATATTTAAGAGTAGCTTGTGTAGGCATGTGGATGAGAGGCTGTGGTCCAGGTGCAGGTCAGTGGGATCGGGCTCTGTGTGTGCTCTGGATTTCCAGCATCTGCAGAATCTCTTGAGTTTATAGTTAGATTCAGTTTAGTTTATTGTCATATGCATCAGGGTGTAATGGAAGCCCAATCGTAAGTAAAGGTTAAAGTGATGGAAGAGGTGGAGTTGAGAAACAGAGAAGGCGGCAGCCCCAACAGGAGGGGATGTGAGAGAGGTGATTGGTTCGGGAGCTTGACAGCGGTGGGCAGGAATCTCTTCTTAACTCTGGTCTCTTGGTCTTTAAAGCTCCTGTTTTTCTCCCGGACGGTAGAAAGAGGGAAAAGGGAGTATCCAGGGCAGCAGCATCCCTGACGATACACAATCATTATTTTCAAACTTACTCGCCCCTCCATCCCGTGGAGGAGGATGAGAGGTGACTTGATAGAGGTGTTCAAGACAATGAGAGTCGTAGATTGAGCGGACAGTCAGACACTTTCTCCCAGGGTAGAAATGGCTAATATGAGAGGTGACTGGGGAGAAGCGTGTGAGGATGTCAGCTTACACAGGGTGGTGGGTGTGTGGAATGACTGTTGGGAGTGGTGGGAGAGGCAGACACATTAGGGGCATCTAAAGGGCTCTTTGTCACATGGATGAAAGAAAAATGGAGGGATTTGAGGGAAGGAAGGGTTAGATTGTTTTTGGAGTAGGTTTAAAGGTCATGGGCTGAATGGTTGTACTGTGCTGTGGTGATCTATGTTCTAGTCATTAGCTGGCCAAACATCTCTCTTCTCACTACTTGCATTGGGATGTTTTGGGTGAATTATCTCTAGATCTCTAACCAGAGACTCCCGGCAAACCAGGCTATTGCTAAGGCATTAACTTCCCATTTTGTTCTGCAAGAGTTTCTCCTCCCTTGTGTCCAAGTGATGCCTGCAGAGTGTGAAAGTGTTCTGTCTTTGTTCCGGCACGTCAGGCGCTGGATTCTGTTTGCGCTTCCCGCCACTGGCACAGTCGACGCACTGCAGTTCATCAAGACGAAGATCCAGCGGTTCGAGGTCACGATGCGCGACGCGGCCCAGACTCTAGCCCTCGCCATGCATCAGGTCACAGCTGACCCTCACACCCTGTTGATCGTCAAGGTGAGTCCGAGCCACCCTTCCAGATCTCCGTGGGGTAGTAGATTTGGGATGGAGATGAGGAGGAACCGTTTTTCCCAGAGAGTGGTGAACACAGTGGAATTCTCTGCCCAAGTGTGGAAGATACGGCAAGGGAAGGGTTAAAGTAGTGTGCTGACAGAACTGAGTGCCGGCACCGTAGAGTCATAAGCTGAACCAAACCTATGAGGGCAGGAACATAGAACAAAGAACAGTAGAGCACAGGAACAGGCCCTTCAGCCCACAGAGTCCTGTTGACTCGCACCACCAGGTTCCAGTACAGTTACTACCCCTCAACAATCAGGCTCTTGGACAAAGGGGGATGACTACCCTCATTCTGTTCTGATGGTCCCACAACCAATGGTCTCACTTGAAGGACTCGTTACCTTGTTATTTCACACTCATTATTTATTGCTATGAATTTATAGTTCTGTTTTCAGTTTGCTGTCCTTTGATCCTGTTTACAGTTACTGTTCTTTAGGTTTGCTAAGTATGCCTGCAGGAAAAAGAATCTCAGGGTTGTGTGTGGTGATGTGTCTGTACTCTGATAATAAAGTTTACTTTGAACCTTGGACTTTGAGTTAGTAATCAAATGTTGAATTAATCTAATCCCCTTTGCCTTCACAATGTCCACACCCTTCCATTTTCCTCACGTTCATGTGCCTGTCTAAAAAACTCTTAACAGTCTCTAATGTATCTGCCTCTATCTCTTCCCCAGGCACCATCACACTCTGAGTAAGAAAAACAAACTAACTTGCCCCTCACATCTCCTTTGCACTTAAACCCCCTCACCTTAAATTCATGCCCTCTAGTATTTCAACCCTGGGAAAAAGATATCTGTCTCCTCTATCTATGCCTCTCAGAATCCTATAAACCTCTGTCAGATTGCCCCTCAGCCTCCTCCACTCCAGAGAAAACAATGGTACGTGCTTCCAGGATTTTGTATCTTCTGTTCAATGGATTATTAACAAGGTTAGTGTCTGAACTGAGAGTTAACTACTGACTAGTTTGCCTCTGTCGTAGCAATTACTGGTTATGATCCAAGTGCAACAGTCGCCTGTCCTTCGCCCGCTTGTTTTCCTGGGCTACGGTTCGATGGTTTACCGGTACTGTGCAATCCAGCCAACATGCCCCAGCAGTGTGCTTACGGTAAGCTGATCGGAGTCCTTCTCCCACCCTCTCCTCACCGTCACCCCACGCCTCACACAGCTCCCCCGTCGGTATGACTTCAGTAACCCCTCTCACTGAGGCTCTCTCCCCACAGCTGCTCCACAGTTTTCTGACGGACTCTGCAGCTCAGAGCAATGAGGAGGACATGACCCTTGCCCTGAAGGCAATTGGCAATGCAGGGCAGCCAGGGAGCATGAAGTATATCATGAAACTCTTACCCAGCTCCCGAGCACCGACCACCAATGTCCCGCTCAAAATCCAAGTCGACGCGGTTATGGCACTGCGTAACATTCTGAGGAAAGACCCAACAAAGGTAACAACAGTCCAAGACAAATTAATAACTTACAATGATTAAGTTGGCATTTGCCATCTTCATTTGGTTTACTGTCTCAGTATTAACGTAAATAGAACTAAAGGAGAACAATTTCTTCCTTGAACTCGACGGAGTTCTGACGGATTGAAAAGAATCTCATTGAAACCTATTGAATATTGAAAGGAATAGATAGAGTGGACGTGGAGAAGATGTTTCCAACAGTGGGAGAGTTAAGGACCAGAGGGCACAGCCTCAGAACAGAAGAATGTCGATTTAGGGCAGAGATGAAAAGGAATTTCTTTAGTGAGAGGGTGGTGAATCTGTGGAATCTAGAGGGCTGTGGAGGCCAATATTTATTTTTTAGTAATATAATAGCAATGAATAATATCATATAACAGTAATGTAATTAAAGAATGATTAGTATATTATTAAGTAGCCCAGTTGGCCTGTGCCACCCAATTACACCTATAAAAACCATAGAAAAACTACAGCACAGAAACAGGCCTTTTGGCCCTTCTTGGCTGTGCCGAACCATTTTCTGCCTAGTCCCACTGACCTGCACACGGACCATATCCCTCCATACACCTCCCATCCATGTATCTGTCCAATGTATTCTTAAATGTTAAAAAAGAACCCGCATTTACCACCTCATCTGGCAGCTCATTCCATACTCCCACCACTCTCTGTGTGAAGAAGCCCCCCCCCCCCAAATGTTCCCTTTAAACTTTTCCCCCCTCACCCTTAACCCACGTCCTCTGGTTTTTTTCTCCCCTTGCCTCAGTGGAAAAAACCTGCTTGCATTCACTCTATCAATACCCATCATAATTTTATATACCTCTATCAAATCTCCCCTATGACAAATTAATCTACTAACTCGTATGTCTTTGGACTGTGGGAGGAAATGAGAGCACGCAGAAACAACCCATGTGGTCATGGGGAGAATGTTCAAACTCTTCACGGAGAGCAGCGGGAATCGAACCTTGGTCACTGGCACTGTAATAACACCGCAGTGCCATGCTGTCTTGTACTTAAGGCAGAGATTGATATGTCTGTGATTGTGAAGTGGGTGAACAGTTACGGGCAGAAGCAGAGGTGAAAACAAAGCATCAACCATGATTGAATGGTGGAACAGTCTCAATGGGCTGAATGGCCTAATTCTGCACCTTATGGTCTTATTTAGGGTAAAGGGAAAGAGATTTAGAGGAGGTCTGAGAGGAACATCCTTCATCCAGATGGTGCTGAGGACCTGGAATGCGCTGCTGGAGAGAGTGATGAAAGCAGAGTCACTGACAGCATTTCGGAAGAGTCCAGACAAGCCCTAGAATTGCCCAACCAGAGCAGTCCTTGGGCCATGAGCTGAGAGATGGAAATAACACAGATGGGTGCCCACTGGTCAGTGTGGATGTGATGGGCTGAAAGGCCTGTGACTATGGTGTGTGTTTCTGCAACTTAAAGGAATACACTAGCTGCTGGAGAAACTCAGCATCTGTGGAGGGAAAGGGACAGTCGACGTTTCAGGTTGAGACAGTTCGTCAGGAGTTGGAGACAGAGAGAGAAACTGGTATAAAGAGATGGGGGAAGGGGTGGGGCAAGAGCTGGCAGCTGGATCCAGAGCAGGGGGGGATGGAGTGTGGGGATGTTAGGCAGATGGAGGAGGGGGGATTGGGAATAGCAACGGAGGCTGGGGAGGTGATGGGTGGATGTGATGAAGGGTTGCATTTGGTGGGAATTGATAGGCGAGGAAGTTAGAGTGCAGAACTCATGAAGAGTCTCAGCCCGAAATGTCAACTGTTTATTCCTTGCTGCCTTACCTGAAAGATGAAACGCTTTAGGGGAAACCAAGGGGGAACTTACTCACTCAGAGGGAGGTGAGTGCGTGGAATGAGCTGCCAGCAGATGTGGAGGATGAGAGTTTGATTTGAACACTGAAGAGAAGTTTGGCTAAGTACATGGATGGGAGGGGTGGCAGGGACTAGGCAGGTTAATGGTTTGTCATGGACTAGGTGGAGCACAGGACCTGTTTCTCTGTTGTAGTTTTCTATGTCTACGAACAACCAAAAGACCCAACCACGAACAACAACCACCACTTGCTCTGGCCCACACTACACCAGAATACATGGATCCCACATCAGCGTCTACAGCCACCTGAGGACCCACCAACTTCTTCACTCAGAGGTTGACGAGAGTGTAGAACGAGCTGCCAGCACAAGTGGTGGATGTGGGGTTGATTTCAACGTTTGAGGGAAGTTTGGATAGGCACATGGATGGAGAGTTATGGAAGGCTATGGTCTGGGTGCAGGTGATAGGACTAGGCAGATTAATAGTTGACTGTCAATTCCTCTCCATAGATGCTGCCTGACCTGCTGAGTTCCTCCAGCATTCTGCAGCTGTTGCTCTGGATCTCCAGCAGCTGCAGACTTTCTCCTGTTTCTGTGCTGTCACGAAGCATGATCCTATGACTCTAACCCCTTAGGAGAACATCTTACTCGGTTCCAGTGATCACACTTCTGACCTGTTGAGTTCCTCCCGCAACTGGTGTGTGTTACTCTGGCTTTCCAGCATCTGCAGAACCTCTTGTGTTGTTGCTATAATGACTCTGTTCCTCTGTTGACACAGGTGCAATCCGTAACCCTGCGGGTATTTATGAACAAACAGAGTCACCCTGAACTAAGAATGTCTGCTTGTGCGGTCTACCTGTCCACCAAGCCTCCTCTGAATGCTGTGCTCATTCTCGCCAATTCCTTGCTGAAGGAGACCAACCTGCAGGTGGCGAGTTTTGCCTACTCTCTGCTAAGATCGCTGTCAAGAAGTTCCCTCCCATCCCTCAACCCCCTGTGAGTTCACGGCTCCAGCTGGAAGGGAGCATGTTATTGATAAGTCTTCTGGCCTAGGGAAGTGTACGGTTATGCACTTTGGTAGAACGAATAGAGACACTGGCTTTTTTCTAAACTGGGGGTTGAATTAAGATAGCACAGGCGCAAAGGGAATTGGGAGTCCTCGTGCAGGAGTTCTTAAAGGTTAACTTGCAACTTGAATCAGTGGTAAGGAAGGCAAATGCAATGTTAGCATTCGTTTCGAGAGGACTCAAGTATACGTAAGAGTATGGTTATGATGCTGGGTCTTCATAAAGCATTGATCAAACCACACTTGGAGCATTGTGAGCAGCTTTGGGCCCCTTATCTAAGAAAAGTTGTGCTGGTGTTGGAGCGGGTCCAGAGGAGGTTTATGAGGATGATTCCAGGAATGATAGGATTAACATATGAGAAGCGTTTAAAGGCTCCGGGCCTAACTTGCTGGAGTTTGGAAGAATGGGGGGTGGGGTAGGGGGGATCCTTAATGAAACCTATTGAACATAGAATGACGTAGAAAGAGTGGATGTGGCGATGATGTTTCGTACAGTGGGAGAGTCTAGGATTAGAGGGCACAGTCTCAGAATAGAGAGATGTCCATTTAGGACAGAGGTGAGGAGGCATTTCTTTAGCCAGCCGGAGGTGAAGAATTCATTGCCACAGACAGCTTTGAAAGCCAAGTCATTGTGTATATTTAAAGCGGAATTTGATAGGTTCTTGATTAGTCAGGGCTTGAGCAAATATGGGGAGAAGGGTTTTAGAAGGACAATAAATCTGCCATGATGGAATGGGGGGCAGACTCAATGGGCCAAATGGCCAAATTCTGCTTCTATGTTTTATGGTCTTTGGTCCTAACATAATTCCTGTTCATTATGACAGGGCTGCTGCTAGCAAGATGGCTTTAAAACTCTTGGAGGCCAGATATGACCAGCTTGGCTTGCAGTTCAGCCATGGTTTTCATCTTGATGTGTTCAGCTGTAAGTGTGGTCATGGTCTGTCATTTATTTATTATTTGTCTTGTTCATTGTCAGGGTAAGTATTTATAACCCAACTCTTACTAATTCCCAAGTTCCAAGACAATATTAAACTGGGGAAAAAAGTGCAAAGAAGATTTGCAAGGATGGTTTTGGCCAGAAACATCATCTGTACTTTTTTCCATAGATGCTGCCTGGCCTGCTGAGTTCCTCCAGCATTTTGTGTGTTGCTTGGATTTCCAGCATCTGTAGATTTTCTCTTGTTTGCAAGGATGTTGTCAAGACTCTAGGGACTGACTTAGAGTGAGACAAGCTAGGACTTTATTCCTTGGAGTCTAGGAGTGATATAGAGGGACATAAAAGCATTAGGGGCATTGATAGGGTGAATGCATTCAGTCTTTTCCCCATGGAAATGAAACCAAAAACCTGAGGGGATAGTTTTAAGGTGAGGAAAAAACACTTGAAAGAGATCTGAGGGGCAAATTTAATTTTGTTTAATTGTCATTCAACCATACATGAATACCCTTGAATATAGTCAAATAAAACAGTGTTCCTCTGGGGTCAAAGTGCAACAGCATTACCGACAGGACACGGCACAAGACACATATAGTACACATAAAATAGCAGTAAACATGCGTTCACACAAAGAACACAATATATACATAATATAGCCTTGGATGTTGTCGGCAAGAACAAGCCTGCAGCAGACAAATGCAATCCAGCTTGTCTGCCACTGGGTGAACACTGAAGTACAGCACGACTCCCGCGTGGACGCTGCGCAACACCACCTCCAGCATCACCTCTCCTGGCAGCTAGCGTTAGAGAACGTGGAGCCAGCTGCCAGAGGGAGTGGTTGAAGCAGGGACTTTTACAATGCTTAAAAGACACTTGGACGGGTTCATGGATAGGAAAGGTTTAGAGGGACAAACACAAGACCATCTGCAGATGCTGGAAATCCAGAGAAACTCACACAAAACGCTGGAGAAGCTCATCCACGGAAAAGAGTAAACAGTTGTCATTTCAGGCTAAGACTGCATCAGGACTGGATAAAAAAATGAGAAGATGACATTAGAGGGATATGGTCCCGATGTGGGAAAATGGGGAATCTTGGTCACATTGACCAGCTGGGCTGAGCCACTGTCATTCAGCCATGCATGGACATCCCTGAGTAAAGCCAAATGGAACAACATTACTCTGGGGCCAAGGCACAAAACACAGTGCCAACAGTCACAGACAGCACGAGGCATGTATAGCACATATAATTACAATACTGGTAAACATTGGGTGGTAGGTTGGAGGTATGTCTCTAGCAAAGGATATGTAAGGCGCTCGGCCGGCCTGCGGGCCACCCTCGGGCACCTGTCAAGCCCCCAGATCAGAGTCATGTGAAGCCATGGAAGCAGGTGGTGGATTTCACAATTTCTGTTGCCAGGCACACCATCTCTGAGAAGTTTTGATCATGGCTGAGGTCACTTGTCTTGTAAAGACACGGCCCAGAAGAAGGCAATGTTAAACCACTTCTGTAGAAAAATTTGCCAAGAACAAGCACAGTCATGGTTATAGCCCATGATGGCTCACGTCATACAACTCGTCACATAATGATGATGGTGACCCGTAAGCATCCATTCACACAGAAATAATGATCTGCAGGCCCCTGTGTGTCACGTCCTGTGGGGTGGTGGTGTGTGGATGTTGTTGAAAGGAATAAGCGCACAGCAGACCGATCAGCACGTACTAGAGCAGCTGCAGGCAAACGCAATCCCGCTTGTTTTACACTGAGTGAACACTGGAAGGGCCGGCCCGAATCCGGCATGAACACAGAGCCGCACTGCCTCCAGCGTCTCCCCCCGCATGGCTCGAACAGGTGACCTGTGACATGAGGGCTTGTTTCGTGCTACGCCCAAAGCCACGCATCTCCTCTGCCGTCAGTCTCGCCAACGAACCAGTGAACCAGACTACATTACCAATGCACAACAAGATCTTGACATCATAAGAAAACCACCCAAGGAAATCACTCACACTGTTTGTTAGACTGTACACTGACTCTGACGCCTTCCTGTAGCAGGCAGCAAAGTGGTCCGCAACAAGTTCATCGAGCAGGGAGGGAGGAGAAGATGGCGGCGTGATGCAGCGCGCGCGGCTGTTCCGAATGATAACGTATTGTGTTAACTAGGAGCTGTGCATAATCTGGATTTGAAGGAGACAGCCGTGAGAGTACAGAGGAACACCTGGAGAAACTTCTGAAATGCCCACTTCGCTGCCGCTGCTACTGTGCGATCGAGAATCTCCGGAGGGGAAGGCCCCAAATCCTCAGCTTTGCCTATTGCCTGTTGCTGGGGTCGGGGTCGAAGTGCTCGGCAGAGATGGTGCCCGGTGCTCGGTGTCGGAGAGCTGGTCGGAGGCTCGGAGTTTTCGGACGGACTCGGAGTCGGACTGAGGTCGGATACTTCAGGGATGCTGCATCGGCAAGTTGGCGGCGCTGGAGGTTCACCGTCTGCGTGAGATGATGGGACTTTCGAGAGAGTTTGAGACTTTTTACTGTGCCCATGGTCTGTTCTTATCAAATCATGGTATTGCTTTGCACTGTTGTAACTATATGTTATAATTATGTGGTTTTTGTCAGTTTTTAGTCGGATTGTCCTGTGTTTCTGTGATATCATTCTGGAGAAACATGGTATCATTTCTTAATGCATGCATTACTAAATGACAATAAAAGAGGACTGCGTGTCCTCAAAAGCTAATCTAATCTAAAACTCACTGATGGGATTGAACTGCTGTACTTGATGCTTTTAACATCTATCAGTGTCTTGCAATTGTTAACAAGACATTAAGTGAACAGTTACACCTTTAGTTGGAGTTGGAGAGACTGCAGCAACCATGCGTGCCACCATTTTACCAGTCACAGCCTCTTCGCACAGGGGGTGGTGTGTACATGAACAGTAGTTGAGACAGGTAAAATAATGATGTTTGAAAGTCATTTGGACTGGTGTGTGGACAGGTTTGGAAAGTTATGGATCAAATATGGGCAAATGGGAAAATATCAAGTGGGCACGATGGACTGTTTTTGTGCTCTATAGCTCCATGACTTCAATTTCCTTTGAGAGGATTTTGATGAATGACTGCATTCAGTTTGGTGAAGGTGCTGTTGGGAGGATGTCCCAGAATTCAGACCCAGTGATGATAAAAATGGTGCCTTGGTTGGCATGGACAAGTTGGGCTCTTTAACTCTATTAACATCTCTGTTATCCTGTTAACGAGAGCTTCTCGGTAGCACTTGGTTAATTAGCTTTCTCCTTGTGACGTAGATAAACTGATGACAGGAGCAGCTACTAAAGTTGTCCTTATGAAGGATGTGGGGAGCCTCATTCCATCCGTAGCAGCAGCCAAAGTCACAGGATACACATTGGGAGCCTTTGCAGATCTTCTGGAGGTAATGTAACCTTCAGTTGGTCAGTTCATCACAGCATCATACGGCAACTGCTCGGCACGTGACTGCAATAACTACAGAGTGTTGTAGACACAGCTCAGAACATCACGGAAACCAGCCTCCCCTCCATACACTTACTGCTTCACTAAGTCAGCCAACATAATCAAAGACCCCGCCCGCCCCGGACATTCTCTCTTCACCCCCTCCCATTGGGCAGAAGACACAAAAACCTGAAAGCATGCACCACGACCAGCACCGTCCGAGGGTCGTGCTGGGGGCCAGCCCACAACTGTTGCCACAATTCCAGAGCCACATAGCATGTCTACAACTTACCAACTCTAAACTGTACATCTTTGTTATGTGGGAGGAAACCAGAGCACTAGGAGGAAAGCCACACGGTCATGGGAAGAACATAAAACCTCTTCACAGACAGCGGTGGCATTGAACAATTGTAAAACATACAGTAATCCTAACCACAACTCTACTGTGCCATCCCTGACATAACTGCCAGTTCTTTCTGGCTTCTTGCCTGATCTCCATTTACCTGGAGTCCCCAAGATCCCCCATCCCATTATTCCCAGTATCAATTCAATTCTCCGCAGCTTCCTGCAGATAATGAATTCCAAATGCTCATGCCCCATCCCCCCACCCTGAGGAAATGTTCCTTGTTTTATTCCTCACCAGGGTGGCTTACGAATGGAAGGTCTCCAGGAAGCCATCATGAAAAATCGGGAGAAGGTCCAGGGAATTCCCGACATGAAGCAAATCCAACGCATTTTAAATAAGGTAAGATCAAGCTGGCAGAGTTTTGTGGAAAGGTATCAATCCAGAGAGCGAATGGGGGCCTATAAAGTCGCGGGCAGGCCTGAAGAGGAACACCGATAACTGAGAATGTCACTTTGACTGGTGATGAAACGTCTGCAAGCTAAATGCCAAGCTTGGTAACACCACAACATTAAATACCTCAACCCGAGCTACCGATTTCTCCACCATCCTAAATAAATACCTCTCTACCGATATTCATATGACCATCTAAAACGCTCTTAAATGCTTCTGTCATATCTGCCTCCACTGTCACCCCTGGCAACACATTCCAGGCACCCACCACTCTTTGTGTTTTTTAAAAAAAACCTGCCCAGCAGATCGCTCCTTTAAATCTTCCCTCGGTCATCTTCAGTTAATGTCTTCTAGCCTACACCATTTACACCCTGGGAAAAAGGACTCTTATCTACCTTATCTATGCCTCTAATAATTTTGTAAGCTTCCAACATGAGTTCTCAATCCCTTTATGCCATGGACCAATACCATTAAGCAAAGATTACCAGTACTATTAACCCTGGACACCAGGTTGGGAACCCTTTGTGGTGAGGAAGGCAAGTGTAAAGGTAGTGTTCATTTTGAGATAATTTGAATATAAAAACAAGGATGTAATGCTAAAGCTTCATAAGGTATTGGTCAGACCACACTTGAAGTATTGTGAGCAGTTTTGGGCTCCTTGTCTAAGCCTCTGAAGCTCCAGATAAAACACACCAAGTTTGAAAAACCTCTCCTTATGGCTCATACTCTCTAATACAGGATGCATCCTGGTGAATCTCTTCTGCATCCTCTCTACATCCTTCCTGGAATGGGGTGGCCATAACTGCGCAGAGTAAAAGGGATGGTGAAGGTGAAAGTCTTGGCAAGGTTTGTCACAGGGTGGAGGACAAACAGGGACAATAGCTGAAGACAGAAGTGCCAGCTGGTTTTGGGATTTAAGAGTGCAGGAGATGGGTCTAGGAGATGTAATTAAGTGGTCTTGGACCAAAACTTTGACAGTTCATTTCCCTCCACAGATGTTGCCTGACCCACTGAGTTCCTCCCATATATTACTGATTACTCCAGGTTCCAGCATCTGCAGTCAAAGTTTGAAGCAAATTTATTATCAAAGTACATATGTGTCACCATATACAACTGAGGTTGATTTCCTTGCAGGTATATTCAATAAATCTATAATAGAATCAATGAATAATCGCACCATCTGGGCGTTCAACCAGAGTACAAAGAACAACAAACTACAAATGCACAAAGAAAAAAATAATGATAATAAATAAATAAAACAATAAACTTTAAGAGCATAAGATGAAGAATTTGTGAATGTGAGTCTATAAGCTGTGGGAATGTTTCAATGTTGGCACAGGTGAAGTTGGGTGACTTAATCCCCTTTGGTTCAAGAGCCTGATGGCTGAGGGGTGATGACTGCTCCTGAACCTGGTGCTGTGAGTCCTGAGCCTCCTGTGGCTCTTTTCTGATGGTGTCAGGGAGAAGTGAGTAGGAGCTGGGCGACAGGGTTCCCTAATGATGGATGCTGTTTCCCTGTGCCAATGCTATGTGTGGATGTGCTCAATGGTGGGGAGGGCTTTACCCGTGAGGGAATGGGCCATATCCACTACTTTTTGTACGACTTTCCTTTCAAGGACAATAGCAGGCTGTGGTGCAGCCAGTCAATATACTCTTCACAACACATATATAGAAGTTCATCGAAGTTTTGGATGTCGTGCCGAATCTTTGCAAACTCCTAAGGAAGTAGAGGCGCTGCTGTGCTTTCTTTGCAGCTGCAGTTCGTGCTGGGCCCAAGACAGGTTCTCTGAAATAACACAGGTCCCTGTGTTTCAAAGTACTGCTGTCAGTGTTTGAATTCTTATGTTGTGTATTCATTTTTTCAACAGATCCCCAATTTAAAATCTGTGCCAGAGAAAGTCCCACTTGCTTCAGCATACCTGAAGGTATTTAATCAAGAAATCGCCTTTGTCGACTTCAGAAAGGATTATATTCACAAAGTGATCGAGGTAAGAGATAGCTTTGTCAATTCTCCTGCAAGTGGTGTAATTTAGAATATGGAACATACACTCAGTGGCCACTTTATTGCTCGTTAATGCAAATATCTAATCAGCCAATCATGTGGCAGAAATTCAGTGCATAAAAGCATGCAGACATGGTCAAGAGGTTCAGTTGTTGTTCAGGCCAAACCTCAGAATGGGGGAAGAAATGTGATCTAAGTGACTTTGACTGTGGAATGGTTGTTGGTGCCAGACGGGGTGGTTTGAGTATCTCAGAAACTGCTGATCTCCTGGGATTTTCACGCACAGCAGTCTCTAGAGTTTCCAGAGAATGGTGCAAAAAACAAAAAAAAAATCTAGTGAGCAGCAGTTTTGTGGGTAAAATGAGAGCGATCAGAGGAGAATGAGAGATATTGGGAGAATGGCCAGACTGGTGCAAGTTGACAGGATGGTGACAGTAACTCAAATAACCACATTACAACAGTAGTTATAACATGTTGACCATTGATGTGGACGGGCTACAGCAGCAGCAGACCACAAACATACACTCGCTACTGAGTGTATGCTACTGCCTCATTCTCCCTTATGAGTCGGAGGTCATCCAGCTGCTGCTCCAGATTCCTCACACGGTCTTCCAGATCGCCCAGCCCCATGCACTTCTGGCAGATGTGACTCTGTGGGAGAGGGGCGTTCCCCCAAGACTGCCACATCTCACATGAGAGGCACATCACCATCTCAGGAGACATTGTGTAAACTAACTGCGAGCTAGCTTGTCCTCCGCCTCTTCTCGTCGAAGCCTCTGGAGTCAAAGCCTCAAAGCTCCACTCCTTCACTGGCCCGCTCACTCACTGGGAGGGATGTGGAGAGGGTGCAGAAGATGTCCACCAGGATGCTGCTAGGATTTGAGGGTAGGAGCTATAAGGAGAGGTTGGACAGACTTGGGGTTGTCTCTCATGTGAGATGTGGCAGTCTTGGGGGAACTCCCCCTCCCGCAGAGTCACATCTGCCAGAATTGCATGCGGCTGGGCGATATCGAAGACCGTGTGAGGAATCTGGAGCAGCAGCTGGATGACCTCTGACTCATAAGGGAGAATGAGGCAGTCATAGATGAGAGCCACAGGGAGGTAGTCACACCTAGGCTGTCGGAAGCAGGTCGTTGGGTGACAGTCAGAGGGGGGAAAGCGAAGGTGAGCAGACAGGTAGTGCAGAGCACCCCTGTAACCATTCCCCTGAGTAATAAGTTTACCATCCTGGATACTGTTGGCGGGGACGACCGACCAGGTGTGAGCCACGGTGGCAGGGCCTCCGGCACTGAGTCTGACCCTGTGGTGCAGAAGGGTGGGATGGAGAAGAGGAGAGCTGTCGTCATTGGAGACTCTATAGTCAGGGGAGCAGACAGGAGATTTTGTGGACGTGAGAAGGACACCCGCATGGTTTGTTGCCTCCCGGGTGCCAGGATCCGGGATGTCTCTGACCGGATGCACGACATCCTGGTACGAGAGGGAAAGCAACCAGAAGTCGTGATACATGTTGGGACCAACGACATAGGCAGGAAGAGGGATGAGGTCCTGAAGTGTGAGTTTCAGGAATTAGGCAGAAGGCTGAAGAACAGGACCTCAAGGGTGACGTTCTCAGGATTGCTGCCAGTGCTACGTGACAGTGATGGTAAGAATTGGAGGAGATGGCAGTTGAATGCGTGGCTGAAGAGTTGGTGCAGGGGGCAGGGATTTAGATTTTTAGATCATTGGGATCTCTTCTGGGGAAGGTGGGACCTGTACAGATTGGATGGATTGCTCCTGAACTCGAGGGGGAGCAATATCCTTGCAGGTAGGTTTGCCAGCGTGGTTCGGGAGGGTTTAAACTAATTTGCGAGGGGGATGGGACCCAGAGGGATAGAGCAGTGAAAGAAGTGCATGGAGTAAAGCCAGATCTAACATACAGAGAGGCTTTGAGGAAAGAGAAGCAGAATAAACGGTGTAAAGACAGTAAGGTAGAAGGGCTGAAATGTGTGTACCTCAATGCAAGAAGAATCAGCAACAAAGGTGATGAACTGAGAGCTTGGATACATATATGGAATTATGATGTAGTGGCCATTACAGAGACTTGGCTGGCACCAAGGCAGGAATGGATTCTCAATATTCCTGGATTTCAGTGCTTTAAAAGGGATGGGGGGGCTGGTGAGGGGAGGAGGGGTGGCATTACTGATCAGGGATACTATTACAGCTACAGAAAGAGTGGGTAATGTAGCAGGATCCTCTTTTGAGTCAGTATGGGTGGAAGTCTGGAATGGGAAGGGAGCAGTTACTCTATTGGGAGTATTCTATAGGCCCCCTGGTAGCAGCAGAGATACAGAGGAGCAGATTGGGAGGCAGATTTTGGAAAGGTGCAGAAATAACAGGGTTGTTATCATGGGTGTCTTTAACTTCCTTAATATTGATTGGCACTTGATTAGTTCCAAGGGTTTAGATGGGGCAGAGTTTGTTAAGTGTGTCCAGGATGGATTCCTGTCACAGTATGTGGACAGGCCGACCAGTGGGAATGCCATACTAGATCTAGTATTAGGTAATGAACTGGGTCAGGACACAGATCTCTCAGTGGGTGAGCATTTGGGGGACAGTGACCACCGCTCCCTGGCCTTCAGCATTATCATGGAAAAGGATAGAATCAGAGAGAACAGGAAAATTTTAAATTGGGGGAGGGTAAATTAAAAGTTACAAGGCTAGAACTTGCGGGTGTGAACTGGGATGATGTTTTCGCGGAGAAATGTACTATGGACATGTGGTCGATGTTTAGAGATCTCTTGCGGGATGTTAGGGATAAATTTGTCCCGGTGAGGAAGATAAAGAATGGTAGAGTGAAGGAACCATGGGTGACAAGTGAGGTGGAAAGTCTAGTCAGGTGGAAAATCTAGTCAGGTGGAAGAAGGCAGTATACATGAGGTTTGGGAAGCAAAGATCAGATGGGTCTATTGAGTAATATAGGGTAGCAAGAAAGGAGCTTAAGAAGGGGCTAAGGAGAGCAAGAAGGGGGCATGAGAAGGCCTTGGCGAGTAGGGTAAAGGAAAACCCCAAGGCATTCTTCAATTATGTGAAGAAAAATAGGATGACAGGAGTGAAGGTAGGACCAATTAGAGATAAAGGTGGGAAGATGTGCCTGGAGGCTGTGGAAGTGAGCGAGGTCCTCAATGAATACTTCTCTTCGGTATCCACCAGTGAGAGGGAACTTGATGATGGTGAGGGCAAAATGAGTGAGGTTGATATTCTGGAGCATGTTGATATTGAGGGAGAGGAGGTGTTGGAGTTGTTAAAATACATTAGGTTGGATAAGTCCCCGAGGCCTGACAGAATGTTCCCCAGGCTGCTCCACGAGGTGAGAGAAGAGATTGCTGAGCCTCTAGCTAGGATCTTTATGTCCTCGTTGTCCACGGGAATGTACCTGAGGATTGGAGGGAGGCGAATGTTGTTCCCTTGTTCAAAAAAGGTAGTAGGGATAGTCCAGATAATTATAGACCAGTGAGCCTTACGTCTGTGGTGGGAAAGCTGTTGGAAAAGATTCTTAGAGATAGGATGTCTGAGCATTTAGAGAATCATGGTCTGATTAGGGACAGTCAGCATGGCTTTGTGAAGGGCAGATCGTGTCTAACAAGCCTGATAGGGTTCTTTGAGGAGGTGACCAGGCATATAGATGAGGGTAGTGCAGTGGATGTGATCTATATGGATTTTAGTGTAGAGGATTGTCCTCTAAATGACAGCATACTTGGTAGTGTGGAGGAGCAGAGTGATCTGGGGGTACATGTCCACAGATCCCTGAAAGTTGCCTCACAGGTAGATAGGGTAGTTGAGAAACCTTATGGGGTGTTAGCTTTCATAAGTTGAGGGATAGAGTTTAAGAGTCGCGAGGTAATGATGCAGCTCTATAAAACTCTGGTTAGGCCACGTTTGGAGTATTGTGTCCAGTTCTGGTCGCCTCACTATAGGAAGGATGTGGAAGCATAGGAAAAGGTACAGAGGAGATTTACCAGGATGCTGCCTAGTTTACAGTGTATGCATTATGATCAGAGATTAAGGGAGCTAGGGCTTTACTCTTTGGAGAGAAGGAGGATGACAGGAGACATGATAGAGGTATATAAGATATTAAGAGGAATAGATAGAGTGGACAGCCAGCGCCTCTTCCCCAGGGCACCACTGCTCAACACAAGAGGACATGGCTTTAAGGTAAGGGGTGGTAAGTTCAAGGGGGATATTAGAGGAAGTTTTTTTACTCAGAGAGCGGTTGGTGCGTGGAACGCACTGCCTGAGTCAGTAGTAGAGGCAGATACAATAGTGAAATTTAAGAGACTACTAGACAGGTATATGGAGGAATTTAAGGTGAGGGGTTTTATGAGAGGCAGGGTTTAAGGGTCAGCACAACATTGTGGGCTGAAGGGCCTGTACTGTGCTGTACTATTCTATGTTCTATGTTCTATAATGGAGTGACCAGAAATGAAACCATAGTTTTATAAAGCCACAATTTGATAATATTTATATAATTTAATTTATTTGTTGAGAATAAATTTATTGAGGGCATAGAATAGGCCCTTCTGGCCCTTCAAGCCATGCCGCCCAGCAACCCACCAATTTAACCCTAGCCTAGTCACAGGACAACTTACAATGACCAATTAACTTAACAACTGTTATGTCTTTGGATTGTGGGAGGAAATCGGAGCACCTGGAGGGGAAACATGCAGTCACGAGGAAAATGTACAAACTCCTTACCGGCAGCGGTGGGAGTTGAAGCTGGGTCACTGGAACTGTAAGGCATTGTTCTAGCCGCTGTGCTGCAATGCTGCCTCGTGAGTTAAGTTTATGTCAACTCATATTTGTCCTTGTTTTGGAACTACAAAGTGGTGAGAAATGAAATTCATACCCTGGGAATAAAGATAACTATAGTGATTAGCTTTATTTTTCACATGGTCCTTGAAATATCAATACGCACAGTGAAATGCGTCCTGTGATATCAATGACCAACACAGTCCGAAGATGTATGCTGGGACAGCCTGCAAGTGTCCCCACACTTCTGGTGCCAACATGGCATGCCCACAACTCACTAACCCTAACACATATGTCTTTTGGAAAGTGGGAGGAAACCAGAGTACCTGGAGGAAACCCATGTGTTCATGTGGAGAGCGTACAAACTCATTGCAGACAACGATAGAATGGAACCCGGGTCACTGGTGCTGTAATGGCATTATGCTAACAGCTATGTTACTGTGCTGCCCCTGTATACCTCGAACTAAAAACCTCAACTTAAAATGCATGGTGTCTTCTGCTGACGTTTGACCATTGAATCTTCCCCTGACAGTTATTGTCTGGTGTGGATGTGAGACATGGCGCACTGCAGAAAATAATAGACCAGCTCCGAAAGCCTATGGAATTGCATATGTCAGCGGCCTTGGTGACATCGGAGGTTCGCCGCTTTGTCCCGACGTGCCTGGGTCTCTCCACAGAACTGTCCCTTCTCTCGGCAGTGGTGGCTGAAGCTGCCCTTAAGGGTAAGTCTCCTCAGAAGCAAAATAACACAAGAGAGGTCAGCCACTGGAATCTACAGCAACAACCAAACTGCTGGAAGAACTCAGTGGGTCAGGCAGTATCTGTGGAGGGGAATGGAGAGTCAACATTTTGGGCCAAGACCCTTCATAAGACCATGAGACATAGGAGCAGAATTAGGCCATTTGGCCCATCAAGTCTGCTCCTCCCTTTCATCATGGCTCATCCAATTTTCCTCTCAGTCCCAATCTCCTACCTTCTCCCCATATCCCTTCATGTCCTGATCAGTCAAGAACCTATCAAAATATACATAAAGATTTGGCTTCCACAGCTGCCTGTGACAAAGAATTCCACAGATTCACCACTCTGGCTAAAGAAATTCTTCCTCACTTCTGTTCTAAGACTGTGTCCCCTGGTCTTAGACTCTCCCACCATAGGAAACATCCTCTTCACATCCACGCTGTCAAGGCCTTTCAACATTCGATAGGTTTCAATGAGGCCACCCCTCATTCTTCTGAATTCCAGCAAATACAGGCCCAGAGCCATCAAACACTCTTCACAGGACAGGCCATTCAATCTTGGAATCATTTTCATGAACCTCCTTTGAACCCTCTCCAGTTTCAGCACATCCTTTCTAAGATAAAGGGCCCAAAACTGCTCACAATACTTTAAGTGAGGCCTCACCAGTGTTTTATAAAGTCTCAACATTACATCCTTTCTGTTATATCCGAGTTCTGTTGAAATGAATGCTAACATAGCATTTGCCTTCCTCACCACAGACACAACCTGCAACTTAACCTTTAGGGAATCTTGCACGTGCTCCCAAGTCCCTTTGCACCTCAGTTTTTAGTGTTTAATTTCTACTTAGAAAGTAGTCACTTCTTTCATTTCTTCTACCAAATTACATGACCAAACATTTCCCGACACTGTATTCCATCTGCCATTTCTTTGCCCATTCTCCGAATCTGTATAAGTCATTCTGTAGCCTCTCTCCTTCCTCAAAACTGCCTGCCCCTCTGTTTTCTTATTGTCTGCAAAGTTTGCAAGAAAGCCATCTATTCCATCATCCAAATTATGAGCATATAACGTAAAAAGAATCCCTCCTAACACAGATCCCTGTGTAACACCACCAGCCAGAAAAGGCTCCCTTTATTCCTGCTCTTTGACTGCTGGCATCATCCACTGCTTTATCCATGCTAGGATCTTTCCTGTAATACCATGGGCTCGTACCTTGTTAAGCAGCCTCATGTGGTACCTTATCAAGGGCTTTCTGAAAAGCAACTACACAACATCCACCAATTCTTCTTTGTCTATCCTGCTTGTTACTTCAAAGAATTCCAACAGATTTGTCAGGCAAGATTTTCTCTTGAGGAAACCATGCTGACTATGGCCTATTTTATCTTGTGTCTCCAAGTACCCTTAACAATCAACTCCAAAATCTTCCCAACCACTGAGGTCGCACTAACTAGCCTATAGTTTCCTTTCTTCTGCCTCTCTCCCTTCTAGAAGAGTGGAGAGATATTTGCAAATTTCCACTTTTCTGGAACCATTCCAGAATCTAGTGATTCTTGAAAGATCAATACTAATGCCTCCATGATCTCCCCAGCCACCCCTTTCAAAACCCTGGGGTGTACACCACCTGGACCAGGTGACTTATCTGCCTTCAAACCTTTTAGTTTCCCAAGAACCTTCTCTTTAGCTATGGTAACCTCACACATTTCATGATCCCTGAGACCTGGAACTCCCACCATACTACTCATGTCTTCCACAGTGAAGACTGATCCAAAATATTTATTCAGTTTGTTCGCCACTACATTGTCCCCCGTTACTACCTCACCAGCATTATTTTCCAGTGGTCCAATATCCACACTCGCCTCTCTTTTACACTTTAAGTTGAAGTAACTTCTGATATCCTCTTTAATATTATTGGCTATCCCCCAATAGGCTCAACCACGAGTTGCTCTACAAAGCCAACTCGTAGGTACTCTAGAAATTCCCGCTCCTGGTATCCAGCACCAACCTAATTTTCCCAATCTAACTGCATATTGAATCCCCCATGACTATTGTAACATTGCCCTTTGGCATGTATTTTCTGTCTCCCATTCTAATTTGTAGGACACATCCTTTCTGCTGTTTGGGGGCACCTATATACAACTCCCATCAGGGTCTTTTTACCCTTGCAGTTTCTTAGCTCTATCCACAATGATTCAATACCTTCCAACCCTACGTCACCTCTTTCTAATGATTTGATTCAATTTTTTACCAACAGAGCCACACCACCCCTCTGCCTTCCCCCCTATCCTTTTGATACAATGTGTATCCTTGGACATTAAGCTCCCAGCTATAATCTTTCTTCAGCCATGATTCAGTGATGCCTACAACATGATACCTGCCGATCTGCAACTGTGCTGCAAGTTCATCTATCTTATTCCATATACTATGCACATTCAATTACAACACCTTCAGTCCTGTGTTCACCTTTTTGATTTTGTCTGCCTTTTACATTGCAACTCATCCTGTTGACTGCAATTTTGCCCTATCAACAGCCTCTCCTCACTACACATTGCCTCTGTTTGTAAACCAGCTACCTCATCTTCAACACTATTATCTGCCTTTCCTACAATACTTCCTGCATTGAAATACAGACAGCTCAGAACACTAGCCGCACCATGCTCAACCTTCTTACATTGAAATACAGACAGCTCAGAACACTAGTCGCACCATGCCCAACCTTCTTACATTGAAATACAGACAGCTCAGGACACTCGTTGCACCTTGCTCTACCTTTTGATTCCTAACTTTGTCTGAGATCTTGCCAACATCTGCCTCCACAACCTCTCCACTAACTGTACTGGCACCCTGGTTCTCATCCCCCTGCAACTCTGGCTTATACCCCACCATGCAGCATTAACAAACCTTCCCACTAGGATATTAGTTCCCTCCAGTTCAGGTGTAAACCGTCCCTTCTGTACATGTCCTGCCTTCGCTGGAAGAGAGCCCAGTGATCCAGAAATCTTATGCCCTGCCTCCTACACCAACTCTTTAGCCATGTATTAAACTGTATAATATTCCTAGTTCTGGCTTCACTAGCATGTGGCATGGGTAGCAATCCTGAGATCACAACCCTGGAAGTCCTGCCCTTTAACTTAGCATCTAACTCCCTGAACTCCCTATGCAGAACCTCGTCACTTCTCACTCATGGACCACAACTTCAGGCTATTCATTCTCCCACTTGCTGAGGATTCGATCTGAGATATCTCAAATCCTGGCACCTGGGAGCCAATATGGACTGAAATATTGAGGGAACAGAACCATATAAGGAGGTAAAGAGAAGATGTGAGTTCGTGTTTATGGGTTCATTGTCCATTCAGAAAATGGATGGCAGAGGGGAAAAAGCTGTTCCTGAATCATTGAATGTGAGTCTTCAGGCTTGTTTACCTCCTCTCTGATGACAGCAATGAGAAGAAGGCATGTACTAGGTGATGAGGTCCTTAATGCTGGATATCGTCTTTCTGAAGCGCTACTCCTTGAAGATGACCTGGATAATACAGATGCTAGGTCATTAGAAACAGTTCCACCAGACTTAGTAGCTAAGACACATGTGAAGGTGAGGATTTGGACTTGGTTGTCAGAAGCCATTTGAGACGCACACCATCGGGAGCATTTAATAGGTAGCAAAAGCTTATTCCCACTACCACCCCGGCTATAGCAACCTAAAGGAAATATATATATGTAAGACACAGTATAGTATTACTGGCACAATTATGATAAAATAATAGTCATATAAATATGTGAAACAACAGCAACGAAAGATGAAATCACATGTAGGGAGGTGGGGAAAGAGCTGGCAGGTGATGGGTGGATCAAAAAAGGAGGGCGATAGGTTGATGGAGTTTGGGAACATGGAAATAGCATAAGGAAATGGACTCTCCCCAGTGCAGATGAGTCTCAATTCAAACATCAACCACTAACTGATTAAATGGCCTATTATTGCCACGTGTATAGTGTAAAACATGTCTTGCTTACTGTTCACACAGATCAATTCATTACACAATGCATTGAGATGGTCAAGGTAGAATAAAGTGAGACAGTTACTGTGAAAGTGCAGTGCAGGCAGAGAATAAGGTGCAAGGTCCATAACGAGATAGACTGTGAGGTCAAGCGTCCATATTATCTCACTAAGGAGCATTCAATAGTCTTGTAACAGTGGGGTTGAAGTTGTCCTTGAGCTTGGTGGTATTCAGTCCTTTGTAACTTCTGGTCAATGAGAGAGGAGAGAGGTTTGTATATTTGGTGACGAATTCTGACCAAGAGTCTCCCACCTGAAATATTAAAAGTATTTCTCTCTCCAGGGAAATACAAACAGAAAATGCTGGGGCGCTCAGCAGGCCAGGCAGCATCTGTGGAGAGAGAAATCGTTAATGGTTCAGCCCTGAGAAAGTTGAGTGTTTCCACCATTTTCTGCCTTGACCTCAACCTACCTGCATCACCGTCTGGTATGGAAATTGTAAGGTATCTGACCGCAAATCCCTACAAAGGATTGTGAGGGCTGTTGAGAGGATCATCAAGGTCTCTCCTCCACCCATTTACCAGGAGTATTATGTATGCAGGGCCCTTATCACCGTCAATGATCCCACCCATCCATTCACCAATCTCTTTGACCCTCTACTGTCAGGCTAGAGGTGCTGTAGCATTAGAATAAGGACAGTTTGGATGGGAAACAGCTTCTTCCCCAAGGCTGAGAGACTGCTGAACACCCTGCCCCTACCTGGGTCTCATCACGTATGAAACACCAGTAGCATGATACTGTTTACTTCTTAACTTGTGTCATAAATGCACCTTATTTGGTAATATAATTGTGGTAATATACTTCATGTGTTGCGTGTGCATTATATGTACTGTGTTGTGCACCTTGGTTTGAAGGAATATTGCTTCGTTTGGCTGGAAATGTGCACAGTTGAATGACAACAAACTGAACTTGAACTTCAACTTGAAGCCTTGTTTGACGTCCTTCCTTTAAAGGAAAGGTTAAACATCTTTATAGCAAAGATATTTTTCCTTGGAATGTTTCATCACTTTTTAATAGAATTGTATAGAAGTTTGTGTTGTTAGAGGAGGTAACTGTTACTGAAACTACTTGCTTTCCGTCTCCGCTAGTTGCTGCCAGCATCCCGGCCACCACCTCCACCTTGTCTCAGTTACTTACTGCCAACATTGAACTGAAGGCTCAGGTTAACCCAAGGTATTTACATTTCATTTTTTTGAAGCAGCTGTTTCCAAAGAACATTCACCTTTGCGGTGTGGTGATTTCAGTCACGTCCAGTGCTGAGGCTAATGTAACATCTTGTCTGTTCCTCCCTCAGTGTGGCTCTATACAGCAAGGCTGTCCTGGGTATAAAGGCACCATTTCTCCAGTCTGGTCTGGAGTTCACCGCGAGGTTCCAGTGGACTCTACCTGTGGACGTAGCGATAAAGATAAACGCAAAAGAAGGCATTCTGCAGATTAGCAGTGTTCCACTTCAGAAAGAGAACCAGATAATGATTCTGAAGTAATGTTTCCTCTCACTTTATCCCTGCCATCCCCAGCTTTCTTTTCTCTTCAGAAAGATTCAAGGCTGTCTAATGTCATTTCCAGTTCACAAGTGTAGAGAAGAATGGAAAAATTGCTAATCCCCATCCAACAGAGCACAAAGGAAAGCTTGACTAGGTTAGGACTTTATTCCTTAGAACGTAGAAGATTGAGGGAAGATTTGATGGGATTATACAAAATTGAGGGGTATTGATAGGGTAAACACAAGCAGGCTTCTTCCACTGAAGTTAGGTGAGACAACCAGAGGGCATGGGTTAAGGGCGAAAGATGAAAAGTTTAAAGGGAACATTGGGGGAAACATCTTCACTCAGAACGTCGTGAGAGTGTGGAATGAGCTACCATCACAAGTGGTACATGCGAGCTCGATTTCAAAGTTTAAGAGAAATTTGGGCAGTTACATAGATAGTAGAGGTATGGAGGACTATGGTCCCAGTTCAGGTCGATGGGTGTGGGCAGCTTAAAAGGTTCAGAATGGACTAGATAGGCTGAAGGGCCTGTTTCTGTGCTGTGCTTTCTACTTAAAAACACAATAAGATAAAGAACACAATAATAATGAAAACACAATAAATATAAATACATAAGCTAACTTATATACATAGATTGATTGTATGTCCATAAAGTGACACTAGGCACAGGGGTGTCTGTACTTAAGGTGACTTTGACAGCAAATGATAAGGTAGTGGTGGGTTGGGGCATGGAGGGGTGGGTTACTGAGTTGAGGTGTGGATCAGCTTAACTGCTTGGGAAAAGTAACTGTTTTGAGTCTGGTGGTCCTGGTGTAGCCTCCTCCCCAATTGGAGTGGGACAAACAGTCCACAAACAGGATGGGTGGGGTCCTTCATGATAAAACATAGCACATAGAAAAACTACAGCACAATACAGGCCCTTCAGCCCACAATGCTGAGCCAAACATGTACTTACTTTAGAAATTACTTAGGGTTACCCATAGCCCTCTATTTTTCTAAGCTCCATGTATCTATCCAGGAGCCTCTTAAAAGACCCTATCGTATCCGCCTCCACCACTGTCGCCGGCAGCCCATTCCGCACACTCACCACTCTCTGCGTAAAAAAACTTACCCCTGACATCTCCTCTGTACCTACTTCCAAGCATTTTAAAACTGTGCCCTCTCGTGTTGGTCATTTCAGCCCTGGGAAAAAGCCTCTGACTATCCACATGATCAATGCCTCTCATCATCTTATACACCTCTATCAGGTCACCTCTGATCCTCTGTCGCTCCAAGGAGAAAAGGCCGAGTTCACTCAACCTATTCTCATAAGGCATGCTCCCCAATCCAGGCAACATCCTTGTAAATCTCCTCTGCAGCCTCTCTGTGGTTTCTATAGTACAGGATGTCCCTGGCACCTTTCTGTATTTCCGTCCCTGATGGTGGGTAGGCCGGTGCTAGTGTTGCATTGTGCACCGGAGGAAATGGAATTAGAATTAATTTATTATTGCCGCCTGTACTGAGATACAGAGAATACTGCCAGGACTTGAGGGATTGAATTGTGGGGAAAGGTTGGGTGAGCTAGAACGTTACTGCTTAGAGTTTAGCGGACCCTACAGAGGTGTGTAAAATCATGAGGGGCATAGATGAGGTGAAAGCGCACAGTTTTCTCCCCCACAGTTGGGGAATCAAGAATGGGAAGGCTGAGGTGAGAGGGAGCAGACTTAAAAGAACCCTGAGGGGTGACTTCTTCACATGGAGATCAGGTGGCTTGCACTACAATAACGTTACACTAACCGCTATGCTGCCATGCCACCCAGTTACACCAACTTGATCAACTAACCCACTAATCCGTATGTGCTTGGAATGTGGGAGGAAACTGGAGCACCTGGGGGAAACCCACATGTTCAGGAGAAGAATGTACAAAGTCCTTCCAGGTTACAGTGGGAATTGAACCCGGGTTTCTGGTGCTCTAATAACGACAGTGCAGTGCTGCCATTTTTGTTCACTCCTCTCTCTCCGTGTACTCATTGAGGGTATTGACCCCACAGATCTGAGGTGTTTGCTGTTTCACGGAGCATCGAGAATTCGGTGGCAGAGAAAGTGGCACCCATCTTACCCGAAATCAAGGAAGCAAACATTGTGAATCAAAAATTCAAGATGTCACAGGAAAGTGAGAGTGATGTAAGTATCCTTTAGCATAACTTGTGATATCATCTATCAGGACCTCTGAATTCGCTCTTCTGCTGTGCGTTGTCATGTTAAGAGTAGCAGAGGGCCCTCAGGTCAGTTACTTCGAGAGCTGAGGGAGGTTGTTCCCTTGAAAGCAGAAATGATCAAGAGGATAAGTATAAGGCATTACACCTTTGGAAAACAAATGAGGGTAGGACTCTTACATAAATGGTTGGGCCCTGGGGAGTGTTGTAAAACAGAGGGAACTGAGGCTTTATCAGGCATTGGTCAGACCGCACTTGGAGCATCGTGGGCAGTTTTGGGCCCCTTATCTAAGAAAGGATGTGCTGACACTGGAGAGAGTTCAGAGGAGGTTCACGCAAATGATTCCAGGAATTAAAGGGTTATCATTTGAGGAGCATTTGATGTACTCACTGGAGTTTAGAAGAATGAGGGGTGATATAATTGAAATCTACTGAATATTGAAAGGTCTGGATGTAGTGGATGTGGAGAGGATGTTTCCTATAGTGGGAGAGTCTAGGATTAATGAGCACAGCCCCAGGATAGAGGGATGTCCACTTAGGCAGAGATGAGAAAGAATTTAGAAACATAGAAGATCTACAGCACAATATAGGCCTTACCTTAGAAATTACCTAGGGTTACCCACAGCCCTCTATTTTTCTAAGCTCCATGTACCTATCCAGGAGTCTCTTAAAAGACCCTATCGTTTCTGCCCCCATCACCATCGCCGGCAGCCCATTCCACACACTCACCACTCTCTGCGTCAAAAAACTTACCCCTGACATCTCCTCTGTACCTACTTCCAAGCACCTAAAAACTGTGCCCTCTCGTGCTAGCCATTTCAGCCCTGGGAAAAAGCCTCAGACTATCCACACAATCAATGCCTCTCATCATCTTATACACCTATCAGGTCACCTCTCATCCTCCATCACCCCAAGGAAAAAAGGCCGAGTTCACTCAACTTATTTTCATAAGGCATACTCCCCAATCCATCCTTGTAAATCTCCTCTGCACCCTTTCTATGGTTTCCACATCCTTCCTTCAGATTCTTGGATAATTGGGATCTCTTCTGGGGGAAGTATGACCTGTTCAAAAAGGACAGGTTACACCTGAACCCGAAGGGGACCAATATCCTGGCGGGAAAGTTTAATAGAGCTGTTAGGGAGGGTTTAAACTGATTCGGCAGGGGGATGGGAACCGGAATGACAGAGCAGAGGAAGAGGAAAACAGAAATAAATCTAAGATAGTGAGCAGTAAAGATGTCAGGAAAGACAGGCAGGTGATGGGGCAAATTTGTAGCCATTGGGATGAGTTGCAGTGCAATAAAGTTGCAGTGAAATCAAAGCAAAAAGTATCAAATACTGGTCCTAAGGTGTTGTACTTAAATGCACGCAGCATAAGGAATAAGGTGGATGATCTTGTTGTACAGCTACAGATTGGCAGGTATGATATTGTGGCCATCACTGATACCTGGCTAAAGGATGCATGTCTCTGGGAGCTGAACGTCCAAGAATACACGGTGTATCGGAAGGATAGGAAGGTAGGCAGAGGGGGAGGCGTGGCTTTATTGGTAAGAAATGATATTAAATTATTAGAAAGAGTTGATATAGGATCGGAAGGTGCAGAATTTTTATGGGCTGAGCTAAGAAATCGCAAGGGTAAAAGGACACTGATGGCAGTTATTTATAGGCCTCCAAACAGCTGCAGGAATGTGGACTACAAATTACAACTGGAAATAGAAAAGGCTTGTCAGAAGGGCAGTGTTATGATAATTGTGGGGGATTTTAAAATGCGAGTGGATTGGGAAAATCAGGTCGGCACTGGATCTCAAGAGAGAGAATTTGTAGAATGTCTGCGAGATGGCTTTTTAGAACAGCTTGTTGTTGAGCCCACTAGGGGATCGGCCGTACTGCATTGGGTATTGTGTAATGAACCGGAGGTGATTAGAGAGATTGAGGTGAAGGAACCCTTAGGAGGCAGTGATCATAACATGATTGAGTTCACTGTGAAATTTGAAAAAGAGAAGCCGAAATCTGATGTGTCAGTATTTCAGTGGAGTAAAGGAAATTACAGTGGCATGAGAGAGGAACTGGCCAAAGTTGACTGAAAAGGGACACTGGCAGGAAAGACAGCAGAGCAGCAGTGGCTGGAGATTATGCGAGAAATGAGGAATATGCAAGACAGGTATCTTCCAAAAAAGAAGAAATTTTCGAGTGGAAAAAGGATGCAAACGTGGTTGACAAGAGAAGTCAAAGCCAAAGTTAAAGCTAAGGAGAGGGCATACAAGGAAGCAAAAATTAGTGGGAAGGCAGAGGATTGGGAAGTTTTTAAAACCTTACAAAAGGAAACTAAGAAGGTCATTAAGAGGGAAAAGATTAACTATGAAAGGAAGCTAGCAAATAATATCAAAGAGGATACTAAAAGCTTTTTCAAGTATATAAAGAGTAAAAGACAGGTGAGAGTAGATATAGGACCGATAGAAAATGATGCTGGAGAAATTGTAATGGGAGATAAGGAGATGGCAGAGGAACTGAATGAGTATTTTGTATCAGTCTTCACTGAGGAAGACGTCAGCAGTATACCGGACACTCAAGGGTGGCAGGGAAGAGAAGTGTGCGCAGTCACAATTATGACAGAGAAACTACTCAGGAAGCTGAATAGTCTAAAGGTAGATAAATCTCCCGGACCAGATGAAATGCACCTGCGTGTTCTGAAGGAAGTAGCTGTGGAGATTGCGGAGGCATTAGCGATGATCTTTCAAAAGTCGATAGATTCTGGCATGGTTCCGGAGGACTGGAAGATTGCAAATGTCACTCCGCTATTTAAGAAGGGGGCAAGGAAGCAAAAAGGAAATTGTAGATCTGTTAGCTTGACATCGGTGGTTGGGAAGTTGTTGGAGTCGATTGTCAAGGATGAGGTTACAGAGTACCTGGAGACATATGACAAGATAGGCAGAACTCAGCATGGATTCCTTAAAGGAAAATCCTGCCTGACAAACCTATTGCAATTTTTTGAGGAAATTACCAGTAGGCTAGACAAGGGAGATGCAGTGTAGATGTTGTATATTTGGATTTTCAGAAGGCCTTTGACAAGGTGCCACACATGAGGCTGCTTAACAAGATAAGAGCCCATGGAATTATGGGAGAGTTACATACGTGGGTAGAGCGTTGGCTGATTGGCAGGAAACAGAGAGTGGGAATAAAGGGATCCTATTCTGGTTGGCTGCCGGTTACCAGTGGTGTTCCACAGGGGTCTGTGTTGGGGCCGCTTCTTTTTACATTGTACATCAATGATTTGGATTATGGAATAGATGGCTTTGTGGCTAAGTTTGCTGATGATACGAAGATAGGTGGAGGGGCCGGTAGTGCTGAGGAAATGGGGAGTCTGCAGAGAGACTTGGATAGATTGGAAGAATGGGCAAAGAAATGGCAAATGAAGTACAATGTTGGAAAGTGTATGGTTATGCACTTTGGCAGAAGTAATAAACGGGCAGACTATTATTTAAATGGGGAAAGAATTCAAAGTTCTGAGATGCAACGGGACTTGGGAGTCCTCGTACAGGATACCCTTAAGGTTAACCTCCAGGTTGAGTCAGTGGTGAAGAAGGCGAATGCAATGTTGGCATTCATTTCTAGAGGAATAGAGTATAGGAGTAGGGATGTGATGTTGAGGCTCTATAAGGTGCTGGTGAGACCTCACTTGGAGTACTGTGGGCAGTTTTGGTCCCCTTATTTAAGAAAGGATGTGCTGACGTTGGAGAGGGTACAGAGAAGATTCACTAGAATGATTCCAGGAATAAGAGGGTTAACATATGAGGAACGTTTGTCCACTCTTGGACTGTATTCTTTGGAGTTTAGAAGAATGAGGAGAGACCTCATAGAAACATTTTGAATGTTGAAAGGCATGGACAGAGTGGATGTGGCAAAGTTGTTTCCCATGATGGGGGAGTCTAGTACGAGGGGGCATGACAAGGATTGAAGGGCACCCATTCAGAACAGAAATGCGAAGAAATTTTTTTAGTCAGAGGTTGGTGAATCTATGGAATTTGTTGCCATGAGCAGCAGTAGAGGCCAAGTCATTGTGTGTATTTAAGGCAGAGATTGATAGGTATCTGTGTAGCCAGGGCATCAAAGGTTATGGTGAGAAGGCGGGGGAGTGGGACCAAATGGGAGAATGGATCAGCTCATGATAAAATGGTGGAGCAGACTCGATGGGCCGAATGGCCGACTTCTGCTCCTTTGTCTTATGGTCTTATGAGGCAACCAGAACTGAGCATAGTACTCCAAGTGGGGTTTGACCAGGATCCTATATAGCTGCAACGTTACCTCTCGGCTCTTAAACTCAATCCCACGGTTGATGAAGGCCAATGCACCGTATGCCTTCTTAACCATAGAGTCACCCTGCGTAGCAGCTATGAGTGTCAATAGACAATAGGCAATAGGTGCAGGAGTAGGCCATTCGGCCCTTCGAGCCAGCACCGCCATTCACTGTGATCATGGCTGATCATCCACAATCAGTATCCAGTTTCTGCCTTATCCCCATAACCTTTGATTCCTCTATCTTTAAGAGCTCTATCCATCTCTTTTTTGAAAGCATCCAGAGACTTGGCCTCCACAGCCTTCTGGGGCAGAGCATTCCATATATCCACCACTCTCTGGGTGAAAAAGTTTTTCTTCAACTCCGTTCTAAATGGCCTACCCCTAATTCTTAAACTGTGGCATCTGGTTCTGGACTCACCCATCAGCAGGAACATACTTCCTGCCTCCAGCGTGTCCAATCCCTTAATAATCTTATATGTTTCAATAAGATCCCCTCTCAGCCTTCTAAATTCCAGAGTATACAAGCCCAGTCGCTCCAATCTTTCAACATATGACAGTCCCGCCATCCCGGGAATTAACCTTGTGAACCTACGCTGTACTCCTTCAATAGCAAGAATGTCCTTCCTCAAATTTGGAGACCAAAACTGCACACAGTACTCCAGGTGTGGTCTCACCAGGGCCCTGTACAGCTGCAGAAGGACCTCTTTGCTCTTATACTCAATTCCCCTTGTTATGAAGGCCAACATGCCATTAGCTTTCTTCACTGCCTGCTGTACTTGCATGCTTGTCCTATGGACTCGGACCCCAAGATCCCTCTGATCCTCCACACCGCAAAGAGTCTTACCATTAATACTATATTTTGTCATCATATTTCGCCTACCAAAATAAACCACCCCTCGCTTGAACTCCATCTGCCATTTCTCAGCCCAGTTTTGCATCCTATTGTTGTCCCGCTGTAATCTCTGACAACCCTCCACACTATCCACAACACCCCTAATCTTTGTGTATTCAGCAAATTTACTAACCCATTCCTCCACTCCTCATCCAGGTCATTTACAAAAATCACGAGGAGTTGGGATCCCAGAACTGATCCCTGAGGCACACCACTTGTCACCGACCTCCATGCAGAATATGACCCGTTTACAACCGCTCTTTGCCTTCTGTGGGCAAGCCAGTTCTGGATCCACAAAGCAATGTCCCCTTTGATCCCATGCCTCCTTACTTTCTCAATAAGCCTTGCATGGGTATCTTATCAAATCCCTTGCTGAAATCCATATACATTACATCTACTGCTCTACCTTCATCAATCTGTTTAGTGACAACCTCAAAAAATTCAATCAGGCTCGTAAGGCATGACCTGCCTTTGACAAAGCCATGCTGTCTATTCCTAATCACATTATGCCTCTCCAAGTGTTCAAAAGTCCTGCCTCTCAGGATCTTCTCATTCAACTTACCAACCACTGAAGTAAGACTTACTTGTCTATAATTTCCTGGGCAATCTCTATGTCCCTTCTTGAATAAGGGAACAACATCTGCAACCCTCCAATCCTCCGGAACCTCTCCAGTCCCCATTGATGATGCAAATATCATCGCCAGAGGCTCAGCAATCTCCTCCCTCGCCTCCCACAGTAGCCTGGGTACATCTTATCCCGTCCCGACGAGTTATCCAACTTGATGCTTTCCAAAAGCTCCAGCACATCCTCTTCCTTAATATTTACATGCTCAAGCTTTTCAGTCTGCTGCAAGTCATCCCTACAATCGCCAAGTTCCTTTTCCATAGTGATTATTGAAGCAAAATACTTATTAAGTACCTCTGCTATCTCCTCTGGTTCCATACACACTTTTCCACTGTCACACTTGATTGACTCTATTCTTTCACGTCTTATTCTCTTGCTCTTCACATACTTGTAGAATGCCTTGAGATTTTCCTTAATCCTGTCCGCTAAGGCCTTCTCAATGCGCCTTCTGGCTCTCCTAATTTCTTTCTTAAGCTCCTTCCTGCTAGCCTTATAATCTTCTAGATCCCTATCATTACCTCATTTTTTGAACCTTTCATAAGCTCTTCTTTTCTTCTTGACTAGATTTAAAACAGCCTTTGTACACCACAGTTCCTGTACCCTACCATCCTTTCCCCGTCTGATTGGAATGTACCTGTGCAGAACCCCATGCAAATATCCCCTGAACATTTGCCACATTTCTTCTGTATATTTCCCTGACAACATCTGTTCCCAATTTATGCTTCCAAGTTCCTGCCTAATAACCTCATATTTCCCCTTACTCCAATTAAACGCTTCCCTAACGTGTCTGTTCCCCTTGCTGTCCAATGCTATGGTAAAGGAGATAGAATTGTGATCAATATCTCCAAGATGCTCTCCCACTGAGAGATCTGATACCTGACCAGGTTCATTTCCCAACACCAGATCAAGTAGAGCTTCTCCTCTTGTAGGCTTATCTACATATTGTGTAATAATAACAGGGATGTTGTGGTGGGAGATTTTAATTTCCCAAATATCAGTTGGCTCTGGGGAGTTGCCAATTGATATTTGGTAAATTAAAATCTCCCACCACAACATCCCTGTTATTATTACACCTTTCCAGAATCTGTCTCCCTATCTGCTCCTCAATGTCCCTGCTACCATTGGGTGGTCTATAAAAAGTGGAGTTATTGACCCCTTCCTGTTCCTAGTTTCTACCCACAGAGACTCTGTAGACAATCCCTCCATGACTTCCTCCTTTTCTGCAGCTGTGACACTATCTCTGATCAACAGTGCCACGCCCCCACCTCTTTTGTCTCCCTCCCTGTCCTTTCTGAAACACCTAAAGCCTGGCACTCGAAACAACCATTCCTGCCCCTGCATCATCCAAGTCTCTGTAATGGCCTCAACATCATAGCTCCAAGTACTGATCCATTCTCTAAGCTCATAATACTCCTTGCATTAAAATGAACACATCTCAAACCACCAGTCTGAGTGCGTCCCTTCTCGATCACCTGCCTATCCTCCCTCTCATACTGTCTCCAAACTTTCTCTGTTTGTGAGCCAACCGCCCCTTCCTCCGTCTCTTCAGTTCTGTTCCTAACCCCCAGTGATTCTAGTTTAAACTCACCCCAATGGCCTTTGCAAATTTCCCCACCAGGATATTGATCCCCTTGGGATTCAAGTGCAACCAGTCCTTTTTGTACAGGTCACACCTGCCCCAAAAGAGGTCCCTATAATCCAGAAATCTGAATTCCTGCCCCCTGCTCCAATCCCTCGGCCACGCATTTATCCTCCACCTCATTCTATTCCTATACTCACTGTCACGTGGCACAGGCAGTAATCCCGAGATTACTACCTTTGTGGTTCTGTTTCTCAGCTTCCTTCCTAATTCCCTGTAGTCTGTTTTCAGGACCTCCTCCTTTTTCCTACCTCTGTCATTGGTACCAATATGTACCACAACCTCTAGCTGTTCTTCTTCCCATTTCAGGATATCATGGACACGATCAGAAACATCCCAGACCCTGGCCCCTGGGAGGTAAACTACCATCTGCGTTTCTTTCCTGCTTCCACAGAATCGCCTGTCTGACCCCCTAACTACAGAGTCCCCTATCACCGCTGCCATCCTCTTCCTTTCCCTACCCTTCTGAGCCACAGGGCCAGACTCTGTGCCAGAGACATGACCACTGTTGCTTCCCCCAGGTAGGCCGTCTCCCCCAACAGTACTCAAACAGGAGTACTTATTGTTAAGGGAGACAGCCACTGGGGTACTCTCTGGTATCTGCCTCTTGCCTTTCCCTCTCCTGACTGTGACCCACTTATCTGCCTCCCGAAACCCCAGTGTTCTTTAAATTTCTTTAGCCATAGAGTGGTGAACCTGTGACATTCATTGCTACAGATATCTGTGAAGGCCATGTCACTGGGTATATTTAAAACGCAGTTTGATATGGTCTCAACTAGTCAGGGCGTCAAAGATTATGGGGAAAAGGCAGGAGAATGGGGTTGAGAGGGAAGATAAATTAGCCACGATGGAATGGTGGAGCGGACTCGATAGGCCAAATGGCCTTATCCTGCACCTATGTTTTATGGTTTTATGTTACAATGGGAGGAATGGTGAAAATCGAGTCAGCATACACTTGTACAGACTTATTATGTTGCTTTAGTGATCGGTGATGTAACATGACTTTATGAGACGTGTTTGCTGATGAGCCCTTCTTGCTCCTGTAGGATGTCATTTGTCTTGGGATTGGATCAGATGGAGCTGAGTGTTTGGACAATGCCGAGCGGCCTTCACCAAAGCCTTGGGTACATCACTCTTGTATCAGGATGCCTCATTTCAGCTTTGAGGTGTGCCTGGACATGAAAGTTGAAAACCTCCTTTATGTCCAACACTGTCTGCTGTACAGGCTGATGGGAACCCATGTTGTCAGAGTGTTAGCCAGACCAGGTAACATACAATGATCTCATGTAAATGTCATCATTTTCTTGGCAGTGGTATTGAGGAGACTGGGATATCATAACACAACAAAATGATGACAGAACTCAGCAGGCAGCAGCATCTATTGAAATGAATAAACAGTCAAAGTTCTGGCCTGAGACCCTTCATTAGGACCAAAACATTGACTGTTTCTTCCCCTTCATAGATGCTGTCTGACCTGCTGAGTTCCTCCAGCATTTTGTGTGTGTTGATCTGTGTTTATGATTCACCTTTAAGAAGGTATAGTAGTGTGATTCAAGAAGATTCTTGAATCCTTGCAGTCTGCTTGGTAAGGAATCTCATAGCTTTGTTGGACAGGGAGTCCCAGGACAGAGATTGAGTGATGATAAAGAAGTGGTGATTATTTCCAAATCGGTATAATATGTGACTTGGAGAAATAATTCATTTACTGTTGGTCACATCTACCAAGCTACGGATCAATTCATTGCAACCACACAAGGGAGAACGATAACGATGCAGTACAAATGTTAGAGTTACAGAGAAGTGCGGCACAGGCAGACCGTGAGGTGCAAGATTGCCAAGAGTCCATCTTATTTGTCATTCGTAATCTGATAACAGTGGGATAGAAGCTGTCCTCGAGCCTGGTAGTACGTGCTTTCAGGCTTTTGTATCTTCTGCCCGGTGGGGGTGGGAGGGGGGAGAAGAGAGGGTGTCTGGAGTGGGTGGGGTCTTTGATGACGCTGGCTGCTTTACTGAGGCAGTGAGAAGTGTAGACAGAGTCCCTGTTGTTTTTAGAGGTGCAGCGTGGTAACAACTCATGTTGCCCATTACACCATGTGACCAGTTAAACTACTAACCCCTTTGACAGAAAACTGGAGCACCCGGAGGAAACCCACGCAGTCACGGGGAGAACGTATAAACTCCTTACGGGCAGCAGCGGGAATTGGACCCGGGTCACTGGCGCGGTCAAGTGTTAAGCCAACCGCTATGCTACCATTCCACCCGAGCCGTTTCCGTGAAGTGCTCGGCTGCATCCACAGCAGGTCATTGGCAAAGTGGTTGCCATAACGGGCTGTGATGCATCTGCAGAGCTGGTCAAAGGGGACACGACAAATCTCTTTATCCTCCTGAGAAAGCAGTGGCATTAACGAGCTTTATCGGACCACGGCAGGCTATTGCTGATATTTGCTCCAGGATACTGCCTGCAGTAGACGGCTTGTCTGAGGAGGACAGGTTGAGAGGCCTAGGTCTTTTCTCTTTGGAGAAGAGGAGGATGAGAGAGGATGATAGAGCTGTGCAAGATGAGAAGACACATAAATCAAGTGGACAGCCAGATAATTTTTCCCAGGGCACAAATGGCTAATATAAGGTGTGAGGGGATCCAGGAGTGCCCCAATTAACTGTTTGGAGAGAGACATTTATCATTGATGGTTTCTTTGGAAAGGAGGGAGAGACAGAGTTATTTACCACCTGTATGTTGCTTTTGGAAAAGAGAGAGAAAGATGAAGATTAACAGTTGGACTGTCACTTTAAGGCATTGGAATTAACTTTGGATTTTTACTGAGTTTGGAGTTGGAGACAGCACCGAGCAGCTCGAAAGTTGCTATGGTGACCGAAGGCAGTGTTAATTAGTGGACACTCGATGTTATGATTTTCAGCACATTGTTGATATTTCTTCAAGGACTTGTTGCCTGCTTGTGCATTTTTTTACAGACAAAGGAGGGAGGGACTCTTTGAATGACAGGTGATGCTCAGCCTGGTGAAATAAATGGGAGGTCAGATGATACAGACCTAGGACACATGATCTGGACACTGAATGAGCATTGTTGTGCCTGCAGAGAAAGTGGGTTTTGGAGGATCGATCAGGCGGATCAATTCCAAATTGCTATTCTATCGGTGAAGAAGGGGTTGACTGGTGGGGAGTTGTCTATGTGTCCACCCTCGCCTGGGTGATAGCTCCACCACAGAAGACTGGTCCCCCGGTTAAAATCACAATCAGTGACTTGTAAAGGATTTCGGAGGACGACGAGAAGATTGACGGCATCAGCTCACCTGAAGACTCAACTCTCTCCCTCTCTCTCTCTCTCTCTCCATCACTACTCAACTAAATACCACGAACTGAACTGAACTGAACTTTACTCAACATCGTAAGACTGTATCCTTTTACCCCTAGACTTAAAGAAGCTTGGTTTTCATACATATATATTCCACACTTACTTTTATATATAATCATTGCTAACTTGTTTGATTTATCTATATTTATATTACTGTATTGCGTAGTTATTAATTAATATTATTAGTTTATAGCAATACGAGACTCCAAAGTGTTTTCTATTTCTGCTGGTTCTTTATCCTTGTCACGGGGTCCGTGACATAAATTGAGGGCTCGTCCGGGATATGAACAAATTGGTTGGGAGGCTGGTTTGAATTGATTGGGGAAAATCCCTTTTGAATTTGTACTGTTGATTTGGTTGTGTGGAAAAACAGCAGAAATGGGTGTTAGAGACTTTCTGAAATCACCAGACCTGGGGACCTTGAAGTTTGCTAAAAAGTATCAGTTGCAGGACATTGCTAAAGAATTGAGAATTGAGGTAAAGAAGGGTGTGAGTAAGGTAGAAATTCAAAGGAAAATAGTTGAATATTATATAGATAAGGGAACATTTGATGAGGAGGCGTTAGAGTTGTTCATGGAAGGTGAACCTACTGAGGATGAGCTTCAGCTTCTGTTGGAAATAGTAAAGAGGGAGCATGAATTGAAATTAAAACAGCTCAAGAGAGAAGCCAGAGAGGCAGAGAAACGGAGAGAGGAAGCAGCAAGACAGAGACAGCTTGAGAGGGAGAAATGGCAACGTGAATATCACGTGCAGAAAGGCAGAGACAGTTTAAAAGGGAGAGGTTACAGCAAAGAGGTTTAGTGTCAGACCCTGATGATTTTTACAGCTCAGAAGGGCTAGTTTTGTGTGATGAATTTAAAAGTTGTGTTCATGATGAGGTAAGGGCATATCCAGTGGCAGAGGATGCCCCTACCCTGAGGGGGTCTGTTGAGAAAGCAGACAAGACTGGGGGCAGATTTTACAATTAGTCAATACTTCCTCTATCTGTGCTAAACATTCCCTAATTCAATTTAAAGTTGTTCATAGAGCACATATGTCAAAAGATAAATTAGCTCATTTTTATTCTCTCATTAAAACTTCTTGTGATAGATGTCCGGGGCAGATAGCCTCTTTAACTCATATGTTTTGGTCTTGTCCTACTCTGGAAACTTTTTGGAGAGACATTTTTAATATTATCTCAAAGGTATTGAATATAGATATCTCTCCTCATCCTATTACTGCTATCTTTGGATTACCTAAAATTTCCAGTAATCTTTCTCCTTCAGCCCGTAGAATGATTGCATTTCTTACTTTAATGGTGAAAAGATGTATCTTACAACATTGGAAAGAGCCTAATGCTCCAACTACCTTTTTTTGGTTTTCCCAGACGATATTATGCTTAAATTTGGAGAAAATTAGAAGTAATCTTTATGATTCCCCACTTAAATTTGAACAGACCTGGAGATCTTTTATTCAATATTTTCATTTAATGTAATCTTTTTTTTCTCTTTTGCTCCATATTTATATTCCCTTCTTGCTTTTTTTTAACTGTTTTTAATGGAGGTCGGGTTTGAGGACGTGATTTTAAGTTCTTTAACTCTACCTGTTCCCAAATTAGCCCATTGCTTTGCTTTGCTTTTAGTTTAGTTGCACTGTGGGTTTTTTTTGGGTTTTTTTTTCCCTTTTCTCTATTGATATATATATATATATAAACTAGTATACTATTATTTTTCCTTATTATTTTATGTTTAAATTGCACTGTTTGTATCAATTTTTTTCTGTATTAATATCTCCTGTAATTTTATTGTATTCTAACAGTGTACTAGTGCCTATATGGTTTACCTTTTGTATACTTATTCAATAAAAAGATTTAAAAAGAAAAAAGAAAGAAAGAGAAAGCAGACGAAGAAGTTTTAACCCACAAGGTTGAGTTTACTCCAGAAAGGAGCTGGCCAGAGAATAACTGGGAGGATCAGGATGACCTTGAATTTGAAACTGGGACCAGTGATGACAGCCCAGAAGAGGCAGTTGTTCCGATTGAATGTGTTCAGGTTGTTGAAGTACCTGTGAGTTCACAGGATTCTGAACTTCATGTTGCTCAATTGAAGTCTGAGATGGCTGACTTGGTTGAAAGGGAACGCAGTTTTTGTGTGTCAGATGGTCTTGGTTCAGTGAATAAGGGGTTAACCTTGGTACCAGTGGAACGTGAGGATTCGCAGTCATTTGTAGTAGACCGTGTTTTGGAACCTGGTGAGGTCAATGTTGCTGGAGGTAATGGGAAAAGTGCTGTTCCTGGACTTTTGGATAAAGTGCTAGGAAAGGTTGGATTGGTTGCGCGACCTTTGACCCTGCCTGCAGGACAAAGGCCTGCTGAGGTAGGATGTGCTAGTTTGTTGGATTTTGTTTGGACATTTGGAAGTAAGCACCTGCAAGGCCATGCTGTTATTCAGAGTGATATTATGGAGAGGAGGAAAAATTGTTGTGGTTTTGGAGTGGAAGTTACCATGGATACAAGTCGAAGTATAGATCGCAATGAGATGGGTAGTTTATTTGGTCTCTTTCATATTGTCATCAGCCTGATGATGGCACTGAGTTTAATAAACAATGGAGGCATGTTGACAGCGCTCCAAGAAAGATAAGAGTGTTTCAGCAATTCAGCTAATGAGCAAAGTTGCTATTGAGACCTGTGATAGGAAAACCAGAGGTTTAAATTATGACGTGTCACAGACTTTTCTACCTTCCAGATTTCAACAGGACTTAGAGGGTAGTACAATTAATAAGGGTAAGGTGTATAAGAAAGGTTTGTCTTTGTTGGGAAAAAAATGTATCAAGGAACAGAAGCGAGATTCTGGAATGGTGACTTTAAGGGAGATGGCTCTCACAGGAGAGGAGGTTCAGAGAGAGTCAGTGGGATGTTACCTTAAAGATGGGGTGTTGATGAGGAGGTGGAGACCAGCTACAGTGCCTGCAAGTCACGTGGAGGTTTTGAAAGGTTACAAGGCTGAAATTTTAAACATGGCTTACAGTATACCTTTAGGTGGACATCATTGTGTGAGAAATGAGGAAAATGGGAATGAGGGGGTTCCCCTCCTTTTATTTATTGTTGGAGATTCGATTCAGAAGGCAGTGAAGGGTAATTTGTTGGAACCTGTGTTCAGTTACAGGCCAAAAGGACCTTTGACCCTACTCCAAGAACTTTGGAAGGGATTTGGTAAGCTTTGTGACTTTGCCAAGGAAAGTTTACAAAATGGTAGAATCAAAATAAGACACTTGTTTACTGAAATTGCAGTTGGGAGATTTGTCGTAGAACAAAATGAAATCGTGAAATCTGATAATGGAATGGAAAAACATGTTTACTCATTGAATCTAGACGCACCAAGATGCCAGAATTCCATTGTTTTGGAAAATATTACTGATAAGGTCCACCAGTTGGACCCAAAGTCGAGAAAACAAGTAAAAGGACTAACTGGTGTTTTGAAATGGGGCACAGGTGCAGTGAATGACGTCATTATGAATTTAGCCCAGCTTACGAAATGGCATCTTCACAGAGTGAACTTTGAGAAAAGTAAAATGGGTGAAGAAGAAATTAGAAACAAGAAAGAACAAAGAAAGAAAGAGAATGGATGACTGTATTGATAGAGTGGGGAAGGCTAAATAATTAAGATTGACTGGTTAAAAGGATACTAGGGAGTTCCTTTAACAGAGAGGGTTAAAGAGATATCAACATTTGTGACACCGTCTAGACTGTGTGAATACAATGTTTTGCCCTTTGGGATGAAAAATGCACCAAGGACATTTCAGAGAATGATCAATTCCGTAATTGGAGGGTTGGAAAGCACAGGAGTTCATATCAATGATTTAGTGGTCTGCAATGACACATGGGAAGAGCATATTGCAGCTGTAGAAAAACGGTTTGATAGACTGTCCAAGGCCAATCTTACTGTGAACCTTGCTAAAGGTGAATTTGGCTATGCCAGTCACGTATCTGGGTTACGTGGTGGGCCAAGGCCAGCTGGCTCCTGTACAGGCCAAGGTTCAAGCTATTGCTGAAGTTCCTGTTCTGACCAACAAGAAAGCTTTAAGAAGGGTTTTAGGAATGGTTGGGTATTATAGAAAGTTTTGTAAGAACTTTGCTGACATCGCCCTCCCTCTAACAAAACTCCTGGGGAAGAGTGAAAGATTTGAATGGAGTGACCTTTGCCAGGAGGCATTTGAACGTCTGGAAACCATCCTGTGTTATCCTGTGCTCAAAGCACCGGATTTTTCAAGCCATTTTCTACAACAACAGGCGCCAGTGATGAAGCTGCTGGGGCAGTACTGTTACAGAAGGGAGTGGATGACATTGAACATCCAGTAGCTTATTTCTCAAAGAACTTTAATGTACACCAGAAAAATTACTCAACTGTTGAAAAGGAATTGCTAGCACTTATTCTGGCTTTACAACATTTTGACGCCTATAATCAGAGACCTCAAAACCTTTCTGTTGCTCAGAGACCACTTGTGGTTTACATGGGTTATAATCCGTTGATGTTTCTAACTAAGATGAAGGATAAAAATAGGAGGTTGTTAAATTGGAGTCTAGTATTGCAGGAATTTGATTTGGTAATAAAACATGTAAAAGGTACTGATAACATCATAGCTGATTGCTTATCCCGATGTTAAGTTGAAAACTGTATCCATTTTTGCTTTGTCATCTGATGTTTTTCCTCTGTATTGTTTAAAACTCTGTGATGGACCTTTTAAAAAAAATCGTCTTCGACAATTTTTTTTCCCTGAGGAAGGGGAGTGTGAGGGGATCCAGGAGTGCCCCTATTTATTGTTTGGAGAGAGACATTTATCATTGATGGTTTGTTTGGAAAGGAGAGAGAGACAGAGTTATTTACCACCGATCTGTTGCTTTTGGAAAAGAGAGAGAGAGAGATGAAGATTAACAGTTGGACTGTCACTTTAAGGCATTGGAAGTAACTTTGGATTTTTACTGAGTTTGGAGTTGGAGACAGCACCGCGCAGCTCGAAAGTTGCTATGGTGACTGAAGGCAGTGTTAATTAGTGGACACTCGATGTTATGATTTTCAGCACATTGTTGATGTTACTTTCAAGGACTTGTTGCCTGCTTGTGCATTTCCTTCACAGACAAAGGAAGGAGGGACTCTGAATGACAGGTGATGCTCAGCACGGTGAGATAAATAGGAGGTCAGATGATACAGACCTCAGACACATGATCTGGACACTGAATGAGCATTGTTGTGCCCGCAGAGAAAGAGGGTTTTGGAGGATCAATCAGGCGGATCGATCCAAATTGCTATTCTATCGGTGAAGAAGGGGTTGACTGGTGGGGAATTGTCTATGTGTCCACCCTCGCCTGGGTGATAGCTCCACCACAGAAGACCGGTCCCCCTGGTTAAGGTCACAGTCGGTGACTTGTAAAGGATTTCGGAGGACGACGAGAAGATTGACGGCTTCAGCTCATCTGAAGACTCAGATCTCTCCCTCTCTCTCCATCACTACTCAACTACAAACCACGAACTGAACTGAACTGAACTTTACTCAACATCGTAAGTCTGTATCTTTTTACCCCAGACTTAAAGAAGCTTAGTTTTCATACAGATATATTCCACACTTACTTTTATATATAATCATTGCTAACTTGTTTGATTTATCTACATTTATATTACTGTATGGCGTAGTTACTAATAAATATTAGTAGCTTATAGCAATATGAGACTCCAAAGTGTTTCCTATTTCTGCTGGTTCTTTATCCCCGTCACGGGGTCCGTGACAAAGGGGACATAATTTTTAAGATGATTGGAGGAAAGTATAGGCAGGATATCAGAGGTAAGTTTTTTTAGTGCTGGGTGTGTGGAATGCACTACTGGGGTGGTGGTAGGGGAGGTGCATTGGGGACTCTTAAATAGGCACATGGTTGATAGAAAAATGGAGAATGTTAGGAGGAAGGGTTAGATTGATCTTAGAGTAGGTTAAAAGCTCAGTGCAATATTGTGGGCTGAAGGGCCTGTACTGTGCTGTAGTGCTCTACGATTTCTCTCCCTGATGCAAACAGGAGTGCCTGGATCGTGCCCCTCCCCCACAGTGTCAAAGGCCGTCTCTGCTATGTCCCAATGAGAAAGCTGTCCTTGACCTTACTGGTAGTAAAAGCCATGGTTAGTGACGTGCCGTTGGCGTTAGCACGGCGAGTAACCGCGCAGCAGCCACTGTGCGACAGTGGTGGAGAGAATGGACGTTGGCTTTGTTCTGGATGCCAGTGATGCTGTTGTGCCCTGTGTGAAGTTTGGGAGACATGCTTACCCTGGTGAGTTGAGAGGGCTGCTCCGTACACTGCAACTACACTAAACCAAAACCCTTTCCCTTTGCCAGTCCATTCTGAGACGGAGATCAAAAGGCTGGTGCTGGAAGTTCAGGCAGGGCCAGAAACTGGTGCAAAAGTGATTCGACTTCTGGAGAAAGAGAGGCTTCCGCTTGAACGAACTAATGGGCGAACTTTGTTAATGAAAGGATCACACACTCAGGTACAGTGTCTGCCCTCTGCTTTTTTAGCCTAATAAGCAATCCATCAGTGAATGACCCTACACACACAAGGCGAAGCCAGACAGTTGTGTAATAGCGTTGGCACTGGACTTTGGAGTGAGCGGTCCTGGGTTCGAATCCGGCCAGCTCCTTGTATGCTTTCCATCCATTCTGGGTTAAACATTGAGCTCGTAACTCAGCCTCGTAAAGCAGACAAATGCTAAAGAGATGGCAAGGCTGCCAGTGACGTGCAGGAGGACATTAGATTATACAGGTATATACACCCAAGGAGAGGAGTCCATTGCTTTACTAGTTTTAGAAATGTAGAATTATAGTGCTCAGCAGCACAGAAACGGGCCTTTTGGCCTATCTAATCTGGCTTTCTGCCAAATCATTGGGTATACTTAAGGCAGAGGTTGACACATTCTTGATTAGTTAGGGCACGAAGGGAAATGGGGAGAAGGCAGGAGAGTGGGTCTGAGAGGGAAAATAGATCAGCCATGATGAAATGGCAGAGCAGACTTGATGGGCCAAATGGCCCAATTCTACTCCTTGTAGTTCCATCAACCTGCACTGGGACCAGAGCCCTCTTCTTACTTCATAGGAATTGGAATTGCTTTATTATTGTCACACGTACCGAGATACAGTGAAAAGCTTGTCTTGCGTACTGTTCATACAGATCAGATCATTGCAATGGAACAAAGTGTTGACGTGAGGTGTGAGAAGGAGGGAGGAGGGGGCAGGTTTTACCCACTCACCAGGGCCAGTTAGCTACCAGCGCTGGGAGGTTTGATGGCTTTTTCTGGTCTCTTCCTCTGCCATCTTATTTCTGAATGGTACGTGAATGTGTAAGCACATCATTATTCCTACTTTTGAACTATTACTTATTTTTGTAATTTATAGAACTTTATGCCTTTTACACAGTACCGCAGCCACACAAACAACAAATTTCACTTCACTTAAGATAGAGATAATAAACCTGATTCAGAGGCTGTTAGCCCCATTCCTAGACCATGGATGGTAGGGGTGTGGAGGGGTATGGCCCCGGCACAGGTCGATGGGAGTAGGCAGTTAAAATGGTTTGTCATGGACTAGATGGGCTGTAGGGCCTGTTTCTGTGCCATACTTTTCTATGTATGATTCTTGGAAGTCAGCGTGCTGGGACTGAGCCAGCTCAGAACTGGCTCCAGTTCAGCAGACCTTACTGGAGCAACGGGACGACTCAGAAAGATTGGAAATGGTTTCTTTATAGGATTCACGGACATGTACAGCCCTGAACCAAATCCTTCAGCCCAAATAATCGATGCTGACCAAGACTAAGCTGGTCCCATTTCCCTGCATCTCTTAAATGTTGTAAAAGTCCCTGCTTCAACCACTCCCTCTGGCAGCTGGCTCCACGCTCTCTAATGCTAGCTGCCAGGAGAGGTGATGCTGGAGGCGGTGTTGCGCAGCGTCCACACGGGAGTCGGTGCTGTCCTGCAGTGTTCACTCAGTGGCAGACAAGCTGGATTGCATTTGTCTGCTGCAGGCTTGTTCTTGCCGACAACATCCAAGGCTATATTATGTATACATTGTGTTCTTTGTGTGAATGCATGTTTACTGCTATTTTATATGTACTATATGAGTCTTGTGCTGTGTGCTGTTGCTACAGTGTTTTGCACCTTGGGCTCTGAGTAGCACTGTGTTGTTTGGCTGTATTCATGGATATTCGTGTATAGTTGAATGACAATTAAACTTGAACTTAATGCACCATCATGCATTCTCACGCTTCTAAAGTTCTCTAATTCCATGCTCTCTAATCCAGAAGTTACACCTCAGTGTTTCTTTGAATGACTCTGGGGTCCTCTTTGTTTCTGCTGGTACTTCCCCGACAGTGGAGAATTCAGTCCGTAACCTTCTCTTCTTTACAGTCCAGGTTGCGAAATCAGACTACCACTGGAGGTTCCTCACCTGGCAGCCGTTCCTCGCCGAGCAGAGAATCTTCTCAGAGCTATTCTTCATCGAGTGGCCAGTCCCTCCACAGGCACCACAGCCCTGACGAGGTGGGAAGGCGGCCGGGATAGATGCGGGGGGGAGACAGTCTGAATCACGCCACAGGCCATGGGTACATTCCCTCCCCCCCTTATCGCCTTTCAGCCATTGGGTGCCCAACTGAGTGCACAGTATCCCAACCACAACACAGACAGTAATTATAACTACTGCTGGGTCGTTAGACATAGGAGCAGTTGTCTATTCAGTCCCTCAATCTAGGTCCAGGATTCATTAGGACTACGTCTGACTTGAACTCGTATTCTATCTGCACAGCCTCCAACCTGATGGCATGAACAGCGATTTCTCTAACTTATGGTAATTCCTCCCCCTTCTCTCTTTTTCCACTCCCCATTCTGCCACCCTTCCTACCCTTTTTCTTCTCCTCACCTGCCCATCACTTTCCTCTGGTGCTCTTTCTTCTTCCCCTTCTCTCATGATCCACTCTCCTCTCCTATTGGATTCTTTCTTTTTCAGCCTTTTATCTCTTCTACCTATCACCTCCCAGCTTCTTCCCACCTCCCCTATCTGTTACAACCTGCCTGTCGTCTTGCACCCCTCCTCAGGCCACAACTAACTTGGAAACCTGTCTCGCCATTCACCTTCCCTCTACAGGAGCCATCTCACCTCTCCACTCTCAGTCCCAATGCAGGGTTCAACCCAAAACATAGATCATAGAAGATTACAGCACAGTGGAGGCCATTTAACTGATTTTAAGATCAATCTAACCCTTCCCTCCTACACACTCTCCATCTTTCTATCAAATACGTGCCTACCTAAGAGTGTCCTAGATGCCCCTAATGTATGTGCTTCTACACCACCCGACAGGGTATTCCACACATCCACCACTCTGTGTGCAAAAAAACCTGTGACATCCCCCCTATACATTGCACCAATCACATTAAAATTATGGCCCTCTCATACTAGCTGTTTTCATCCTGGGAAAAAGTCTCTGATTATCTACCCTATCTATGCCTCTTATCATCTTGTACATCTCTACCAAGACACCTCTCATCCTCCTTCTGTCCAAAGAGAAAAGCCCTAGATCGCTCATCATATCCTCACAAAACATGCTCTCTAATCCAGACAGCATCCTGGTAAATCCCCTTATGCCCTCTCTGAAGCTTCTGCGTCCTTCCTATAATGAGACGAACAGAACTGAGCACACGTGTGGTCTAACCAGAGTTTTATGGAGATGCGACAGTACCTCACTGCCCTTGAAACCAATCCCCTGACTAATGAAGGCCAACACACTGTAAACCTTCTTAACCATCCTGGTCAACAGTTTCTTTCCTCCCAGAGATACTGTACGGCCCACTGAGTTCCTTCAGTGGATTGTGTGTTGATCCAGATTCCAGCATCTATAATCGCTTGTGATTAGCCTGGGAAGTTCAGACATTGTTTAGAAAGGAGGCTCCAGTCTCCCTGTGAATTATCGTATCTCAGTATCATGCTGTTTACCCTGTGAGTGTCACTTGATAAACTCTTTTGGAAAGAATGCACAATGTGATTAAATTTTTAAAAAATGTTTTTATTTACCGGGGATGAACAGGGAGTTCCTGGAAATTGAGTTCAGTTCAGTTCAAAGCAGTGAGGTAAGATAACGTTCAGCAGCAATTTCCATACAATCTGGAATAAGGCCATTCCACTTGGCAAGTCCAGGCTGGATTTCTCACACGTGTCTTAGCCTGAAACACAATTTGTGCTTGAGCCTGTTCAGGAAAGGCTATTGTAGATTGAGTGTTGTGTAATAACCCAAATCTTGTTAGGGAGCTTAATGTAAAGGAATGCTTAGGAGGCAGTGATCATAATATGATTGAATTCATACAGCAGTTTGAGAGGGAGAAGCATAAGTCAGTATCACAATGGAATAAAGGGAATTTCAGAAGCCATGAGAGAGGGGCTTGCCCAGGTGGATTGAAGGAGGATTCTAGCAGGGATGATTGCAGAGAAGAGATGGCCGAAGTTTTTGGGAATAGCTCACAAGGCGCAGGATAGATATGTTCCACAGCAGACAAAGTTCTCAAATGGCAGGGGTAGGCAACCGTGGCTGACAAAGCAAGTTAAGGACTGCATAAAAGCCGAGGAAAGCGTATATAAGGTAGCAAAAGAGAGTGGGAAGTTGGATGATTGGGAAGCTTTTAAAATCCAGCAAAAAGCAACTAAAAAAGTTATAAGAAGGGGAAAGATTAAATCTGAGGACAAACTAGCCAATAATATAAAGCAGGATACTAGAAGTTTTTTTCAGTTAAGTAAAGAGTAAAAGGGAGGTGAGAATTGATATTGGACCACTGGAAAATGATGTTGGTGAGGTAGTAATGGGGGACAAGGAAATGGCAGATGAACTTAATGGGTACTTTGCATCTGTCTTCACTGTGGAAGACACTAGCAGTGTGCCAGAGGTCCATGAGTGTCAGGGAGCAGGAGTGAGTGCCATTGCTTTTACAAAGGAAAAATTGCTGGGCAAACTGAGAGGTCTTAATGTGGATAAGTCACTTGGACCAGATGGACTACATCCCAGCGACCTGAAAGAGTTTGCTGAAGCGGTAACAGATGCATTGGTCATGACATTTCAAGAACCACATGATTCTAGCATGGTCCTGGAGGACGGGAAGATTGCTAATGTCACTCCACTCTTTAAGAAGGGAGGAAGGTAAAATAAAGGAAATTATAGGGCAGTTAGCCTAACCTCAGCGGTTGGGAAAGTGCTGGAGTCTATTATTAAGGATGAGGTATCAGGGTATTTGGAGACCAATCATAAACTGCCAAAGTCAGCATGGTTTCCGTGAAGGGAAATCTTGCCTGACAAATATGTCAGAGTTCTTCGAGGAAGTAACAAGCAGGTTGGACAAAGCAGAGGCAGAGGACGTCATTTACTTGGATTTTCAGTAGGCATTTGATAAGGTGCAACACACGAGGCTGTTTGTGGCGTTACAGGAAAGGTACTGGAATGGATAGCAGAATGGCTGACAGGCAGGAGGCAGCGAGTGGGAATAAAGAGGACAGTTTCTGGTTGGCTGCCAGTGACTAGTGGTGTTCCTCAGGGGTCAGTATTGGGACCACTACTTTTCACATTGTTTTTCAATGTTTTGGATAATGGAATTGATGGCTTTGTGGCAAAGTTTGCGGATGATGCAAAGATAGGTGGAGGGGCAGGTAGTGCTAAGGAAGCAATGTGATTGTAGCAGGACTGATGATAATGTACTTTGGTAGAAAGAACAATAGTGCAGACTATTACCTAAATGGGGAGCAGGTTCAAACATCAGCGGTGTAGAGGGACTTGGGAGTCCTCGTACAAGACTCCCAGAAGGTTAATTTACAGGTTGAGTCTGTGGTAAAGAAGGCAAATGCAATATTGGCATTTATTTCAAGGAGAATAGAATATAAAAGCAAGGAGATAATGCTGAGACTTTATAAGACACTAGTCAGGCTGCACTTGGAGTATTGTCAACAGTTTTGGGCCCCATATCTCAGAAAGGATGTCTTGCCTTTGGAGAGAATCCAGAGGAGGTTCACGAGGATGATTCCAGGAACAAAAGGGTTAACATATGAGGAGCATTTGGCAGCTTTGGGCCTGTACTCACTGGAATTTAGAAGAATGTGTGGGGATCTCATTGAAACCTACCAAATGTTGAAGGGACTAGATAGGGTGGATATGGAGAGGATGTTTCCTATGGTGGGGGTTTCCAGAACTAGAGGGCACAGCCTCAGAATTGAGGGGCTGCTCTTTAGAACAGAGGTAAGGAGCAATTTTATTAGCCAGAGAGAAGTGAATCTGTGAAATACTCTGCCAAAGACTGCTGTGGAGCCCAAGTCTGTTGGTATATTTAAGGTGGAAGCTGATCATCCTGATCGATCAGGGCATCAAAGCATATGGTGAGAAGGCAGGTGTACGGGGTTGAGTGGGATCTGGGATCAGCCATGACGGAATGGTGGAGCAGACTTGATGCGCTGAATGGCCTAATTCTGCTCCTGTGTCTTATGGTCTTATTCTATATATACCGGAACTAATTCTTTCATTTCCCTCTAATGACAGATAATTAAACTTATAGAATATGCACTGTATACAGTTATTGCAGTTAGTGTAATTTTTTACAGTGTGAACCTTGCATGTCTCTCTGTCTCTGTGTCTCTCTCCATTCCTCGCCCTCTCCCCTCTCTCCCCCTCTCCCCTCTCTCCCCCTCTCTCCCTGCCCTCCCCCTCTCCCCCCTCCCCTGTCTCCTCACTCTCTCTCCCCATCTCTCTCTGTCTTCTCTCTCTCTCCCCCTTTTCTCTCCCCTTCTCCCCTTTCTACCCCCTCCCTCCCCCTCTCCCCCTCTCCTCATTCTCTATCCCATCTCTCTCCCTTATCTCTCTCTGCCCCCCGTCTCTCTCCTCCCCTTTTCTCTCCTCCCTCTCTCTCCCCACCCTCTCTGTCTCTTCTCTCTAACTTCCCCCCCCAACCGCCACTGAAGGTCATCAGACCCCTTTTTCACACTAGAAAGTACTATCTTTAATTACCCACGTTAACTAAGACTACACATGAATTGAAATATGATGCACCCCACAACGTAGTTACATTCTCATTACAAAATACACAGTAGTGTCTACCTTAAATACAGAATACGGCATAAACACATCTACACATCCCCACTGCGAAAGACATGGAATATTCCACCTGTATGGTAGGAAAGACACTATAAAGCTCATCAGCTCAGTTTATACTGGGGGTGGGGGTGCAAACACTGAGCACAGTGACAGCAGAATAACTAGGCAATGTTTGTGTGTGTGTACATGCGTGTGTGTAAGGAATGCATTTACCCAGAGCTCTCCATCACACACAAGAAATAGATATAGCCCAAATCCCTGAGTGAAAATGTCCTATAGGTTGATGGTGCATGGGTGTTATTGGCAAGAATAGGCAGTTCTCGGCAGTCTGCAGATGAATGCATGCATGCACACAATCCAGCTTGTCTTCTGTCAGTTGAACTCTGGAGGGCAGCACCAACAGGGGACGCCAGCTCCCAACCCAGCATGGACACTGCTCTAAACTGCCTCTGGCGTGTCCTCTACTGTACCGCTGCAACAGGCAAGCCTGTGCCTTGAGGCCTAATTAAAACAGTTTTCCAATATATCATAGAATCATAGAACACTACGCAGAGAAACAGGCCCTTTGACCCATCTAGTCAATGCCAGACTATTTATTTGCCTAGTCCCATTGACCCACACCCAGATCATAGCCTCCATTCCCCTCTCACTCATGTACCTATCTAAACTTCTCTTAAAAGTTGAAATCAAATCCTCATCCACCACATGCTGGCAGCTCATACCCCACTCTCATGACCCTCTCTGAGTGAAGAAATTCCCCCTCATGTACCCCTTAAACACTTCACTTTTCACTCTTAGACCATGACTTCTAGTTCTTGTCCCATCCAACCTCAGTGGAAAAAGGCTGCTTGCATTTACCCCATCTATACCCCCTTATAATTCTGTATGCCTCTATCAAATTATCTCCCAGTATTCTATGCTCCAGGGAATAAAGTGCTAATCTGATCAACCTTTCCCTATAATTCAAGGCCTTAAGTCCAGGGAACATTCCTGTAACTCTTCTCTGCATTCTTTAATCTTACTAATGTCTTTCCTGTAGGTAATTTAGAGTGCAATACTCCAAATTATGTCTTGCAGACTCCTTATGCAACTTCAACATGACATCTAAACTCCTGTACTCAACACTTTGACTCATGAAGCCAATGTGTCAAAAGCTTTCTTTACGACCCTATTTACCCGTGGCACCACTTTCAAGGAATTATGGATCTGTATTCCCAGCAATGTCCCTTCTAATTTTTTTTGCATTGTTCTGAGCAGGAACTGTTTGTTAACAATGAGGTCTTGACTTCCATTCTGTATTTAGTGTTACAATTATTTATTTTTACAATTTGCAACCGTTTTTAACTTGAAACACTGACAATGTAAGTAATTTGAAGTTCTAAAATATTTCAAAGTAAAGGTTGTGGTATGTTTATTGCTTATAAAATTATGGGTTATATTCATTACACAAATTAATTACAGGGTATTTCAAAATTAAGCTAACATAGATTTCAAATTATATTAACATATGTTCAAAAGTAGATTAACATTAGGTAAAGGATAATTCCAGCTGTGCAGCAGCAAAGGCTTTGGGCATAGGAGCATTTCACATGCAGCTTAGAGGGAATAGTGATTCCCAGATCCCTCTGTTCTACCACACTCCACAGTGCCCTACCTTTCACCATAGAAGTCCTAAACTGGTTTGATCCTTTACTTGAGAGGAACCAAATAAATAAGAGAGCTTCCAAAGATGTGGTGCTTTGATTTCATGCTTCAGCGACTGTTGTTCAGACACTAATCTGTCTTATTAACCTTATGATTCAGGTCGGGAGCAGGAGGCCATCGGCTGGAGGAGCTTCCACCTCAAAACCCAGGCAGCAAAGCAGTAGCAACGAATCTTCTGAGGAGGTTTGTCTTACAGATGTCAGCCATCATCAACAGTGGCAACACGTACACAAACATGCACACGCACACACATGCGAACACACACACATGCAAACACACACACATGCATGTGCATGCACACCCTCACACTTACACGCACACACATGGGCACACACATGCATGCGTGTACACACACACACATACACACACGTACGTGCACACATACACACACGCACGCGCACTCACACACTCACACACACTCACTCATACACATACATACACACACACGTGCACACACATGCGAACACACACGCGCACACACACATACATACACGTGTGCTCACACACACACGTACATATGCATACTCTCTCTCTCACACACACACACACATACACACACGTATATATACACCCCCCCCCCCCCCCCCGGGGACTTGGCAGATCAGGTAGCAGCTATGGAGAGAGATAAACAGCTGAAGTTTCGGACTGAGGACTGGAAAGGAAGGGGACAGAAGCCAGAATAAGAAAGTGATGAGGTTGTGAGTGGGGGTGGGGGGGAACAGGGGGGAATACAAGCTGCCAAATGATAGGTGAGACCAGGTAAGGAGGAAGGTGGGGGTGTGAGAGGAGGATTCCACCTATCACCTCCCTGCTTCTCAAAGCATCCACCCTGACAAAGGGTCTCAGCCCAACCCATCAACTCTTCATTGCTCTCCGTAGATGCTGCCTGACCTGCTGAGCTCTCTGTGTCTACATTCTCACTCAGGTTGGTTGTTTGATTGTCTGTCCTTGTGCAGTTTTTCATTGATTCTGATGTATTTCTTTTTAAAATGTGAATGCCCACAAGAAAAAGAATTTCAGAGCTGTATATAGTGATGTAGTTGTACTTGGAAAATAAATTTGCATTGAACTTTAATACATATATGAGAAACAACGGTGGTCCCAGTAGCGATTGCTGTGACATAAAAGAGGCTGCAGATAACCATTTAGACAGCATCTCTCTACAGCTGCCCTGCACCTCCTGTAACTAGGACAATTTTGGATCAAGTTTGCCAATACGCTGTTTTGGATCCCATTTGCTCTAATCTTTTGAAATCACCTATGATGTGGAACTTTGTCATAAGCTCCACTGAACCATGTCTACCACTGCCTTCAGCAGTTTTCAGATGCGTTTTCATTTATTTAGCATGTGTACATTGAAACATAAAGTGAAATGTGTCATTTGTGTTAACAAGCAACACATCTTAGCAACCCTTCCAACCCTCTCACCCACTCACACACCCACGTAGGACCCCTGGCTTATGTTCTGCTGCCTGATGATTTGATCTTTTGATGCAACGTTCCTTTGTAATACAGTTGGATCAGGTTGGAGAGCTCGGTCCCACTGTACTCGTCGTCATTGCCAAAGCCGTGAGGTCAGATGGCAACTTGCAGGGCTACCAGCTGACTGGCACAGTGGAAGGCGCAAGTGGCAGGCCAAGAGTCCACCTGCGTGTCGTGGAGCTGGACGATGACAGCAGCTGGAAGATGTGTTTGGATGCCAGCAGTCCTAGACCATACAAGGCAAAGGTAAGGTACTCAGTAATGGTAACAGACAAGGTGTTAGTAACACACATCAAAGTTGCTGGTGAATGCAGCAGGCCAGGCAGCATCTCTAGGAAGAGGTACGGTTGACGTTTCGGGCCGAGACCCTTTGTCAGGACGCTGTTGCTTGAATTTCCAGCATCTGCAGAATTCTTCATGTTAAGGTGTTAGTAATGGACGTTGTAATGGTAACAGGCAAGGTGTTAGTAATGGACATAGTAATGGTAATGGACAAGGTGTTAGTAATGGACAGTAATAGTAATGGACAACGTGTTAGTTTTGGATAGTAATAGTAATGGACAAGGTGTTAGTAATGGACATAGTAATGGTAACAGACAAGCTGTTAGTAATAGGGACAGCAATGGTAACAGACAAGGTGTTTGTAATGGACGTTGTAATGGTAATCGACAAGGTGTTAGTAATGGACAGTAATAGTAATGGACAACGTGTTAGTATTGGACAGTAATAGTAATGGACAAGGTGCTAGTAATGGACACAGTAATGGTAACAGAGAAGGTATTAGTAATAGGGACAGCAATGGTAACAGACAGGGTGTTTGTAATGGACATTGTAATGATAATCGACAAGGTGTTAGTAATGGAAATGGTTCAGACCAAACATAAGAACGGGAAAGAAATGTGATCTAAGTGACTTTGACCATAGATTATTGGTACCAGACCGGGTGGTTTGAGTATCTCAGAAATAGCTGATCTCCTGGGATTTCATGCACAAGAGTCTCTAGAGCTTACAGAGAATGGTGCAAGGAGCAAAAAACATCCAGTGAGCTGCAGTTCTGTGAGTGAAAACACTTTGTTAATGAGAAAGGTCAGAGGACAATGGCCAGACTGGTTCAAACTGACAGGAAGGCGACAATAACTAGATAAGATGGATGTGGAGAGGATGTTTCCTATGGTGGGGGTATCCAGAACTAGAAGACTCACACTCAACATTGAGGGACAACCCTTTAGAACAGAGTTAAGGAACAATTATTTTAGCCAGAGAGCAGTAAGTCTGCGGAATGCTCTACCACAGACTGTGTTGGAGGCTCAGTCCGTGGGTATATGTAAGGCTGAAGTTGATCATTTCCTGATATGGTGAGAAGGCAGGGGTATGGGGTTGAGCGGGATCCGGGATCAGCCATGATAGAATGGTGGAGCAGACTTGATGGGCTGAATGGCCTAGTTCTGCTCCTATGTCTTATGGTCTTATGGTCTTATAATAGCTAACAATTGGCTCAGATTTACAGATGAGTTCGAGTCAACACTACAGCACAGAAACAGGCCCTTCGGCCTGTCTGGTCCATGCTGAACTATTCATTTACCTGGTCCCATTGACCTGCACCCAGACCATAGCCTCCATATCCCTCTCACCCAAGTACCTAAAAAACATTCTCTTAATGTTGAAATTGAACCCAAATCCATCACTTCCACTACATCCTGTTCTACTCTCTCACCATCCTCTGAAGGTAGAAGTTTCCTTTCACCTTTCACCCTTAATCCATGACCTCTAGTTGTTTCTGATTAAGGCTAAGAATGTAAAACAATCTCTAAAAAGATTTAAAGAATTGTTTTATTTGTCCCATCCACATCAAAATAATACATTGAAATACATTGCTTGCATCAGGATGTTGTGGGGGCAGCCTGCAAGTACTGCCATGCTTCCGGTGCCAATAGAGCATGTCCACAACTTACCCGTACGTCTTTGGAATGTGGGAGGAAACCCACACGGTCACGGGGAGAATGTACAAACTCCTTACAAGCAGCAGCAGTAATTGAACCCCGATCAATTGTACAGATGATGATGCAAAGCATTGTGCTAATCTCTTTGCTACCGTGCCACCCAACTCAAAGGGGTAAATCATAGGAAATTTGGGTTATTGTGCTTATGCTGGGTCATTGATAACCTTCTAGCTCCCAGCAAGCGGAGATTGATCCTGCTTTAGTTCATCAAATCATTTACCCCTGGGTTGCCAAGTTCTGTTCGAGTTTAATTGTCATTCAACCATATCTGAATACAGCCAAATGAAACAATGTTTCTCTGGGGCCAAGGTGCAAAACACAGTGCCAACAGCACACAGCACACTGCATATCACAATAGTACAAATAGCACATATAATAAATACAATCAGTAAGCGATGAGTGTTAAACAGGAGAATGGTACAGAGATTGCAGTGAGAGAGGCTGAGAGAGGGCACTGTACCTGCAATTGTCCAGACAGGATAGCCCATTCCATCCTGGGTAAAGCTCCCACCACTGAGCACATTTGCAAGGGCTCCTGTCACGGGAAAGCAGCATCCATCATCAAGGAATCCCACCACCTAGGTCATGCTCTCTTCTCACTGCTGCATACTGTAAGCAAGTGCTTGAGATACTGCATGATGCCGTCTCCAAACAAGACACGGTCCACCCGATGTATTCCAAATCATAGTCGGGAACTTCAACCAGGCTTGTCTGGAGAAGACCCTGCCCAATTGCATCAGCATATAACCTGTGGCACTAGAGGTCCCAACACACCAGACCACTGTTATACTAAGCTAAGGAGTGTCTACTTTTCCATACCCAGACCACATTTTGGTAAACTGGATCACTTGACTTTCCTTCTCCAACCCGCTTACAGGCAGAGAGAGGCTGATCAACAAATCTCCAGAAATAAGGAGAACAAAGAGATGATCACAGGAGGCAGAGGAGAGGCTGTGGGATTGCTTTGAGTTGGTGGACTGGGCCACGTTCAAGAACAAGAGGATCTGAATGAATACACCATGGTCATCACGGACTTTATTAAAACAGCTGTAGTCTAGTGTATCCCCACAAAATCTCTCAGATTCTTTCCCAACCAGAAGCCCTGGATGAACCATGAGATTTGCAATCTGCTGAGAGCCAGACCACAGGCATTCATGTCTGGTGACCAAGAAAGTTACAAGAGGTCCAGGTACGATCTCCGGAAAGCCACTTCACAGGTGACGTGACAATTCCAAACTAAACCTGAATCAATGAAGGATGCTTGACAGTTGTGACAGGGCTTGAATGCTTTCACCAATTATAAAGTTAAATCAAGTGACATAGACAACAACAGTGCTTCGCTTCCAGATGAGCTCAACGCCTTCTAAGCTCGCTTTGACAGCCAAAGCATGGAGGAACTATCACAGCTCCTGATGATTCCGTGACACGCAAGCAGCCTAGAGGAGGGTGAACTCACGAAGAGCATCCGGCCCAGATGGCGTACCTCGCCAAGTACTAAAGGACTGTTATGATTAATTGGCTGGAGTGTTCACTGAGATCCTTAACCTCTCGCTTCAGCAGTCTAAGGAACCCACCTGCTTCAACCAGGCTTCAATTTTACCATTGCCTGAGAAGAACATGGACTATCATCCAGGAACACTTGCATCCACAGTGATGAAGTGCTTTGACAGGTTGAAGGTGAAACGTATCAACTCCTGCCTGAGGAGCAACTTCGATCCACTCCAATTTGCCTACCAGAGCAACAAGTCTCCAGCAGGTGCCATCCCATTGGCTTGTCACTCATCCCTGGGGTATCCGGACAGCAAAGCTGCATACATCAAGATACTCTTCATCGACTACAGCTTGGCATTCAGTATCATCATCCCCTCAAAACTCATCAATTAGCTCCAAAACCATGGCCTCAGTACCTCCTTGTGCAATTGGATCCTCGATTTCCTCATTTGCAGACCCCAGTCGGTAAGGGTTGGTGACAACACCTCCTTCGCAATCTCCATTAGCACAGATGTGCCACAAGGCTGTGTGCTTAGACCCCTGCTCTACTCGCCTTACATTAATGACAGGGTGGCTACGCCCAGTTCCAATGCCATATTCAAGATTGTTGACAACACCACTGTCGTAGGCTGAATCAAAGGTGGCGATGAATCAGCATATAGGAGGGAGATTGAAAATCTGGCTGAGTGGTGTCATAACAACAACCTTTTACTCAATGTCAGCAAGACTAAGAGAGCTGATTATTGGCTTCGGGAAGAAAAAACCAGAGCCAGTCCTCATCGGAGGGTCAGAGGTGGAGAGGGTCAGCAACTTTAAATTCCTCGGTGCTATTATTTCAGAGTACCTGTCCTGGGCCCAGCACGTAAGCACAATTTCAAAGAAAGCATGGCAGCACCTCTAATTCCTCAGGAGTCTGCGAAGATTGGGCATGACATCTAAAACCCTGACAGACTTCTGTAGATGTGTGGTGGAGAGTATATTGAATGGCTGCATCACAGCCTGGTACGGAAACACTGAATGCCCTTGAATGGAAAATCCTACAAGAAATAGTGGATGTGGCCCAGTCCATCATGGGTAAAGCCCTCCCCACTATCGAACACATTTATACGAAGCGTTGTCGCAGGGAAGCAGCATCAGAGACCCCCACTACCTCTCTCTTCTCGCTGCTGCCATCAGGAAGGAGGTACAGGAGCCTTAGGACTCACACCACCGGGTTCAGGAATAGTTATTACCCCTCAACCATCAGGCTCCTGAACCAAAGGGGATAACTTCACTCAACTTCACTCACCCCAACACTGAACTGTTCCCACAACCTATGGACTCACTTTCAAGGACTCTTCATCTCATTTTCTTGATATGTATTGCTTACTTATTTATTATTATTATTTCTTTCTTTTTGTATTTGCGCAGTTGTTGTCTTTTGCATACTCATTGAACGCCCAAGTTGGTGTGGTCTTTCATTGATTCTATTATGGTTATTATTTTGTTATAGATTTATTGAGTATGCCCACAAGAAAATGAATCTCAGGGTTGGATATGGTGACATATATGTACTTTGATATTAAATTTACTTTGAACTTTGACATTTGAAGAGGACTAAAAGTGCCTTAATGAATGCGTTCTCTGCGGAGTAGTGCCGAGTATAGCGAGTATAGTGCCTGGAAACTCTTCTCTTGATGATCTAATTCCTCCTGAAAGCCTCGATTAACTCTGCTTCCTCCAAACCCTACCAAGATACCTGGATACTCCCCACTGTAGAAATGTCTAATACCAGACAGCATGCATTTAAGATGAGAGGGGGTAATACCAAAGGAGATGTGAGAGGTAGTTTTTTTTTACACAGAGTGGTGGGTGCCTGGAATGGCGATGGAGGCAGGTATGATGGAGGCATTCAAAAGGTTCTTGGATAGGCACATTGATGTGCACTCATTCTAGTTAGTCCCACACACCCATCTACTACCTTAGTCAGTCACTGCACTGGAAAGACTTTACAACAATTTTTATAACACTGTAAATACGTACATGATGGTATTTATGTATTTCTGCATATTTTCTCCATACCTGTACTTCTAACATTATTTTTACATAATTCTTTATTCTGTATAATTGTTGAATGTTGTTTTTTTATTTTCTAAAATGCAACATGTTTTGTTAAAGCCCTTTATATTCCATTTCAATGACAAATCTTCAAAAACTTCACCCAATCTTAAAAATTTCTTCCCTCAGGCAGCTGATCTTCCCCTACCCCCTCTATCTATTACCTGTTACTCCACTGTAAACACTTTAAATCACATTTTATAATACTGTTTACATCATAAATGCATGCTGCTTTTGTAGTTTATTCAATATCTGTACTTCAAATTTTATTTTTTTATTTTTTTTATTCTTTATAATTGTTGGATGTTGTTTTTGTTGCATGTCTCACCCTGACCAACACACGACAGCAAATTCCCAACAGATGTAAAGGTATATGGTAAATAAAGCTGATCCTTGATCTTACTCCTGATTACCTCAACCGAGTCCTTTCCAGAAGTGCCTAGCAAAGCCATTTATATCAAAGCAATAGACGGCAGAAACCACACCTGGGAAAAAAAGCACATCCTATATGGCAAACCCTCGATCTTGCAGTTGGCCACTTGATTACTAGGTTAATTGGTTTGGCACAACATTGTGGGCCGAAGGGCTGGTTCCTGTGCTGTACTATTCTATCTTCCCTGTTCTGTGTTAACTGCAGAAATAACGTTTTTAAATCTTCCAGGTGATGTACAGATGGGGTAAAAACTGCAAGGAGTATAAGATAACATTCCAGGCATCGCTGGGATATCTTGCAAACCATCCGGCTCTGAAAATTCAAACTAAATGGGCCTCTATGCCTAAGGACTACGCAACCGGCAGCAGAATGTAAGAAATGTGTCATTTCATTGTTGTGTCCACTGTTTCTTAACCCACAATACCAAAGTAATGTTTTGTTTTAACCAGAATTGGGTCAGGATTCGCTTATCTACTGGGATTTTCCAACAGATTTAAAGACAATCCCTCTCATCAGATTACACAGCTGATCGCCCTCACCTCTCCACGGACTGTCGATACAATCGTGAAGCTACCCAGGGTATCATTTTCTTCATTTATAATTATTTAACTTGGCTCCAGATTGCAATCAGAGCCACCGGTTCCTTACCCGCATGATCGTGAACGTTAGAGACATGGGCTGGTTGGACAAACTTGTGCTGTTTCTCTGGAGCGTTGAAGGCTGTGAGGAGACTTGCACCAGAATCAGGCATCTGGCATATGTCATGAAATATCACTGGCATATGTTATGAAAGTAGTTGCTTTGCTGCAGCAGTACATTGCCATACATAATGAAGACCCTTTTTACTGGGCATCTCCAGAGATACAGCTCGTTAGCCTCTCGTTAACAGCCACCGGACTCAGCGGTGAGAAAGCCACCTTTCTCAAGCTCCGTATGTCTAGGGTCGATAGGACTTGGGTCACCAAAACAGGGACGTTAGGATGTCTTGACCACCCGAACCCCGATCTATGTGAATACTGTGTAATTACTACTCCCACGCAATTAGCCATTGGCAATAAATAACAGATCGTACCCTGCATATAATAATAAAGGAAGTATATTTACAAATTTCAGCTTTATTGAACAGTAAGTAGGAAAAAGAAAAAAGGCCCATTACAGTTAACTCAGTCCAAATGCACACATAAATTGGAGCTCATCTTGAAGTTGTCTTTAAGTCACACATTGGACCCCTGGTGTGCATGAAAGCACACACCACCTTCTGAATGTCACTTGAAATCCTTCTCGAACAAATGGGCTCCCCCACGGGAGTATTGGTCCTTCCTCCTTGAAGTCATTCATCTGCATAAAGCACCTTGTACAACAGGGTCAGCATCCTCAGCCATCTCCCCTCCTGTCTTCTCCCAGTTTCTGCCAAAAAGACCTTGACCAACACCAGTGTCTGTCACAAAAACCTCTCCACCCAGTGTTCCCTCAAACTTTCTCCCAATTCCACCATCCTGACTGGATGATACAACAATCCTAAGTTGAACAATAAAGCCTCTTATCTTTAGTTCAAACCCAAACAGGCTGAAAGCAGAATAGCCTGTTCTTACAGAACTGCTAAAATGAAATACCTGCAGCATAGCAGTAAAAATCTTATCCATGGTGTAACAATAATAATAAAATATATAAATTACAGTAAGTTTATTTAAAAAATTAAATTGAATAAGTTGTGCAAAAAGAAAGCAAAAATACCAAGATACTGTTCATGAGGGTGGTGGGTTGGGGTTACTTCTTCCCTCTGCTAGCCTGCAGGACTCCCTTGGGCAAGGTGTAGAACCTGCTTAGCCCCCCAAACAGGGTCACATGAACCCATGGGAGCAGGTGGTGGATAGTTGTATGAGCAGCTGGTGCAGATCACAAGTCCTGGTTATGTGACCAGTGACACCAAGTAGACAATCTCTCAAGAGTATTGATAATGGCTGGGGTCACCCGTCTTGTAAAGACACTGCCCAGAAGGCAATGGCAAACCACTTCTGTAGAAAAGTTTGCTAAGAGTGATCATGGTCAAAGACCACAATTGCCCACATCATATGACACGGCACATAAAGGTGTTGATGAGTGTTCACATTGTCCATCTGATGATGGAAGGGAAGAAGCTGTTCCTGAACTATTGAGAGTGTGTCTTCAGGTTCATGTACCTCCTCCCCGATGGTTGCAATGAGAAGACAGCATATCCCTCTATCCATGCCTCTAATAATTTTATAAACCTGATCAGAGTTCTTAAAATTATAAGAGACAGGGTAGGAATGTTGAATATAAGAGCAAATGTATTTAAGGTGAGAGGGAGAAAGTTAAAGAAGATGTGGAGGCCAGGGTCTTTTACACAGGGAGTGGTGTGAGCCCGAGAGTAATTAATCTGTCTCATTATGGTCACATGTATCAAGGCACAGTGAAAGCACTTGTTTTCCATGTCATCTACACACATCACTTCATCACAGCAGTGCACTGAGCGAGCTCAAGCTAAAACAATAACAGAATGCGGGGTTCGTTACAGAGAGAGTGCAGTGCAGGTAGACATTAAGGTACAAGGTCAAAATGAGGTAGATTGTGAGGTCAAAAGTCCAATTTATCGCACTTGGAGACCATTCAATAGACTTATCACAGTGGAGTAGCAGCTGGCCTTGAGCCTGGAGGCTTGTCCTTTCTGGCTTTTGAATCTTCTGCCCAATGGTAGAAGGGAGAAGAAAGAATGTCTGGGGTGGGTGGGCCATCAGTGTGAAGATGGAGGCAGATATGACAGTGATGATCAAGAAACATTTGGGTAGCACATGGATGTGCAGGGAGGAGGGATATGGATTGTGTGGAGGGAGGAGGGATACGGATGGTGTGGAGGGATATGGATTGTGTGCAGGGAGGAGGGATTAGTTCAGTACATACATAAGGTGCTGGAGGACCTCAGCTGGTCAGGCGGCATCTATGGAGAGGAGTAAGCAGCTAAGGTTTCGCGCCGAGACTCTTCTTCAGGATGGTGAACTAACTCCTGCTAATAAACTATTTAGGGATTAGTTTAATTTTCATGCTGGTCACAGACATCATGGCCCAAGGGTCTGTTCCGGTGCTGTATTGTTCTATGTTCTATTTTCCAGACTGTTGGATACTGTCCAGGTAGCTTTCAACCTGACAACATAAACACTGATTTCTCTAACTTCCAGTAATTTCTTCCCCCCCTCACCATTCTTTCTTTTTCCATTCCCCACTCTGGCTCCCTTCTTACCCCTTCTCTTCTCCTCTCTTGCCCATCACCTCCCCCGGTGTCCTTCCTCCTTCCCTTTCTCCCATAGTCTGCTCTCCTCTCCTCTATGATTCCTTCTTTTTCAGCCTTTTACCTCTTCTACCTATTGCCTCCCCGCTTCTTACTTCATCCCCCCCCCTCAACCTCAGCATTTCCCCCTCACCTGTCACCTGCCAGTTTGTCCTCCTTCCCCTCCCCCCAGCTTATTGTAGCTTTCCTCTCTTCCTTTCCAGTACTAATGAAGGGTCTCGGCCTGAAACATCGTCCGTTTATTCTCCTCCATCGATCAGGTTTTCCAGCCTGAGTCCACGGGCCCCTCAGTTAATGGTATTGGTCCAAGGTATAAAAAAGGTTAGGGACCCCTGCCATAGAGGCTGTCTAATCTGCTGAGTTCCTCCAGCATCTTGAGTGTGTTGCTTTGCATTTCCATCATCCGCAAAATTTCTCGTGTTTAAGTTTTCTATTGTCCATGTTATTTCTGTTCCAGTCTACCATCTATTACCAAGGCTTTGAGCTGCCTGTTCCTCTGCATATTCCTGAGCCTGCACCGATCGTGAGAGCGCAAGGATTCGAGAGCATTGCTAAAATTCCACATCTTCTTCTGACAATTCATCAAAGTAATGATTATTTTCTTGGCACTTTCTTTCAAGTTGACAACAAACTCAACTTTAGAAGAATGAGAGAGGAATCTTGGTGAAACCTATTGAATATTGAAAGGCCTAGACAGAGTTGATATGGAGAGGATGTTTCCTGTAGTGGGGGAGTCTAGGAGCAAAGGGCCTAGGTAGAGTGGATGTGGAGAGGACGTTTCCGGTTATGGGGGAGTCTAGGAGCAGAGGGCACAGCGTCGGAACAGCAGAATGTCCATGTAGAACAGAGATGAGGAATTTTTTAGCCAGACAGTGGTGAATCTGTGGAATTCCTTGCCACAGATTGCTGTGGAGGCCAGGTCACTGAGTATATTTAAATGGAGGTTGACAAGCTCTTGTTTAGTCTGGGTGTGAAAGGAGAAGGCAGGAGAACAGAATCAGGTTTAATATCACCAGTGTATATTGTGAGATTTGTTGACTTTGCAACAGTAGTACATTGCAATACATGATAGAGAAACAGAAACCATGAATTACAACAAATATGTATATTCTGTTGCATATAAGTGTGCCTTCAGACTTCTGGATCTCCTCCCTGATGGTGGCACTAAGCACACACGATGGGGGTCCTTAATGATGGACAGCGGCTTTTGAGGCATCGCTCCTCGAAGATGTCCTGGGTACCACAGAGGCTGCTGCCCTTGATGGAGCTGACTAAGTTTACAACTCTCTGCAACTTACTCCAATCCTATGCAGTAGTTCCCCACCACCCCATACCAGATGGTGACAGGGGACAGGACACAGGGGGTGGCTGATGAAAGGCTTGATGTGGGACACATGGAAGGTGGGATGAATACAGCAGAGAGTGGAGGGAAGCTTCAGATGGACGGCAGCAGGGCTGATGACTTTAGCAATGGGAGAGGGGCCGATAAAGTGGGGGTGAGCTTGCAGGAATCCACCTTGAGGGGCAGGTCTCGGGTTGAAAGCCATACACGCTGTCCCTGGCGGCAACATGGGGCCTTGGAGTGATGATGGTCAGCTTGATACTTGATCCCAGCAGAGGCACGAAGAAGGGCAGAGCGAGTGGTCCTCCACATCGACTGAAACAGCAGTTGGAATGCCAACCTCCTCCTCCTGGGCAGGAAACAGTGGAGGTTGGTAGCCAAGGCAGCACTCGAAAGGGGACAGACCGGTGGAGGAGGACGGATGAGAGTTTATGGCATACTCGGCCCAGGGTAGCTGCTGACTCCACGCAGTGGGGTTCTGGGAGACCAGACACCGAAATACAGTCTCTAGCTGTTGGTTGGCCCACTCGGTCTGGCCATTGGTCAGTGGGTGGAATCCTGAAGACACACTCTCAGAGGTACCCAGAAGATTACAGAATGCCCTCCAGAAGTTGGATGTGGATTGAGATCCCCTGTGACACAACATCTACAGGTAAACCATGTAATTTAAGAACATGCAGTACTAATAATTTGGCTGTTTCTTTGGCTGAGGGGAGCTGAGGTAAAGGAATGAAGTGTACAGATTTGGAGAAACGATATTCTACTGTGAGAATGGTGGTGTTACCATTTGTTGGGGGAAGACTGGTGACAAAATCCAGGACAATGTGAGACCAGGCTCTCTTGGGGATAAACAGGGGTTGTAACAGACCAGGAAGTGACCGGTTACAGTTCTTGCCTTGAGAACAGACAAAGTTTCAGATGTCATCTCCCATGGAGGGCCACCAGAACCACTGACTGATGAAGGCTTGAGTACGCTTGGTTCCAGGATAACTGGGAAGAATAACCCCACTGCAATATCTGTGAGTGGACAGAGCTGGGAACATATACACGGTTAGTGGGGCATTGACCGGGGGCTGCCTGGCTCTGTTGAGCAACTTGCACAATGGATTCAATGTCCCATTGCGCTGCACCCATGAGACAGTGAGCAGGGTGGATGACATCGGGGACCTCAGGGGTCTCAGATGAAGGAAATCTTCAGGAGGGGGCATCAGGTTTTCCATTCTTCAAACTGGGGCGGAAGGACAGAGTAAAATTGAATTTTGATAGAAACAGCTTGAAGGGAGTTGAGACACTTGGCCGCACGGATATATTCCAGATTCTTGTGATCAGTCCAGACTATGAATGGCACCTTGGCTCCCTCCAGCCAATGCGTCCCCTCCTCCAGAGCTAGCTTCACAGTCAGTAGCTCCCGGTTTCCAACATCGTAATTCTGCTCGGTGGGAGTGAGGTGGTGAGAGAAGGCATCGCAGGGGTGTACCTACGCATCCTTGGCCGAGCGCTAAGAGGAAACAGCTCCTACACCAATATCGGACACATCCACCTCCACGATGAACTGCCAGTCGGTGTCGGGTTGAATTGGGGGCAGAGATGAAACGTTCCTTCAGGTCAAAGAATGTGTTTTCAGCAGCAGGGGACCAGGAGAATCTGACAGCAGATGAGGTAAGAGCAGTGAGTGGTGCAGCCAGTGTACTGTAATTTCTGATGAAGTGGCGAGAAAAGTTAGCAAAGCCCAAGAAGTGTTGCAACTCCCAACGAGCTGAAGGTTGGGGCCTTTCAACCACCGCCTTGACCTTCTGTTGGTCCATCTGAATGGAACCACCTGAAATTACATACCCCAGGAAGGAGACAGTATTGCAATGAAACTCACATTTCTCAGCCTTCACAAAGATCTGGTTCTCCAGAAGGCGCTAGAGAACTCTGCGGACGTGACCTGCGTGTTCAGCAAGGGACTGGGGAAGAAAACAAAATGTCGTCGAGATACACAAAAACAAATTGGTTCAGCATGTCCCTGAGAACGTCATTTACCAGAGCTTGGAAGACAGCAGGGACATTGGCATGACCAGACACTCAATGGTCTGAGGTGGTGCTGAAGGTGTCTTCCACTCGTCCCCTTCGCAGGTGCAGACAAGATGGAGATCAAGCTTGGTGAAAACTGAGGCTCCTTGCAGTAGATCAAATGCCGAGATCATGAGTGGAAGAGGGTAACAGTTCTTAACAGTGACTTCATTCCGTCCCTGGTAATCAATGCATGGACGCAAGGAGCCGTCCTTCTTTCCAACAAATTAAAAACTGGCACCAGCAGGGGAGGAAGACAGCTGGTTGATGCCTGCAGCCAGAGACTCTTGGATGTACTTACTCATGGCTTCTGTTTCAGGTACAGACAGGGAATACAAGCAGCCCCTTGGGGAGATGTTCCAGGCAGGAGGTCAATAGCGCAATCATATGGACGATGAGGCGGTAGGGAAGTGGCCCAGGACTTGCTAAGCACAGCCTTGAGTTCCATGTATTCAGGAAGGATGGCACGAAGGCCCGGAAATTCCTCGGGGGATCTGACAAGGAGATCTGAGCATGGTGGAGGCAGTGGGAGTGACAGAATGGGCTCCAGTCTGCAATCTTACGACTGAGCCAGTCAATGTGGGGGGTTGTGTCTGACTAACCAGGGATGGCCCAGGACAATGGGAGCTTGAGGACAGTCAATAGCATAAAGGGTTAACTGTTTATGATGGTTGCTGGATAAACTGAGACTCCCTGGGGCCGTGACATAGGTGATGTTAGCCAGCCTCTGACCGTTCAAGGTGTTGGCTACTACTGGTGACTGGAGAGCAGACGTGGGTTATCCCCACTGGGCAGCCAAGCTGGAATTGACAAAACACCACTCTGCACCAGAATCCACCAAGACGGAGACTGCTCGCCGTTGGACGCCCCACTCCAGAGAAGCGGGTATGAGAGTGAGTGGCGTCGAGGAGGGCCGAACAGGGGTCACGCTCACCAGTACTCCTTGTCCTACTGGTGAGCGCTTGGCTTTTACTGGGCAGGTGGAGATGAAGTAGTCTGGTTGGCCACAGTACAGACAGGAACGGGTGCTGATTCTCCTTTGTCTTTCAGTTGGTGTCAGATGGGTACAGTAGCTCTGGGCTCTGGAATGGGAATTGTGGATTGGGGAGAATGGCAGGGCAAGGTAGACTGATGAGGAGCTTGGAACTCACCCAGTTCCCCTAGGGACCCTCTGGAACCCCTCCCTTTGCAGCACTGCTGAAGGCAAACATCAATACAGATGGCCAAATCCACCAGGGTTTCAAAGGTGTCAGGAAGGTCCTGGGTGACCAGCTCATCTTTGATGTCTTTAGAGAGGCCGTTCAGGGAGGTGTCGTACCGTGCGTCCATGTTCCAGGTGCTGGAAGTGGCTAAGGTCTGGAACTCTATGCCTTTAATCTGACACAGATGCATGTGCGGCATTTCATGGGCAGCCTCTCTCCCATGTTTGGAGCGATCAAACACTTTTCTCATTTCCTCAGAAAATAACTGAAAACTACTGCAGAAAGGGGAGCCTGCCGCTCAGATGGCTCTTCCCCATTCTCTCACCCGACCAGACGGTTGGGTGATGACGTAGGCTACCTTGGCTCAATCAGTCGGAAATGTTATACTTGATAGTCGCCAAACAGTTTATACTAGAACGTACAATCATCACAGCGATATTTGATTCTGCACTTCCCACTCCCTGGATTACAAATCAATAGTAAATATTAAAAATTTAAATTATAAATCATAAATAGAAAATAGAAAAGGGGAAGTAAGGTAGTGCAAAAAAACCGAGAGGCAGGTCCGGATATTCGGAGAGTACGGCCCAGATCTGGGTCAGGATCCGTTCAGCAGTCTTATCACAGTTGGAAAGAAGCTGTTCCCAAATCTGGCTGTACGAGTCTTCAAGCTCCTGAGCCTTCTCCCGGAGGGAAGAGGGACGAAAAGTGTGTTGGCTGGGGGGGGTCATGTCCTTGATTATCCTGGCAGCACTGCTCTGACAGCGTGCGGGGTGAAGTGAGTCCAAGGATGGAAGATTGGTTTGTGTGATGTGCTGCGTCATGTTCACGATTTTCTGCAGCTTCTTCCAGTCTTGGACAGGACAACTTCCATACCAGGTTGTGATGCATCCTAGAAGAATGCTTTCTACGGTGCATCTATAAAAATTAGTGAGGGTTTCAGGGGACAGGCCAAATTTCTTTAGTTTTCTCAGGAAGTAAAGATGCTGGTGGGCCTCCTTGGCAGCGGACTCTGCTTGGTTGGACCAAGTCAGGTCATTTGTGATATTGACTCCGAGGAACTTAAAGCTTTTGACCTGTTCCACTCGCGCACCACCGATGTAAATTGGGTCATGCGGTCCGCTACTCCTTCTGAAGTCAACAACCAATTCCTTCATCTTGCTGACGTTGAGGGATAGGTTATTGTCTTCGCACCATGCCACCAGGTTCTTAATTTCCTCTCTGTACTCAAACTCATCATTACCCGAGGTATGGCCTACAATTGTTGAGTCATCAGCAAACTTATATATTGAGTTGTTGGTTGCAATTCAAAAACGTGGGTGCACAGGGAAAGAAAAGAGCATTAGGTACCGGGCTCACCTGAGTACTTTTCTGGAGGAGGCAGACGGGACTCTCGGATGGGAGGAGTGAGTGAGAATGCGGAGGGTAGGGCGGAAGATGCGGCTGCAGAATGTTGATAGGCGCTCTGGGGCAGCTGGAGTGACTGAGTCTGAGCCAGAGCCACAAGGTCGGCCACATCGGCAGAAAATGACTCCACTGCCCTGAACGTGGACTCCAGCTGATTCTGGTACTTTCCCAGCATCACTCCCTGTTGTTCCAGGGCAGCTCTCAGATGATTAGGGTCTGCTGGATCCATTCTGGCCAGATTGTACTGTCAGGACGCTGGAGCAGGGACCCAATCGCAGACCCAGTACCGTGCACACAGTGACATTAATTGAGTAGCAAATCCTGAGGTTCAAACAAAGTCAGTGTCAAAGTTCAGGCAGAGATCAAAACATCCAGAGAAATCCAAATACCAGAATCAAGAAACAGGCAGAGTTGATATTCAGACAGACAGAGTACAGATACAAATGTTGGAAAGGCTCAGGAAAATTCACTGGCACATTCTGGTAACAAACAGGTGAAAACACAGGACTGAAATACACTGAGCAATAAACAGAGAGGCAGGTGATAGGTGGAGCACAATGAGACACAGGTGGCAGCAATACAGGTAATAATGAGAAACAGGTGAGAGACGGAGTACTCAGTAATACAGGGGCCACAGTAGAGCAGGAGCAGGGACAGGAGCACATAGGGCATTAAAACATACAAGAGCACATGGCAATACAAAACCACAGACTGACAGCTAGGGGGAAAACACACAAAAAGACAAAGTTCAACTGGAGGTACTGACAGTGAGGTACAGATACAATGAAATCTTGCAGCTGCATCAGAGACAATACACAGGCAGGGGTTTGGGAACCAGCATGATAGAGCTGAGGGTGAGCCAGCAGGTTTACAAGTAGATGATGAGTGTAACATGAATGTAAGGAAGGACAAGACAATGATTGAGTACAAATGCAGACAGAGCAAAGAGTGAAATTGTACCACAGAGGCAAAATTCAAAAGGGCAAAGAATGCAGGACTGAAGGTGCAGTATTTAAATGCACGTAGCTTTCCTAATAATGTGGACGAACTCGTGGTGCAATTACAGATTGATTGGTATGATGTTGTGGGCATCACTGAAAGAAGACCATAGTTGAGAGATTAACATCAAAGGATATACTTTGTATCAAAAGGACAGATGGAAAGGCATAGGTGGTGGTGTGGCTTTGTTGGTAAGAGATGAAATTACATCTTTAGAAAGAGGTGACATAGGGTCAGAGATTGTTGAATCTTTGTGGGTTGAGTTAAGAAGCTACAAAGGTAAAAAAGATCATTATGGTAATTGTACATAGTCCTCCAAATAGTAGCCAAGACATAGGGCTAAGATTGCAAAGGGAACTGGAAAAGGCATGTAATAAGGGTAATGACACAATTGTTATGGGGACTTCAATATGCAAGAGGATTGGGAAAATCAGGTTGGTGTCGAAATGCAAGAGATGGAATTTGTTGAATGCCTACGAGATGACTTTTTAGGGCAGCTTGCATTTGAGCCTACCTAGGGCAAGGCTATCTTAGGTTCATTCATGGCTTGGCTTCGGGAATGAAGATTTAGGAATGGGGCTGCCCACGTCTGCTGCAGGCTCGCTGGTGGCTGACGAGGCCAATACAGGACAGGCAGGTCCGGCCACAGCGGCTGCAAGGGAAATTCTGTTCTGGGTTTGGTGCTGCTGTGTCACGGTTCTTCCTCCTTCTCCTTTTGTCCTCAATGCCAGCCCTGCATGCGTTCACGAAGGAGGAGACAGACTGGTGGATGGTGTGTTGCCAGGCCTCGCGATCGGAAGCTAGATTAGACCACTGGTGATGGTCACTGTGACAGGCACCAAGGGATTTCTTCAGAGAGTCCTTGTACTTCTTCGGTGCCCCTCCGTCACAGTGGCCAGTGGAGAGTTCGCCATATAGCACAATCTTGGGCAGGCGATGATCCTCCATCCTGGAGATGTGCCCTGCCCAGCGCAGCTGCGTCTTCAATGGCATGGCCTCGACGCTGGTGGCCTCCGCCTGTTCGAGGACTTCGATGTTGGTGACAAAGTCACTCCAGTGGATGTTCAGGATGGTGTGGAGGCAGGCGCTGGTGGAAACACTCAAGGAGTCGTAGGTGGTGACGATAGGTGACCCACGACTCGGAGCCGTACAGGAGAGTGGTCAGTACAACGGCTCTGTACACGCTGATCTTTGTGCCTTTCTTCAAATGCTTGTTGTTCCAGACTCTTTTGTACAGCCTGCCGAATGCGCTGTTTGTCTTTGCCAGTCTGTTGTCAACCTCTTTGTCGATCTTGGCATCTGACGAGATGGTGCACCCCAGGTAGCTGAACTGGTGGACTGTCTTCAGCTCTACCTCACCGATGCTGTTGCGGGGAGGGTGGTAATCTTCCTGAGGTGCAGGCTGATGGAGAACTTCTGTCTTCTTCAAGCTGACTTCCAGTCCGAAGAGCTCGGCAGCCTCTGCGAAGTAGGATGTTATACGCTGCAGGGCTGTCTCTGTGTGGGCAACAAAGACAGCACCATCGGCGAAGAGTAGCTTAGCTTTCGGATGAGTTGTTCCAATATCTTGGTGTGGGACTGTAGTTGCCTCAGGTTGAACAGGCTGTCATCGGTGTGGTATCGGATGTAGACACCATCCTTACCATCAAGGTCTTCTGTGGCCCTTTCGAGCATCACACTGAAGAAGATGGTGAAGAGAGTCGGTGCGAGGACGCAGCCTTGCTTTACTCCGTTGCCTATTGGGAAGGGTTCTGAGAGGTCGTTGTTTTGTCTGACTTGGCCACTCTGATTTTCATGTAGCTGGATGACCATGCTGAGGAACTTTCACAGAATTTCCCTGCTCACAGTGTCGAACGCTTTGGTAAGGCCGACAAACTTCATGTACAATCCCTTGTTCTGTTCCTTACATTTCTCTTGGAGCTGCCTGAGAACAAATACCATGTCGGTGGTGCTCCTGTTGGCTCTGAAGCCAAACTGGGGCAAGTGAGGTCTAGGTCTGACGTCCCGCTCACCCAGGGAAAGTGTACTCGCAATACATCACCTCTCCTTTCCCGGTGTAGTGATCACCGCGTGGTCACTGTCTGGCTATCTTAGATTGGGTGTAATAACCCAGATCTTATTAGGGAGCATAATGTAAAGGAACTCTTAGGAGACAGTGATCATAATATGATTGAATTCATACTGCAATTTGAGAGGGAGAAGCATAAATCACATGTATCAGTATCACAATGGAATAAAGGGAATTACAGAGGCATCAGAGAGCAGCTTGACCAGGTGGATTAGAGTAGGATACTGGCAGGGATGACAGCAGAGCAGAGATGTCTGAAGTTTCTGGGAATAGTTCACAGAGCACAGGATAGATTGTTCCAAAGAGCCAGAGGTTCTCAAATGTCAGTGCTAGGTCACCACAGCTGAGAAAGGAAGTTAAGAACTGCAAAAAAGCCAAGGAAAGGCCATATAAGGTAGCAAAAGTGCATGGGAAGTTAGATGATTGGGAAGCTTTTAAAATCCAACAAAAGGCATCTTAAAAAGCTCTAAGAATGGAAAAAGATTAAATGTGAGGGTAGACTAGCCAATACTACAAAGCACGATACCAAAAATGTTTTCAGTTATATAAAAAGTAAAGGTGGGGTGAGAGTCGATATTGGACCACTGGTAAAAGATGCTGGTGAGGTAGTAATAGGAAGCAAAGAAATGGTGGATGGACTGAATGGGCACTTTGCATCAGTCTTCACTGTGGAAGACACCAGCAGTGTGCTGCTGGTCCATGAGTGTTAGGGAGCAGGAGTGAGTGCCATTGTTATTCCAAAGGAAAAAGTGCTAGGCAAACTCAAAGATCTTCAGGTGGATAAGTCACCTGGACCAGATGGACTACATCCCAGAGTCTTGAAAGAATTTGCTGAAGAGATAACGAATGCATTGGTCATGATCTTTCAAGAATCACCTGATTCTGGCATGGTCCTGGCGGAATGGAAGATTGCAAATGTCACCCCACTCTTTAAGAAGGGAGGAAGGTAAAAGAGAGGAAATTATAGGCCAATTAGTCACACCTCAGTTGTTGGGAAAGTTTTGGGGTCTATTATTAAGGATGAAGTTTTGGGTTACTTGGAGACTAATGATACAATAAGTCAAAGTCAGCATGATTTCTGAGAAGTATGTTATGTGACCTAATCTGTTAGAGTCCTTTGAGGAAATACCAAGCAGGGTAGACAAAGAAGAGGCAATGGATGTCACTCACTTGGATTTTCAGAAGGCATTTAATAAGGTACCACACATGAGGCTGCTTAACAAGATAAAATCCTATGGAATTACAGGAAAGCTACTGGCATGGATAGAGGAATGGCTGACAGGCAGGAGGCAGGGAGTGTCAATAAAAGGGGCCTTTTCTGGTTGGCTGCCGGTGACTAGTGGTGTTTCTCAGGAGTCAGTATTGGGACTGTTACTTGTCACATTGTTTGTCGATGATTTAGATAATAGAATTGATGGCTTTGTGACAAAGTTTGCAGATGACCCGAAGATAGAAGGAGGGGTAGGTAGTGCTGAGGAAGCAATACGATTGCAACTGGACATAGACAAATTGGAAGAATGGGCAAAAAAGTGGCAGATGGAATACAGTGTTGGAATTTCCTTGTGCAAGACTCCCAGAAGGTTAATTTACAGGTTGAGTCTGTGGTAAAGAACGTAAATGTAATGTTGGCATTTAATTCAAGGGGAATAGAATATAAAAGCAAGGAGATAATGCTGAGGCTTTATAAGACACTGGTCAGGCTGCACTTGGAGTTTTGTCAAAAGTTTTGGGCCCCATATGTCAGATAGGATGTGTTGTCATTGGAGAGAGTCCAGAGGAGGTTCACGAGGATATTTCCAGGAATGAAGTGTTTAACATGCGAGGACCATTTGGCAGCATTGAATGTGTACTCACTGAAATTTTGAAGAATTCAAGGGATTTCATTGAAACCTTCTGAATGTTGAAAGATCTAGATAGGGTGGATATGGTGAGGATGTTTCCTGTGGTGGGGGTATCCAGAACTAGAAGAAACAACCTCAAAATTGAGGGTCAACCCTTTAGAACAGAGGTAAGGAGGAATTCTTTTAGCTAGAGAGTAGAAAACCTGTGGAATGCTCTGCCACAGACTACAGTGGAAGCCAAGTCTGTGAGATATTATGCCAGAAGTTGATAGTTTCCTGATCCATCAGAGCATCAAACGATATGGGAAAAAGGCAGGTGTATGGGGTTGAGTGGGATCCAGGATCAGCCATAATGGAATGGCAGAGCAGACTCGATGGGCTGAATAGCCTAATTCTTCTCCTATGTCTTATGGTCTAATATTATAGATTAGGTTTATTAGAGTTGACTTAACCACTATATATCTACAATGCGCAAGGAAATAGGAGCATCTGGGGAACCTTCACGGTCACAGGGAGAACATGCACACTCCATTCAGACAAAACTGAACCCTATTTGCTGGAATCACAATACATCCTCAATGCCACTGAGAATAAAACAATCCGCTAAGGCATTGAAACTGAAATATATTCACGCCCTCAGGTTGGAGGCTACCCAGACGGAGTATAGGATGTTGCCCCTCCAACCTGAGTGTGATGAGTGTGATGGATGGAACACAGGTGCTCAGCAAACACAACGCTCCATCTGCCCGAAAAAGCGGGCGGGATCTCCCAGTGGCCACTCATTTTAATTCTACTTCCCATTCCCATTCCGACATGTCAGTCCACTGTCTCGATGAGGCCACACACAGCTTGGAGGAGCATCACCTTGTATTCCGTCTGGGTAGCCTCCAACCTGATGGATCGAACGCCAATTTCTTGAACTTCCAGTAAATGCTCCCCCCCTTTACCATACCCCATTCCCTTTTCCTTTTCTGACCTTATCTCCTTGCCTGCCCATCACCGCCTTCTGGTGCTCCTCCTCCTTCCCTTTCTTCCATGGCCTTTTGTCCTCTCCTATCAGATATCAGACTCTCCCTTCTCCAGTCTTGTATCTCTTTCACCAATCAACTTCCCAGCTCTTTACTTCACCCCTTCCCTCCTCCCGGTTTCACCTATCAACCTGTGTTTCTTCCTTCCCCCTCCCCACCTTCTAAATCTGACTCCTCAGCTTTTTTGCTCCAGTCCTGATGAAGGATTTTAGCCTAAAATGTCGACTTTTTATTCCTCACCTGCCCAAGGGTTTCAGTGAAATGTTAAGACCCAGTTGGTGAAGATCTCTGATGATAGATACTGCCTTCTCGAGGCAGTGCCTCCTGTAGATGCTGTCAGTATCAGTAGTGGGGAGAAACATCGACTGTACTCTTTTTCATAGAAGCCACCTGGCCCTGCTGAGTTCCTCCAGCATTTGGTGTGTGCTGCTTGGATTTCCAGCATCTGCAGATATTCTCTTGTTTAAAATTAAATAATATGGAATGAACTGCCAGAGAAAGAGGTTGAATCAGGTACACTAAGAAAACTTAAAAGGTACTTGGACAGGTACATGGATAGGAAAGGTTTAGAGGGAGGTGGGTCTAGCTTAGATGGGAATCTTGGTCAGGATGGAGCAGTTGGTCCATAGCGCCTGTTTCAGTGTTTCGTGAATTTATGGTCAAAGAGTTGAGTATTAAAATTGGGAAGGTTTAGGAAGAATATTTTCTCCCAGAGAATGGGTAAACCCAGAACTGATTCCAGATTCTAATCACATCTGAAAGGATGGAGGAGACAAGGACTGTCACAATATTGAACCTTTCTCTTTAGAGTGAAGGAGGATAGGATACATTATAGGCTGAAGGGCCTATGATGTGTGGTAGTGTTCTACGTTCTAGGTTAACCTAGCTGATCATTACAGCTTCTTACCTTAAATTAAAGTTCTTGGTTCAGTAAGCATTCTTGTTTCTTTGAATAATTCAGTAAGGATTATACGTAAAAACACATTAATTGCATGGGTCATCACACTTCCACGTGACACATGCACCTTGACTATAGTAAAATTGAAGTCACACCTGTATTTTGGACTCCCAGCTTCATTTGAATCAGTTTTATGTTTTGGAGTTACAAAACGCAACAAAAATGATTATATTGAAGAGGTTATAACGATGAGGAGTGTTAAGGTTATTGAGGGGCCTTTCCTCAAAAATAAATGGTCCCTGATTGCAACCTGATAGATATAATTAAAATATTAAACGTACAGTAATTGATAAGCTTCAGAGAGAATCTATTGTCTTGTGTTCATAAGTATTCATTAATAAATCCATTTGGGATTCAGAAGGTGTTAACAAGAGAGTTGAGGAGATTACACAGAATCTTGGAGGAACTCAGCAGGTCAGACAGCATCGAAGGAGAGAAATAAACGGTTGTTGTTATGAGCCGAGGCCCTTCATCAGGCATTTTTTTGTGTGTTACTCTGGATTTCCAGCGCTTGTAGAATCTCTTCTGTTTATGAGTGGTGGAGGTTCCTCCCACAAAGATAGAGATCAAGAAACCATAAGAAATAGGAGTAGAATTAGGCCACTTGGCCCATCAAGTCTGTTCCAAAGCCGGTGAATAAGACTGAATCTTGCTGATCAAACAGTTCAGAAATCTTCTATTCATGTTTTTATTCTCTCTTCCGCAGAGGAATGCACTGTCACGAATGACCGAGTTGTCACCTTTGACAGTAACGAACTAAATTATCACATACCCAACGACTGCTTCTACGTTTTGACCAAGGACTGTACCCCCACTCCAGCCTTTGTGCTGCTAATGAAGCGCGCTGAGAGTCAGCAAACAAAGAAGAGAATCAAACTGCTTGTATCGGCCACCAATACGTAAGTAGCCAACCTTACATCAGAAAGATGACTAATGTCAATGCATCTGATGTAACTTTCATTAAAACATAGACTTGTGGCATCTTGAATCAGTTTTCCCTTGTACTAATGAACTGCTGAGTACACTGCTGTAACAAATTGATCTGTAGGGATGGTATGCAAGGCAAGGTTTTCACTGTACCTCAGTACACGTGACAGTAATAAACCAATTTATCATGCAGCACCCAAGCTCACAGAGCTCTGAGCCAGTAGTTCTACAACTGCAGTAACTGCACATTACTACAAGCTAGTTTCTACCCTGCAAGAATTAATTATTAATGTAGAGGCTAAGTATTGAAGCTGAATTAGACTATAAGACACAGGAACAGAATTAGGCCCTTTGGCCCATCGAATCTGTTCTGCTATTCCATCTACCTTGGCTAATTTATTATCCTTCTCAAACCCATTCTCCTGTCTTCTCCCCATAACCTTTGACACCTTTACTAATCATGAGTCTATCAACTTCAGCTTTAAATATACTTAATAGCTTGTCCTCCACAGCCATCTGTGGCAATGAATTCCACAGATTAACCATCCCCTAGCGAAAGATATTCCTCCTCATTTCTGTTCTAAAGAGACATCCTTCTATTCCAAAACTGTGCTCTCTGGTCCTAGACTCGCCCACTATATGAAATATCCTCTCCCCATCCACTCTGTCCAGGCCGTTCAATATTCAATAGGTTTCAATGAGAGTCCCCTGGTTCTTCTAATCTCCAGCTGGTGTAGGCCCAGAACCATCAAATGCTCCTCATAAATTAACCTTTTCATTCCCAGAATCATTCTGTGTATCTCCTCTGGACATTCTCCAATGCTGGCACATCCTTCTTTAGATAAGAGGTCCAAAACTGCTCTCAATTCTCCAAGTGCGGTGTGACCAAACCCTTAAAATGCCTTTGCATTACTTCTTTGCTCATATGTTCAAGGACTCTTGAAAAGAATGCTATTGTTAGACCATAAGACAGAGGAGCAGAATTAGGCCATTCAGCCCATCAAGTCTACTCCGTCATTCCATTGTGTTGATCCCGAATTCCACAACCCCATACACCTGCTTTCTCACCGTATCCTTTGATGCCCTGACCAATCAGGAAATTATCAACTTCCGCCTTAAATATACTCACAGAATTGGCCTCCACTGCAGTTTATGGTAAAGCATTCCACAGATTTACTACTCCCCAGCTAAAAAAATTCCTAAAAGGACACCCCTCAATTTTGAGGCTGTGCCCTCTAGTTCTGGATACCCCCACCATAGGAAACATCTGCTCCACATCCACCCTATTCAGATCTTTCAACATTTGGTAGGTTTCAATGAGATCTCCCCCACATTCTTCTAAATTCCAATGAGTACAGGCCCAAGGCTGCCAAACGCTCCTCATATGTTAACCTCTTCATTCCCAGAATCATCTTTGTGAACTTCCTCTGGACTCTCTCCAATGACAACGCCTCCTTTCTGAGATATGGGACCCAAAACTGTTGACAATACTCCAAGTGCAGCCTGACTAGTGTCTTATAAAGCCTCAGTGTTATTTCCTTACTTTTATAGTCTATTCCCCTTGAAATAAATGCCAACATCGCATTTGCCTTCTTTACCATAGACTCAACCTGTAAATAACCTTCTAGGAGTCTTGCACAAGGACTCCTAAGTCCTTCTTCACATCTGATGTTTGAACCATTTCCCCATTTATATAATAGTCCACACAATTGTTCCTTTTACCAAAATGCATTATTCTACATTTCCCAGCACTGTCTTCCATCTGCTACTTTTTGCCCAATTCATCCAATTTGTCTGAAGTCCTGCTGCAATCCCATTTCTTCTTCAGCCCCAGCTATCCCTCCACTTATCTTCATATCATCTGCAAACTTTTCCACAAAGCCATCAATTCCATTATCCAAATCAGTGACAAGCAATGTGCAAAGTAGCAGTCCCAATACTGACTCCTGAGGAACACCACTAGTCACTGGCAGCCAACCAGAAACTGCCCTCTTTATTCCCACTCACTGCCTCCTGCCTGTCAGTCATTCCTCTATTCATGCCAGTATCATTCCTGTAAAGACATAGGATTTTATCCTGTCAAGCAGCCTCGTGTGTGGCACCTTATCAAATGCCTTCTGAAAATCCAAGTGACATCCACTGCCTCTCCTTTGTCCACCCTGCTTGTACTTTCTTAAAGAACGCTAATAGATTTGTCAGGCAAGAGTTCCCTTTACAGAAACCATGCTGACTTTGACTTATTCTATCATTAGTGTCCAAACACCCTGAAACTTCCGACACTTTCCCAACCACTGAGGTTAGGATAACTGACCTATAATTTCCTCTCTTTTGCCTTCCTTTCTTCTTAAAGAGTGGAGTGACATTTGCACTCTTCCAGTCCTCCAGGACCATGTCAGGATCAATTGAGTCTTGAAAGATCACAACCGATGCATCCATTATCCCTTCAGCAACCTCTCTCAGGACTCTGGGATGTAGTCCATCTGGTCCAGGTGACTTATCCACCTTAAGACCTTTGAATTTGCCTCGCACTTGTTCCATTGTAATATCAATGGCACTCGCTTCTGCTCCCTGACACTCACGGACCTCTGGCACACTGCTAGTGTCTTCCACAGTGAAGACAGGTGCAAAGTATCCATTAAGTCCATCTGCTATTTCTTTGTCCCCCATTACTACCTCCCCAGCATCATTTTCCAGTGTCCAATATCCACTCTCACCTCCCTTTTATCTTCATATAATTGAAAAAAACTTTTAGTATCTTGCTTTATATTATTGGCTAGTCTGCCCTCATATTTCATCTTTTCCCTTCTTGTAGCTTTTTTTTTAGTTTCCTTTTGTTGGATTTTAAAAGCTTCCCAATCATCCACCTTCCCATTCACTTTTGCTACCTTGTACACCCTTCCCTTGGCATTTATGCAGTCCTTACCTTCCCTTGTCAGCTACAGTTCCCTACTCCACAGAGCTTCTTCTGTGGGACATATCTACCTTGCACCTTGTGAACTATTCCCAGAAACTTAAGCCATCTCTGCTCTGTCATCATCCCCACCAGTGTCCTCCTCCATTGCGTTTGCCTTCCTTACTATTGACTCAATTTGCAAGTTAACCTGCAGGGAATCCCGCACTGGTATTCCCAAACCCCCTTGCATCTATGCTTTCTGAAATTGCTTCAGTTAGAAAATTGTCTACACCTTTATTCCTTCTACCGACATGCATGGCCATACACTTCCCTACCCTATATTCTAGCTGCCACGTCTTTACCCATTCTCCCAATCTGTCCTTCTACAAACTCTCACCTTCCTCAACAGTACCTGCCCCTCCACCTTTGTATCATCTGCAAACTTGCCCATAAAGCCATCAATTCCATCATCCAGATCATTGATATATAATGTGAAAAGAAGCGGTTACAATACCAACCCCTGCGAGACACCACTAGTCACCAGCAACCAACCAGATTAGGCCTCTTTTACTCCCACACTTTGCCTCCTGCTTGTCAGCCAATCTTCTATCCATGCCAGTATCTTTTCAGTAATACCATGGGTTCTTATCTTGTTAAGCAGCCTTATGTGTGGCACTTTGTCAAAGACCTTCTGAAAATCCAAATAAACAGCATGCCCTGACTCCCCAACAAGAGAAAATTTGCAGATGCTGGAGATCCGCGAAACACACACAGAAGTTCTGCTGAAGGGTTTCAGCCCAAAATGTCGACTGTACTCCTTTTTCCTAGATGCTGCTCAGCCTGCTGAGTTCCTCCAGCATTTTGTGTGTGTTGCTTTCATTCTCCTTTGTCTATCCAGTCTGTTATTTTCTCAAAGAATTCTAAGAGACTTTTCAGGCAAGATTTTCCCCTTAAAGCCAGCTTCTCTCTCATGCCTCTGTAATTCCCTTTACTCCACATTAATACTGATACATCTGACCTTATTTTCTCTTAAACTGCAGGGTGAATTCCATCACAATTTGATCACTAGCACCCAAGGGTTCCTTTACCTTAATCAAATCTAGTTCATTACACAACACCCACTCTGGAATTGCTTGTTCCCTAGTCGGCTCAGCCACGTTGCTCTGAAAAGCCATCTCATGAGCACTCTACAAATTACCTCTCTTGGTATCCGGTACCTACCTGATTTTCCCAATCTATATGCATACTGAAATCTCCCATGACTATTGTAACATTGTCCTTTTTAACATTCATTTCTATTTCCCACTGAAATATATATCCTACATCCTGGCTACTGTTTGGGGGCCTTTATATAATTCCCATCAGAGTCATTTCCTGCATATTTGCTGTCTGTCCAAGAGCCTCTTGAACCTTTCTATCATACCTGCCTCCACCATCATATCTGGCAGCACCCACCATTCACTGTGTAAAATTGAAAACTTCCCCTGCATGTCTCCTTTGAATTTAACCCTTATCACATTAAATGCATGTCAAGCATTTTGTGTACAGTGACTTAGATTTCCAGCATCTGAAGAATCTCTTGAATCTCTATCACAGAAAGATACATTTTTCCCCTCTTTCAGTCTGACAGGGAATTATTCTTTCCAATTTCAAGTAATTTGCTCCCTCTTTGTCCCCTTTCTCTCTTCCTGATCTATCCAATTGTTCCTACACCTACCTTAGCCCCTCCCTCACCCTGTTTCCTTACCCTCCTCCACCTGTTCCATCTGCCCATCACCCACATGCTCCTCTCACTCGGTCAGAAACATTCCGGCCTAGACCCTGATGAAAGGTCTTAGCTCAAAATATCATCTGTTTATTCCCCTGCATAGATGCTGCCGGACCTGCTGAATTCCCACAGCATTTTATGTGAGTTCCTCACACTGGGTCCCCTCCCCAACTGTCCCCATCTGCCCACCCTACCTCCCTTGCTTTCTTCTGTGGTTCACTCTCTCTCCCATCGATTCCATTATCTGCAGCTCTTTGTCACCTGCACCCAATACCCCCAGCCTCTGTTGCTATGCCCACTCTCCCCTCCTCTATCTGCCTATCCCCCCTCCTCACCTAGATCCACCCATCACCTCCCAGCTCTGTCACGATTCCCACTCTCCCCTCCTCCATCTGCCTATTGTCCCTCCTCACCTGAATCCACCCATCACCTCCCAGCTCTGTCACGATTCCCACTCTCCCCTCCTCCATCTGCCTATTGTCCCTCCTCACCTGAATCCACCCATCACCTCCAGCCTCTGTCACTATCCCCACTCTCCTCTCCTCCATTTTCTTATCACCCCTCCCCACCTGGATCCACCAATCACACCCAGCCTGTCACTCCTTCTTATTGATACCATCAAGGAGGTGGTATTGGAGTCTGAAGACACACACTCATTACTTTAGGAACTGGCAATCTTCCCTTCCTCTGAGACAATGGGTCTTTTTGCCACGCCACTGATCCACCCTAGACAACTGTGTTGCTGTAGTCATAGCTAAAGTGGCTCTCCGATCTCTAGATCTGCTCAAAATATCAAATACTTTGATTTCAAACTAGAGCAGGGATTCTCAACCATTTTTTTAATGCTATGCACCCCTAATATTTATCAGGCCATGGAGCCCAGGCTGGGAACATTTGTACTAGAGGTTCTATTAAACAGAAGAGATTCTGCAGATGCTTGAAATCCAGAGCAACACACACAAAATTCTGGAAGAACTCTGCAGGTCAGGCAGCATCCATGGAGGGAAATAAACAGTGAACATTTGAGGCCAAGATCCTTCATCAGGACTGGAAAGGAAGGGGGCAGAAGCCAGAATAAGATGATGGGAGGAGGAGGACAAGGTGAGAAGCTGGGAGGTGATAGGTGGAAGAGATAAAGGGCTGAAGAAGAAGGGGGACAAGAGAATTGTTGATGCAATTCATTTGTTACAGCTATTCAAGGTCACTTTTGGGGATAGTAATTTTTAAACCTGCTCTCAATTCTCAGTCTGCCCTGATGGAAAATGATTCAAAATCAGAAGCAGGTTTACTTTGTGGAATGTGTTGTTTTGTGGCAGTAGTGCACTGCAATACATTAATATACTCTACTTTATAATAGGAAATATTAATAAATAAATATTGCAAGAAGAGAACTAAATAGGGAGTACAGTGAAATATATAAAACAAACAATAAATTAATAAAGTAAATGAAATATGAAGTAGTTCAAAAATAGTGAGGAAGTGTTCATGGGTTCATGGTCTGTTCAGAAATCAAATGGTGGAAGGGAAGAAGCTGTTCCTAAAATATTGAGTGTGTGTCTTCTGGCTCCTGTACCAGGAGCAATGAGAAGAGGGCATGTCCTAAGTGGTGAGGTTCCTTACCGATGGATGCTGCCTTCTTGAAGCATCACTTTTTGGAGGAAAAAGGACCTGAGAGTACATTGGTATTGTCCTGTAATTGATGGTAATTGTAATAATGTGTGGGACACTCAGCAGGACAGTCAGCCTCTGTGAAGAGAGAAATCCAATGATTTTTGAATAGTTTTCATCAGATGTGCAGTATTAGACCTGGCCCCTCAGTCACCAGCTCAGGAGCGTAACACAACTAGGGCGCCGCAGTAGCGTAGAGCTTAGCACGATGATATTACAGCTCATGATGTCGGAACTGTAACGTGTTCAGTTCTGGTGCCGTTTGTACATTCTCCCTGTGACTGCCAAAGTTTCCTCTGTGTCCTCTGCTTTCCTCCCCCAGTGCAAAGATTTACTGGGTAGTAGGTCATTGTAGATTGCCCTGTGATTAAATAGATGTGTTATTGGTGGTGCAGCTCAGTGGGTTGTATCTCTAATAAATAAATGAATAATGAATCACTGTCTCTTCCTCTTTACCTTGCTCCCTTCCCCAATAATCCTGTGCTATTTCAACAGAACTAAAGGTTAACGTGCAGGTTGAATTGGTGGTGCAGAAGAGAAATGCAATGTTAGCATTCACTTTGAAAGGATTATAAAATAAAAGCAAGGATGTAATGCCTAGGCTTTATAGGGCATTTTTCAGACTACAATCGGAGATTGAGGGCAGTTTTGAACATCATATCTAAGAAAGGATGTGACTCCATAGGGGGTTTACAAGAATAAATTCAGGAATAAAAGGGTGAGCGTATGAGGAATGTTTGATGGCTCTGGTTCTGTATTGACTGGAATTTAGAAGAATGATGGGGATTCTCTTTGAAAGCTATCGAATATTGAAAGCTTGGATAGAGTGGATGTGGAGAGGATGCTTCCTACGGCGGGAGAGTTTAGGACCAGATGGCGCAGCCTCAAAATAGAGGAATGTCCATTTAGAATGGAGCAAGGAGGAATTTCTTCAACCAGAGGGTGGTGAATCTTGGAATTCATTGTTACAAACACTATGGATACTACATCATTGAGTATATTTAAAATGGAGATTGATAGATTCTTGATTAGTCAGGGTGACAAAAGTTACGGGAAGAAGGCAGAAGAATGGGCTTGAGAGGGACAATGAATCAGCCCCGATGGAATGGTGGAGCAGACTCAATGGCCTAATTCTCCTCCTATGTCTTATGGGGTGTAATCTTGGTTTTCCTTTTGACAGTGTAATTGAAGCTTATCCCACAGAGGATGGAGTCAAGCTCATGGTGGACTCTGTTGAAACCGCTCTGAGAGACGAACAAACGGTGTTAAGTGGTGAGTCAATATTTCCCAGTTGTTGTTGGAACTGTTACTGGGGATGTTATTGCCCCGACCAGGGTTGGGGATGACTATCGAGGACCCAGTGTAGGACAGGGTGATTCAAGATAATTTAATATCATTTCCAGTACACAAGTGTAAAGGAGAATGAAATAATTGTTACTCTGGATCTGATGCAGCACAAAAAAACACAGTAAGATAAAGAACACAATAGTAATAATAAAAACAATAAATATAAATACATAAGATGGTTTATATCCACAGAGTGACTGTACGTCTATAAAGTGTCGCTGGACGCAGCAGTGTCTGTACACAAGGTGACTGACAGGAAATGATAAAGTAGTGGTGGTTGGGGGTGTGGAGGGGTGGGTTACTGGTTGGAGATGTTGATCAGCCTTACTGTTTGGGGAAGGTAACTGTTTTTGAGTCTGGTGGTCCTGGTGTGGATGCTATGTAACCTCCTTCCTGATGGGAGTGGGACAAACAGTCCATGAATAGGGTGGGTGGGATCCTTCATGATGGTACACTATATGTGCCAGTAGCTATCCTCTGATCTGTGCCTCTTATCATCTTGTACACTTCATCCTCCTTCAATCCAAAGGGAAAAGCCTCACAATGCTCAGCCTATCCTCATACTCATAGAGTTACAAAATACACGTGAACTAAGATGTTAACTGTCCTGTGCTATCACCAGTGGGATCATCAGTTGATCTGCCACCTGTCTTCAGGAGTTTCGGCCCGCTTATGATCAAGACTCCCTCGAGGTGGTGGGCCAGCAGTGCTAAAGCACCACCTCCCACTGGTGAGCTTAAAAACTTGGCATCTGCCTCTGCCAGAGTTGTTGGTCACTTCCATCCAACAGATAGTCTACTCTTTAGGTGTCTATGCAACTACTGAAGGGTTTGCAGGATATGTATACACTGTCTGACTATCTGCCCCTCTGGATATACTTGGTCCACACCCATACTGATCCTTTCTCTGCTGCCTCAGCTACAGTCCTGCTGGTTGACTTGATCTCTCTTCCAGTGAAGCCAAGGTCACGCAGCCACTTCTGGAGAGTGAACGCAATAAACCCACGGCAGCCTACTTCGAATGGATAGCATGAGACCTTCCACCCTCTGTCTCCGCACTCTGATCTTAATTCTGCATACTTGGTTAACTTGCGCTCATGGGCTTCATCACTGTTGTCTTCCCAGGGGACTGTGAGTTCACCAATAACCACTTCTCTACTGGTGTCAGACCATACGATTATATCTGGACGCAATGTGGTGAAAGCTATTTGCTCCGGGAAACTGCCTTTCCCGTCCAGGTTGGCCTTGACACACCAATCATTGGCTGAAGAAAGTATGCTTGATCGTGAGCCTATGCTGTACATCCTTGACTTGGAGCCTTCTTTCACAAATGATATGCGATGTTCTGTGCAGCATGGGGCATGAGATAAGTTGTGCTGCAGTACTCTCTGCTCAACCGCTTCTGTTACAACTTTGAGAACGTTGTTATGTCTCCAAGTGTACATGCCACTGGAAAGATTGACTCTGTATGCACTCAAAATATGTTGAATTGTTCCCTTCTCGCCACAAGCAACACACCTGTCTGTCTTATCTTCATACCAGGTGCTGAGGTTGGCGGGTGTTGGGAGCAGGTCGTCCGCTGCTCTGCATAAAAAAAAAATGCGGAGTGGTTCCATCTGCCACAGAACATTCCAAGATAGATGCCGTCGTTCAACACTTTCCCACTGGGTCCAAGCCCCTTGTTTGGCCAGGCCAGCTGTTTTAGTTAACCTCTTCTCCTCTTCTACTGCTCGTATTTCTTGTGTTGCAAGCTCACGGCTCTCCTTACCTGTAGGAGATGACCAACTCTTGTGGGTTGTCCACCCAAGTCCCTGGCAGCCTAGCTGGATAGCCCCAACCGTCTCCTTGTGCTTCAATCTGGACTCTGCCTCATCAACTGCTACACGGGCTGACCACTTCCTGCCTGATCTCACATCTGGCTGGGTGTTCTTGATGACAGGGTCTTTTGAGTCTCGAAGCATCAAGAATGATCTTACCTTGGCTACCTTGACTTCCTCAACAAGGGATTGCACTGGGATGGTAAGCTTTGTCTGGCTACTGTGGATTGCAACATTGGTGAGGCTGCTCGGTACTCCAAGCCACTTCTTCACATACTTGTTGATCTTCCGTTCCGTTGCCTCAATGTGGGACATTGCCACTTCATAGACAGTTGGCGGCCACATTATCCGTGGCTTCAGTCCGTACTGCAAGCACCACAACTTCAACTTGCCAGGCAAGCCACACTTGTCAACAGACATCAGACCTCTGCTGATCTGTTCTGCTGTCTCTTGAACCCTCTTGGTGTCTCTCAGCTCCTCTGTGTACCATCGCCCGAGGCTCTTAACTGGTTGGTCCTGGATGGATGGAATCTCCTCTCCACAAAGGGTGAAATGAAAGTCAACCAGCTTTCCTCTCCTAAGAACAAGGCTCCTTGACTTCTTGGTTTTGAACTTCATTCTTCCCCAATCCATTAGCTCCTCGAGTCTAGATAGTACATTTTCCACTGCCTCCGTGCTGGGACCCAAAAGGGTAAGAACATCTATGAACACTCATATTGGTGGTAACTCCTCTCTGTCATCATGTGCGACACCTGGTCCCACTGATTCTGCAGCCCTCACAATAACCTCCATAGCTAACACAAAAAGGATGGGTGAAATTGCACATCCCATTGGGATTCCAACATCCAAGCTCTGCCACCTACTTGTAAATTGCTGAGTGGAAAACCTCATCCGGAAATCGTTGTAGTACTGCGTAACAAAGTTCCTCACCTTCGCGGGAATCCATAGGAATTCCATCGCAAACTCAATCAGGACATGGGGAACAGAACCATACGCATTTGCCAGATCAAGGCAAACTACAGCCAGATTTCTTCTCAACCTTTTTGACTCCTGGATGGTATGCCATATCATACTGGAATGTTCAAGGCATCCTGGGAAGCCTGGTATTCCTGCCTTCTGCACAGATGTATTTACTAATCCATTTTCAATCACAAATGAAGATATTCTTTCTGCCAGAATGCCAAACATAATCTTCCCCTCTACATTCAGGAGTGAAATTGGTCAGAACTGATTCAAAGTAGAAGAATTCTCTTCCTTCGGGATGTATACTCCTTCAGCCTCACTCCATGACAAAGGAACAACACCTTGTCTCCACACCACCTTTAACAATCTCCACAAGTATTTCCTCAGCTGTTCACACTTCTTGAACACCTTATACGGCACTCCATTAGGTCCTGGCACTGAGCCTGACCTTGCCTTTCTGATGAACCGTTCCACTTCTGCCAGTTTGGGTTCTGACAGATTGAACTTCACTCCGGGCTTGGTAGGTTTCACAAGCCCTGAAATGTCAAGCAAAGGAGTCTCCTGCTGTTCATTAGAGTAAGTGCTTGCTAGGTGATCCTCAAGTTCTTGTTGAGAGATGTTAAGCTGCCCACTCTTACTTTGTTCAAACAGTTTCTTTATGAACTTGTGAGGGTTCTCAAAGAACGACTTTCTTGCCTTCTCTCTCTTCTTTCTCTTTTTACATTGTGACTCTGCACAACGGAGTGATGCTAACTTTATTTGAAAATGCTCTCAGAGGTCAGCAAGCCCTGGCTTGTCACCCTCACTTGCTACCTTCCACCTCTGTCTCAACGATCTAAGCTCTCTCCTCAACCTACTAATCTCCTTCTGGCGCCTGCTTGGTTGCTGTGTAGGCTTTGCTTTCTTCAACTCAACCAAAGCAAGCCTGTACTTTCCAACATCGTAAATCATATCGCCCATCACTTCCAACTTTCTCTTTGATGTTCCCCTGAGAGTTTTCTTCAACATCACACTGATATCCTCATCAAACACATGCCAAGCCTTCTCATCTGCCATTGCTGGCCACCTGACCTTCCTCTTCTTCTCTACCTCCTCGCCACTGCCATCATGCAAAGAATCTACCTGGGTACTGTGGTCTGAAACCTGACCTGGGTTATCTCTCGTCTGACCTGGAGTATGATGACTCTCTCCAGAGCGAATTGCTGTGGCTTGTGAATCAGTGGTTGAAAAGACCACATCATCTGTGCTTGGTGAAGAAATCTCATCTTCATCCACTGGGATGGAATAGCACTTCAACTTTGCTTGGTGGACTCGTAAACCTTTAATGCTGGAAAATGCTCTCCCACACCAACACACTGGACACTCAGAGCCTCTTATCCTAGCTCTTGGTCATAGTCGTTCCCTGTAATTAACTGTATCCGTCCGATTGGGTCCATCATTCTCCCTCCCTCTTGGAGGACCCCGTGGGTATGTTTCTCCATGTGAACTAGAAGCTTCAAGAGGTCGGTGCTCTTTTGAGCTGATGCCCGGACTGCCAATCCTGACACCCCCGGTGCCAGTCTTTCCTGGCTGTCCGCTGTCTCTCCATGCTGTCACCGGACTATTCCCGGTTGCCAACCAGACTATTCCTGGTAGTCACTGGTGTCCAGAACAAAAGAGTTACAAAATACACATGGACTAAGATGTTAACTGTCCTGTGCTATCACCAGTGGGATCATCAGTTGATCTGCCACCTGTCTTCAGGAGTTTCGGCCCGCTTATGATCAAGACTCCCTCGAGGTGGTGGGCCAGCAGTGCTAAAGCACCACCTCCTACTGGTGAGCTTAAAAACTTGGCATCTGCCTCTATCAGAGTTGTTGGTCACTTCCATCCAACAGATAGTCTGCTCTTCATGTGTCTATGCAACTACTGAAGGTTTTGCAAGATATGTATACACTGTCTGACACAGATATGGCACAGACTCAGAGACAGATGCTCGCACTGAAAAACTAAACCTTAACCTTGGATGGTGGTGCAGAGATGTGCCCCTACCAAAGGAGGTGTAGGTCACTCTTTCCCTCCACTAGCCTGCAGGTCATGAACTGAGAGCTTGGATACATACATGGAATTATGATGTAGTGGCCGTTACAGAGACTTGGCTGGCACCAGGACAGGAATGGATTCTCAATATTCCTGGATTTCAGTGCTTTAAAAGGGATAGAGAGGGCGGAAAAAGGGGAGGAGGGGTGGCATTACTGGTCAGGGATACTATTACAGCTACAGAAAGGGTGGGTAATGTAGCAGGATCCTCTTTTGAGTCAATATGGGTGGAAGTCAGGAACAGGAAGGGAGCAGTTACTCTGCTAGGGGTATTCTATAGGCCCTCTGGTAGCAGCAGAGATACAGAGGAGCAGATTGGGAGGCAGATTTTGGAAAGGTGCAAAAATAACAGGGTTGTTATCATTAACTTCCCTAATATTGATTGGCACCTGATTAGTTCCAAGGGTTTAAATGGGGCAGAGTTTGTTAAGTGTGTCCAGGATGGATTCCTGTCACAGTATGTGGACAGGCTGACCAGGGGGAATGCCATGCTAGATCTAGTACTAGGTAATGAACTGGGTCAGGTCACAGATCTCTCAGTGGGTGAGCATCTAGGGGACAGTGACCACCACTCCCTGGCCTTTATAATTATCATGGAAAAGGATAGAATCAAAGAGGACAGGAAAATTTTTAATTGGGGAAAGGCAAATTATGAGGCTATAAGGCTAGAACTTGCGGGTGTGAATTGGGATGATGTTTTTGCAGGGAAATGTGCTATGGACATGTGGTCGATGTTTAGAGATCTCTTGCGGGATGTAAAGGATAAATTTGTCCCGGTGAGGAAGATAAAGAATGGTAGGGTGAAGGAACCATGGGTGACAAGTGAGGTGGAAAATCTAGTCAGGTGGAAGAAGGCAGCATACATGAGGTTTAGGAAGCAAGGATCAGATGGGTCTATTGAGGAATATAGGGAAGCAAGAAAGGAGCTTAAGAAGGGGCTGAGAAGAGCAAGAAGAGGGCATGAGAAGGCCTTGGTGAGTAGGGTAAAGGAAAACCCCAAGGCATTCTTCAATTATGTGAAGAAAAAAAGGATGACAGGAGTGAAGGTAGGACCGATTAGAGATAAAGGTGGGAAGATGTGCCTGGAGGCTGTGGAAGTGAGTAAGGTCCTCAATGAATACTTCTCTTCAGTATTCACCGATGAGAGGGAACTTGATGATGATGAGGACAATATGAGTGAGGTTGATGTTCTGGAGCATGCTGATATTAAGGGATAGGAGGTGTTGGAGTTGTTAAAATACATTAGGACAGATAAGTCCCCGAGGCCTGACGGAATATTCCCCAGGCTGCTCCACGAGGCGAGAGAAGAGATTGCTGAGCCTCTGGCTAGGATATTTATGTCCTCGTTGTCCACGGGAATGGTACCGGAGGATTGGAGGGAGGTGCATGTTGTTCCCTTGTTCAAAAAAGGTAGTAGGGATAGTCCGGGTAATTATAGACCAGTGAGCCTTACGTCTGTAGTGGGAAAGCTGTTGGAAAAGATTCTTAGAGATAGGATCTATAGACACTTAGAGAATCATGGTCTGATCAGGGACAGTCAGCATGGCTTTGTGAAGGGCAGATCATGTCTAACAAGCCTGATAGAGTTCTTTGAGGAGGTGACCAGGCATATAGATGAGGGTAGTGCAGTGGATGTGATCTATATGGATTTTAGTAAGGCATTTGACAAGGTTCCACACGGTAGGCTTATTCAGAAAGTTAGAAGGCATAGGATCCAGGGAAGTTTGGCCAGGTGGCTTCAGAATTGGCTTGTCTGCAGAAGGCAGAGGGTGGTGGTGGAGGGAGTACATTCAGATTGGAGGATTGTGACTACTGGTGTCCCACAAGGATCTGTTCTGGGACCTCTACTTTTCGTGATTTTTATTAACAACCTTGATGTGGGGGTAGAAGGCTGGGTTGGCAAGTTTGCAGACAACACAAAGGTTGGTGGTGTTGTAGATAGTGTAGAGGATTGTCAAAGATTGCAGAGAGACATTGATAGGATGCAGAAGTGGGCTGAGAAGTGGCAGATGGAGTTCAACCCGGAGAAGTGTGAGGTGGTACACTTTGGAAGGACAAAGTCCAAGGCAGAGTACAAAGTAAATGGCAGGATACTTGGTAGTGTGGAGGAGCAGAGGAATCTGGGGGTACATGTCCACAGATCCCTGAAAGTTGCCTCACAGGTGGATAGGGTAGTTAAGAAAGCTTATGGGGTGTTAGCTTTCATAAGTCAAGGGATAGAGTTTAAGAGTCGCGATGTAATGATGCAGCTCTATAAAACTCTGGTTAGGCCACACTTGGAGTATTGTGTCCAGTTCTGGTCACCTCACTATAGGAAGGATGTGGAAGCATTGGAAAGGGTACAGAGGAGAATTACCAGAGTGCTGCCTGGTTTAGAAAGTATGCATTATGATCAGAGATTAAAGGAGCTAGGGCTTTACTCTTTGGAGAGAAGGAGGATGAGAGGAGACATGATAGAGGAGTACAAGATAATAAGAGGAATAGTTAGAGTGGATAGCCAGTGCCTCTTCCCCAGGGCACCACTGCTCAATACAAGAGGACTTGGCTTTAAGGTAAGGGGTGGGAAGTTCAAGGAGGATATTAGAGGAAGGTTTTTTACTCAGAGAGTGGTTGGTGTGTGGAATGCACTGCCTGAGTCAGTGGTGGAGGCAGATACACTAGTGAAGTTTAAGAGACTACTAGACAGGTATATGGAGGAATCAAAGGTGGGGGCTTATATGGGAGGCAGGGTTTGAGGGTCGGTACAACATTGTGGGCCGAAGGGCCTGTACTGTGCTGTACTATTCTATGTTTTATGTTCGCTCTTGGACAAGCTTAGCACCTGCTTAGCTCCCTAACAGGGTCACGTGAAGCCATGGGAGCAGGTGGTAGATGGTCGTATGAGCAGCTGGTGCAGATCACAAGTCCTTGTTTGTGACCACTGACAGCAGGCAGACAATCTCTGAAGAGTATTGACAATGGCAGGGGTCACCCGTCTTGTGTAAACACTGCCCAGAAGAAGGCAATAGCAAACCACTCCTGTAGAAAATTTGCCAAGAACAATCATGGTCATGGAAAGACAATGATCACCCACGTCATACATAATGACACACATCACACATAATAAACAAAACCTTAAACTAATGGCCTTCCATCCTCTACTGCCTCAGTAGTTCTGTGTGTGAGCTGTACTTGAATTTTGGGCAGTTTTACCAGGTTAGCATGTTTGCCTATAAAACCCATTGAAGAAATAGCAATCTGTTTGCTTTCTAGATATCATCACCATTCAAAGGAACGGGATAGGAATTACTCTGCAAGCCCCGTCAATCAGTATTGAGAGCTTGTACTTTGATGGGGAGAAAATCCAGGTATCTCCAGCTTAATAACTGATTAAAGCTTTCAATGTAACTTTTAAATATTGACGATTAGTTTTATTTGTCACATAAACCTGTACAGTGAAATCTGTCGTTTGCATTAACGACCTACACAATCTGAGGATGCGCTAGGGTCATTTTGCAACTATTGCCATGCTTTTGGCACCAACATACTGTAGCATGTCCACAATTTATTAACCTGAACCTGTACAACTTAGGAATGTGGGTGGAAATCCAAGCACACAGAGGAAACCTGCAGAGTCATGGGGAGAAGGTGCAGACAGCAGGCGGAATTGAACCAGGGTAGCTAGCACTGTAACAGCTCTACACTAACAGCTACACTACTCTACCACCCTTCAGGTTATGCCCACAACCTACTAACCCTAACCTGTACATCTTTTAATGTGGGTGAAGCCCAGAGGAAGTCTGTGCAGTCACAGGGAGAGGGTACTGTCACGTACCCTGTGAAGGGTTAAAGAACCAGCAGAAATGGAAAACACTTTGGAGTCCAGTATTGCTATTAACTAATAGTATTTATTAGTAACTACGCAATACAGTAACATAAATGCAGATATATCAAACAGGTTAGCAATGATTATATATAAGTAAGTGTGGAATATATATGAAAACCAAGCTTTTTCAAGTCTAGGGGTAAATAGATACAGTCTTACAATAATGAGTAAAGTTCAGTTCAGTTCATGGTACTGAGTTGAGTAGTGATGGAGAGAGAGATTTGAGTCTTCAGGTGAGCTGACGCTGTCAATCTTCCCGTTGTCCTTCGAAATCCTTTAGAAGTCACCGACTGTGACCACAACAAAGGGGACCGTTCTTCTGTGGTGGAATTATCAACCCAGGCGAGGGTCGGACACACAAATAACTCTCCACCGGTCACACCCTTTTCACACTGCAAGAGCCACTGATCGATCCTCCAAAACCCACCTTTTCTGTGGGCACAACAAAGCTCATTCAGTGTCCAAAACCATTGTCTGTAGGTCTATCATCTGACCTTCTATTTATCTCACCGTGCTGAATACCAACTGTCTCTCAAGTAGCTCCTCCCTTCTCTCTCTGTAAGAACTTACAAGCAGGCAGCGTCCTTGTAGAAAGTATAAACAAACTGTGAGCAGTCTTTGCCTCTCTTGCTCTTTCTTTCTCTATCTTTTTAACAAGGTGTCTGTGTTTGGAACCTCTCTCTCTCTCTTCCAAAAGCACAGTTTATAGGGATAATTCAGGACCCCATCACAGTACAAACTCCTTACAGACAGTGGTGGGAATCAAGTTCCAACTGGTGATTACTAGTGGTGTAAAGCATTCGTACTAACCAGTTTGCTAACTTTGTAGTTAATACTTTTGCCTTTATGTGAAGACGGCCCTCGACCAGATGATGGGGAAGACGTGTGGACTCTGTGGCCTTAACAATGGTGAGAAGAAGTTGATCATGCCCAACCACGAGGAGGCCAGAGACGTGGAGCATCTTTTCGAGTCCTGGTTGTATCCAGGAACCTCCTGCAAAGATGGTGAGTGAGTCCACCCCAGTGTAGATCATGTACATGGAAGCACCATTGGACCTGTGTTGTTCCTGTTACAATAACATCCCTCCGTTGAATTTCAGACTGCCGAGTCCGACGGGAATTTGTGGAATTGGGAAGGATCATTGATTTTGAAGGACGGGCATCTAGATGCTATTCAGTCGAACCAGTACAGCGGTGCCTGGCCCAATGTACACCTGTGGAAACTCGGTCTCGTCATGTCAACTTCCACTGCGTACCCTCCAGTAAGTCCACACTATTGACAGAAAACCAACATGAGAAGTGAAAGTAACTGAATATTGTGGATGAGAACACAAAATACTGAGTATACAAATTAGGCTGTTCTGTTGAAATTGTATAAGACATTGGTGAGGCCTAATTTGGAGTATTGTGTGCAGTTTTGGTCTCCTACTTACAGGAAAGAAATCAATAAGATTGGAAGAGTTCAGAGAAAACTTATATGGATGTTGCCAGGATTTGAGGACCTGAGTCATAGGGAATGGTTGAATAGGTTAGGACTTTATTCCGTAGAGTGTAGGAGATTTGATAGAAGTATACAAAATTATGAGGGGTAAAAATAGGGTAAATACAAGTAGGTATTTTCCACTGAGGTTAGGTGAGACTAGAACCAGAAGAAGGGCACAGATAAAATTTACAAGGATGTTGGTTGGATCTGACCAGAGTCACAGGGAAAGGTTGAATAGATTAGGACTTTATTCCATAGAGCACAGGAAAATAAGAGGAGATTTGATAGAGGTCTTCAGCAACTGTGGAGAATGAAGGGACTGGACCTGAAACATTCCTTTCCACAGATGCCGACTGACCTACTGAGTTTTGTGTGTCTTTCTCTTGCTCCTGTTTCTTTCTGTTCTGTTAGTCAAGCATGTATTAATCTATTGACAGATCATGCCGTGAATGCATCTACCATGTCCAGCTTCCATTGGAGAGCAACACACATCAGTCTCCCTACAGACTCACACACAGACTGCACATGTCAGTGTGCCAAGACATAAGGTCACCATGTCTGTCTACAGTATAGAGCTTATCTTCCTCTTCTACATTGCCAAATATTTGTTTTTTGGCCGAGGATTTACACGGCCACACTTTGCTGAATGGCTGAGATACTCTGAAGCAGGAAATGTGTAATTTAATCAGGAATTTTAAAATCTGAATAAAATATTCATTCATCAACAATTGTGAACAATATAGCTGTCTTGATGAATGATTTCACTCAAATGATGATGCAATTATTGTTACAACGACTGAATAAATTAAACCACAAACAAGCCTTTCTGGTGTAAGATTGATAAATTGGTTTATTGTTGTCATATGTACTGAGCTACAGTGAAAGACCTGCCTTGCGTACTGTCCATACAGATCATTTCATCACAGCAGTGCAAGGGGAAGAACGAAATGCACAATAAAGAGTTACACTTACACAGGAGGTGCAGTGCAGGTAGACGATAAGGTGTGAGGCTATAACAGGATAGATTGTGAGGTCAAGAGTCCTGTCTGTCTTTTCATACTAGGGACGGATAACAGTGGGATGGAGGTTGTCCTCAAGCCTAGTAGTACATATTTTCAAGCTTTTGTATTTTCTGCCTGGTGGGAGAGGAGAGAAGCAAGAATATCCAGGGTGGGTCAGGCCACTACTGTAATATGGAAAGGGTTGTTTTCCAGCAAAGCAGTGCTCGGAGACCTTCAAAAGTAAAATTTTGAGAGTACAGAGTTTTCTATGTTCCTGTTAGAATAAAAGGCATGGGTAACAGTTGACCATATACAGCCCTGAGATTCATTTTCTTGCAGGCAGTCACAAAAAAATAAAGGAATATAGATATGAAAAACTATACATAAACAACAAGTGACAAGCAACCAATCTGCAAAAGAAGGCAAAGTGTGCACAAATAACTTAAAAGAAATAATACACTGAACATGAGTTGTAGAGACCTTGAAAATGAGTCTGTAGGTTTGTGCAATCAGTTCAGAGTTGATGTGAGTGAAGTTATTCATGCTGTTCCTGAAGCAGGTGGTGTGGGATTTAGGTCTCCTGTACATCTGGCCCGATGACAGCAGTGAGAAGAACGTATGCCCTGGGCGGTGGAGATCCTTCATGATGAATGCTTCCTCCTTTTGGCTGTGTTCTGCATCAGTGTGCTCATCTGGGTTGTGAAGAGTACTTATAGCGTCATAGAAAATTACAGTATAGAAGCAGGCCTCTCAGCCTATTTTGCTTGTGCTGAACCATTTAAGTTACCTACTCCCATTGACCTGCACCAGAACCATAGCCCTCCATACCCCTACCATCCATGTACCTATCCAAACTTCTCTTAAACATTGAAATTCAGCTCTCAGGCACCACTTGCACTGGCAGCTTGTTCTACACTCGTACCTTTCACCCTTAACACATGATCTCTAGTTGTAGTCCCTCTCTATCTCAGTAGTGGCATTCATTTCTAGAGGAATAGAGTATAGGAGCAGCGATGTGATGTTGAGGCTCTATAAGGCGCTGGTGAGACCTCACTTGGAGTACTGTGGGCAGTTTTGGTCTCCTTATTTAAGAAAGGATGTGCTGACGTTGGAGAGGGTACAGAGAAGATTCACTAGAATGATTCCGGGAATGAGAGGGTTAACATAAGAGGAACGTTTGACTGCTCTTGGACTGTATTCCTTGGAGTTTAGAAGAATGAGGGGGGACCTCATAGAAACATTTCGAATGTTGAAAGGCATGGACAGAGTGGATGTGACAAAGTTGTTTCCCATGATGGGAGAGTCTAGTACGAGAGGGCATGACTTAAGGATTGAAGGGCGCCCATTCAGAACAGAAATGTGAAGAAATATTTTTAGTCAGAGGGTGGTGAATCTGTGGAATTTGTTGCCACAGGCGGCAGTGGAGGCCAAGTCACTGGGTGTATTTAAGGCAGAGATTGATAGGTATCTGAGTAGCCAGGGCATCAAAGGTTATGGTGAGAAGGAGAGGGAGTGGGACTAAATGGGAGAATGGATCAGCTCATGATAAAATGGCGGAGCAGACTCGATGGGCCGAATGGTCGACTTCTGCTCCTTTGTCTTATGGTCTAACTTCCTCAAAAAACTCTTTCAGATTGGTTAGACACGACCTACCACACAAGAAGCCATGCTGACTATTCTTAATCATTCTACGTCTATCCAAATACACATTTGTATGATGTGTGTTTTATTTTCCTCTTTCTCCATGAGCTGGCTATGGTCTTTTTGAAAATTGGGTTGTTTGGGTTTCTTGCTTTGTGGCTGCCTGTAAGCAAACAAATCTCAAGATTATACATTCTTCGACAATAAATGTACTTTGATTGATATATCTGATCCCTTCATTCTCCTTTCAATTAGTGTCCCACTACTGATGTCAGGCTCACCGGCCTATAATTTCCTGGTATAATTTCAGAGCTTTTCTTAAACAGTGGATCAACATTGGCTGTTCTTCAATCCTCTGGTACCTCCCATGTTGCTAAGGGTGATTTAAACATCTCCGCTGGGGCCCTGGCAATTTCTGCACTTGCCTCCTACAGGATGCGAGGGAAAACCATATCCGTTCCTGGGGATTTATCTCCCCTAATTAGCTTCAAGACAACAAACACCTCCTCCTCTGTTATCTGTATAGAGCCCATGAAGTTGATGCCGCTTTGTCTCATTTCTATAGACTCTGCGTCCATCTCCCGAGTAAATCCAGATGCAAAAAAATATTTGAGATCTCCTCCATCTCTTTTGGCTCCACATATGGATCACTGTTCTGATCTTCCAGAGGACCAATTTTGTCCCTTGCAATCCTTTTGCTCTTAACATCTCTGTAGAATCCCCTAGGATTCTCCCTCACCTTGTCTGCTAGAGCAACCTCATGCTTTCTTTTAGCCCTCCTCATTTCTTTAAGTGTTCTCTTGCATTTCTTATACTCCGTAAGCACCTCACTCATCCATACCTGCCTATATCTGCTATGCACCTCCTTTATTTCTTAACCAGGTCCTCACTATCTCCTGAAAACCAAGGTTCTGTACACTTGTTATCTGTACCTTTTATACTGACAGGTGTATACAAGCTTTGTACTCTCAAAATTCCCCTTTTGAAGGCTTCCCAGTTACCAGGTCATCTTTGACGGAAAACAGCCTGTCCCAATCCACACTTGCCAGAACATTTCTGATACCATCAAAACTCACCTTTCTCTACCTTAGAATCTCAATCCATGGTTCCAGTGACATCATCGTTCAGAATGGTAGCTTGAATCAACAGCTCCTCTGGAAAAATGCATATTTTACCCCGTTAATCCATCAAATATAAGATCTTACGGAAATATCTGAATTGATAAGGGGGGCAAGGATAGGGAGAAGAATGGAGATAAAAAAGCATCACTGCAGAGCCCATGGAAGAGAAAGGTACAGCGAGCGGCTCTCCTACACGTGCGCGTGGTGGCGAAGCTGACTCTGGGCCTCATGCAGGCAAAGCAGCAAATATGATGAGGATTCTGGAAGAGATAAGGGAAGTCCAAAAAGATATAAAACAGCAACTCAATGATATAAAGTCAGAGCTCGCCAACGTCAATCAGGAAATAGTGATGGCAGAGACTCAAATTGAGAAGGTGGAAGATCGCGTGCAAAACGTGGAACAGATACTAAGTAAGACAATAAAAATATTAAATCAACAGGAAAATAAATTGCTTGACCAGGAGGGAAGGTTGCAACGGAAAAATATCAGGATTTATAAAGTTCCCAAAGGAGCGGAGGGATTATCGATGATAGACTTTGTAGACAAGCTACTGCGGGACGCGCTGAAGATTCCCCCAACTATGGAGATTAAAAATGAAAGGGCACATTGTTCACTCATCCCGAGGCCTCCCGGAGACAGAGAAAGTAAGCCACGCTCAATAGTACTTAGATTCCTTCGATTCAAGAGCAAGGCGGAGATTCTACGAAGGGTCTAGGGTAAGAAGAGGGTTTTTCGGAACGGAAAGTTAATATACTTCGATCATGATTACCCCCAGGCGGTCCTACAGAAACGAAAGGAATACTCTGAAGCAAAACGAATATTAAAGTAAGAAAAGATTAAATTCCAAACCCCGTACCCTGCTAAACTGAGGGTATTTTACCAAGAAGGGATACGACTATACCAGACGGTGGAAGAGGCGACTACAGACATGAAGAACAGGGGGCTGCCCGTTAGCGTGGTCAATCCAAGGGAAAGTCTGGCTGAGCAGTTATCCCGAACTGCTTGGGAAATAGTAAGAGAACCGAGAAAACAGAGGATGGGAAGAAGACAAGAGAAGGATATTGGGAAGAGACTATGAGTTCTCCGAGGGCAGCCCTCACCTCCTCCAGAACAGCCATAAGGTTTGGCTAACTTTTAAAGTGCTGATAAACTAAACGGAAGCAAAAGTAGACGGTGATGTACCTATCTCGAGAAATACGTACTATAATGTGGATTTTATATTACTCAATTTTTTAAAATTAATTTATTCGTTCCTTTTTCCTCACCTAAATGAGAATATATACATGGGAGGAATACACAGGGAAATCATTTCTGTGCAATGGACATAGTTTTTGTTTTACTTACTTTTATAGGTACTGCAACAGGGGCCCTCAACCCACAGGTAGGAGGGACTATCCCCCACGGCTAGACTTTCCTTCTAGCTCAACCCAGGGTCATCTAGAGACCCGAGCCTTGGAATCACACCCTTGCTATCCTTTTTTTTTATTATTTGCGTTTCTTGACTCTTATTTGTTCAGGGAGTAGATTGATTAATATGTTCTGCAAATTTCAATGATATACTAACAGATAAACACACGTGGCTAAGGACAAAGTAAACTTCATTTCTTTTAATGTCAATGGGCTGTTGAATCCAGTCAAGCACAGTAAAATTCTATCAAAAATGAAAAAAGAACAAGCCCATGTTGTATATTTACAGGAAACTCACTTAAATCATAATGAGCATAGAAAATTAAAGAGAATGGGCTTCACTAATTTGTTTTTCTCCTCATATAAAGCAGGACATAGAAGAGGAGTTGCTATTCTCATCTCAAGTAAGCTAAATTTTGAAAAAGTATTCGAAATGGGAGATAAGGAGGGCAGATATATTCTGGTAAGGGGGAATATAGAGGGAAATCCAGTTACTTTATTGAATATATACGCACCCCCAGGAAGTGATATTAGTTTCTTCCAGGAAATTACCAATATTATAGTAACGGAAACAGAAAGTCTCTTGATATGTGGGGGAGACTTAAATTTACAATTACAAGCAAAGTTAGACTCTTCCAATAGAAAAACTTATGAAATAAAGTCCTTACATAAGAAAGTTAACACTCTTTTTGAGGATGTTGGTCTAATTGATATATGGAGAGACCTTTTCCCCGACAGAAGGGATTACACTCATTATTCTGCCCCCCATTCCGTATATACAGGAATAGACTAGTTCATAACATTTGGGAAAAGATAGAGACAAAATAATCACCTGTGGAATTGGGACAATAGATGTAAGTGACCATACACCTATATATTTATCTGTTGATTTTGACCTACAACCAAAGTATACTATTTGGAAACTAAATTCAGGTCTACTCAATGTTCCCTATTTTAAGGAACAAATTAAAAAAGAAATTGGTCTTTACTTAGAATACAATGATAATGAAGAGGTTTCACCTCCCATTCTATTGGATACTCTGAAGGCTGTCTTAAGAGGGAAAATTATAGCGATATCTTCATATAAGAAAAAAAAGGAATAAAACATTAGAGGAATTACAAAATAAGCTGGAGGAACTAGAGAAAAACACAAATTGAGTTTGGCACAGGATACACTAGAAGAAATTTAAAAAACTAGGAATGAAATTAATAGTTTGGCTGCACAAGAAGTTAGAAAAAAAATTAATATTTCTGAAATAGAGGCACTATGAAAGTGGATCTAAATCTATGAAAATACTAGCGTGGAAACTGAAAAAAAAGATACAGTAGCAGAAAATACAACTTATAGAATTAGGGATCCAAGAACAAAAGTGATAAAAAAAATAAGCTAAGTGAAATTCAAGAAGCTTTTGAAATGTTTTACAAACTCTATGTTCCAAAGTTCCAGGGGGAAGCATAACCCAAATTGACACCTTCCTGAATTCTTTAGTTACCCACTTTAAGCAAAGAACAAAATAGAACCATGACTGCTGACATAAATGAAGCTGAACTAAAAACTGCAATTAGGAGGCTTAAATTAAGCAAGTCACCAGGAACAGATAGATATAGGGCAGAGTGGTATAAAGAGTTTAGAAGTGAGTTAATCCCTGTTTTACTCCCCACACTGAACTGGGCCCTGAGAAAGGCGTAACTGCCACCCAGCATGAAGGAGGCAATAGTCCCAGCTATACCGAAAGAAGGCAAGGATAAAATGGAATGTGGGTCATTTAGTCCAATATCTGTTCTTAATGTGAATTATAGAATATTTACCTCCATCATGGCCAAAGGATTAGAAGAGTTTCTACCCACACATCACGGGTGCAGAGTCCGGGATGTCTCTGACCAGGTGCATGATATCCTGGTACGAGAGGGAAAGCAACCAGAAGTCATGATACATGTTGGGACCAACGACATAGGCAGCAAGAAGGATGAGGTCCTGAAGTGTGAGTTTCGGGAACTAGGCAGAAGGCTGAAGAACAGGACCTCAAGGGTGACGTTCTCAGGATTGCTGCCAGTGCTACGTGACAGTGATGGTAAGAATGGGAGGAGATGGCAGTTGAATGTATGGCTGAGGAGTTGGTGCAGGGAGCAGGGTTTTAGATTTTTAGATCATTGGGATCTCTTCTGGGGAAGGTGGGACCTGTACAGATTGGATGGGTTGCACCTGAACTCGAGGGGGAGCAATATGCTTGCAAGTAGGTTTGCCAGCGTGGTTCGGGAGGGTTTAAACTAATTTGTGAGGGGGATGGGACCCAGAGCAATAGAGCAGTGAAAGAATTGCATGGAGTAAACCCAGATCTAACATATACAGAGGCTTTGAGGAAAGAGAAGCAGAATAAATGGTGTAAAGACAGTAAGGTAGAAGGGCTAAAGTGCGTGTACTTCATTGCAGGAAACATCAGGAACAAAGGTGATGAACTGAGAGCTTGGATACATACATGGAATTATGATGTAGTGGCCATTACAGAGACTTGGCTGGCACCAGGACAGGAATGGATTCTCAATATTCCTGGATTTCAGTGCTTTAAAAGGGAGAGGGAGGGTGGAAAAAGGGGAGGAGGGGTGGCATTACTGGTCAGGGATAGTATTACAGCTACAGAAAGGGTGGGTAATGTAGCAGGATCCGCTTTTGAGTCAGTATGAGTGGAAGTCAGGAACAGAAAGGGAGTAGTTACTCTATTGAGGGTATTCTATAGGCCCTCTGGTAGCAGCAGAGATACAGAGGAGCAGATTGGGAGGCAGATTTTGGAAAGGTGCAAAAATAACAGTGTTGTTATCATGGGTGACTTTAACTTCCCTAATATTGATTGGCACCTGATTAGTTCCAAGGGTTTAGATGGGGCAGAGTTTGTTAAGTGTGTTCAGGACGGATTCCTGTCACAGTATGTGGACAGGCTGACCAGGGGGAATGCCATACTAGATCTAGTACTAGAGAATGAACTGGGTCAGGTCACAGATCTCTCAGTGGGTGAGCATCTAGGGGACAGTGACCACCGCTCCCTGGCCTTTAGCATTATCATGGAAAAGGATAGAATCAGAGAGCACAGGAAAATTTTTAATTGGGGAAAGGCAAATTATGAGGCTATAAGGCTAGAACTTGCGGGTGTGAATTGGGATGATGTTTTTGCAGGGAAATGTACTATGGACATGTGGTCGATGTTTAGAGATCTCTTGCAGGATGTTAGGGATAAATTTGTCCTGGTGAGGAAAACAAAGAATGGTAGGGTGAAGGAACCATGGGTGACAAGTGAGGTGGAAAATCTAGTCAGGTGGAAGAAGGCAGCATACATGAGGTTTAGGAAGCAAGGATCAGATGGGTCTATTGAGGAATATAGGGAAGCAAGAAAGGAGCTTAAGAAGGGGCTGAGAAGAGCAAGAAGGGGGCATGAGAAGGCCTTGGCAAGTAGGATAAAGGAAAACCCCAAGGCATTCTTCAATTATGTGAAGAAAAAAAGGATGACAGAAGTGAAGGACCGATTAGAGATAAAGGTGGGAAGATGTGCCTGGAGGCTGTGGAAGTGAGTGAGGTCCTCAATGAATACTTCTCTTCGGTATTCACCAATGAGAGGGAACTTGATGATGGTGAGGACAATATGAGTGAGGTTGATGTTCTGGAGCATGCTGATATTAAGGGAGAGGAGGTGTTGGAGTTGTTAAAATACATTAGGACAGATAAGTCCCCGGGGCCTGACGGAATATTCCCCAGGCTGCTCCACGAGGCGAGAGAAGAGATTGCTGAGCCTCTGGCTAGGATCTTTATGTCCTCGTTGTCCACGGGAATGGTACCTGAGGATTGGAGGGAGGCGAATGTTGTCCCCTTGTTCAAAAAAGGTAGTAGGGATAGTCCGGGTAATTATAGACCAGTGAGTCTTACGTCTGTGGTGGGAAAGCTGTTGGAACAGATTCTTAGAGATAGGATCTATGGGCATTTAGAGAATCATGGTCTGATCAGGGACAATCAGTATGGCTTTGTGAAGGGCAGATTGTGTCTAACAAGCCTGATAGAGTTCTTTGAGGAGGTGACCAGGCATATAGATGAGGGTAGTGCAGTGGATGTGAGCTATATGGATTTTAGTAAGGCATTTGACAAGGTTCCACACGGTAGGCTTATTCAGAAAGTTAGAAGGCATGGGATCCAGGGAAGCTTGGCTAGGTGGCTTCAGAATTGGCTTGCCTGCAGAAGGCAGAGGGTCGTGGTGGAGGGAGTACATTCAAATTGGAGGATTGTGACTAGTGGTGTCCCACAAGGATCTGTTCTAGGACCTCTACTTTTCGTGATTTTTATTAATGACCTGGATGTGGGGGTAGAAGGCTGGGTTGGCAAGCTTGCAGATGACACAAAGGTTGATGGTGTTGTAGATAGTGTAGAGGATTGTCAAAGATTGCAGGGAGACATTGATAGGATGCAGAAGTGGGCTGAGAAGTGGCAGATGGAGTTCAACCCGGAGAAGTGTGAGGTGGTACACTTTGGAAGGACAAACTCCAAGGCAGAGTACAAAATAAATGGCAGGATACTTGGTAGTGTGGAGGAGCAGAGGGATCTGGGGGTACATGTCCACAGATCCCTGAAAGTTGCCTCACAGGTGGATAGGGTAGTTAAGAAATCTTATGGGGTGTTAGCTTTCATAAGTCGAGGGATAGAGTTTAAGAGTCACGATGTAATGATGCAGCTCTATAAAACTCTGGTTAGGCCACACTTGGAGTACTGTGTCCAGTTCTGGTCACCTCACTATAGGAAGGATGTGGAAGCATTGGAAAGGGTACAGAGGAGATTTACCAGGGTGCTGCCTGGTTTAGAAAGCATGCATTATGATCAGAGATTAAAGGAGCTAGGGCTTTACTCTTTGGAGAGAAGGAGGATGAGAGGAGACATGATAGAGGTGTACAAGATAATAAGAGGAATAGATAGAGTGGATAGCCAGCGCCTCTTCCCCAGGGCACCACTGCTCAATACAAGAGGACGTGGCTTTAAGGTAAGGGGTGGGAAGTTCAAGGGGGATGTTAGAGGAAGGTTTTTTACTCAGAGAGTGGTTGGTGCGTGGAATGCACTGCCTGAGTCAGTGGTGAAGGCAGATACACTAGTGAAGTTTAAGAGAATACTAGACAGCTATATGGAGGAATTTAAGGTGGGGGCTTATATGGGAGGCAGGGTTTGAGGGTTGGCACAACATTGTGGGCTGAAGGGCCTGCACTGTGCTGTAATATTCTATGTTCTATGTTCACACCGATACATAATGATCAGACAGGTTTTGTAAAACAACGCCAAACGCAATACAATATACGAAGGACACTTCACATTATGGATCATATAATAAAATTGAAATTGAAGCAATAGTGATAAGTGTAGTTGCTGAAAAGGCATTTGACTTGGTTAATTGGAATTTTCTTTACAGAGTTTTACATAGATTTGGTTTACATGACACAATTATTAAAACTATACAGGCACTATACGACAATCCTACTGCCAGGGTTAAAATCAATGGATATTTATCTAATAGTTTTACCCTATAAAGGGGCACGCGACTGGGTTGTGCATGGTCACCGCTACTCTTCGCATTATATCTGGAACCATTAGCTCAATATATCAGACAAAATGAAGATATCAGGGGAATTACTACTAAAGGGACAGAGCATAAATTGGCTTGTTATGTGGATGACATTTTGATCTATCTAGGGCAACCAACAGAGTCCGTCAAATATTTGGGCATCATTACGCCAAAAGGTTTGGCAAAATTATCAGAATGCAATTATCAGCCTATATATAAAAAAGTTAAGGAAGATATAACGAGATGGAACCTAATTCCTTTTCTTGGTCTCAGTCCAAGGATTGAATCTATTAAAATGAATATACTACCCAGACTACTATATCTCTTTCAGACCCTACCAATAGAGATTAACCAAAATCAATTCAATGAATGGAACAGGATGCTATCAAGATATATATGGCATGGTAAAAGGCCTAGGGTTCATCTCAAAACTTTGCAATTAGCCAAGGAAAAGGGGGAATGGGGCCTACCTTCTCTTAGAGATTATTATTTTGCAGCACAGTTGAGAGCCGTGATATGCTGGTACAACCCATCATATGGTGCTCAATGGAAAAACATTGAGGAGAGGATGCTTTCCATCCCCACACAGGCAATTTTGGCTGATAACAACCTACAAAGTTACATAAATAATATTGACAACCCGTGGGTGAAATGGACTCTTAATATATGGAAAACTATTATAAAAGAATATAAACCAGAGAGACATTGAAATTCTTAAATGGTGTGCATATGACTTGGACTTTACACTGAATAAACTGGATGCTAGATTTAAGGACTGGACAGCTAAAGGAATAATAGCTATTTGCAATATAATGAAAGAAGGAACACTGTTCAGTTTTGAAATGCTCAAGGAGAAACACTTATTAGAAAAACAAGACTCTTGCTGGTATTTACAGATGTGACAGTATGTTAACAGGACGGTTAAAAATGTTACCAAGGCAAGTACACGTCTGATAGAGCTATTTAGAAAAGCATATTATTCAGACAACGGTAGTAGAATCATTTCAAGCGTGTATAAGGGTTTGCCAAATCTTAAAACACATTGGACTTCATACATTAAAACAAAATGGGAGAAGGAAGGAGGGTTAATAATATCTGAGGAAGACTGGACAATAATATGGAAGTATCAATGGAAGTGTAACAGTTCACAGAAATGGAGGGAGTTCAAGTGGAAAAACTTGATAAGATATTTTATTACACCATCTCAGAAATCCCATTATGATAGTAACCCGCTGGTTTGCTGGAGAAATTGTGGAAATCAAAATGCAAACCATTACCATATATTTGCCCCGTTATCAAAGACTATTGGAGTGGGATACATGATACCCTGCAAGACATCTTTAAATGTGAAATACCCTTAGAGAGTAAGACCATATACTTTGGGTATATACCTCAAAAATAGTTGATAAGAGATAAATATTTAATGAATGTACTGCCGGTGGCTGGTAAAAAGACTCTTACCAGGAAATGGTTATCTCAGGAGAGCCCAACTTTAATTGTATGGATGGAAATTACAATGGACATTTACTAAATGGAGAAGATAACAGCATCTGTTAGTCATAAGTTGGAACAATTTTATTCCTACTGGAAAAATGGTTTAACTACATAACACCTCATAGGCCTGATTTTATTCTCACAAGTCAATGAATATGTTGTAAAAAAGATCACTCCCTACTCTGTACGTAGTTTTCTTCTTTCGATTGTTCTTACTTTCCTCTCCTTTCTATAAGGGTATACCTCAGATAAATATTATGTGGGGATTTGTGACAAATATAATTATATGATATATATGTACAGTATCTGAAATACATCTTATAGAAATGTTTGTTTGATGATGAAATTCAATAAAAAATAAATTACAAAAAAAAGAATCTCAAGCCACAGAGAAGACCAATCTTTTTTCATATTGACTTTGAAACTAATGGCTTGTGATCTCTGGATCCAAAATGTTCCTCTCCACAAACTTCTGCCGCATGCCCTGACTCATTCCCTAATAACAAATCAAGTATCACATATGCTGTCATTGGGACTTCTACGTACTGATTAAGAAAACTTTCTTGAACACATTTGAGAAACTCTATTCCATCTAGTCCCTTTACAGTATGGGAGTCCCAGTCAATATGTGGAAAGTTAAAATCACCTGCTATAACAATCTTTGTTCCTTGCAACAGTCTGTGATTTCTATACAAATCTGGTCCTCTAAATCCCTTGGACTGTTGGGTGGGCTGTAATATAGCCCCATTAACAAGGTTGTACCTTCCTTATACCTCAATTCCACTCATAATGCCTCAATGTAACAAAAGACATTGATGAAGGTAGAGCAGTGGATGTAGTGTATGTAGATTTCAGTAAGGCATTTGATAAGGTACCCCATGCCAGACTCCTTCAGAAAGTAAGGAGGCATGGGGTTCAAGGAGACCTTACTTTGTGGATCCAGAACTGGCTTGCCCACAGAGGCACTAGGTGGTTGTTGATGGTTCGTATTCCGTATGGAGGTCAGTGCCCAGTGGTGTTCCACAGGGATCTATTCTGGGATCCCTTCCTCTTTGTGATTTTTATAAATGACCTGGATGAAGAAGTAAAAGGGTGAGTTAGTAAGTTTGCAGATGACATAAAGTTTGGAGGTGTTGTGAATAGTCTGGAGGGTTGTCAGAGGTTACAGCGGGACATCATTAGGATGCAGAACTGAGCTGAGAAGTAGCAGATGGACTTCAATCCAGAGAAGTGTGAAGTGGTTCACATTGGTAGGTCCAATTTGAAGACAGAATATAATATAAATGGTAAGACTCTTGGCAGTATGGAGGATCTGAGAAAGCTTGGGGTCCGTGTCGATAGGACACTCAAAGCTGCTGAGCAAGTTGACAGTGTTGTTAAGAAGGCATATGGTGCGTTGGCCTTCATCAACCGTGGGACTGAGTTCAAGAGCCGTGAAGTAACGCTGCAGCTATATAAGATCTTGGTCAGACCCCAACTGGAGTACTGTGCTCACTTCTGGTCACCTCACTACAGGAAGGATGTGATACTGTAGAGAGAGTGCAGAGGAGATTTACAGGGTTGTTGCGAGGGCATACCTTATGAGAATAGGTTGAGTGAACTTGGCCTTTTCTCCTTGGAGCAGCGGAGGATGACAGGTGACCTGATAGAGGTGTATAAAATGATGAGAGGAATTGATTGTGTGGATAGCTATAGGCTTTTTCCCAGGGCTGAAATGGCTAATATGAGGGGGCACCATTTTAAGGAGCTTATAAACAGGTACTAAGGGGTAAGTTTTTCATGCAGAGAGTGGTGGGTGCATGGAATGCACTGCCAGCGAAGGTGGTGGAAGTGGATATAGTAGAATCTTTTAAGAGCCTCTTAGATAGGTAGATGGAGGAAATTCTAGACAGTCTCTAGAGTAGATTACATGGTCAGCACAACATTGTGGGCCGAAGGGCTTGTAATGTGCTGTAAATTTCTATGTTCTAATAGACGAGTTTTCTAGTCTATCCTGAATGAGCACTAACGTGAAATATTCCCTGACTTGTAATGCCACCCCTTCTCCCTAAAAGCCTCCCGCGCTATGGTGTCTAAAACAATGGAACTCTTGAATATTCAGCTGCCAGTCCTGCCCCTCCTGCAACTATTCAGTTTCATCCTGACACAACAGTATTCAAAATTCCACATGGTTATTAGAATGATCTGACGTTTTTCAACGATATCTGCTGGAGATCAGACTTTCTTCAGGTTAATCACCTTGTTTTTTTTACATAATATTTATTGATTCTAAAGCATTACATCAATATTTTTAATACAATATTCACTGATTCTGAGGTATTGCACCAAGAGATAGTTTGTGTTGGCAATTGACTGGCTTCCCAGACTATTTCTCAACCAGTCACTGTGACATCCCATGGTCAGCTGGTTCTCGTTGAAACAAAGACACAAATACACAGCACAATTTCACAATGTGTGTAATTATTAATGGTTATATCGTCTGCCAGTTTCAGGGGTGCAGGGAGATAACACATCTGCAAATCTTCCATTGAGCAGTGAAGTTTGGCAATGGTGGAGCAGTAGCATAATGGTAGGAGTAACGCTTTACAGCGGTAGTGGTTGCAATACCAGGCTTCAATTCCACACCTGCCTGTTAGGAGTTAGTACATTTTTCCTGAGATCACATGGGTTTCCTCCCACCTTCCAAAGACGTGTGATTAGGGTTCGTAAGTTGTAGGCATACTATGTTGGAGCTGGACGCGTGGCAACACTTGTGGGCTGCTCTCAGCTCTCCCTTGTACTGTGTTTGTTGTTTCTATTTCACTGTATGTTTCAATGTACATATGACAAATAAAACCAATCTTTTAATCTTTACCTCACACCCAGGGTTCACTCTTTGGTAAATCGGTTTATCATTGTTACATTTACCAAGGCACAGGGAAAACGTTGTTCAGCGTGGAATCGGCCCTTCAGCTCTTGAGCTACCCCACAACCTGATTAACCCTACCCTCATCATGGGACAGTTTACAAGGACCGATTAATTTACCTGCTATGCGTTTGGACTGTGGAAGGGAACCGGAACATCTGGGGAAAGCCCACACGTTCCACAGGGAGGACGTACAAAGAGACTCCTTACAGAGTAGCGCCAGAGTTGACCTCTGAACTCCAGAGCACCCCTTGCCGCAATAGTGTTGCGCTAACGGCTTTGCCCGTACAGTGAAATAATCTGTACGCACGAGGTGCAATATTGTTCTGCCTACCGTCCGTACTGATCATTTCATCACATCAGTGCACTGAGGTAGTACAAGGGGAAACAATAACGGAAAGCAGATGACAGTGCTCACTAGAGTAAAGGCTGACACAATACTTCACAGTCAGGGTTCAATCAGGGTTCAATTCCTGCTACTGTTTGCAAGGAGTTTGTACGTTCTGCCTGTGACCGCATGGATTTCTTCTAGGTTCTCTAGCTTCCAAAAAAATATAGGTCAGTAAGACCATAAGACAAAGACCACAAGACAAAGGAGCAGAAGTCAGCCATTCAGCCCATCGAGTCTGCTCCGCCATTTTATTATGAGCTGATCCATTCTCCCATTTAGTCCCACTCCCCCGCCTTCTCACCATAACCTTTGATGCCCTGGCAACTCAGATACCTATCAATCTCTGCCTTAAATACACACAATGACTTGGCCTCCACTGCCACCTGTGGCAACAAATTCCATAGATTCATCACCCTCTGACTAAAAAAATTTCTTCGCATTTCTGTTCTGAATGGGCGCCCTTCAATCCTTAAGTCATGCCCTCTCGTACTAGACTCCCCCATCATGGGAGACAACTTTGCCACATCCACTCTGTCCATGCCTTTCAACATTCGAAATGTTTTTTTTATATAATTTTTATTGAGTTTTCAAAAAGAATACATGAAAAGATAATATCTACCCTCCCCCCTCCCCTTAACCCTCCCCACCCCCCGTATAAAGTCCTACCTAAAAAAGAAAAGAAGAAAAAAGGAACCGCCTGGGCATTGGAAGGTTTCCACATGCTCCATGGAATTCAAAATAAATTTAATATACTTATTCGTTACTTTCCCCAAGGGACCAAGATCTTTATCGGAGCACTTAAATGTGCCATCCTATCTTTTGTAAATAAGGGTGCCAAATATTCAAAAATGTTACATATTTATCTCTTAAATTATAAGTAATTTTTTCGAGTGGAACAGAACTAGCCATTTCATTATTCCAACGATTCATACTTAAATACGAATCAGATTTCCAAGTAACTGCTATAGTCTTCTTAGCTGCTGCCAATGCAATTTTTATAAATTCTTTCTGATATTTATTCAATTTAAGTTTCGGCTTTATCCCTTCAATATCACCTAATAGAAATAATATAGGGTTATGTGGAAGTTCAGTTCCAGTAATTTGTTCCAATAAGACTCTTAAATTTATCCAAAAGGGTTGAATTTTAAAACAAGACCAAGTAGAATGTAAAAAAGTACCAATTTCTTGATTACACCGAAAGCATTTATCGGATAGATTTGAATTTAATCTATTTATTTTTTGTGGTGTAATATATAATTGGTGTAAAAAATTATATTGTACTAATCTAAGTCGAACATTTATTGTATTTGTCATACTGTCAAGACACAGTCTTGACCAATTTGTTTCATCAATATTAATATTCAGACCTGTTTCCCATTTTTGTTTTGACTTATGGATTCCTTGTTTAATTGTCTGTTTTTGAATCAAATTATACATACAAGAAATAAATTTTTAAATTTTCCCTTTTTGAATTAAAGTTTCAATTTCATTAGGTTTTGGCAAAAACATTGTTTGACCCAGCTTACCTTTTAAGTAAGCCCTTAATTGAAGGTAACAAAAGAAAGTGTTATTTGATATTTTATATTTATCCTTTAGTTGTTCAAATGACATCAATATACCTCGTTTGTTAACAATCTCCTATAAATTTAATCCCTTTTTGGTACCAATTATATAAAAGTTGATTGTCCATTGTAAAAGGAATAAGTCTGTTTTGGAACAAAGGTCTCCTTGCTAATAAAGATTTCTGTATTTCATTATCAACATTTATCTTATTCCATAGATCAATCAAATGTATTAGTATAGGAGATTCTTTCTTTTCCCGTATCCATTTAGATTCCCATTTATATATAAAATCTTCAGGTCTATTTTCTCCTATCTTGTCTAATTCTATTTTAATCCATGCTGGTTTTCGATCATCGAAGAAAGATGCAATAAATCTAAGTTGATTTGCTTTATAATAATTCTTAAAGTTTGGAAGTTGTAACCTTCCTAACTCAAATTTACATGTCAATTTTTCCAATGATATTCTTGACATTTGACCTTTCCAAAGAAATTTTCTCACACATTTATTTAACTCTTGAAAAAATTTCAGTGGCAATTGTATTGGTAATGTTTGAAACAAATACTGTAATCTAGGAAATATGTTCATTTTTACAACATTGACTCTACCTACTAATGTTATTGGTAGTATCATCCATTTGCCAAAATCTTCTTGAATTTTTTTCAATAGTGGTAAATCATTAAATTTATATAAATTCTTTACATCATTATCAAGTCTTATACCTAAATACTTTATACCATTTACCGGCCATCTAAATTGGGTTGCTAACCGACATTGACTATAGTCTCCCTTAGTAAGAGGTAAAATTTCACTTTTATCCCAATTTATTTTATAACCTGATACTTTCCCATATTCATCCAATCTAGAAGATAATTTATGTAACGAATGTTGTGGGTTTGTTAAGTAAATCAAAACATCATCAGCAAAAAGATTAATTTTATATTCCTCCTGATTAACTCATAATATCTGGATCAATTCTGATTAGTTCTGCTAATGGCTCTATCGCCAGTACAAATAAAGCAGGTGATAATTGACAACCTTGTCTAGTTGACCTTTATAACTGGAATGGTATTGAAATTTGAGAGTTTGTCACTACTTCAGCCTTAGGGTTAGAATTTAAAATTTTAATCCAATTTATAAAAGATGTTCCTAACCCATATTTTTCTAAAACTTTAAATAAAAAATCCCATTCTAATCTATCAAATGCTTTTTCTGCATCCAAGGCTACTACTATACTCTCCTCGTCCCTTTTTTGTGCCAAATGAATTATACTGAGTAGCCGAGTTACATTATCTGCCAATTGTCTATTTTTAATAAATCCTGTTTGATCCATATGTATTAATTTTGGTAAGTATTTAGATAATCTATTCGATAAAATTTTTGCTATTATTTTATAATCAGTATTCAATAAAGAAATAGGCCTGTATGATGTTGGTTTCATAGAGTCTCTGTCTTTTTTTGGCAATACTATTACAATCGCTGTTGAAAAAGATTCTGGGAGTTTATGTATTTTTTCTGCTTGACGTATTAACTCCATAAAGAGAGGAAATAATAAATCTTTAAACTTTTTATAAAATTCAGGTGGAAAACCATCTTCTCCTGGAGATTTATTACTTTGAAGTGATCCTAAAGCTTCTTCAACTTCTTTTAATGTAAAAGGCATATCTAATCCCTTCTGTTCTTCCGAGTTCAATTTTGGAAGAGTTACTTGTGATAAAAACCTTTCTATCTCATTAACATCATTTTGTGATTCTGATTGATATAATTCAGAATAGAAACTTTTAAAGGTTTCATTTATTTCAAGAGGTTTATAAGATATTTTATTTGCACTTGTTCTAATTGCATTTATTGTTTTGGAAGCTTGTTCTGTTTTCAACTGCCAGGCAAGAATTTTATGTGCTCTCTCACCTAACTCATAATACCTTTGCTTAGTTCTCATAATTGCTTTTTCCATTCTATATGTCTGAAGCATATTATATTGTAACTTCTTACTGACAAGTTGCCTTCGTTTTTCTTCCGACATATATCTTCGAGATTCTTTTTCTAATTTTGTAATCTCTTTTTCCAATTGATCTAGTTCTGCCATATATTCTTTCTTAATTTTAGACGTATAGCTTATTATCTGGCCCCTCAGATATGCTTTCATCGCATCCCATAATATAAATTTATCATCCACTGAATGAAAATTTGTATCCAAAAAAAATTGGATCTGCTCTTTCATAAGATCACAAAAATCTTGACGTTTTAATAATTTTGAATTAAATTTCCATCTATAAGCCACTTCTTCCTTATCAGTCATTATTATTGTCATTAATAAAGGAGAACGATCTGACAATATTCTTGCTTTATATTCCATATTTTTCACTCTGTGTTGAATATGCATTGATAATAGAAAAAAATCTATCCTTGAGTAAGTTTAACATTCGAAATGTTTCTATGAGGTCTCCCCTCATTCTTCGAAACTCCAAGGAATACAATCCAAGACCGGACAAATGTTCCTCATATGTTAACCCTCTCATTCCTGGAATCATTCTAGTGAATCTTCTCTGTACCCTCTCCAATGTCAGCACATCCTTTCTTAAATAAGGAGACCAAAACTGTAGTAAGGGACTACCACCACCTGTGGAATCTCTGATATTTATGCATTGTGTTTCTATCGCATTCACATGTTCACATAGTGAGAGTTACATTCCACGGTGGGCATTGGGTTTTAGCAATGTACAATGTGTTTCCAAAACAAGGGCTGGCCATAGAGTCATTGGGAAATGCAGTTCAGATGGAAGCTGATTCCAATCTGACCGAGATCCAAGCAGGTCCAATCTACCCATGTTTGGCCAATATCCCTCTAAACATCATGGTTTGGCCAAGATCCCTTATTGTACCGGTGCTTTGAGGTAGTACAAGGGTAAACAACAGAATACTGAAAAAGTGTCACAGTTACAAAGGTTCAAGATTGTTTAATGCCATTCCTAGCACACAAGTGTAAAAGAGGAGATAATTGTTACTTCAGATTCATGTAGCACAAAGCCAAACAGAATAAGATAAAAAACACAATAAATATAAATACATAAGATAGATTGATCATATGTCCATAGAGAGACGCTAGGCACAGGAGTGTCTGTACATAAGGTGACTGACAGGAAATGATAAGGTCGTGGTGGTTGGGGGTGTGGAGGGATGGGTTAGAGGGTGAGGGTGTTGATCAGCCTCACTGCTTGGGGAAAGTAACTGTTTTTGAGTCTGGTGGTCCTGGCATAGATGCTACGTAGCCTCCTCCCTGATGGGAGTGGGACAAACAGTCCATGAGCAGGGTGGGTGGGATCCTTTCCCAGCATCTTTCTGTATATATCTCCTTGATGGCGGGTAGGCTAGGCAGCTTGACTACCCGATGTCGCGCCTTCCTGGCCACCGCAGTGCAGTTTCCGTACCACGCAGTGATGCAGCTTGTTAGGAGGATCTCTGCTGTGCATCTGTAGAATGGCATGAGTAAGCAAGTGTATTAAGTACTTAAAGATCAACAAAAACCTCAGAGCCTGGAAAATGCATTTAAAACAGAAATTTCTAGAAACAGTGGATCAGATGGCTTCCATTCAAGATGCTTCATCAGAACATAGAATCACGGTGGAATGTAGCTTTGAGACAGGGCCTGCAACCCATTGAGTCTGTGCCGATGATTACACTCAGCCCATTTCATTCTCCCCACCCCCACAGATTCTACCCCTCACTCACACACTGGGGACAATTTGCACTGGCCAATTCACCCACCGATGCACACATCTTTGGGATGCAGGAGGGACCAGAACACCCAGGGGAAATGCACATGGTCACAGGGTGAACGTGCAAACCCCACGTAGATGGCTCCGGAGGTTGGAAACAAACATGGGTCTCCGGATCTGTGAGGCTGTGACCTTACGAGTGGTGTCACTGTGCTGTGTGTCATCCACCTGAACCCTAGTCAGGCAGGATGTACCCTCAGTGTAGGAACACAGAATACGCACATTCCACTGTTGGAATATAATTCCCACACTTCCCATAACGAGGCAGAGCAAGTGGGTGTGACATGGTTAGCGTAATGATATTATTGCACCAGTGTCGCCCGTTCAGTTCCGACGCTGCCTGTAAGGAACACTGAGGGTGGGTTGCCTGATGGTTCATCCTGTCTGTCAGCCTCCAAACCAAGCTGTAATGTAAGCAGTCAGACTGCTGTTCACGGTACTTCTGGAGAAAGTTGGTGACATACTAAATCTCCTAAGGAAGTGAAGTGTTTCTCCTTCCACAGATGCTGCCTGACCTGTTAAATTCCACTGCATTTGTTGTTTTTAATTTCATTTTCATCTCAATGAGTCTGTAGTGTTTTATCTTTTTAACCTTGTATATCTGTGCCAGGAGAGATTAAAGGTCAACGGTACAATTATCACTCTGGCAGATGTTACTGAATGAGGGAGTCTTGTTGATAGTTTATTTATTTTACTTTAGTTAGAGATACAGTGCAGAACAGGCCTTTCCGGGCCTTTCGGCCACATCGCCTAGCAACCACCGACAACTGCCAATTTAAGCCAAACCTAATTACGAGACAATTTACAATGACCAGTTAACCCACCTGGTAGATCACCAGGTCCAACATATAATTCTCCGTAACTTCCGCCACCTCCAATGGGATCCCACATCTTTCCCTCCCCGGCCCTCCCCCCCCCCGCTTTCTGCAGGGATCGCTCCCTACGCGACTCCCTTGTCCATTCGTTCCCACCCCCCCCCATCCCTTCCCACCGATCTCCCTCCCGGCAATTATCCTTGTAAGCGGAACAAGTGCTACACATGCCCTTACACTTCCTCCCTCACCACCATTCAGGGCCCCAGACAGTCCTTCCAGGTGAGGCGACACTTCACGTGTGAGTCGGCTGGGGTGATATACTGTGTCCAGTGCTCCCGATGTGGCCTTCTATATACTGGTGAGACCCGACGCAGACTAGGAGATTGGTCGCTGAACACCTACGCTCTGTCCACCAGAGAAAGCAGGATCTCCCAGTGGCCACACATTTTAATTCCACGTCCCATTCCCACTCTGATATGTCTGTCCACGGTCTCCTCTACTGTAAAGATGAAGCTACACTCAGGTTGGAGGAACAACACCTTATATTCCGTCTGGGTAGCCTCCAACCTGGTGGCATGAACATCGACTTCTCTAACTTCTGCTAATGCCCCACCTCCCCCTTGTACCCCATCTGTTATTTATTTTTATACACACATTCTTTTTCCCTCTCTCCTTTTTCTCCCTCTGTCCCTCTCACTATACCCCTTGCCCATCCTCTGGGTTTTCCCCCCTCCCCCTTTTCCTTCTCCCTGGGCCTCCTGTCCCATGATCCTCTCATATCTCTTTTGCCAATCACCTGTCTAGCTCTTGGCTCCATCCCTCCCTCTCCTGTCTTCTCCTATCATTTTGGATCTCCCCCTCCACCTCCCACTTTCAAATCTCTTACTAGCTCTTCTTTCAGTTAGTCCTGACGAAGGGTCTCGGCCTGAAACATGGATTGTACCTCTTCCTAGAGATGCTGCCTGGCCTGCTGCGTTCACCAGCAACTTTGATGTGTGATCTTTGGACTGTGTGAGGAAACCGAGCCCGGAAAGACCCCACACATTACACGAGGAGGGAATATAGAGACTCCTTAAAGAGGATGCCAGAATTGGACTCTGAAATCCGATGCCCCGAGCTGTAGTAGCATCATACTAATTGCCACACAACCGTGGTGCCATTACAATGAGCAGATTACAATGAATTACAGAGACCCTGATCAGTACGGGAGGCGGGATGAGAGATGGCAAAAGTTTTTTTGACATAGTTAAGTGTGAAGTGTGAGGTGCATTTTGGACATTCACACCAAGGTAGGACATGTATAGTGAATGATGGGGCACTGATAAGTGTTGTAAAAAATAGAAGATAGAACATAGAACACCACATCATAGTACAGACACTTAGGCCCATGACATTGTGCCTCACTTTTAACCTACTCCAAGATCAATCGAAATCTTCCCTTCCGCAGAGCCTATAACCCTCCATTTTCTTATCATCCATCTTCCTGTCTAAGAGATTCTTATACGTTCCTAATGTATTTTTCTCTGGCAGTGTGATCTATGTACCCACCACTCTCTGTGTAAGAAAACCTACCTCTGACCTCCCCCCTATACTTTCATTCAATCACCTTCGATTATTCCCACTCATTACCACCTAAAGTTTCAAAGTTTTGAAAGTTGCAAGGTGCATTTATTATCAAAAAGTGTATAAATTATACAACCTTGAGATTTGTTTATTTAACAGGCAGTTGCTAAGCAAAGAACCCAATTTGAAAAGAAGACCAACCCCCAGTGCTCACCGTGAAAGAGAAAGAATCATAAAACAAGTCATATAACAATAGAATCGAGCAACAACAACAGCATTCTGAACAAATTGAGACTTTAGATCCAAATCCCCAGTGCAGCCCAGAGTAGGCCCCAGGCCTCGGTATTCAGTTCATTATATTAGCAGGCCAAATTGCGGCAAGGTTCACAGATGTAAAGCACAGCAGCCGGGGCAGTCTCACTGCCTTAGCATTGTGCAGAGAGAAGCCCCCAGACTATCTGGGCCAGAATTTAAATTGCCTGAACCTCGCACTAGGACCCGGATCCCGCCACCAGCGAATCACTTCGGGCCTAGATTTTGCTGCCGAAGAAGCTGATCTCAACTTCTTCAGTTTGGCCTGGCACCCAGAGTGATCCAACCTTGTCCGACTCTCGATATCCTGCCTTTCCAGTCTTTATGGGTTGGCATCTAGATTGTCTGAACAGCAGATTGTACCTCGCATTAGGACCCTGCCCACTTGATCTTCTCCTCCTCGAGCTGGAAAAGGCATGTAATAAGGGTAATGACACAATTGTAATGGGGGACGTCAACATGCAAGGGGATTGGCAAAATCAGGATGGGGCCAAAGTGCAGGAGAGGAAATTGTTGAATGCCTACGAGATGGCTTTTTAGAGCAGCTTGTGCTCGAGCCTACTCGGGGAAAGGCTATCTGTCTTATATTGGGTGTTGTTTAATAACCCAGATTTTAATGAGGGAACCCTTAGGAGGCAGTGATCATAATATGATTGAATTCATACTGCAATTTGAGAGGGAGAAGCATAAGTCACATGTTTCAGTTTCGCAATGGAATAAAGGGACTTATAGAGGCATGAGAGAGGAGCTTACCCAGGTGGATTGGAGGATGATACTGGCGGGGATGACGGCAGAGCAGAGATGGCTGAAGTTTCTGGGAATAGTTCACAAGGCGCAGGATAGATATGTTCCACAGAAGTTCTCAAATGGCAGGGGTAGGCAACTGTGGCTGACAAAGGAAGTTAAGGACTGCATAAAAGCTAAGGAAAGGCCATATAAGATAGCAAAAGCGAGTGGGAAGTTGGATAATTGGGAAGCTTTTAAAATCCAACAAAAGGTAACTAAAAAAGCTATAAGAACGGAAAAGTTGAAATATGAGAGCAAACTAGCCAATAGTATAGAGCAGGATACTAAAAAATTTTCAGTTATGTAATTAATAAAAGTGAGGTGAGAATTGATATTGGACCACTGGAAAATGATGCTAGTGAGTAAGTAATGGGGGACAAAGAAATGGCAGATGAACTTAATGGTTACTTTGCATCAGACTTCACTGTGGAAAACACTAGCAGTGTGCATGGTCCATGAATGTCAGGGAGCAGGAGTGAGTGCGCAGCAACCTCAAAGGTCTTAAGGTGGATGTCACCTGGACCAGATGAACTACATCCTAGAGTCTTGAGAGAGGTTGCAGAAGAGATAATGGATGCATTGGTAATGAACTTTCAAGAATCACTTGATTCTGGCATGGTCCCGGAGGACCGGAAGATTGCAAATGTCACTCCATTCTTTTAAGAAGGGAGGAAGGCAAATGGAAGGAAATTATAGGCCAGTTAGCCTAACCTTAGTGATTGGGAAAGTGTCGGAGTCTATTATTAAGGATGAGGTTTCGGGGTACTTGGAGACTAATGATAGATGCAGTCAAAGTCAGCATGGTTTTTGTAAAGGGAAATCTTGCCTGACAAATCAGAGTTAGAGTTCTTTGAGGAAGTAAAAAGCAGGGTGAACAAAGGAGAGGCAGTGAATGTCATTTACTTGGATTTTCAGAAGGCATTTGATAAAGTGCCACACTTGAGGTTACTCAACAAGATAAAATCCTGTGGCGTTACAGGAAAAATACTGGCATGGATAGAGGAATGGCTGACAGGCAGGGGCCAGTGAGTGGGAATAAAAGGGGGCTTTTTGTGGTTGGCTGCCAGTGACTAGTGGTGTTCCTCAGGGACTACTACTTTTCACATTATAAATGATCTGGATAATGAAATTGATGGCTTTGTGCCAAAGTTTACAGATGATACAAAGGTAAGTGGAGGGGTAGGTAGTGCTGAGGAAGCAATGCGTTTGCAGCAGGACTTAGACAAATTGGAAGAATGGGCAAAAAAGTGGCAGATGGAATACCGTGTTGGGAAATGTATGATAATGTAGTTTGGTAAAAGGAATAACAGTGCGAACTATTATCTAAATGAGGAGAAGGTTAAAGCATCAGAGGTGCAGAGGGACTTAGGAGTCCTCGTGCAAGACTCCCAGAAGGTTACTTTACAGATTAAGTCTGTAGTATAGAAGGCAAATGCATATTGGCATTTATTTCAAGAGGAGTAGAATATAAAAGTAATGGAATAATGCTGACTAAGTCAGGCTGCACTTGGAGTATTGTCAACAATTTTGGGCCCCATATCTCAGAAAGGATGTGTTGTCATTGGAGAGAGTCCAGATGAGCTTCACGAGGATGATTCTGGGAATGAAGGGGTTAACATATGAGGAGCGTTTGGCAGCTTTGCCCTGCACTCGCTGGAATTGAGAAGAATGCATTGGGATCTCATTGAAACCTACCGAATGTTAAAAGGACTAGATAAGGTGGATGTGAAGAGGATGCTTCCTATGGTGGGGTATCCAGAACTAGAAGACACAACCTCAATATTGAGGGGCAGCCTTTTAGAACAGAGGTAAGGAGGAATTTTTTTAGCCAGAGAGTAGTGAATCTGTGGAATGCTCTGCCACAGACTGCGGTGGAGGCCAGGTCTGTGGGTATATTTAAAGTGGATGTTTATAGTTTTCTAATTGATCAGGGCATCAAAGGATAGGGTGAGAAGGCAGGAGTATAGGGATAAGTGGAATCTGGGATCAGCCATGATGGAATGGCAGAGCTGGTTCGATGGGCTGAGTGCCCTAATTCTGTTCCTGTGTCTTATGCCTTATGATCTCATGGTCTCTTATTATCTTATATTCCTCTTTCAAATAACCTCTCATCCTCCTTTGCTCTAAAGAGAAAAGCCCGAGCTCACTTAACCTTTCCCCATAAGACATGCTCTCTAACCCAAGCAGCATCCTGGTGAATCTCCTCTGCACCCTTTCTAAAACTTCCACATCCTTCCTATAATGAGGTGACCAGAACTGAACACCAGGTCTAACCAGAGTCTTACAGAGCTTCAACAATATCTCACAACTCTCAAGGTCAATACCTCAACTAATGAAGGCCAACACACCATACACCTTCTTCACCACTCTATCAACTTGCGTGGCAAAGCTGAGGGATCTGTGGACACAGACCCCAAGATTCCAAAGTGTATGACTCCTAGTACAAATGCACAGTTTGTTGAAAGGTGCTGTGCAAGTAGCAGGGTGGGGAAGCAATCGTTCAGCATGTTGGCATTGAGTTTAGAAGCAAGGACAATAGATTGTTGTTAAGCAAATCGCTCGTGAGGCCACACTTCGAGTACTGAGTGCTGTTTTGGTTACCCTGTTTTAGGAAAGATACTGTCAGGCTGAAGAGGGTGCAGGAGAGTTGTACAAAGACACTGCTGGACTAGAGGGCCTGAGCTATAGGGAGAGTTTAGTCATGTTGGGTCTTTATTCCCTGGAGTGCAGGAGAATGAGGGGTGACCTCATAGAAGTTTATAAAATCGCGAGCGTTGCGAATCGGGTAGACAGACATTCCTTGTCTTTTCCCCAGAGTTAAGGAGCCTAAAATGAGAAGGCACGAATAAAAGATAAACGGAGAGAGATTTATAAGAGATGTGAGAGGTTGCTTCTTTACACAGGGGGGAGTGAGCGCCAGAGGAAGTAGTTGAGACGGGTACAATCACAACAATTGAGAAGTGTTTGGGTAGGTACATGGAGAGGAGTGGTTTGGAGGGTAGTGGGCTAATTGCAAACATGTAGAGACTAACTGTGATCAGAATGGGCTGAAGGACCTGTTTTCATGTTGTATTGTGCTATGAGAGACATCCTGGTCCAGGCAGATTTGGACGGTGGAAAATGCCAGCTTGTTGCACGTGGAGTCCAGTGGCAGATCTGTCCCCTTATTGAATAATGTCTTCCTCAACCCAGTTCCAAGAGGCAAATGGAAGATATGTATTATTTTTAAGAAATGGTCATCACCATCATTATGTGCCGGACGCAGATCATGGTTTTCCATCTGTCTTTAATCGGAGAAGTTCTAACAAGCCCTTCAAAGCTTTGGCTTGTCCATCACTTCATGGAACTCATGAATGTCATGTGTTGTTTCACTTTAATAACAATTTCAAGAAATTATTTACCTCAGCCTTAATAAGGTAATTGACACTAGTTTGTTGCCACATATACCAAGCTACAGGGAGCATCTTTGTTTTGCATGCCACCTAGATGATTCAACTATTTATTTTCCATTTTCCTTGCAATTTGTCCTTATTATGCCGCAATTTTTCCAAGAAAATATTTAATGGTTTGGGGATTTCAGATACAGTTTTGTTTTCTTTCTCTGATTAAAGCTTTCGCTTCATTTTCCCTATAGCAGTGTGGCATTTGGTGTTCACCTATCAGGGGACAGATCCAGCTCCCTCCCACTCTCACCTGCAGAGCTTAGAGCATTGTAATATGACCTTGAACTGTTACGTTCTCGGTATTTGCATGGGCACGATGACCCACTGGCATCGCACTTGGCTTTTACTCTGTTTAGAAGGCATTTCTTAATCTACTTCTGATGGTATCAACCTGTCAATCATTCTCACATATTGGCAGCTGGGAGAGAGGTCCGTGAGCCTGATATCAGCGGAAGGAAAGTTACTGGATGCAATCCTCAGTCTCACCACCATTTGAAAATCAGGCTGATAAGGAAAGTTTATTTGGAGGGCTCTCTTGGTCAGGTTTGACATGGATGTTGCATTCTAGTTGTCTAGATACCCTAGCCAGGGCAATACAAAATGGAGAGCAAGCTGGTGCCCATGTAACAAGCTTCCCCTCTCCATGTATCCAATGAACCCAAAGGAACGGCAGAGAGCAGTATAGTTTGGCACCAGCGGCAACCCAGGAGTTGCCATTCAGCATTGAATTCAATATAGGACCGCCTTGGGGCTCCAGCTCCGGGTCTGTCCTCCAGGTCTACTCCCGAAGCCTTCCCCATGAGTGAGTATAGCTGCAAGGCAGCGGAGGTCTGAACATTGACTTCTCTAACTTCCGCTAATGCTCCACCTCCCCCTCGTACCCCATCCGTTATTTATTTTTATACACACATTCTTTCTCTCACTCTCCTTTTTCTCCCTCTGTCCCTCTGAATATACCCCTTGCCCGTCCTCTGGTTCCCTCCCCACTCGTCTTTCTCCCTGGGCCTCCTGTCCCATGATCCTCTCATATCCCCTTTGCCAATCACCTGTCCAGTTCTTGGCTCCATCCCTCCCCCTCCTGTCTTCTCCTATCATTTTGGATCTCCACCTCCCCCTCCCACTTTCAAATCTCTTACTCACTCTTCCTTCAGTTAGTCCTGACGAAGGGTCTCGGCCTGAAACGTCGACTGTACCTCTTCCTAGAGATGCTGCCTGGCCTGCTGCATTCACCAGCAACTTTGATGTGTGTTGCTTGAATTTCCAGCATCTGCCGAATTCCTGTTATTTGTTGGAGGTTTGAGATCAGAGTTTTCCTTCTCCTAGGTGAGCTGCCAACCACAGCTGACGAGCCCCAAATGCCCAATGGCTGGTTTTAATGCACCAGTAACCCGCCTTTGCCCCTTCAGTACAAATGGTTCTGCTGGGCTTCATGCTAAGCTAAACATGAAGACCAGGAGCTGGACTTGGTTGTCAGAGGCTATTTGAGATACATGCCATTGGGAGCATTTAATAGAACATAATCAGTACAGCACAAAAACAGGCCCTTTAGCCCACAATGTGCTCAACCAGCTTAAAAAGTACATTTAAAAACCCTAAAAACGAATCCCTCCCACCGACACAATGTCCATATCCCTCCGTCGACCTCACATTCATGTGTCATCCTAAACGCCTCTACCACCGCAGCAGAGAAGCACATTCTAGGCATCCACCACTCTCCAGTAAAAAAACTTGCAATATTACTACAGCTTAGGGTAAGGTACCCCATGCAAGTCTTATTGAGAAAGTAAGGAGGCATGAGATCCAAGGGGACATTGCTTTGTGGATCCAGAACTGGCTTGCCCACAGAAGGCAAAGAGTGGTTGTAGATGGCTCATATTCTGCATGGAGGCTGGTGACCAGTGGTGTGCCTCAGGGGATCTGTTCTGGGACCCCTTCGCCACGTGAGTTTTATAAATGACCTGGATGAGGAAGTGGAAGGATGGGTTAGTAAATTTGCTGATGACACAGAGGTTGGGGTGTTGTCGATAGTGTGGAGGGCTGTCAGAGGTTACAGTGGGACATTGATAGGATGCAAAACTGGGCTGAGAAGTGGCAGATGGAGTTCAAGCCAGATAAGTCTGAGATGGCTAATTTTGGGAGGTCAAATATGATGGCAGAATATAATGGTAAGATTCTTGACAGTGTGGAGGATCAGAGGGATCTTGGGGTCTGGGTCCATAGGACACTCAAGGCTGCTACGCAGGTTGACTCTGTGGTTAAGAAGGCAAATGGTGTATTGGCTTTCATCAACCATGGGATTGAGTTTAAAAGCCGAGAGGTAATGTTACAGCTATATAGGACTCTGGTCAGACCCCACTTGGAGTACTGTGCTCAGTTCTGGTCACCTCACTACTGGAAGGATGTGGAAACTATAGAAAGGGTGCAGAGGAGATTTACAAGGATGTTGCCTGAATTGGGGAGCATGACTTATGAGAATAGGTTGAGTGAACTCAGCCTTTTTTCCTTGGAGCGACAGAGGATGAGAGGTGACCTGATAGAGGTGTATAAGATGATGAGAGGTATTGATCATGTGGATAGTCAGAGGCTTTTTCCCAGGGCTGAAATGGCTAACAAGAAAGGGCACGGTGTTAAGGCGCTTGGAAGTAGGTACAGAGGAGATGTCAGGGGTAAGTTTTTTACGCAGAGAGTGGTGAGTGCGTGGAATGGGCTGCCGGTGACAGTGGTGGAGGTGGATACAATAGGGTTTTTTAAGAGACTCCTGGAGAAGGACATGGAGCTTAGAAAATTAGAGGGCTATGAAGTTTGTCAGAGTTTTAGATATCATGCTGAATCTTACTATACCCACTCATGGGGAAGGCTTCGGGAGTAGACCTGGAGGACAGATCCAGAGCTGTCCCCAATATACGCAGGGACTTGGCCTCCACCGCAGTCTGTGGCAGAGCATTCCACAGATTCACTACTCTCTGCCGAAAAAAAAACATCCTCCTTAACTCTATTCTAAAGGGTCACCCATGAATTCTGAGGCTGTGCCCTCTCATCCTGGTTGTCCCCACCATAGGAACCATCTCTACAAATCCACCCTACCTGGTCCCTTCAATATTCAGTAAGTTTCAATAAGATCCCCACGCACTCTTCTCAATTCCAGTGAGTACAGGCCCAAAGCTGCCAAACGCACCTCATATGTTAACCCCTTCATTCCCAGAATCATCCTTGTGAACCTCCTCTGGACCCTCTCCAATGACAACACATCCTTTCAGAGATACGGAGCCCAAAACTATTGACAATATTCCATGTGCTGCCTGACTAGTGTCTTACAAAGGCTCAGTATTATCTCCTTGCTTTTATATTCTATTCCCCTTGAAATAAATGCCAACATTACATTTGCCTTCTTTACCACAGACTCAACCTGCAAATTAGCCTTCTGGGAGTCTTGCACAAGGACTCCTAAGTCCATCCGTACCTCTGATGTTTGAATTTTCTCCGTATTTAGATAATAGTCTGCACTATCGTTTCTTTTACCAAAATGCATTACCATGTATTTCCCAACACTGTACAGTATTTCATCTGCCACTTTTTTGCCCATTTTTCCAATTTGTCTAAGTCCTTCTGCATTCGCATTACTTCCTCAGCACTACCTACCCCTCCACCTATGTCCGTATCATCCGCAAACCTTGCCACAAAGCCATCAATTCCATTATCCAACTCACTGACAGACGATGTGAAAAGTAGCAGTCCCAATACTGACCCCTGAGGAACACCACCATTTACTGGCAACCAACCAGAAAAGGCCCCCTTTATTTCCACTTGCTGCCTCCTGCCTGTCAGCCATTTCTCTATCCATGCCAGTATCTTTCCCATAACGCCACAGGATTTTATCTTGTTGAACAGCCTCATGTGTGCCACCTTATCAAACGCCTTCTGGAAATCCTAGTAAATGATATCCTCTGCCTCTCCTTTGTTCACCCTGCTTGTTACTTCCTCAAAGAACTCTAACAGATTTGTCAGGTAAGATTTCCCTACACAGAAACCATGCTGACTTTGACTGATTTTATCATTAGTCTCCAAGTATCCCGAGACCTCATGCTTAATAATAGACTCCCAACACTCTCTCAACCACTGATGTTGTCTAACTGGCCTATAATCTCCTTTCTTCTGCCTTCCTCCCTTCTCAAAGAGTGGAGTGACATTTGCAAGCTTCCAGTCCTCCAGGATCATGCCAGAATCAGGTGATTCTTGAAAGATCATGACCAATGCATCCGTAATCTCTTCAGCAACCTCTCTGGGATGTAGTCCACCTGGCCCTGTGTCACAATGGCGGGGCACTGGGAGCAAGGGTGGGCTCAAATGCAAGACACATCTTGTGAGGTTAATTAAATTCAGTTTATTGTTCGAAACCAGGAGAGCAAGGCAGGAGTAGGAATAGCGGACTGAGGACTATGACTGGGCTGGGACCAAGGGTCTGGGCTAGGTCTCAGAATTGGCTCCCAGAACTAGAGGAGATATGAAGAGACTAGGGTATGGACTCTGAGCCCAAGACTGGGCAAGGACCTAGTACCTGGGTCTTGCCTCGGGCTCGGACCCCAGAACCAGGCATGGACATGACATGGGCTAGGGAGAGGAGGAAGATGGCAAACAGAGCCTCGGTCTCGGGAGAGCAGGTACATGGAACCATGGACACATACACAGAACAGAGAGCCGGGACCCCTCCTTGGTTACAGGACATAGGGCCGGGACTCAGAACAGAGAGCCGGGATCCCTCCTTGGGTACAGGACGTAGGGCCGGGACTCATGACCCCCTGCGGGGCAACGGCAAGACGGCCTGACTTACCTCACGGAGGCGAGGACAAGAAAAGACAAGACAAGACCAACACGAAAGAACACCAGACAGTACCTATCTAGCTCCAGCAATGGAACTAGACTGAAGTGCAGGCGAGGACTGCAGACGAGGGCTATAGGCGAGAGGGGCAGAGAAGGGATTCAGACAGGTAGGTAGGACAGGAATCACAGACCGCCAGGGCCAGGATTTGACTTGGTACTCGGATGCCGCCGGGGCCAGGACTTGGATGCCGCTGGAGCCAGGACGTGGTATTTGGACCCTCCGGGTAGTGGCGAGCTCTAGACTCGGCCCAGGAACAGTAGACAGCGGCTCCTGATTCTCTCTGGCGGGTTAACTGACGGACCCACCTTGATGAGGAAACTTTGCAGGCTCGCTTCGGCGAGGTAACTGGACAGGGTTGCTCCGGTGAGGAAGGGCGAATTACCGGCACTCGCTTCGGCAGAGACTAGGCTTGCTCCGGCCAGATAACATCGGCAGACTGTACCTTTGATGACTTTGCAGACACTCCCGCGCCGAATGGCTGAAAGCCGGAGAGTATAAACTACCGGATCAGCCGAGCGTTAATTGCCTCTAATCACCAAAGCCGAGGGACACGGGAAAACAGGGAATCAACGGTCCGGATCGTAACATAAACAAGCTAAATTTAAAGGGACCCTGATCCGGATCATGACAGTACCCCCCTCCCAATGGGAGCCTCTAGGCGACGAACAGATTTGCCTGTATTATCGATGACCCAGGTGGGTGGAGGGGGATATAGCCGGCGGGCAAAACAGAACAACAGCACATTGACTTTCAGACTGACAAGAGTTTGGAAAAACAGTTTGTGTCTGCTGGGTCCATGTTTGGCGGGGGTGTTCTGTCACAATGGCAGGGCACTGGGAGCAAGGGTGGACTGAAATGCAAGACACATCTTGTGAGGTTAATTAAATTTAGTTTATTTTTCGAAACCAGGAAAACAAGGCAGGAGTAGGAATAGCGGACTGAGTACTACGACTGGGCTGGGACCAAGGGTCTGGGCCAGGACTCGGAATTGGCTCCCAGAACTAGAGGAGACATGAAGAAGCTAGGGTATGGACTCCAAGCCCAAGACTGGGCAAGGACTCAGTACCTGGGTCTTGCCTTGGGCTCGGACCCCAGAACCAGGCATGGACATGACTTGGGCTAGGGAGAGGAGGAACATGGGAAACAGAGCCTCGGTCTCGGGAGAGCAGGTACATGGAACCATGGACACATACACAGAACACAGAGTCGGGACCCCTCCTCGAGTACAGGACGTAGGGCCGGGACTCACACACAGAACAGAGAGCCAGGACCCCTCCTTGGGTACAGGACATAGGGCCGGGACTCACACACAGAACAGATAGCCAGGACCCCTCCTTGGGTACAGGACAGAGGGCCGGGACTCATGACCCCCTGCGGCGCAACGGCAAGACGGCCTGACTTACCCCACGGAGGCGAGGACAAGACAAGACAAGATATGATTCCCCGCGGGGTAACAGCAAGACGGCCTGACTTACCCCACGGAGGCGAGGACAAGACAAGACAAGATATGATTCCCCGCGGGGTAACGGCAAGACGGCCTGACTTACCCCACGGAGGCGAGGACAAGACAAGACAAGATATGATTCCCCGCGGGGTAACGGCAAGACGGCCTGACTTACCCCACGGAGGCGAGGACAAGACAAGACAAGATATGATTCCCCGCGGGGTAACGGCAAGACGGCCTGACTTACCCCACGGAGGCGAGGACAAGACAAGACAAGATATGATTCCCCGCGGCGCAACGGCAAGACGGCCTGACTTACCCCACGGAGGCGAGGACAAGACAAGACAAGATATGATTCCCCGCGGGGTAACGGCAAGACGGCCTGACTTACCCCACGGAGACGAGGACAAGACAAGACAAGATATGATTCCCCGCGGGGTAACGGCAAGACGGCCTGACTTACCCCACGGAGGCGAGGACAAGACAAGACAAGATATGATTCCCCGCGGGGTAACGGCAAGACGGCCTGACTTACCCCACGGAGGCGAGGACAAGACAAGACAAGATATGATTCCCCGCGGGGTAACAGCAAGACGGCCTGACTTACCCCATGGAGGCGAGGACAAGACAAGACAAGACAAGACCAACACGAAAGAACACCAGACAGTACCTAACTAGCTCCGGCAATAGAACTAGACCGAAGTGCAGGTGAGGGATGCAGATGAGGGCTAGAGGCGAGAGGGGCAGAGAAGGGATTCAGATAGCGGGGGTAGGATAGGAATCACAGACCGCCAGGGCCAGGACTTGACTTGGTACTCGGATGCCGCTAGGACGAGGACTCGACATGGTACTTGGACCCTCCGGGTAGTGGCGAGCTCTAGACTCAGCCCAGGAACAGTAGACAGCGGCTCCTGATTCTCTCTGGCGGGTTAACTGACGGACCCACCTTGATGAGGAAACTTTGCAGGCTCGCTTCGGCGAGGTAACTGGACTGGGTTGCTCCGGTGAGGAAGGGCGAATTACCGGCACTCGCTTCGGCAGAGACTAGGCTTGCTCCGGCCAGATGACATCGGCACACCGTACCTTTGATGACTTTGCAGACGCTCCCGCGCCGAACGGCTGAAAGCCGGAGACTATAAACTACCGGTTCAGCTGAGCATTAATTGCCTCTAATCACCAAAGCCGAGGGACACGGGAAAACAGGGAATCAACGGTCTGGATCGTAACATAAACAAGGTAAATTTAAAGGGACCCCGATCTGGACCATGACACCCTGTGACTTTTCCATCTTAAGACCTTTCAGCTTGCGTAGACTTTCCCTTCGCAGATGGAGTTAGAGCTGTACCTGGCCACACAGGGTGCAGGATGCAACCCTGTGGAGCTGCTTTGTTCAGAATCATTGTGGCGAAGCGGTTGCTGTCTATTCTAATTGTGTCTTTCTTTAACTGACAACCTTGAGTTCTAAATCAGAATCTGAATCAGCTTTAACGTGACGGATGTATGTCAGGAAGTTTGTTGTTTTGCAGCAATGGTACAGCACAGTATGTATCAGTAGATCTGTAGAATGTGTAGGACTCTTATCCATGGTGGTGCAGGAGGGAAACCAGCCCAACAATTCCCAGATTAACCCTAATCTAATCACAGCACAATTTATAATCACTAATTAACCTCCTAATGATTACATCTTTGGACTGTGGGAGAAGGCCCAAGCATCAAGAGAAAGCCTATACATTCCACGGAGAGGGCACACAGACTATACAGACTCCTTACGGAGTATGCCGGGGTTGAACTCAGAACTCTGATGCCTCGAGCTGCAATCACAACACGTTCACTGCTAAACCACCATATTTTCCTTCTCAACCCCATTCTCCTACCTTCTCTCTGTAACCTTTGACACCCAAGCTAATGAACAGTCCATCAACCTCCACTTTAAATGTACCCATTGACTTGGCCTCCACAGCTATGTGTGGCAATGAATTCTATAGATTCACCACCCTCTGGTTAAAGAAATTCCTCCTCTTCTCTGTTCTGAAAGGATGCTGCTCTGTTCCGAGGTTGTGCCCTCTCTGGTCCAGGGGCCTGTATTGCTCTGTAATGTTCCATGTTTTATGTGCTTAAGATTGCCCACATTCCTGTTGGATACGAGACTGAGGGGTATTGGCTCCATCTGTTTGTGTTTTCAAAAAGATAATTTCAATCCAATGCAAATCTTAACAAAGTCAATACCGCATGTCACCTTGTCACCAGGCTGATAAGCACCAGATTATCTTGATCTCATTCAGTCACCGTGAACTTTTGGGTCACATGATGTCAAATATCATCCACTAACGGTTAACTTAGTTAAAGTTACTTTCATTAAAAAATTTCATTGCAGAATTATTTCACTAAGCTGAAGTGAGGCTGACAAATTTATCTAGGGAGACTCAATAGTTGGTAGTCCAATTGACCGTTTTCTTCTCTTCAATATTTATTTCAAATAGATCCATTTGTTCCAAAATGCTGGACTTTGATTCTGATAAGATTACTCAGCAGCCCTGGTGATCGCTAGTGATCACCTGACCCAGTGACGGCAGCTATATATTCGGAGGCAAACCTAACAGAACTCAATTTCGACATGAAGTCCATCATCTTCTTGTTGGTTCTTGCCCTAGTGGGTAAGTTAAGGCTTTAAACTACTTTGCAAACTTTTGGATCTAAACTTATGAACATTCATTCATTTCTGATGCTCATCTGTGCTTGTTACTTTCTTTCCAGGGAGTGAACATACAAGCAGATATGGTACGTATCTACTTCCTCTTGTCTAATGTCATAAACTTAAAGTTGTCATGCAGTTTCTTAAGGTTATCATAGTGGGGACAAGTTCCCACTACTTATTAAATGCTCTCAATGGTATGCATATCAAATAACCTCTTTTACAACCAAGTCCAGCTCCTGGCCCTCACGTGTAGCTTCACTACTAAGCCTGGTGAAACCATTTCTATTAGCAGGAGAAGGGGGAAAGATGGGTTACTGGCACCTTAAATCTGTTGCTCTGGGCAGATCTGGCTTGTAAGCCGTGGTTGGCAGCTCATCTCGGAGAAGGGAAACTCTGATCTCCAATCTCCGCTGCCTTGTGGCAATATCCACCCGTAGGGAAGGCTTCAGGGGTAAACTCCGAAGAAAAACCTTGATGAGCTGGAGTCCCTAGGGCAGTCTGACATTGAGTTCAATGTTGACCGGCAACTCTTCCAACATGCTGGTGCCAAACTGTGTCGGTCTCTGCCGTCCCTTTGGATACATCAGCTATGTGGAGAAGGGAAGCTTGCTGCATAAGCAACAGCTTGCTCTTCTTATCGTACTGCCCAGGCTTGCATACTGGCTATAATGGCCAGAATGCAACATCTGCGGTCAACCCCGACCAATGCAGGGCCTCCTCAAAATGCCATAGCCTTTCTGGCAGATTTGATTTAAGCTGATTTGACACTTCCTGTTTCTCCTTGCACAGACCCCACGTTCTCCGAAAACAGCCTGCACACCTACAGGTACGAAGGCGTGATTCTGACTGGGCTGCCTGAAAGAGGATTGACCAAAGCTGGCGTGAGGTTAAGCAGTAAAGTGAAAATCAGGGGCATTGGACAGAGGCAGTACCTTCTGCAGGTAAGTCCAGCTCACTGCAAATCTTGATCCATCAAAATGGATGGGCGAGCTCCATCAAAGACCAAAGCTGAGTTTATTGTCCTATACACAGGTCCATGTATGTACAGGTACAGCATCACAGACAAAGAGCATTAGTGACAGGTTCTGGATATCGTGGATGTGGGGAAGATGTTTCCTATAATATGCAGCACCCTTTTCGTGAAGTGGCTGCCCCTGGTTTCTCTTTCGAATCCCTCACTTCAGGCCTTAAATCTATGTCCTGGTGCGTATGTGAACAAGGGCACTCTGAGTCCCTCCAACAGCTCTCAGTCTCTCAGTACTTACAAGATCATTCACTTTTTCCTTCCCTCTGAATAATGCCACATCTTGTTCTGCCTCCCACTTTTTGCCTCAGCAACCCCCCTTGAAAGATTCCTGCATCTTCCTCACCGCCCACATAGTGCTATCAGCAAACTTAGGTATATGATATTTGATCTTCTCGCTAGCAAAGTCAAGTTTATTGTCATATGCACAGGTGCAATGAAAAACTTACTTGCAGCAGCGTCACGGGCACAGAGTGTCAGACAGGCAGTGTTCACAGGAAAACAGAACTGAAACGGATTATACAAGAAAGATCACAATCAGAACAAAAACTGCCCATTTTCAGTGTAAAGTGTTTGAACTTGTCATGGTGTTGCTACATTGTAGTGGTTAGGGTTGTGCTGGTTGGTTCAGGAACCAAATGGTTGAAGGGAAGCAGCCTTTGTACCTCCTGAATGATGGGAGCTGTGAGACAATGGCACGGCTCAGATGGAGGGGATCTTTAATGATGGATCTTGCCTTCTTGAGGCAGCGCCGACTGTAGATATGTCCAATGGTGGGGAGGGATGTGCCCGTGGTGTATGAAGCAAAGTCCACCACTCTCTGCACTCCCGATGCTCCTGCACATTTTGAATTCCTTTCCAGACCATGAAGCAACCAGTTCTACTTCAACTGTACATCTGTAGAAGTTTGTTGGCCTGTTTTGTGACAAGCCAAACCTCCGTAACCCCCTAAGGAAGTAAAGGTGCTGGTACACCTTCCCTGTGTTTGTATCTGTGTGCCAGACCCAGGGCAGGTCATCTGATGTGTTAATACCCAGGAGTTTAAGGCTGCCGACTGATAATTCCCCAATATAGATTTGTGTATGCTCACCCTCCTTTCCCTTCCTGGGTCAACAATCAGCTCTCTAGTTTTGCTGATATTAAGCAAGAGGCTGTAGTCACAACACCACTCAACCTGGTAGCCTATCTTACTCTGGTAAACGGGGTCATCACCGCTGGTGATGTGTCCATCATTAGTATCCTTGGCGAATTTGAAGTCAGCTTTGAAGGTGTATTTAACCACACAATCACACGTGCATATAGAGAGTGGAGCAGGGAACCAACACGAGCCTGGAGAAGTACCTGTGTCGCTGGTCAACGTTCAGGTGTGGCAACTGATCCTCAATCTCGGAGGTCTGCTGATGACGAAGTTGAGGATCTAGTTGCTGAGGGAGGTACAGAGACCCAGGTCTGGAAGCTTGCCAACAGTAGTGTAGTGGTTAGCATGACACTATTACAGCTTAGGAGTTCCGGGGGTCAGAGTTCAATTCCGGCACCGTCCGTAAGGAGTTTGTACATTCTCCCCATGAACTGTGTGGGAATCCTACAGGAGCTCTGGTTTCCTCCCATGGTCCGAAGACATACGGGTTAGTAGGGAAATTGGTCATTGTAAATTGTCCTATAATTAGGTTAGAGTTAAATAGGTGGGCAGCAGGGCAGTGTGTCTGGGCCCTGGAGGGCCTGTTTTGTGCTGTATCTCTAAATAAAATAAAAATAAATAAATAAATACTACATCATAATGTCTTGGTAAATGAGTTGAGTATAGCAAATGCCTGATAGTGAGCATGGTCTTGATGGGCTGAATGGCCTGTTTCTCTATTGTATGGCTCTATAATGCCAAAGATAACTTAATCAAGTGATGCACTAAAGGGCAGTAGCCAGACCAGGCAAAGTTCAGTGAAGAGGATTTGGAATGGGAAGTGTTATGGAAAATTGGAAGCCCAATTCAAGCTTAACTTCCCACAGCCAAAGTAGCAAATGACAAACTCAAGGGAACTTTGGATAGGTAGTTGATAAAAATGTTATGAAAGCCTTTGGTCTGGGTGCAGGTAGTTGGAACTAGGCCGAAAACAAGTTTGGCATATACTAGATCGGCAGAGGGGCCTGTTTCTTTACTGTAGTGTTCCACGACTCTATGTGTAACAGCTTGACCCTAAAGTGTGGAGTCAAAAGCTTGTTCAGCTTTCACTAAGCGCAACCTGCTTTCTCAGATTGTAGATCCTTGGATTCAAGAGCTCACTGGGATTTGGCCGAAAGATCCATTCACCTCTGCCCGGAAGTTGACTGCACGATGGGCTGTGCAGTTGACCAAGCCCGTGAAGTTCGAGTACAATAGTGGACGGGTGGGAGCCATCTACTCACCAGCTAGCCTGCCTGGCAGCATCCTGAACATTCACAAAGGCATTATCAACCTCTTCCAGATCACCATCAAAAAGTCGCAGAACTTCTATGATTTACAGGAGGTAACCATCTGCTTTCCATCTCTACACTTCTGGTTTTGGGCTGTGTAGAAGGAAAAAGGGTAGATTAAGGACATTTAATAAACTCTTAGACACATGGATGTTAAAAAAATGGAGTCTATGTGAAGGGAAAGGTTAGATTGATCTTAGACTAGGTTAAAAGGTCAGCACAACATGCTGTAAAGTTCTCTCAGATAGGTACATGAATCTGCAGAGGTGGGAGAAATATGGCTAATTCAAGGGGACAATTTGAAGGTAATGGGTGGAAAGTATGGGGGAATGCCAGAGTTAAGTTCTTCGCACAGAGAGTGGTGAGTGTGTGGAATACACTGCCAGGGAGGTGGCAGAGGAAGACACATTAGGGGCATTTCAGAGACTCTGAGATGGGCACATGGATAAATGAAAAATGGTGAGCTATGTGGGAGGGTTAGATTGATCTTGGTTAAGGTTAAAGGGCCAGCACAACATTGTGGGCTGAAGGGCCTGTTATATACATGAAATACACGCTGTCTCGATTAAATGCACATCATTTTTTCACAGCGTTAGGGTCTCTAGATCTAGAGGACACAGGTAATTGGTAATTGCTAATTGGTTTGTCACATGTATTGAGATACAGTGAAAGGTTTTTTTTTCTTTGTGTGTCATACAGAGGGATTGGTCTGGACAGTGACATAATACAACAAAACAGAGTGCAGAGTAAAGCATTCCAGCTCCAGAGAAAGTGTAGTGCAGGCAGACAATAAGGTCCACGATGAGGTAAACGAAGAGATCAAAAGTTCATCTTCATCATATAAGAGTAAGAGTTGATCAGAGTCAGAAGGATTAAAGGAAGAATATGATTAGTGAGGCTTAGAAAAACTTGGAGATGAGGTGAGACTGGTTTAACATCGCTGGCCTATGTCATGAAATTTGTTGATTTGTTGCAGCAGTACATTGCAATACATAATGATAAAAACTGTAAATTACAGTAAATATATATATTTTAGAGGTTAAATTAAATAAGTAGTGCAAAAAGAGAATAAAAGTAGTGAGGTAGTGTTTATGGAATCATTATCCATTCAGAAATCTAATGGCAGAGGGGAAGGAGCTGTTCCTGAATCATTGAGTGTGTATCCTCAGCTTCCTGGACCTCCTCCCTGACAGTAGCAATGAGACTAAGCAATAAGGGGGTCCTCAATGATAGAATCCACATTTTTAAGGCATCGTCTTTTGAAGATCTCCTGCATACTGGGGAGGCTTGTGGCCATGATGGAGCTGGATGAGTTGACAGCTTTCTGCAGCTTTTTCTGATCCTGTGCAGTGGCCCCTCTCCCCAACTATACCAGACTGTGATGCAACCAGTCAGAATACTCTCCATGGAACATCTGTAGGAAATTGTGAATAGGCAGTGGTTATAGACAGAAAGCAAGAGAATGGTGTTGAGAGGCAAAATAAACCAGCCATTATCGAGGCAGAGCAGACTTGATGGGCAGGATGGCCTAATTCTGCTCTTATTTCTTCTGGTTTCAATGGCTGGGACTGTCTTCCCTGGAGTGAAGGAGGCTGAGAGGTGACTTTATAAAATCCAGAAGGGACATAGACAAGAGCTTGTTTTGGCATTGCTGCCTTGTTGCTTGTTGTGTTCTGTGTTGCTCTCCCGAGCACTGTGGTTATGCTATGTGTGGTGATGCTTCTGGGCTGGCCCCAGTAAATCCTTAGGTAGTGTTGGATGTGTAATGTAAACGATGTGTTTCACTGTAGGTCTCAATGTACGTGTGATAAATTAATCAATCTGAATCTGACTGCGGTATCTTTTCCCCAGGATAGGAGAGTATAAAATTATTGGGAATAGTTTGAAGTGATGGAGGAAAGATTTAAAGGTGACCTGAGAGGTAACTTTTTCAGAGGGAGGTACGTCTATGGAACAAGCTGCTAGAGGATGTGGTTGAGGCCAGTACACTAAAGTGTACAAGACATTTGGACAGGTAAATGGACAGGAAATGTTTAGGTAGTTCTGGGCCAAATGTAGGCAAATAGAACCACCATAGGTGGGCACTTTTGACAGAATGGATGTTGGGCCAAATGGCCTGTTTCCATACTATATGACTCCATGATGTGTGAAATTCTCTTCTACAATAACTTACTTTGCCCTTCACCTGTGCAGGATGGAATTGGAGGAACCTGCCATACAAGGTACGTCGTTCAGGAGGACAGGAGAAAAGAACGTCTGACCATAACAAAGTCCAAGAACATGAACAATTGCCAAGAGAGGGCTGAGGAGAACCTTAAAGCCTCCTACTCAGAAACCTGCACTGACTGCCCTCCAGTGAGTTTCTTCATCTTTAGTTCTGTCCAGTCCACTGTGCAGATCAGAGAATCATCGCAGTGTACAGCTTTAGAAGGAACATCCACCCTCACAGTCTCAGTGTCAGCTTTATTCTCACTGAGGTATTATCAAATTTGTTGTTTTGCAGCAAGACTACAGCGTAATACATAATAATAAGCAATCACTATCCATTGCAATAGGAAATACACTATTAACGAAATGTTTGTGGCTTCATTATCCATTCAGAAATCTGACAGCGGAGGAGAAGAAGCTGTTCCTAAAATGCTGAGTGTGAACCTTGAGGCTCCTGTACTCCTCCTTAATGGCAGTGATGAGGAGAGGGTGTGTCCTGGGTGGTGAGAGTCCTTAATGATAAATCTGCCTTCTTGAAACATCCTCTCTTGAAGGTATCTTCAGTGTTGGGGAGGCTAGTGCCCACGATGGAGCTGGCTGAGTTTAAGACCCTCTGCAGCTTTTTCCAGTCCTGTGCATTGGAGGCCCCCATACTGGAGGGTGATGCAACCAGTTCCAATGCTCTCCATGGCGCATTTGTAGCAGTTTTGATGACATTCCAAATCTCCTCAAAGTTCTGATGGAATAAAGCCACCATCATTTCTTGTTCATGATTGCACCAGTACTTTGGGCCCAGGATAGATCCTCAGAGATGTTGTAAGGAGATGTTGGCTCCTTGCAAGCACATTTAGCTTGTTCTGCCTGAATCTGCAAATCATATTTCCCATGTTTTCACATTCTGGTAAGTTGATAAGAGGCATAGATAAGTGGACAGCCTGTGTCTTTTTCCCAGGGCAGACATATTAACGCCAGAGAGAATGCTTTTAAGGTGATTAGAGGAAAGTATAAGAGGAATGGCAAAGACAGTTTTTCTCAGACAGAGTGATGGGTGTGTGGAACACCCTGTCAAGTGGTAGTAGTACAGGCATAGTCATAGTCATACTTCATTGATCCCGGGGGAGATTGGTTTTCGTTACAGTTGCACCATAAATAATAATAAAACCATAAATAGTTAAATAGTAAACAACAGGAATTCCACAGATGCTGGAAATTCAAGCAACACACATCAAAGTTGCTGGTGAACGCAGCAGGCCAGGCAGCATCTCTAGGAAGAGGTGCAGTCGACGTTTCAGGCCGAGACCCTTCGTCAGGACTAACTGAAGGAAGAGCTAGTAAGAGATTTGAAAGTTGGAGGGGGAGGGGGAGATCCAAAATGATAGGAGAAGACAGGAGGGGGAGGGATGGAGCCAAGAGCTGGACAGGTGATTGGCAAAAGGGGGTACGAGAGGATCATGGGACAGGAGGTCCGGGAAGAAAGACGGGGTGGGGGGGGACCCAGAGGATGGGTAAGAGGTATATTCAGAGGGACAGAGGGAGAAAAAGGAGAGTGAGAGAAAGAATGTGTGCATAAAAATAAGTAACAGATGGAGTACGAGGGGGAGGTGGGGCCTAGCGGAAGTTAGAGAAGTCGATGTTCATGCCATCAGGTTGGAGGCTACCCAGACGGAATATAAGGTGTTGTTCCTCCAACCTGAGTGTGGCTTCGTCTTTACAGTAGAGGAGGCCGTGGATAGACATGTCAGAATGGGAATGGGATGTGGAATTAAAATGTGTGGCCACTAGGAGATCCTGCTTTCTCTGGCGGACAGAGCGTAGATGTTCATCAAAGCGGTCTCCCAGTCTGCGTCGGGTCTCGCCAATATATAAAAGGCCACATCGGGAGCACCGGACGCAGTATATCACCCCAGTCGACTCACAGGTAAATAGTTAAATAGTAATATGTAAATTATGCCAGGAAATAAGTCCAGGACCAGCCTATTGGCTCAGGGTGTCTGACCCTCCAAGGGAGGAGTTGTAAAGTTTGATGGCCACAGGCAGGAATGACTTCCTATGACGCTCTGTGCTGCATCTCAGTGGAATGAGTCGCTGGCTGAATGTACTCCTGTGCCCACCCAGTACGTTATGTAGTGGATGGGAGACATTGTCCAAGATGGCATGCAACTTGGACAGCATCCTCTTTTCAGACACCACCAGGCAGATACATTAGGGACATTTAAGAGACTCTTAGATAGGCAGATGGATGAAAGAAAAATGCAAGGTTATGTAGGAATGAAGGGTTAGGTTCATCTTAGAGTAGGTTAAAAGGTTAGCACAACAATGTGGTCCGAAGGGCCTGTACTGTGCTGTTCTATGTTCTTCTACTTTACTTAAGGACAGCTTCATTTGTTAGGGAACTGTGATTTGAGCAGTTCTATATTCTATGAATCGTGGAACCAGTGGGGATGTCACTTCACGTTATCTCTGGGGTAGGGTGAGCTTGTCAGAGACCTGAGCTTGTTGCTTGGCTCTATCAGTGGATTAACCACGATGCTATTTTCCCTGCAGCGACACACCCAGGGCAGCCAAACCGTGACAACCTCCACCCTGATCCTGAAGCCAACAGCTTACGGGGCAATCCTGCAGGAAGCTCGAGTCCACGAGGTGCACCAGTTTACACAGAATGGGGAAGTCCAGGTTGATGCAAGGTAGGCGAGTCAGGCATTGAACTGTCAATTATTGATTTTCTAATGACTCGTACAATTCAATATTCAAAACATCATCAGCACCAACCTACCTACCATCAAGGACTATACATAGCGAGGCGCTGGAAAGGGCCAGTAACATCATGAAGGATCCCACCCTCCCTGATCATGGACTTTGTCCCACTCCCTTCAGGGAGGAAACTCCGTAGCATCCTCACCAGGACCTCTAGACTCAAAAACAGTTACTTTCCTCAAACAGTTACTTACCTTAAACACCTCCATCGACCAACTCACCCCTCCACACCAGCAGCCACCACTACTTTATCATTTCGGGTCAATCACCTTGTTAACAGATACTCCTGTGGGGTGAAGTCCAGTGCAGTACTGCTCTATGTTCTTGGATCTGTAGTCATTCTGGCCGTATATTTGGCCTTCCTTCACTGCCGAACTGGTAATGGCCGGGTTCTGATTAACATTTTCCATTGTAGGCAGAGCCTCATCCTGGAGCATATCACCTCAGAACAGCCACAGACACTACCAGAGCTCCCAACCCGGCATAGCCTGAGGTACCACAGTGACCGCAGCGCCTTCTGGCAACCATTCACCCTGATCCGTGAGCAAAACCTGGTCCTGAAGGTAATTTCTGCCAACATTCTCTTTGCCTCTTTACTCTCTGAGTTAGTCATGGTCATAGTCATACTTTATTGATTCCGGGGGAAATCGGTTTTCGTTACAGTTGCACCATAAATAATAAATAGTAATAGAACCATAAATAGTTAAATAGGAATATGTAAATTATACCAGTAAATTATGAAATAAGTCCAGGACCAGCCTATTGGCTCAGGGTGTCTGACCCCCCCAAGAGAGGAGTTGTACAATTTGATGGCCACAGGCAGGAATGACTTCCTATGACACTCTGTGTTGCATCTCGGTGGAATGAGTCTCTGGCTGAATGTACTCCTGTGCCCAACCAGTACATTACGTAGTGGATGGGAGACATTGACCAAGATGGCATGCAACTTGGACAGCATCCTCTTTTCAGACACCACCGTGAGAGAGTCCAGTTCCATCCCCACAACATCACTGGCCTTACGAATGAGTTTGTTGATTCTGTTGGTGTCTGCTACCCTCAGCTTGCTGCCCCAGCACACAACAGCAAACATGATCGCACTGGCCACCACAGACTCGTAGAACATCCTCAGCATCGTTAGTTGCGTTGTCTCCCAATGCCAGGATGTTGCCGGGCCAAGTGGTTCTGCTGTAGTACTGAATGACTCCATGATTCTATGCTCTGCTTTACACAAGAGGAAACTGCAGTGGTTTACAGATCTAGGCAGAGAAATAGCTGATGGAAGTTAATCTGGCAGAATGTGAAGAGCTGCCTTTTGGGACATCTGACGTAAAGAGACAGTACGCTGTGTCGGCGTGCAGAGGGCTCTTTGAGTCCAAGTCCACAGGCTCCCTGAAAGGAGCTGCAGAGATTGATAGGGTAGTAACGAAGGCATATTGTATTTTTGTGCTTATTGATCAAGGAGCTGAGTTTAAGAGTGAAGAAGGTATGTTGCAGCTCTCTGAAACTCTGGTTAGACTGCATCTGCGGTATTGCATGCAGTTGTGGTCACCCGATTATAGGAAGAATGTTGCGGCTTTGAAGAGGGTGCAGAAGAGGTTTATCAAGATGCTGCCTAGATTACAGGGCAAGTGCTATCAGGGGGCATTGGACAAACTGGGTTTGGCGGAGGACGAAGGGAGGTCTGATGGAGGTTTATAAGGCTATGAGACTATGAGAGGCACAGAGGGAGTAGACATCCAATATCCTTTCCCAGAGTTGAAGCATCTAAGACCAGAGGATAAGCATTTAATGTGGGGGGGGGCAAGTTCAAAGGCGATGTGGGGGGCAGTGTTTCTACACAAAGAATGATGGGTTCCTGGGGTGGCGTTGAAGTAGATCAAAGGTTCATGTGAATCTGCAGAAAGTAGAGGGATATGGAGAATGTGCAGGTAGAAAGGTTTAAAAACACAAACACGAGGAAATCTGCAGATGCTGGAAATTCAAGCAACACACATCAAAGTTGCTGGTGAACGCAGCAGGCCAGGCAGCATCTCTAGGAAGAGGTACAGTCGACGTTTCGGGCCGAGTCCCTTTGTCAGGACTAACTGAAAGAAGAGCTAGTAAGAGATTTGAAAGGGGGAGGGGGAGGGGGAGATCCGATATGATAGGAGAAGACAGGAGGGGGAGGGATGGAGCCAAGAGCTGGACAGGTGATTGGCAAAAGGGATACGAGAGGATCATGGGACAGGAGGCCCAGAGAGAAAGAAAAGGAGGAGGGGGGGAAAAACCCAGAGGATGGGCAAGGGGTATAGTGAGAGGGACAGAGGGAGAAAAAAGGAGAGAGGGAAAAAGAATGTGTGTATAAAAATAAATAACGGATGGGGTACGAGGGGGAGGTGGGGCATTAGCGGAAGTTTGAGAAGTACGGCGAAGAAAGTGTCCCGAAGGTGTGGAAGAGTCTGGGAATGGGACGCCAAATACCTCTTCATGGCAGAGAGGGTCACCTTCAGAGCTTGACGGGAGAAGCGACGAGAGGCAGAGTCAACACATTTTATTGACTCTGCCTCTCGTCGCTTCTCCCGTCAAGCTCTGAAGGTGACCCTCTTCACCATGAAGAGGTATTTGGCGTCCCATTCCCAGACCCTTCCACACCTTCGGGACACTTTCTTCGCCGTACTTCTCAAACTTCCGCTAATGCCCCACCTCCCCCTTGTACCCCATCCCTTATTTATTTATGTACACACATTCTTTCTCTCTCTCTCTCCTTTTTCTCCCTCTGTCCCTCTGACTATACCCCTTGCCCATCCTCTGGGTTTTTCCCCCCTCCCCCTTTTCTTTCTCCCTGGGCCTCCTGTCCCATGATCCTCTCGTATCCCTTTTGCCAATCACCTGTCCAGCTCTTGGTTCCATCCCTCCCCCTCCTGTCTTCTCCTATCATTTTGGATCTCCCCCTCCCCCTCCCCCTTTCAAATCTCTTACTAGCTCTTCTTTCAGTTAGTCCTGACGAAGGGTCTCGGCTCGAAACGTCGACTGCACCTCTTCCTAGAGATGCTGCCTGGCCTGCTGCGTTCACCAGCAACTTTGATGTGTGTTGGTAGAAAGGTTTAGTTAGTTACTTATTTACTAATGTGATTATTTTGGCACAATATTGTGGGAAGAAGGTTCTGTTCTTCTGCTGTAACGTTCAGTGTTCTGTGTTCCGTGTTTTGTGTTCTATAGATAAAAGAAACCTTGAATCACATTGCCAAACACAACACAGAGGAAATCCATCATGATGCCCCATCAAAGTTCCTGGAACTCATACAGCTCCTTCGATCTGTTGAACATACCGCCCTATCAGAAGTTTGGGCACTGGTTAAGAGCCGGACTGAGCTAAGGTAGGCAATCAGTTCAAATTCCAGTTATAATGTGATATAAAAATTCTGTTTGGTGACAGAGATTGGCTGCAAAGGATTTTAAATTGACAACACTGAGCATCCGTACTTTCTTCCCTTTCAAACTGACACTCAGTAGCCACTTTATTAGAGACCTGCTGTATTAGCTATCTTCTTGAGTTATCTCCACTTGATTAGTTAGCTCCTGTACCTAAAATAAAGTGGCCGCAGAGTGTATGCTCTTCTGCTGCTGTAGCCCATCCACTTCAAAGTGCGAAGTGTGCATTCAGAGATGCTCTTCTGCACACCACTGTTGTAACGTGTCGTTATTTGGGTTACTGTCACCTTCCTGTCAGCTTGAACCAGTCTGGCCAATCTCCTCTGACCTCCCTCAATGCCCACAGAACTGCCACTTACTGGATGTTTTCTCTTGTTCTTTCACACCATTCTTTGTAAACTCTAGAGACTGTTGTGTGTGAAAATCCCAGGAGATCAGCAATTTCTGAGATACTCAAACCACCCCATCTGGCACCAAGAATCATTCGACAAACAAAGTCACTTTGATTACATTTCTTCCCCATTCTGATGTTTAGTCTGAACAACAACGGAACCTCTTGACCAGGAACGGCACCAGAAATGAACTTTGAACTCTGAAATGCCCCAAGCTGTAATAGCGTTGCACTAACTGCGACTTTACTGTGCAACCATTTATCCATTCATTCGCTGCCACATGATTGCTTGATTAGATATTTACATATTAATGAGCAGCTGTACAGGCTACAAAATAACACCCAATAAAAAAGCAGAGTTAATTCTTAGAATAACTTCTAATTGGCTAATTCCCTCATTCCATTTTTTCCATGGTCTCTAACTTCCAGTAATATCCCCCAGCCCCTGCCATTGCCTCGACCACTTCTTCCAGCAGCTCCTTTATATATTCCCCACCCTCTGGGTGGAAAAAGTTGCCCCTCGGGTCCCTTTTAAATCTTTCCCCTCTCACCCTAAACCTATGCCTCCTAGTTTTGGTCTCCCCTACCCCGGGGTAAAGACTGTTACCATCCACTGCCTCCAATATTATGCCTCTCATAATATTAAACATTTTTAAAAGATTGTCCCCTCATTCTTCTACATTCAACGGAATAAAGACCTTGCCCGACCTCCCTATGACTCAGTTCTGGCAACATCCTCAGGAATCTTTCCTGCATTCTGTCCACTTTAACCACATCTTTCTCTTAGTAGGGTGACCCATACTGTACAGGATACTCTCCTCAGCCCGGAGCGACGCCTGCTCACTCTCCTCCATAGATCCTGCCCGTTCTGCTGAGTTCCTCCAGCATTTTGGGTGTGTTCCTCTGGATTTCCAGCCTCTGCTGAATCTCCCATGTTTACAATAGCCCAAGTGCAACCTCAGCAACAACTGGTATGGCTGCAACATACCGTTCCAGCTCCTGTGCTCAGTGCCCTAACTGATGAAAGCCAGTCTGTTAAACACCTACTTTCACCACTCTGTCTACTTGCTTTCAATTAACTATACACTTCTAGATACAGGGGTAGATACAGCAGTTCCCAACCTTATTTGGGCCAATAGCACTAGGCAAGGAGTCTGCGGACTCCAGCTGGGAACCCCTGTAGGAATGAAATAATTTTATCAGTGGCAAATTAATTTCTGACGTCAAAGTGACCTACACTTGGGGAATTTGCTATTAATTGGAAGACCTTCTGGTTCTGTATGTTGACTCTAGGCGCTGGTTCATTGAAGCCCTGCCTGCTGTTGGAACATTCGACTCTCTGAAATGGCTCAAGACCAGAATCCAAAATTCTGAGCTCACTCGCTTGGAGGTCCTTCAGACCCTGATTCTCGCCTTGTCTCAAGTTAACCTGGACCGTAAAGTTATCATTTTAGCACTTGTGAGTATTCACTCAAATTATGTTGTGCATGGCTTTTAGAACTCTTATTAACTGGTAATTACCATAGATAAGACCATAAAATATAGGCCATTCAGCCCATTGAGATTACTCCACCAATTGATTTATGAGTCTCTAATGTAAATCTGTCAGGATTTTCTGCACAGTCCTGCTCTCTGTGTATAAAACCTACCTCTGACATCTCCCCTGTACTTTCCTGCCAATTATGCTCCTTTGTATTAGCCATTTCCACCCTGGGGATAGGTCTCTGACTGTCCATGCTATCTATGCCTCTTATCATCTTGTTCACCTCTGTCAAGTCACCTCTTGTTCTCCTTCTCTCCAGACAGAAAAGTTCTAGCTCACTCAGCCTATTCTCATAAAACATGCACTCTAATCCAAGCAGCATCTTAGTAAACTTCCTGTGGCCCTCTTTAAAGCTTCTACATACCTTCCTATAATGAGGTAACTAGAACTGAACACAATATTCCAAGTGCGGTTTAACCAGGGTTTTATGGAGCTACAACATTACCTCACTGCTCTTGAACTCAATCCTCTGACTAACAAAGGTCAAGAGGCCATCCACCTTCTTAAGCACCTTATCAACTTTGAGGACTATGAACATAGATTCCAAGATCCTTCTGTTCCTCCCCACTACTAAGAATTCTGCCTTTAACCCTGTAATCTGCCTTCAAGATCAACCATCCGAAGTGCGTCACTTCACACTTCTCTGGGTTGAACTCCATCTACCACATCTCAACCCAGCTCTGCGTCCCGTCAGTGACCATTGTAACCTACGACAATCTTCTACACCACCCACCTTCATGCCATCTGCAAACTTATTAACCCACCCTTCCACTTCCTCATTCAAGTCATTTATAAAAATCACAAGGAGCAGGAGTCCCAGTACAGATTTCTGCAGAGCACCACTGGTCACTAACCTCCAGGCAGAATATGCTCCACCTACTACTACCCTCTGAACCGATTCTGAATCCATGCAGCCAAGCTTCCACAGGTTCCATGCCTCCTGACATTCTGAATGAACCTACCATGGAAAACCTTGTCCAAAATCCACATTTGCCACATCCCGCACTCTACCTGCATCAATCTGTTTTGTGACTTCCTCAAAAAAATCAAGCCCCATACGCCTCTGTTTTGACTGTGAGTATGCATCGTTGGCGATGTTTTCATTTGCAAGATGTTTCACCTCACCTTTGCTTTGTCTCTGCAGGACATCATCGAGCTGATTGTGATCAAGGAGAACTGGATCCTTCGCAGGTTTACAGTCCTCACCTATGGTTCCTTGGTCTACAGATTCTGTTCTCCACGGACCACCTGCCCAGATGATATACTGAAGGTAAGCCAGCTCTACTTGCCCATTCAGTCAACCCTTTCCTCTCCCCTCTGCCAGGCTCCTTAATGAATCATAACATTTGAAGTTTATTCAAAGTAAATTAGCAAGTTCCAACTATTAATAATTAGTGACACAAGATTTTTATCCTTCAAGTCAGTTTGTCACATGGTGCTGGGGAGAAGATACAAACTTGTTACGGACAACGGGGGGAATTGAACACCAATTGCTGACACTGTAAGACATTTTGTTATCGTGCTCCCCACCTACTCTACTGCTCATAATGGATGACATAAAGCATAGTTGGATGCATCAGCAAGGGAGATGAGGCTGAGTACAGGGCTACGGCAGGAAACTTTGTCACATGGTGTGAGCAGAATTATCTGCTGCTTAATGTGAAAAAGACTAAGCAGCTGGTGGTAGACCTGAGGAGAGCTAAGGTACCGGTGACCCCTGTTTCCATCCAGGGGGTCAGTGTGGACATGGTGGAGGATTACAAATACCTGGGGATCTGGATTGACAATAAACTAACTGGTCAAAGAACACTGAGGCTGTCTACAAGAAGGGTCAGAGCCGTCTCTATTTCCTGAGGAGACTGAGGTCCTTTAACATCTGCCGGATGATGCTGAGGATGTTCTACGAGTCTGTGGTGGCCAGTGCGATCATGTTTGCTGTTGTGTGCTGGGGCAGCAGACTGAGGGTAGCAGACACCAACAGAATCAACAAACTCATTCATAAGGCTAGTGATGTTATGGGGATGGAACTGGACTCTCTGATGGTGGTGTCTGAAAAGTGGATGCTGTCCAAGTTGCATGCCATCTTGGACAATGTCTCCCATCCACTACATAATGTACTGGTTGGGCACAGGAGTACATTCAGCCAGAGACTCATTCCACCGAGATGCAGCACAAAGCGTCATAGGAAGTCATTCCTGCCTGTGGCCATCAAAGTTTACAACTCCTCCCTTGGAGGGTCAGACACCCTGAACCAATAGGCTGGTCCTGGACATTTCCTGGCATAATTTACATATTACTATTTAACTATTTATGGTTTTATTACTATTTATTATTTATGGTGCAACTGTAATGAAAACCATTTTCTCCTGGGATCAATAAAGTATGACTATGACTATAGGGCAGTGTAGTAAGTACAGTCCCTTCAAACCATGATGTTATGCTGACCTTCTAACTTACAGTGACCCTTCCCTCCCACTTTGCCCTCCACTTTTCTATCATCCATGTGCCTACGGGTCTCTTAAATGTCCCTAGTGTATACGTGTCTACCACTACCCTCCCCACCCTCGGCAGGCATTCCACTCTCTGTGTAGAAAACTTACCTCTAACACCCTTCTTATACTTTCCAATCGCCTTCTCATTATGCCGCCACAAATTAGCCATTCTTTAGAATGAATTTAATTAACTGACAAGAATGCACCATGTCACAAAAGTATTTAATGCTTAAGACCGAGCAGCACACACAAAATACTGGAGGAACTCAGCAGGCCAGGCAGCATTTATGGAAAAAAAAGTACAGTCGATGTTTCGGCCTGCTGAGCTCCCCCAGCAGTTTGTGTGTGATGCTTAGATTCCCAGTATCCGCAGGTTTGCTCTTGTTAATGCTTAAGACTGTCTGGCTAAGTTCAGACTGAGAGGAAGGGTTATAGAGACATATAGTAATATAGCAGCCACAGGACTTTTCAGCCCAGCCAGCCTACTCTTACTCAGCTATAAGGATTGAAGCAAAGATAAAGATTGTCCTTATTTGTCACACGTACTGGACATCAAAACATTGAAACTTTGAGTGAAATATGTCTTCTGAGTGAAGTACTAACACAGTCTGAGGATGTGCTGGGGCCAGCCCACATTTGTCGCCAATGTAGCATGCCCACAGCTGATTAACCCAGGCCCATACGCCTTGGGAACGTGAGAGGAAACTGAAGCACCTGGAAAAAAAACCACGGAGCCACAGAAAGGATGACCAAACTTTTTACAGACAGACAGTAATGGGAATTGAACCTGGATCGCTGTCGCTGTAAAGTGATACATTAACCAGTTGCTGGTCCCAATTCCCTTTGTTCCTGTTGCCTTCCCTGTGTGGCTTCTGGCAGTAACCCCTCTAAACTGAATCCCTTCTCTTCCAGCCTTTGCATAACCTCCTCACCGAAGGCGTCAGCCAACGCAACAACGAGAATATCGTCCTGGGCCTCAAAGCCATCGGCAATGCGGGACAGCCAGCAAGCATCAAGAACATTGTGAAGCTATTGCCAGGGTTTGGCACTATGGCCACCAGCCTCCCTCTGAAAGTTCGGGTGGACGCTATCATGGCCCTGACTAACATTGGCAGGAAGGACCCAAAAACTGTACGGTTTACTTATCTATCATGCTATGTATGACTCTATAAATGTAATCCTTGCTTCTTGACTCCCACTCACCTTCCACCTCATCTGTTTGCACTTCTCACCTGCTATGCTGAACTCCTTCCTCTTCCTCCAACTTCTTATTCTGGCTTTCAACCCTTTCCTTTCCAGTCCTGATGAAGCGTCTTGGCCCAAAACATCAACTGTTCATTTGTTCCATTGATGCTGCCTGACTTGTTGAGTTCCTCTAGAATAGCTCAAAACTTTCATTCTTTCTCTTTAAACAAAACAAACCCTTTCTCTTTCTCCCATGGTCCACTCTCCTCTCCTATCAGATTCCTTTTTCTTCAACCCTTTGCCTCTTCCACCTATCACCTCCCAGCTTAAACATAGAACATAGAATAGTACAGCACAGTACAGGCCCCTCGACCCACAATGTTGTGCCGACCCTCAAAGCCTGCCTCCCATATAAGCCCCCACCTTAAATTCCTCCATATACCTGTCTAGTAGTCTCTTAAACTTCACTAGTGTATCTGCCTCCACCACTGACTCAGGCAGTGCATTCCACGCACCAACCACTCTCTGAGTAAAAAACCTTCCCCTAATATCCCCCTTGAACTTCCCACCCCTTACCTTAAAGCCATGTCCTCTTGTATTGAACAGTGGTGCCCTAGGGAAGAGGCACTGGCTATCCTCTCTATCTATTCCTCTTATTATCTTGTACACCTCTATCATGTCTCCTCTCATCCTCCTTCTCTCCAAAGAGTAAAGCCCTAGCTCCCTTAATCTCTGATCATAATGCATACTCTCTAAAAACTTTATCCCCCTTCCTAACCCACCCATCTTCCCCTCACCTGGCTTCACCTATCACCGACTAGCTTGTACTTCCTTCTCTCCACCCACCTCCTTCCTCTGTCTTCCTCCCCCTTCCTTTCCAGTTCTGATGAAGGGTCTCATCCTGAAATGCCGACTCTTTATTCATTTCTATGAATTAGCTTCAGTAGGATTGCCAACATTTGGTATTCCAGTGGTCTGGGGTAGGACCACAATTTTCTCACCATTACCTCTTCATTAACAACCATAACACATCTAGTTAATTATTCTTGGAAGTGACTCACTGTACCCAGGGCAGCAGAGGAGAGCCAGGACTATGTTGGATTCTGATGTTTTTAATATGTTTCTTTCAGAAGTCAGGACAGAGGCACAAAACTTGCTCCTTCACGACCATTTTATTAAGTGTTAATAGAAGAAAGAAAATTGGAAATGGACAGTAATAGGAGCAGAGGTTTGGTAGTGGAAGGGAGAGAAGAAGCAAAGATTGTGCTAGCGCATTGTCCGCTCCTTTTATATCCCATGGATAAGAAACATTCCTTTCAAGTTTGCAAATGAGAGTCAACCAATCAGATATCTCCTTTTCAAGAAACACAATACCAAGAGGAGCTTCAAGAGCTTTCCAGATTGTTAAAAAGAACTAAAGCCACTAGGGGACACACTGAACAACTGCATTTACATACTGTGACCACGAGGGGACACACTGAAAACCTGCATTTACATACTGTGACCGCTAAGGGACACACTGAACAACTGCATATACATACTGTGAGCACTAGGAAACATACTAAAGAGTTACATGTGTATAAGTAATTTTAAAAATACTAGCAGGCATAAATTGTTAAACTGCAAGAAAAATAACAATAAAAACAGTCTACTCCAACAAGTAAGTCACTTCATCCCTTGTGCTTGCTCCACCTTTCAAAGCTGTTAAAATGTAACTTAATCTGCCAAGTGGGAGTGCTGCAGTTTAGGAGGACAAATGGAAGGAGGAAGTATACCATATGTAGTAGGCCCTGTAACAGCATTGAGGTACAGAGGGTTCTGTGGGTATAGGAGCATAGCTTACTGTGCTTAACGTCAAAAAGAAGGCCTTGGTCCAGAGGACATCCGTTTGAGGTGATTGGAGGAAAGTTCGGGTTGGTATGGACCAGTTGGGCCAAAGGGCATGTATCCATGCTGGGTAACTCTATAACCTACCCAAATGAGCACGACCCACCAAGGCATGAAAGGCAATGGGCCATGTGCTGGTCAATGGGAACACCCTTGAAGGGTTGCCATGGATAGAGTGGGACAAGGGGCCTCTTTCCATGTTGTGTGGCTGTCTGATTTCTTCAGCCATGTCTATTTTCATTCTAGAGTCATGTCTAAACTGAGGTTTTTCACTTTGCTTCTTGCTAGGTCCAACGCATTTCCATGCAGCTCTTCCTCAATCGAAAGAACCATCCAGAAGAACGAATGATGGCTTGTGCGGTTCTCTTCCAAACCAAGCCTCCCCTGACTTTGGTGACCATTGTGGCCAACTCAATGCTCACCGAAACCAGTTTACAAGTGGCCAGTTTCACTTACTCCCATATCAGAGCACTGTCCAGATCCACGGTACCTGACTTGTACCAGCTGTAAGTACACACAGCTTCTAGTATCAACCAATACAGCGCAGTAACAAGCCCTTCTGGCCCAGTTAGATCCATGTAAGCAATCCACTTGCACTTCCACTTGTCTTTGGAGTGTGGGAGAAAGCTAGAGCACTCAGAGGAAACCCACGCTGTCACGGTGAGATTGCACAAACTCTACACAGACAGTGGCGGGAATTGAACTCAGGTCACTGGATTGTAATTGTGTCAGGCTAACAGCTACACTGCTGTGCCGCAATTTGCTTCGTCCCCATTTGCCACAACTAAGTGGGTACAGTGGCATCAGTGTTGATTTTTCGAAACATACGGTGAAATTGACATTGGAGTCATGACCAGTCGAGTCCAGCTACATGCCCACAAGTGTTGCTATTCTTCTGGCGCCGACACAGGACACCTCACCCACAACTTGCTCCCCTAACCTTTCCATCTTTGGAGCACCCAGAAGAAACCCCCGTGGCCAGAGGAAGAACGTACAAACTCCTTACAGGGAGTGGCGGGAATTGAACCCGGGTCACTTTCTCTGTGAGCCCACGATCCACGTTTCTCCATTTCTCGTGTACTTGTGTGCCTCTCAAAATCCTCTTAATCACCACTTCTGTATCTGTCTCTCCCATCTGCCCACCTCCCCCGCTCCAACCCGCAGCACATTCTGGACACATGCCACTCTCTGAGTAAGAAATTTGCCCGGCACCTCCCCTTTAAGCTTCCCCCTCTCAGCTTAAACATAGCTCCTCTAGCATTTGACATTTCTACCCTGAGATAAAGACTCTGGCCAATAAAGATTGAAGAGTGATGGCACTTGTGCCATGTTTTGTTCAGATGTCTGTGGAGGAATGCTGCCCACTGTCATATTCCGGGCTGTGGGAGCACGTGCTGAGGGACACAGGGAAACTCAGTGTGGCCTTTGCAAGGGCTTGGTGGGGGAGAACCACAGTGTGGGGCTCTTCTGCTACTGGAGAGGGAGAGGTTGGGTTGGGTGAGGCAGCCCCTCAATTATGGTAGCGATGAACCTCCTCAGGGAGCCACAGTGCGATTGGTGTGTAGGAATGTAACAGGACATTACTGAAAGATTGACTACGAATGCGAGAATGAAAGGCATTGCACGCTTTATTCTTATAAGTATTTTTTTTATTATGAATAAAGTTTATTTTGATAAAAAAAGAATTGTATTGACTAGAAGTGCCGTGTCAGTGGTTATCGCTGCTGTATCATGTGAGGGTCTAGTCCTTCAGATGTGAAAGCACGGTAATGTAATGATTACCGTAATGCTTTACAGTGCCAGTGGCCTGGGTTCAATTCCCGCTGCTGCCTGTTAGTGCCGGAAGTGTGATGACACTCGCAGGCTGCCCCCACTGTATCCTGGGACTGTTTGTCATTGACACAGACTACACATCTCACTGTGTGTTTTAATGCTTATTGGATAAATAAAGCCAATCTCAGAAGAGGTTTAATTTGACGTCATGTTTGGCTCAGACTTTGTGAGCCAAAGGACCTGTTCCTGTGTGTCATACCTTCTAAGCCTAGTGTCTGATAAATGCCAATCCAATTCCCCCTGTAGGTCATCTGCCTGCAAACTGGCCTTGAACCTGCTGAGCCCCAAACTTGAGCAGCTTGGTTTACGATTCAGCAAGGTTTTCCATGAGGACAAATTCCTTTGTAAGTACATTGACCCTCTCTGTAGAGTGCTCACTATTCCAACTAAAGACATTGGCCAGCCCCGGGTCTCTTTCCACCTATCACCTCCCATTTTCTCACTTCGTCCCTCTTCCTCCACCCACCCACCTTGCCCCGCACCTGGTCTCACCTATCACCTTCCAGTTCCTCACTTCATCCCTCTTCTCCTACTCACCCACCTTCCCTCTCACCTGGTTTCACCTGTCACCTGTCAGCTTGTACTCCTTCCCTCCTCCCCACCTTCTTATTCTGGCTTCTTTCCCCTCCCTTCTTAGTCCAGGTGAAGGTCTTGGCCCAAAATGTGAACTGTTTATTCCACTCCATAGATGTTACATGACCTGCCGAAGTCCTCCAGCACTTTGTGTGCGTTACTCTGAAGAAATCAAAAGACCGAGCAGTAAAAGTGTGGCTCCGTGAGATATTGCATCTCAGAGCTTTGCCTTCATTTCCTCCTCAGAACAGGAGAGTGTTAAATTGGTTCATTATTGTCACTTGTACAGACGTTCAGTGAAAAACCTTGTTTTACATGACATCCGTACAGATAGTTTCATTCTAACTGTGCATTGAGGAAACAATAACAGAATGCAGAATAAAGCGTTACGGTTACAGAGAAGGTGGTGTGCAGGTAAACAATAAGCTGCAAGATTATATAGGATTCAGAATTTAAGAGTCCATCTTATTATACAAGGGAACTGCTCAATAGTCTTATAACGGCAAGTAGAAGCTATCCTTGAGCCTGGTTGTATGTGCTTTCTAGTTTTTGTTTCTTCTGCGTAGTGGGAGAGGGGAGAAGAGAGAATGTTTGAGGAGAGAGGGGACTTTATTCTGGCTGCTATACCAAGACAGTGAGAAGTATAAAGAGTCCATGGGTCTAGGGAGGATTCAGAGTCTATGACGTGCTGAGCTGTGTCCACAACTCCCTGCAGTTTGGTGGGGGTTGACGGGGAAGGTGCCAATTTTCTTTAGTCTCCTGAGGAAGGTGAACTTCCTTGGCCGTGATGTCTACGTGGCTGGCCCAGGACAGCCTGTTGGTGGTATTCAGTCTTAAGAACTTGAAGTTCTCAGCCTTCTCAAACTCAAAGCCATTGGTGTAGACAGGAGCATGTGAATCACCCACTCCCCTTCCTGAAGCCCATGACTAGCTCTTTTGGTTTGCTGAGATTGAGGAAAAGGCCATTATTATGAAACCATGTCACTAAGCTCTCTATCTCCTTGCTGTGCTTGGATATATCAGTATTTGAAATATAGCCTACTATGGTGGTGTCATCTGCAAACTTGTAGAAGAGGTTCATTCAGAATTGGTCCACACAGGTGGAGGTAGATTTTATACAAAGTGTACGCTCTCTGCCACAGCGTGCACTGGCAAAATCGGAACCAAAGTGCAAAGGAAAGATATATTCCAATGTAAAGATGGCAACCAGAATTTATTCATAAGACATTCCAAAAGAACATCGGTGGCTTGGCCGAGTGACACCACAAGACATAACATTCTCAAAACTAGGACCCCGCAATTAGTGTTAATCAGGTGTCTGCTTAAATAACACAAGTTACATGGAATCCCTGAGCCAATCAAAATAAATTTAACAAGCTTAAGCAGAAAGCACCAGGAGACTGCACTACAAGGAGCAATGAGTTGACGTTTCAGGCCGGAACCCTTCGTCAGGACTGAAGAAAGAAGGTGGGGGAGGGTTGGAAAGAGAAGGCTGGTAGGTTCAGTTCAAAAACCAGTAATTTGAAAGGCAAAGGGGTAGGGGAGGGGAAGGAGGGACGTCATAGGCAGAAAAACAATGGGTAGTAGGAGAAGGAGGTGGAATCATGAGGGAGGTGATAGGCAGCTGGGGGAGGGGGCAGAGTGACATAGGGATAGGGGAAAGGAGGGGGAGGAAGTTACCGGAAGTTGGAGAATTCTATGTTCATACCAAGGGGCTGGAGACTACCTAGACGGTATATGAGGTGTTGCTCCTTCAACCTGAGTTTAGCCTCATCATGGCAGTAGAGGAGGACATGTATGGACATATCTGAATGGGAATGGGAAGCAGAGTTGAAGTGGGTGGCTACCGGGAGATCCTGTCTGTTGTGGCGGGCGGAGCGGAGGCGCTCGACGAAGCGGTCCCCCAATCTGCGTCGGGTTTCACATCGGTGCCTATCACCTCCCTCACGGTTCCGCCTCCTTCTCCTACTACCCATTGTTTTCCTGCCTATGACGTCCCTGCTTCCCCTCCCCTACCCCTTTGTCTTTCAAATTACTGGTTTTTCAACTGAACCTACCAGCCTTCTCCTTCCCACCCTCCCCCACCTTCTTTCTTCAGTCCTGACGAAGGGTTCCGGCCCGAAACGTCGACTCATCGTTTCCACGGATGCTGCTCGACCTGCTGAGTTCCTCCAGCGTGCTGTGAGTGTTGCTTTGACCCCAGCATCTGCAGATGATTTTGTGCTTGTGACCACAAGGAGCGAGTCGTTCAAGAAAGACACTCAAGGAACTGTAAGTGACTAAGATTCTCATTACCCAACAATTAACTAATTCAGATGCTCTCTGGCGCCCAAAACAGGCCCAAAGAGCTCATTACACCTTCATGGCTCATGAATCCTGTGTCTGTGTTTCATGTATTGCTAGTGGAACACATTCAGCTACGAAACTTCTTTGCTGACATTTCATCACTTTTTTCTTACAACACAGTTCAACTGATGGCAGGACTATCGGGCAGAGCTTTATTAATCAAATCTTCTAGCACCATCATTCCAACAGCCTTGATTGCTAAAATCAGGGGTTACAGACTACAAAGCACATCAGATATTTTAGAGGTAATTAAAGAGATTGTTTGGCTATGTGATTAGACAGAGCTTATTATATTAAAAACAGAAAATATCACAGTAACTTTCAATCTCTAAAGGTCGGTTTACGGGCTGAAGGTCTCCAGGATTTCATCATGAAGTCCCGAGCATCAAACGTCAAGGTCACGGAGAACAGATCTATGAAACGCATCCTGAGCAAGGTGAGATCCACCCCAGGAGTTAACTTACTAACGCTGCAGTCTGAGGAGCACGGTGCATTCTCACCAAGTGCAGTCTTCTCCACAGATTGTAAACTGGAAGGACGTGCCCGAGGAGGAGCTGTTAGCATCAGCCTACACCAAAGTATTCGGACAGGAGCTGCTGTACTCTCATCTCAACAAGGACAGCATTGAAGCGTTTGGAAAGGTACCGGGGGCAGGCTTGTTGCTGAGTCAGTCCCAGGGGTTGTGAAGCACTGACCTTGACTTGTCACTTTAATTTGACAGTATTTGACAGCTCCGCTCAGCAGCCAGTGGAAGAGCTACCTACGGCAACTGAGCAATGGGGTCAGCTTCCAGATGGCCAAGGCGGTCATGATGTCCGAGCTTCGCTACGTTGTTCCCAGCACGGTCGGCTTCCCGTTGGAGATGAGCCTGGTCACACTCAGCCTGAGTGTGGCCAAAGGAACCCGTAAGAGGCTTTCCCAATGTCGATGCAGTCCGTTCCCTGTCAGTAAAAATAAAGATTAGCTTTATTTGTCACACGTGTATCGATAGTCTGATAAAAGTGAGGTTTGAATCTGCCCATGAGCCTGGTGGTATGTGCATTCATAGTCATAGTCATACTTTATTGATCCCGGGGGAAATTGGTTTTCGTGACAGTTGCACCATAAATAATAAATAGTAATAAAACTATAAATAGTTAAATAGTAATATGTAAATTATGCCAGGAAATAAGTCCAGGACCAGCCTATTGGCTCAGGGTGTCTGACCCTCCAGGGGAGGAGTTGTAAAGTTTGATGGCCACAGGCAGGAATGACTTCCTATGACGCTCTGTGCTGCATCTCGGTGGAATGAGTCTCTGGCTGAATGTACTCCTGTGCCCAACCAGTACATTATGTAGTGGATGGGAGACATTGTCCAAGATGGCATGCAACTTAGATAGCATCCTCTTTTCAGACACCACCGTTAGAGAGTCCAGTTCCATCCCCACAACATCACTGGCCTTACGAATGAGTTTGTTGATTCTGTTGCTGTCTGCTACCCTCAGCCTGCTGCCCCATCACACAACAGCAAACATGATAGCACTGGCCATCACAGACTCGTAGAACATCCTCAGCATCGTCTGGCAGATGTTAAAGGACCTCAGTCTCCTCAGGAAATAGAGACGGCTCTGACCCTTCTTGTAGACAGCCTCAGTGTTCTTTGACCAGTCTAGTTTATTGTCAATTCGTATCCCCAGGTATTTGTAATCGTCCACCATGTCCACGCTGACCCCCTGGATGGAAACAGGGGTCACCGGTACCTTAGCTCTCCTCAGGTCTACCACCAGCTCCTTAGCCTTTTTCACATTAAGCTGCAGATAATTCTGCTCACACCATGTGACAAAGTTTCCTACCGTAGCCCTGTACTCAGCCTCATCTCCCTGGCTGATGCATCCAACTATGGCAGAGTCATCCGAAAACTTCTGAAGATGACAAGACTCTGTGCAGTAGCTGAAGTCCGAGGTGCAAATGGTGAAGAGAAAGGGAGACAAGACAGTCCCCTGTAGAGCCCCAGTGTATTGTATCTTCCGCCCGATGGTAGAGGGGAGAAGAGGGAATGCCCGGGGTGGGTGGGAGAGAAAATTTAACGATTGGCTTTATTTGTCACATGTACATCAAAACATCAACACATGCAGTGAAGCGCGTTGTTTGTGTCAACGACCAGTACAGTTTGAGGAGGAGCTGGCGCCAGACCGTAAGTGCTGCCATGCGTCTGGCACCAACGTAACGTGCCCGCAACACACTAACCCTGACCAGTACATCCTTGAGACCGGAGCACCCAGAGGAAATCAACGCTGTCACGCAGAGACCATACAAACTCCTTACAGACCGTGGCAGAAATTGCACCCTGATCACTGGCACTGTAAAGTGCAGTGCTAGCTGTGAAGTGCCATGCTAATTATATCGTCACATGTTATTTTAACTGTAGAAAGAGGCCACTCAGCCCATAGGATTGATACAGCACAGGAAAAGGCCCTTTGCCCCAACTTCAGCTTGTCCTGTTCCCCACTTTTGGCCCAAATCTCTCTGAATATTTCCTATCCATGTACCTCTCCAAATGCATTTGATATAGGGATTGTTTTATTCTTGTCACATGTACCAGGATAAAAATTTGTCTTGCAAATGTCTTTTGAGCATTCTCATTTCTACCATTTCTCGTCAACGTCTTGTACAGCTGCAATGTGACATCCCATTGATAGCAGGTCTTGGAGTAACACCAATAGTCCCATTTTTCCATTCTTCCAGCACTCCCATCAATTCCATCAATTATCTCCTGGCATAATTTACAGATTACTATTTAAGTATTTATGGTTTTATTACTATTTATTATTTATGGTGCAACTGTAATGAAAACCAATTTCCCCTGGAATCCATAAAGTATGACTATGACTATGACTATGACTAATTCCCATCATTCCCAGATCCCACCGCTCACCTACACACTGGGGACAATTTATTGCAGCCAATTCACCCACCGACCCTCACGTCTTTGGGATGTAGGAAGAAACTCCAGGGGGAGATGAGTGGTCATTGGGAGAACATATAAACTCCACACAAACAATGGCAGAGCTCAGAATCGAAACCGGGTCTCAGCAGTTGTGAGGCTGTGGCACTAACTAATTGACCCCTTTGACAAGAATTCAGATTTCACAAGAAAGAACCCAGTTAGAACAATTTTAATGTCTCTTGGCCTGTACTCACTGAGGGCTTAGAAGAATATGGGTGGGAGGGGTCTCACTGAAACCTATTGAATATTCACAGGCCTAGATACACTGGACATGGAGAGGATGTTTCTTATAGTGGGAGAGTCTCAGACCGGAGAGCAAAGCCTCAAAATAGAAACATGCCCATTTCGAACAGAAATGAGGAGGAATTTCCTTAGCTAGTGGGTGGTGAATCAGTGGAATGCATTGCACAGGCAGCTGTGGAGGCCAAGTAATTGGGTATATTTAGGGCAGAGATTGATAGGTTTTTGTATGGGCATCAAAGGTTGTGGGGAGAAGACTGGAGAATGGGGTTAAAAGAGATAATAAATCAGCCACCATGGAATGGTGGAGCAGACTTGATGATGCTGAGTGGCCAAATTCTGCTCCTATGTTTTATTGTCCTATATAGTTTAATAGGTTAATGAGGTGTTGGCGCGTGGTCAAGTGGTTAAGGCATTCGTCTAGTGATCTGAAGGTCGCTAGTTCGAGCCTTGGCTGAGGCAGCGTGTTGTGTCCTTGAGCAAGGCACTTAATCACACATTGCTCTGCGACGACACTGGTGCCAAGCTGTATGGGTCCTAATGCCCTTCCCTTGGACAACATCGGTGTCGTGGAGAGGGGAGACTTGCAGCATGGGCAACTGCTGGTCTTCCATACAACCTTGCCCAGGCCTGCGCCCTGGAAACCTCCCAAGGCACAAATCCATGATCTCACGAGGCTAACGGATGCCTAATAATAATAGTTTAATAGGTTAATGAGAATAGGTTAAAATTAGCAAAACCTGACATCATCATAACTGGCTTTTTCTCTCTCTCTTTCTTTCCTCAAAATCAGTTGAGGCTCGTTCTGATCCTGCGATTACTAAGCTTCCTCAGCTGATGATGTCCCGCATTCAGGTGAAAGCTCGCTGGGCTGCCAGGTACTCCGTTCCAAGTCGTTTTATTTCTGACAGCCCAGTTTCTCTGAATGCTGCAGCACCCATTCCAATGCACTCACCAAGATGCTTTTGCTCCACAGCGTGCATCTTTATTCTAGAGGATATATTGGGATTAACATGCCTGAAATCCAGTCAGGTGTGGAAATAAATGTCCAAGCCTGCTCAACATTACCTGTGGATATAACTGCAAAGATCAACATGAAAGAAGGAAATATGAGAATTGACAGCTCACCAGCTCAGAAGACGACCAGGGTTTTTACCGTGGAGTGAGTAATAGTGCCTTTGTGAGACTCTCCTTTCCTTCTTTATTGCCGACCACAAGCAATTTTTGCGGGAACGCTTGAGCAACACACACAAAATGCCAAAGGAATTCTGCAGGTCAGGCAGCGTCCACGGAGAGGAATAAACAGTTAAGGGCTTTGGGCCGAGACCCCGCATCAGGACTGGAAAAGAAGGGGAAGAAGCCAGAATGGGGAGGGGAGCAGAGTAAGCTGACAGGTGAGACCAGGTGAGGGGGAAGGTGGGTGGGGGGAGAGGGGATGAAGTAAGAAGCTTGAAGGTGTTAGCTGGAGAAGGTAAAGGGCTGAAGGAGGAGGAATCGGATCGGAGAGGGGAGTGGACCATGGGAGAAAGGGAAGGAGGAGGGACACCAGGGGAGGTGAAAAACAGTTGAAGAGAAGAGAAAGGGTAGGAAGAGAACCAACATGGGGAATGGAAAGCGAGAAGGGGGAGAATAAATGAACAGAAGTTAGAGAAATTATACAAGAAAAGAATGCGATTAGAAATAAACAAGAAAGCGAATAGTTTATTACTTGCTGACAAAAACTTCAATGTACAGGTCACAATTCGTTGCTATTTCGAGAAATATTGAGAATCTCCCTGGAGAAAAAATAGTTCCGATATTGCCCATGACATCAACAAGTAGCATTTCAAGCCAGAAATTCAAATCTGCGTCCGTGTCAACAGAAGTCCAAGACGACAGCGTTGTGGTAAGTATCCTCCACAGAGGATGCCCTCCACTACAGTGGTCAATAATCGATAATTCACCGTCGCTGCTGGTGCCAAACCTTAGTGATTTAACTGCTCCTGACACGCTGCGGCCAAGCAAAGTTGTACATTCTTTAAAAGTTCAAAAAAAGATTGAAAGTCAGTTTATTATCAAAGTACATATATCTCACCATATACAACCCTGAGATTCATTTTCTTGTGGGCATTCACAGTAAATACAAGAAACACAATAGAATCAATGAAAGACCGCACCTAACCGGATGGACAAACAATCAATGTGCAAAAGACAACAAATTGCAAATACAAAAAGAAGAATAATAAATAAGCAATAAATGTCAAGAACATGAGGTGAAGTGTCCTTGAAAGTGAGCCTAGAGTTTGTGGGAACAGTTCAGTGATGGGCCGAATAAAGTTGAATGAAGTTATTCTCTTTTGTTTAAGAGGTGGTGGTTGAAGGGTAATAACTGTTGCTGAACCCGACGGTGTGGGTCCTGTGCCTTCTTCCGGATGCAGCAGCAGGAAGAGAGTGTGTCATGACTGGTGGATGTCCCTGATGATGGATGCCGCTTTCCCGTGACAACGCTTTGTGTAGATGTGCTCAATGGTGGGGAAGGTTTTACTTGTGTTATTCTGGGCCATATCCACTACTTTTTGTAGGATTTTCCATTCAAGGACATTGGAGATCCCATATCAGGCCTCACAACTAACTTTTCCCTCTGTCTGTACAGGCACAGGTCACACCAGAAACACTGTCCGATCAGATCCCATGCTCTGCCGAAGATGGTTGGTCGTTTATATCCAATCATGCTCTCTATCGTGCATGTACGGAAGCGCCGATGATCGGTGTTCTGGTTTGTGTGGATGCCAAGAGGTGGAGTGCTCCCTCTGTCGGACATTTACCACTGTACCAGCTAATTGGACATCACCAGCTGAATATCACCACATCACCACGTAAGGGAACACTTGTTTTAACCTCCTATCTCCAAAGTGTTGGATCTGCTGGTAGGGACCTAGAAGCTCTGTGCAAGGCAAGGATGAGGTATAAAATTTGGCCATTTAATTAAGTTTTACAAGAACAAAGAAAAAGAACTGGGTGTAAAGATAACAACGTTCCAGTGATAACAATTAACCTATATTGTTTCCTGTGGTGGGGGAGTCTAAGAGCAGAGGACACAGCCTCAGAATAGAGTGGCATCCTTTCAGAACGGAGATGAGGAGGAATTTATTTAGCCAGACAGTGTTGAATCTGAGGAATTATTGCCCCAGGCAGCTGTGGAGGCCAAGTCTATACATATATTTAAGGCAGAGATTGATAGAGTCTTGATTGGCCAGGGCATGAAGGGAGATGGGGGGAAGGCAGGAGACTGGGGCTGAGAGGAAAATTGGATAAGCCATGGTGAACTGGTGGAGCAGACTCAATGGACCAAATAGCCTAATTCTGCTCCTGTGTCTTATGATCCTATGATCTATAAAAGTCAGATTCAACCTTTGTGACAACTGCTGCAGAAAAGCTGAGAAACTTTAGGAAATACAGAATAAGCTGCAATCCAATTACTAGAAAACATACTGATACTATCAGATAAATACGAGGGGTGATTGATAAGTTCGTGGCCTAAGGTAGAAGGAGTCAATTTTAGAAAACCTAGCACATTTATTTTTCAATATTGTCCCCTCCTACATATACACACTTAGTCCAGCGGTCGTGAAGTATATGGATCCCTTCTTTGTAGAAGTGGTCCACAGCAGGGGTGATGGATAAGTTCGTGGCCTAAGGTAGAAGGGGATGATTTATACAGTTGTGACGAAGGGTCTCGGCCTGAAAAGTCAACTGTACCTCTTCCTAGAGTTGCTGCCTGGCCTGCTGCGTTCACCAGCAACTTTGATGTGTGTTGATTTATACAGTTCTCGCTACAAGCACGTGCAGTTCAACTCTTTGAGTGAAAATGCAGAAAGTTTGAAGTTTCTCCTCATCTCCTTCTACCTTAGGCGACGAACTTACCAATCACCCCTGCTGTGGACCACTTTCTGGAGGTCCAAGACGCCGACTTCTACAAAGATGGGATCCGTATGCTCCACGACCACTGGACTAAGTGTGTAAATGTAGGAAAAATACATGTGCTAGGTTTTCTAAAATTAACTCCTTCTCCCTTAGGGCACGAACTTATCTATCACCCCTCGTCTATCTATCGCCAGTTTCTGTCATCATGAACCCTAACATGCTGTGTACATGATTTCATTGTTTGCAGTTACTTCAGAAGCAGACATTGAGAAGATAGTGCTGGAGATACAGACAGGGTCCAGGTCACTATCCAAGTTGATGAAACTTGACGATAAAGAGGCAAAGATAGACAGAACGACAAGTGAAATGGAGCAAAATAGACTGAGGAGAATTTTGATGAAGACATCAGGAGAGGTACCATCTGATTAATGTACTTGGGGAAACATCAAACATTCAGAATTTTGTAGAAAATGAGGCTGAATAATCAGAGTCAGTCCATATCAAACTGTTATTCTGTCTAGTCCCGTCTGGACTATTGCCCTCAGTGTCCTTCCTATTCATGTATTTACCCAAAATCTTGCAATCAAACCTACATCCACCATTCCACTGTCAACTAGCACCGACCTCTGAGTCAACTTCCCCATCAAGTTCCCCTTAAATATTTCAACTTTCACCCTAAACCTTTGGTTGTCAGGGTAGAGATCTGTCTCTACAAAGGGGGTGTAAGGCACTCCTTCCCTCCGCTGGCCTGCAGTTCATCCTTGGGCAGGGTGTAGCACCTGCTTAGCCTCCCAGTCAGGGTCACGTGTAGCCAGGGGAGCAGGTGGTGGATGGTCGTATGAGCAGCCGGTGCAGATCACAAGTCCAGGTTATGCGACCACTGACGCTGGGCAGACAATCTCTGAAGAGTATTGATAATGGCTGGGGTCACCCGTCTTGTAAAGACACTGCCCAGAAGAAGGCAATGGCAAACCACTTCTGTAGGAAAATTTGCCAAGAACAATCAGAGTCAAGGAAAGACCACGATCGCCCACATCATACGACATGGCACCTAATGAACAAATCCTAAACCTGTGACCTCTAGTTTTTTAGCATCATCCATCTTGAGGAGAAACAGCCTCATAAGTTTGTATACCTCTATCAAATCTCCCCTCATTTTCCTACACTCCAGGGAATAAAGTCCAAACCTACTCAGTCTTTCTCTGCAAGTGAGGTATTCGGGTCCCAGCAACAACCACGTAAGTTTTGCCAGCACTCTTTCAATTTTATTGTGTTTCTTTCCTGTAGGTAAACCCATCAGCCCTTAATGTTCTGCCAAACTAATTAAACTTAACTGAACTTCAGTCAGTAATACAACTAGTATGGGAGCACGTTATGTTCAGACACCTGGAAAAAGGACATGGGGGATGTCAGAGGTATGCTTTTTACACAGAGAGTGGTGGGAATGTGAAATACCCTGCCAGGGCATGAAGGTGGAGGCAGATGTATTCAGGACATTTAAGAAACTCTTAGATAGGACAATGGAGGGTTCTATGGGAAGGAAGGGTTAAGAAGTTGGCACGACACCGTGAGCTGAAGGACCTTCACTTTGCTGTGATGTCTTGTGTTTTCTGTTCTACGCTCCTCTGTGTGATAGTCATAGTCATACTTTATTGATCCCGGGGGAAATTGGTTTTCGTTACAGTTGCACCATAAATAATGAATAGTAATAGAACCATAAATAGTTAAATAGTAATATGTAAATTATGCCAGTAAGTTATGAAATAAGTCCAGGACCAGCCTATCGGCTCAGGGTGTCTGACCCTCCAAAGGAGGAGTTGTAAAGTTTGATGGCCACAGGCAGGAATGACTTCCTATGACGCTCTGTGTTGCATCTCGGTGGAATGAGTCTCTGGCTGAACGTACTCCTGTGCCCACCCAGTACATTATGTAGTGGATGGGAGACATTGTCCAAGATGGCATGCAACTTGGACAGCATCCTCTTTTCAGACACCACCGTCAGAGAGTCCAGTTCCATCTACACAACATCACTGGCCTTACAAATGAGTTTGTTGATTCTGTTGGTGTCTGCTACCCTCAGCCTGCTGCCCCCAGCCTGCTGCCCCAGCACACAACAGCAAACATGATAGCACTGGCCACCACAGACTCGTAGAACATCCTCAGCATCGTCCGGCAGATGTTAAAGGACCTCAGTCTCCTCAGAAAATAGAGACGGCTCTGACCCTTCTTGTAGACAGCCTCAGTGTTCTTAGACCAGTCCAATTTATTGTCAATTCGTATCCCCAGGTATTTGTAATCGTCCACCATGTCCACACTGACCCCCTGGATGGAAACAGGGGTCACCGGTACCTTAGCTCTCCTCAGGTCTACCACCAGCTCCTTAGTCTTTTTCACATTAAGCTGCAGATAATTCTGCTCACACCATGTGACAAAGTTTCCTACCGTAGCCCTGTACTCAGCCTCATCTCCCTTGCTGATGCATCCAACTATGGCAGAGTCACCCGAAAACTTCTGAAGATGACAAGACTCTGTGCAGTAGTTGAAGTGATTCTGAGTTATCTATTTTGTTTACAGGGCACGAGACACAACAGCACCCTGAGCAGGCGCAAACTCGTCAGTTCCAGCTCCAGCAGCTCTAGCCAATGGTCGAGGAGCAGCAGAGTCACTCGCTCCTGGTCGAGCTCCAGGAGGCTGGGGGCAACCGTGGAGCCCCGCACCAGTTGGAGGAAAGCGAGCAGAGTCACGGCCAGCGTCACCAGCAGTAGAAGTAGCAGCAGCAGATTGCAAAGCTGGAGAGCCAGCAGGAAAATGGCCTCCAGTCAACAGTCCAAGTCCTGGCACAGTTCCTCTCGATCATGGGTAATTTCACTGTCAGGCCTTCGCATGGCAACAGCTTACTCACTGCCCAGGTGGTGGTGAGAGCAGAATGGTACGGTTGTGGTTAGCGTAACACTATTACAGCTCAACTGACCCAGATTCAATTACCGCCATCGTCTGCTCCCCCCTTGGGTGAGTGGGTTTCCTCACACATTCCAAAGATGTACGCATTCGTAAGTTTGTTAGTCACATGGGTGTGATTGGGTGGCGTGGGTTCATGGGGCAGTAAGGGCCTGTTTACTCGACTGTAGCTGTGAATTAAATAACAAACTCTGCAAGTCAGGTCGGTCAAGATGCATTGGGGCAGCAGGTTGTAAAATCAGGGTTCAATTCCTGCTGCTGTCAGTAAGGAGCTTGTACATTCTCCCTGTGACGGCGTGGGTTTCCTTCAGGTTCTCCCGGTTCCTCCTACATTCCAAAAAAGTCATAGTGGGTCGGAATAGTAAGTCGTAGACATGCTGTACTGGCACTGGAGGTATGGCATCAGTCGTGGGCCGCCCCCAACACTCGTGTTCGCCGTCGTCGCAAATGACACATTTCACTGTATGCTTCGATGTACAAGTGACCAATAAGGTTAAACGTTAGCTTTAAAATGTAGGATTGAGTGTTACAGGTTACAGAGAAAGTGCAGAGCAGGCGGACAAATAAAGTGCCAGGGACCAAAATGAGTAAGATTGATAGATCAAGATTTCATCCTTAGTGTTTGAGAGGTCTGTTCAAGTGTCTGATCACACATAAAATGTTGCCTAATAGACTAATATGCACAATGGGCCAAAGAACCTATTCCCATGCTAAGAGACTGTAATTGTGTTGGGGATATCAGCTGGTACTGTTACACAGTAGTCATGGTCATACTTTATTGATCCCGGGGGAAATTGGTTTTCGTTACAGTTGCTCCATAAATAATAAATAGTAATAGAACCATAAATAGTTAAATAGTAATATGTAAATTATGCCAGTAAATTATGAAATAAGTCCAGGACCAGCCTATTGGCTCAGGGTGTCTGACCCTCCAAGGGAGGAGTTGTGAAGTTTGATAGCCACAGGCAGGAATGACTTCCTATGACGCTCTGTGTTTGCTCTCGGTGGAATGAGTCTCTGGCTGAATGTACTCCTGTACCCACCCAGTACATTATGTAGTGGATGGGAGACATTGTCCAAGATGGCATGCAACTTAGACAGCATCCCCTTTTCAGACACCACTGTGAGAGAGTCAAGGAGCCGCTGGAGGTGACTGGAAGCGGACTCAGGTGTAGGGCACAGGCACAGAGACGGACTTGGACTTGACTTGGACTCAGGGTCAGTACTTGGGCTGGAGCTAGACCTGGACACGAAGCCTTGACTTGACACGAAGCCTTGACTTGACACGAAACCTTGACTGGACATGAAGCCTTGACTGGACATGAAGCCTTGACTGGACATGAAGCCTTGACTTGGACTGGATTCAGAGCCTTGACTTGGACTGGACACTCGGAGCCTTGGACTGGGACTCGGAGCCAACAAAACAAAACAACAGACCACTCGAATTCCAGCTCGGAGCAGCGGCAAAATGGCCGGACCCACTCAGCTGGACGCAAGATGACAAAAACAAACAACAACAGACAAAGCGTATTTTGACACGGGGAAGTTCATGAAGACGGTTCCTCATTCTTGGCGGCTCGGAAGACGGTCCCTTCATATCGGTAGCTCAGAAGATTCATCGCCGCCCTGGCTACGGTGACTAACCAGCCTCTTGACTCGAAACAGGAACGGCGGATGACAGGCTCTCGACTCGACTCGACTCGACTCGACTCGACTCGACTCATTCTCGGCAGCCCAGAACGAGCATAGCTGCCCTGCTGAGGTGACGAACCAGCAGCGCGTAAACGTAAGCTGGCGCTTTTATGCTGACCCGTTCGAATAAGTATCAGGAGCCCAGTGGAACACGGGGAAAAGGAAATTAACTGAAACGAGGATTCAACGGCTGGACCGTGGCAGGTTCATCCAGTAAGATAACAATATCTACCAGATGTTCAGAGTTTCTAAGTTCAAAAAACTCAAAGTTCAGAGTCAAAGTGAATTTATTATCAAAGAACATGCAGTGTATGTCACCGTATTCCACTGTTTCTTGTGGGCATTCACAGTAACTACAAAAAAAACGCAATAGAAGCGATGAAAAACCACACCGAACAGGACAGACAAACAGCCAGTCAGCAAAAGACAACAAACTGTGGAAATACAAAAAGAAAAAGAAATAAAATAATAATGATAAATAAGTAAGCAATAAATATTGAGAAGATGAGTTGTGGAGTCCTTAGAAGTGAGTCTGTAGGTTGTGGGAACAGTTCAGTGATGGGGTGAGTGAAGCTGAGTGACGTTATCCCCTCTGGTTCAGGAGCCTGATGGTTGAGGGGTAATAGCTGTTCCTGAACCTGGTGCTGTGGGACCTGATGGTTGAGGGGTAACAACTGTTCCTGAACCTGGTGCTGTGGGACCTGATGGTTGAAGGGTAACAACTGTTCCTGAACCTGGTGGTGTGGGACCTGATGGTTGAGGGGTAATAACTGTTCCTGAACCTGGTGCTGTGGGACCTGATGGTTGAGGGGTAATAACTGTTCCTGAACCTGGTGCTGTGGGACCTGATGGTTGAGGGGTAATAACTGTTCCGTAACCTGGTGGTGTGGGACCTGATGGTTGAGGGGTAATAACTGTTCCCGAACCTGGTGGTGTGGGACCTGATGGTTGAGGGGTAACAACTGTTCCTGAACCTGGTGGTGTGGGACCTGATGGTTGAGGGGTAACAACTGTTCCTGAACCTGGTGGTGTGGGACCTGATGGTTGAGGGGTAATAACTGTTCCTGAACCTGGTGCTGTGGGACCTGATAGTTGAGGGGTAATAACTGTTCCTGAACCTGGTGCTGTGGGACCTGATGGTTGAGGGGTAATAACTGTTCCCGAACCTGGTGGTGTGGGACCTGAAGCTCCTGTAGCTTCTGTAGTGTACGTGTGGCAAGCAAAACATCAAATACTCAGTAAATCACACGGATGGAGCAGAATCTAATTTCTTTTTGATTTAAATATTCACAGAGATCAGAACGTCAATTCCTGGAACTTAGGTTTGCATCAGAAGAGACAAGTCGGGTAAGATAATCTTCTATGATAGTTACTGATTCCTGATCAAGATACTAGGGGAACATAAAAACTGACTAAATAGCCCAGCCTGGATTCAGATTTAATCAGTTCCTTTCTGCATATGGGAGTCGGAGGCTAACGACTCCAGAGGCGGCCTACACTGGAGTTGGAGGCCTGTCTGTGTGTGGGAGGGAAGAAAGGTACTTATCTTGCTGCTATTGAGGGAACGTGGCCAAGTGGTTAAGGCATTGGACTAGCTACCTGAAGGTCGTGAGTTCGAGCCCCAGCCAAGGCAACGTGTTGTGTCCTTGAGCAAGGCACTTAATCACACATTGCTCTACGACGACACTGGTGCCAAGCTGTATGGGTCCTAATGCCCTTCCCTTGGACAACATTCGTGTCATGGAGAGGGGAGACTTGCAGCATGGGCAACTGCTGGTCTTCCATACAACCTTGCCCAGGCCTGTGCCCTGGAGAGTGAAGACTTTCCAGGCACAGATCCACGGTCTCGCAAGACTAACGGATGACTTTACTTTACTTTATTGGTGCTGTTGTTGCTTGTGTTGTACTGCCGAGCACCACACCAGCCAGCACACTCTTACTGTGGGTGGGCACGCTATGTGTGGCGACGCTTGCCGGCTGCCCCCAGCACGCCCTTAGGTTGTGTTGGATGTGAACACAAACAACACATTTCACTGTACGCTTCAGTGTACATAACAATCAGGTTGAATATCACTGGCATATGTCGTGAAATAAGTTGTTTTGTGGCAGGAGCTGCAATTCATTTTACATATAAACTTAAACTAAATGAGTAGTGCAAAAGGGAGCAAACATTGAAAATAACGTTAGTGAGGAAGTGTGCGTGGGTCCAATGTCCTTTCAGAAATCTGATGGTGGAGGGGAAGAAGCTGTTCCTGAAACACTGGGTGTGTTTCTTCAGGCTCCTGTATCTCCTTGATGGTAGCAATGTGAAGAGGGCACAGCCTGGGTGACGGGGGTCCTCAATGATGGATGCCAGCTTTTTGAGGGAGTTCCCTTTGAAGACGTTCTCGATGATGGGGAGGCTGGTCCCCAAGATGGAGGTTGACTGATCTCTCAACTTACTGCAGTTTATTCTTCCAAATCTAAATCTGAAATATTGAATTTGGTAATGTCAATGAGTTTCAGGAATTAAAAAAAAATACATTAACATTACCACCAGAAGGGAAGTATTTAACTGTTTGCTTTGAATCCTTAGTGTATTGACTTTTTGTTTAGGCCGCGATCAGAAGGCATCAGGGAGGAATCACTGTCTCCAATTCACAGCGTCCCACTGGATCAAGCCGAATCATCAGGATAGGAGTTACCTCTGGCTTGAAACAAAGCTCCGGCTCATCTCTCCTCCAATCATCTAACCAGGTTGGTCTGCTGCTAGGGACCAGTTAAATTTCTGAATGTGCCACCTTGGGTATGTGACCATAGGTTCACAAACAAATGGGTTTAGCTGATGTGCTGAGAATCTTAGAGCACTGTGAAATTCTGACATGTTTAGCTGATGCACTGAGAATTTTAGAGCACTCTGAAATTCTGACGTGTTTAGATGATGCAGTGAGAATTTTAGCACACTGTGAAATTCTGAAGTGTTTAGCTGATGCACTGAGAATTTTAGAGCACTGTGAAATTCCGACGTGTTTAGCTGATGCACTGAGAATTTAGGCTCACTGTGAAATTCTGACAGGTTTAGCAGATGTGCTGAGAATTTTAGTGCACTGTGAATTCTGATGTGTTTAGCTGATGCGCTGAGAATTTTAGCGCAGTCAAATTCAGACGCGTTTAGCTGATGCACTGAGAATTTTAGAGCACTGTGAAATTCAGGCCTGTTTAGCTGATGCATTGAGAATTTAGGCGCACTGTGAAATTCCAACGTGCTTAGCTGATGCACTGAAAATTTTACAGCACTGTGAAATTCCGACGTGTTTAGCGGATGCATTGAGAATTTAGGTGCACTGTGAAATTCTGATGGGTTTAGCTGATGCACTGAGAACTTTAGAGCACTGTGAAATTCTGACGGGTTTAGTTGATGAGCTGAGAATTATAGCGCACTGTGAAATTCTGATATGTTTAGCTGATGCACTGAGAATTTTAGAGCAGTGTGAATGACAGGTCCTTGCTGATGCGCTGAGAATTATACCACACTGTGAAATTCCGACGTGTTTAGCTGATGAACTGAGAATTTTAGCGCAATGTGAAATTCTCACGTGTTTAGATGATGCACTAAGTTTAGTGCACTGTGAAATTCTGACGTGTTTAGCTGATGCACTGAGAATTTTAATGCACTGTGAAATTCTGACAGATTCCTGCTGATGCACTGAGAATTTTAGTGCACTGTGAAATTCCGACGTGTTTAGCTGATGCACTGAGAATTTTAGCGCACTGTGAAATTCTGATGGGTTTAGCTAATGCACTGAGAATTTTAGTGCACTGTGAAATTCTGATGGGTTTAGCTGATGCACTGAGAATTTTAGAGCACTGTGAAATTCCGACGTGTTTAGCTGATGCACTGAGAATTTAGGCGCATTGTGAAATTCTGATGGGTTTAACTGATGCACTGAGAATTTTAGCGCACTGTGATATTCAGAGGAGTTTAGCTGATGAGCTGAGAATTTTAGCGCACTGTGAAATTCTACTGGATCCTGCTGATGCACTGAGAATTTTAGTGCACTGTGAAATTAAGACGTGTTTAGCTGAGATACTGAGAATTTTAGAGTACTGTGAAATTCTGACAGGTTTAGCTGATGAGCTGAGAATTTTAGCACACTGAAATTCTGACGGGTTTAGCTGATGCAGTGTAAATTTTAGCACACTGTGAAATTCTGAAAGGTTTAGCTGATGAGCTGAGAATGTTAGTGCACTGTGACCTTCAAACAGGTTCTTGCTGATGAACTGAGAATTTTAGCGCACTGTGAAATTCCGACCTGTTTAACTGATGCACTGAGAATTTTAGCGCACTGTGAAATTCTGACGGGTTTAACTGATGCACTGAGAATTTTAGCGCACTGTGAAATTCTGATGGGTTTCACTGATGCGCTGAGAATTTTAGCGCACTGTGAATTTCGGCCCTGTTTAGCTGATGCACTGAGAATTTTAACACACTGTGAAATTCTGACGTGTTTAGCTGATGCACTGAGAATTTTAGAGGACTGTGCAACTCTGACAGGTACAGCTGATGCACTGAGAATTTTAGCGCACTGTGAAATTCTGACAGGTTTAGCTGATGCACTGAGAATTTAGGCGCATTGTGAAATTCTGATGGGTTTAACTGATGCACTGAGAATTTTAGAGGACTGTGCAACTCTGACAGGTACAGCTGATGCACTGAGAATTTTAGCGCACTGTGAAATTCCGACGTGTTTAGCTGATGCACTGAGAATTTAGGCGCATTGTGAAATTCTGATGGGTTTAACTGATGCACTGAGAATTTTAGCGCACTGTGATATTCAGAGGAGTTTAGCTGATGAGCTGAGAATTTTAGCGCACTGTGAAATTCTACTGGATCCTGCTGATGCACTGAGAATTTTAGTGCACTGTGAAATTAAGACGTGTTTAGCTGAGATACTGAGAATTTTAGGGTACTGTGAAATTCTGACAGGTTTAGCTGATGAGCTGAGAATTTTAGCACACTGAAATTCTGACGGGTTTAGCTGATGCAGTGTAAATTTTAGCACACTGTGAAATTCTGAAGGGTTTAGCTGATGAGCTGAGAATTTTAGTGCACTGTGAAATTCTGATGGGTTTAACTGATGCACTGAGAATTTTAGAGCACTGTGAAATTCCGACGTGTTTAGCTGATGCACTGAGAATTTAGGCGCATTGTGAAATTCTGATGGGTTTAACTGATGCACTGAGAATTTTAGCGCACTGTGATATTCAGAGGAGTTTAGCTGATGAGCTGAGAATTTTAGCGCACTGTGAAATTCTACTGGATCCTGCTGATGCACTGAGAATTTTAGTGCACTGTGAAATTAAGACGTGTTTAGCTGAGATACTGAGAACTTTAGAGTACTGTGAAATTCTGACAGGTTTAGCTGATGAGCTGAGAATTTTAGCACACTGAAATTCTGACGGGTTTAGCTGATGCAGTGTAAATTTTAGCACACTGTGAAATTCTGAAGGGTTTAGCTGATGAGCTGAGAATGTTAGTGCACTGTGACCTTCAAACAGGTTCTTGCTGATGAACTGAGAATTTTAGCGCACTGTGAAATTCCGACCTGTTTAACTGATGCACTGAGAATTTTAGCGCACTGTGAAATTCTGACGGGTTTAACTGATGCACTGAGAATTTTAGCGCACTGTGAAATTCTGATGGGTTTCACTGATGCGCTGAGAATTTTAGCGCACTGTGAATTTCGGCCCTGTTTAGCTGATGCACTGAGAATTTTAACACACTGTGAAATTCTGACGTGTTTAGCTGATGCACTGAGAATTTTAGAGGACTGTGCAACTCTGACAGGTACAGCTGATGCACTGAGAATTTTAGCGCACTGTGAAATTCTGACAGGTTTAGCTGATGCACTGAGAATTTAGGCGCATTGTGAAATTCTGATGGGTTTAACTGATGCACTGAGAATTTTAGAGGACTGTGCAACTCTGACAGGTACAGCTGATGCACTGAGAATTTTAGCGCACTGTGAAATTCCGACGTGTTTAGCTGATGCACTGAGAATTTAGGCGCATTGTGAAATTCTGATGGGTTTAACTGATGCACTGAGAATTTTAGCGCACTGTGATATTCAGAGGAGTTTAGCTGATGAGCTGAGAATTTTAGCGCACTGTGAAATTCTACTGGATCCTGCTGATGCACTGAGAATTTTAGTGCACTGTGAAATTAAGACGTGTTTAGCTGAGATACTGAGAATTTTAGGGTACTGTGAAATTCTGACAGGTTTAGCTGATGAGCTGAGAATTTTAGCACACTGAAATTCTGACGGGTTTAGCTGATGCAGTGTAAATTTTAGCACACTGTGAAATTCTGAAGGGTTTAGCTGATGAGCTGAGAATTTTAGTGCACTGTGAAATTCTGATGGGTTTAACTGATGCACTGAGAATTTTAGAGCACTGTGAAATTCCGACGTGTTTAGCTGATGCACTGAGAATTTAGGCGCATTGTGAAATTCTGATGGGTTTAACTGATGCACTGAGAATTTTAGCGCACTGTGATATTCAGAGGAGTTTAGCTGATGAGCTGAGAATTTTAGCGCACTGTGAAATTCTACTGGATCCTGCTGATGCACTGAGAATTTTAGTGCACTGTGAAATTAAGACGTGTTTAGCTGAGATACTGAGAACTTTAGAGTACTGTGAAATTCTGACAGGTTTAGCTGATGAGCTGAGAATTTTAGCACACTGAAATTCTGACGGGTTTAGCTGATGCAGTGTAAATTTTAGCACACTGTGAAATTCTGAAGGGTTTAGCTGATGAGCTGAGAATGTTAGTGCACTGTGACCTTCAAACAGGTTCTTGCTGATGAGCTGAGAATTTTAGCGCACTGTGAAATTCCGACCTGTTTAACTGATGCACTGAAAATTTTAGCGCACTGTGAAATTATGACGGGTTTAACTGATGCACTGAGAATTTTAGCGCACTGTGAAATTCTGATGGGTTTCACTGATGCGCTGAGAATTTTAGCGCACTGTGAATTTCGGCCCTGTTTAGCTGATGCACTGAGAATTTTAACACACTGTGAAATTCTGACGTGTTTAGCTGATGCACTGAGAATTTTAGAGGACTGTGCAACTCTGACAGGTACAGCTGATGCACTGAGAATTTTAGCGCACTGTGAAATTCCGACGTGTTTAGCTGATGCACTGAGAATTTAGGCGCATTGTGAAATTCTGATGGGTTTAACTGATGCACTGAGAATTTTAGCGCACTGTGATATTCAGAGGAGTTTAGCTGATGAGCTGAGAATTTTAGCGCACTGTGAAATTCTACTGGATCCTGCTGATGCACTGAGAATTTTAGTGCACTGTGAAATTAAGACGTGTTTAGCTGAGATACTGAGAATTTTAGGGTACTGTGAAATTCTGACAGGTTTAGCTGATGAGCTGAGAATTTTAGCACACTGAAATTCTGACGGGTTTAGCTGATGCAGTGTAAATTTTAGCACACTGTGAAATTCTGAAGGGTTTAGCTGATGAGCTGAGAATGTTAGTGCACTGTGACCTTCAAACAGGTTCTTGCTGATGAGCTGAGAATTTTAGCGCACTGTGAAATTCCGACCTGTTTAACTGATGCACTGAGAATTTTAGCGCACTGTGAAATTCTGACGGGTTTAACTGATGCACTGAGAATTTTAGCGCACTGTGAAATTCTGATGGGTTTCACTGATGCGCTGAGAATTTTAGCGCACTGTGAATTTCGGCCCTGTTTAGCTGATGCACTGAGAATTTTAACACACTGTGAAATTCTGACGTGCTTAGCTGATGCACTGAGAATTTTAGAGGACTGTGCAACTCTGACAGGTGCAGCTGATGCACTGAGAATTTTAGCGCACTGTGAAATTCTGACAGGTTTAGCTGATGCACTAAGAATTTTAGAGCACTGTGAAATTCAGATGTGTTTAGCTGATGCACTGAGAATTTTAGAGCACTGTGAAATTCTGACAGGTTCTTGCTGATGCACTGAGAATTATAGCGCACTGTGAAATTCCGACGTGTTTAGCTGATGAACTGAGAATTTTAGCGCACTGTGAAATTGTGACAGGTTTAACTGATGCACTGAGAATTTTAGCGCACTGTGAAATTCTGATGGATTTCACTGATGAACTGAGAATTTTAGCGCACTGTGAAATTCCGACGTGTTTAGCTGATGCACTGATAATTTTAGCACACTGTGAAATTCCGACGTGTTTAGGTGATGCACTCAGAATTTAGGCGCACTGTGAAATTCTGACAGGTTTAGCTGATGCACTGAGAATTTAGGCGCACTGTGAAATTCTGATGGATTTCACTGATGAACTGAGAATTTTAGCGCACTGTGAAATTCCGACGTGTTTAGCTGATGCACTGATAATTTTAGCACACTGTGAAATTCCGACGTGTTTAGGTGATGCACTCAGAATTTAGGCGCACTGTGAAATTCTGACAGGTTTAGCTGATGCACTGAGAATTTAGGCGCACTGTGAAATTATGACGGGTTTAACTGATGCATTGAGAATTTTAGCGCTGTGAAATTCTGACGGGTTTAGTTGATGCAGTGAGAATTTTACAGCACTGTGAAATTCTGATGGGTTTTGCTGATGCACTGAGATTTTAGCGCACTCAGTAATTCTGACAGGTTTAGCTGATGTGCTGAGAATTTTAGAGCAATGCGAAGTTCTCAGGTGTTTAGCTGATGCGCTGAGAATTTTAGCACACTGAAATTCTGAAGGGTTTATCTGATGCACTGAAAATTTTAGCGCACTGTGAAATTCTGACAGGTTTAGCTGATGAACTGAGAATTTTAGTGCACTGTGACCTTCTGACAGGTTCTTGCTGATGCGCTGAGAATTTTACCGCACTGGGAAATTCCGACGTGTTTAGCTGATGCACTGAGAATTTAGGCGCACTGTGAAATTATGACAGGTTTAACTGATGCATTGAGAATTTTAGCGCACTGTGAAATTCTGATGGGTTTAGCTGATGCCGTGAGAATTTTAGAGCACTGTGAAATTCTGACGGGTTTAGTTAATGCTCTGAGAATTTTAGAGCACTGTGCAACTCTGACAGGTTTAGCTGATGCGCTGAGAATTTTAGTGCACTGTGAAATTCTGACAGGTTTAGCTGATACACTGAGAATTTTAGTGCAATCTGAAATTCTGACGTGTTTACCTGATGCACTGAGAATTTTAGCACACTGCGAAATTCTGACGGGTGTAGCTGATGCACTGAGAATTTTAAAGCACTGTGAAATTCTGTCAGGTTTTGCTGATGTACTGAGAATTTTAGAGAACTGTGAAATTCCGACGTATTTAGCTGATGCACTGAGAATTGTAGCGCACTGTCAAATTCAGACGCATTTAGCTGATGCACTGAGAATTTTAGCGCACTGTCAAATTCAGACGCGTTTAGCTGATGCACTGAGAATTTTAGAGCACTGTGAAATTAGAAGGGTTTAGCGTATGCACTGAGAATTTTAGCGCACTGTGAAATTGTGACAGGTTTAGCTAATGTGTTGAGAATTTAGGTGCACTGTGAAATTTTGACTGATGCACTGAGAATTTTAGAGCACTCTGAAATTCTGATGGGTTTAGCTGATGCACTGAGAATTTTAGAGCACTGTGAAATTCAGAGAAGTTTAGCTGATGCGCTGAGAATTATACCGCACTGTGAAATTCCGACGTGTTTAGCTGATGAACTGAGAATTTTAGCGCAATGTGAAATTTGGACGTGTTTAGCTGATGTGCTGAGAATATTAGAGCACTGTGAAATTCAGACATGTTTAGCTGATGCACTGAGAATTTTAGAGCACTGTGAAAATCTGACGGGTTTAGTTGATGAGCTGAGAATTATAGCGCACTGTGAAATTCTGATATGTTTAGCTGATGCACTGAGAATTTTAGAGCAGTGTGAATGACAGGTTATTGCTGATGCGCTGAGAATTATACCGCACTGTGAAATTCCGACGTGTTTAGCTGATGAACTGAGAATTTTAGCGCAATGTGAAATTCTCGCGTGTTTAGATGATGCACTAAGTTTAGTACACTGTGAAATTCTGACGTGTTTAGCTGATGCACTGAGAATTTTAGCGCACTGTGATATTCAGAGGAGTTTAGCTGATGCACTGAGAATTTTAGAGCACTGTGAAATTCAGAGAAGTTTAGCTGATGCGCTGAGAATTATACCGCACTGTGAAATTCCGACGTGTTTAGCTGATGAACTGAGAATTTTAGCGCAATGTGAAATTTGGACGTGTTTAGCTGATGTGCTGAGAATATTAGAGCACTGTGAAATTCAGACATGTTTAGCTGATGCACTGAGAATTTTAGAGCACTGTGAAAATCTGACGGGTTTAGTTGATGAGCTGAGAATTATAGCGCACTGTGAAATTCTGATATGTTTAGCTGATGCACTGAGAATTTTAGAGCAGTGTGAATGACAGGTTATTGCTGATGCGCTGAGAATTATACCGCACTGTGAAATTCCGACGTGTTTAGCTGATGAACTGAGAATTTTAGCGCAATGTGAAATTCTCGCGTGTTTAGATGATGCACTAAGTTTAGTACACTGTGAAATTCTGACGTGTTTAGCTGATGCACTGAGAATTTTAGCGCACTGTGATATTCAGAGGAGTTTAGCTGATGCACTGAGAATTTTAATGCTCTGTGAAATTCTGACAGATTCCTGCTGATGCACTGAGAATTTTAGTGCACTGTGAAATTCCGACGTGTTTAGCTGATGCACTGAGAATTTTAGCGCACTGTGAAATTCGGATGGGTTTAGCTAATGCACTGAGAATTTTAGTGCACTGTGAAATTCTGATGGGTTTAGCTGATGCACTGAGAATTTTAGAGCTCTGTGAAATTCCGACGTGTTTAGCTGATGCACTGAGAATTTAGGCGCATAGTGAAATTCTGATGGGTTTAACTGATGCACTGAGAATTTTAGCGCACTGTGATATTCAGAGGAGTTTAGCTGATGAGCTGAGAATTTTAGCGCACTGTGAAATTCTACTGGATCCTGCTGATGCACTGAGAATTTTAGTGCACTGTGAAATTAAGACGTGTTTAGCTGAGATACTGAGAATTTTAGGGTACTGTGAAATTCTGACAGGTTTAGCTGATGAGCTGAGAATTTTAGCACACTGAAATTCTGACGGGTTTAGCTGATGCAGTGTAAATTTTAGCACACTGTGAAATTCTGAAGGGTTTAGCTGATGAGCTGAGAATGTTAGTGCACTGTGACCTTCAAACAGGTTCTTGCTGATGAGCTGAGAATTTTAGCGCACTGTGAAATTCCGACCTGTTTAACTGATGCACTGAGAATTTTAGCGCACTGTGAAATTCTGACGGGTTTAACTGATGCACTGAGAATTTTAGCGCACTGTGAAATTCTGATGGGTTTCACTGATGCGCTGAGAATTTTAGCGCACTGTGAATTTCGGCCCTGTTTAGCTGATGCACTGAGAATTTTAACACACTGTGAAATTCTGACGTGCTTAGCTGATGCACTGAGAATTTTAGAGGACTGTGCAACTCTGACAGGTGCAGCTGATGCACTGAGAATTTTAGCGCACTGTGAAATTCTGACAGGTTTAGCTGATGCACTAAGAATTTTAGAGCACTGTGAAATTCAGATGTGTTTAGCTGATGCACTGAGAATTTTAGAGCACTGTGAAATTCTGACAGGTTCTTGCTGATGCACTGAGAATTATAGCGCACTGTGAAATTCCGACGTGTTTAGCTGATGAACTGAGAATTTTAGCGCACTGTGAAATTGTGACAGGTTTAACTGATGCACTGAGAATTTTAGCGCACTGTGAAATTCTGATGGATTTCACTGATGAACTGAGAATTTTAGCGCACTGTGAAATTCCGACGTGTTTAGCTGATGCACTGATAATTTTAGCACACTGTGAAATTCCGACGTGTTTAGGTGATGCACTCAGAATTTAGGCGCACTGTGAAATTCTGACAGGTTTAGCTGATGCACTGAGAATTTAGGCGCACTGTGAAATTCTGATGGATTTCACTGATGAACTGAGAATTTTAGCGCACTGTGAAATTCCGACGTGTTTAGCTGATGCACTGATAATTTTAGCACACTGTGAAATTCCGACGTGTTTAGGTGATGCACTCAGAATTTAGGCGCACTGTGAAATTCTGACAGGTTTAGCTGATGCACTGAGAATTTAGGCGCACTGTGAAATTATGACGGGTTTAACTGATGCATTGAGAATTTTAGCGCTGTGAAATTCTGACGGGTTTAGTTGATGCAGTGAGAATTTTACAGCACTGTGAAATTCTGATGGGTTTTGCTGATGCACTGAGATTTTAGCGCACTCAGTAATTCTGACAGGTTTAGCTGATGTGCTGAGAATTTTAGAGCAATGCGAAGTTCTCAGGTGTTTAGCTGATGCGCTGAGAATTTTAGCACACTGAAATTCTGAAGGGTTTATCTGATGCACTGAAAATTTTAGCGCACTGTGAAATTCTGACAGGTTTAGCTGATGAACTGAGAATTTTAGTGCACTGTGACCTTCTGACAGGTTCTTGCTGATGCGCTGAGAATTTTACCGCACTGGGAAATTCCGACGTGTTTAGCTGATGCACTGAGAATTTAGGCGCACTGTGAAATTATGACAGGTTTAACTGATGCATTGAGAATTTTAGCGCACTGTGAAATTCTGATGGGTTTAGCTGATGCCGTGAGAATTTTAGAGCACTGTGAAATTCTGACGGGTTTAGTTAATGCTCTGAGAATTTTAGAGCACTGTGCAACTCTGACAGGTTTAGCTGATGCGCTGAGAATTTTAGTGCACTGTGAAATTCTGACAGGTTTAGCTGATACACTGAGAATTTTAGTGCAATCTGAAATTCTGACGTGTTTACCTGATGCACTGAGAATTTTAGCACACTGCGAAATTCTGACGGGTGTAGCTGATGCACTGAGAATTTTAAAGCACTGTGAAATTCTGTCAGGTTTTGCTGATGTACTGAGAATTTTAGAGAACTGTGAAATTCCGACGTATTTAGCTGATGCACTGAGAATTGTAGCGCACTGTCAAATTCAGACGCATTTAGCTGATGCACTGAGAATTTTAGCGCACTGTCAAATTCAGACGCGTTTAGCTGATGCACTGAGAATTTTAGAGCACTGTGAAATTAGAAGGGTTTAGCGTATGCACTGAGAATTTTAGCGCACTGTGAAATTGTGACAGGTTTAGCTAATGTGTTGAGAATTTAGGTGCACTGTGAAATTTTGACTGATGCACTGAGAATTTTAGAGCACTCTGAAATTCTGATGGGTTTAGCTGATGCACTGAGAATTTTAGAGCACTGTGAAATTCAGAGAAGTTTAGCTGATGCGCTGAGAATTATACCGCACTGTGAAATTCCGACGTGTTTAGCTGATGAACTGAGAATTTTAGCGCAATGTGAAATTTGGACGTGTTTAGCTGATGTGCTGAGAATATTAGAGCACTGTGAAATTCAGACATGTTTAGCTGATGCACTGAGAATTTTAGAGCACTGTGAAAATCTGACGGGTTTAGTTGATGAGCTGAGAATTATAGCGCACTGTGAAATTCTGATATGTTTAGCTGATGCACTGAGAATTTTAGAGCAGTGTGAATGACAGGTTATTGCTGATGCGCTGAGAATTATACCGCACTGTGAAATTCCGACGTGTTTAGCTGATGAACTGAGAATTTTAGCGCAATGTGAAATTCTCGCGTGTTTAGATGATGCACTAAGTTTAGTACACTGTGAAATTCTGACGTGTTTAGCTGATGCACTGAGAATTTTAGCGCACTGTGATATTCAGAGGAGTTTAGCTGATGCACTGAGAATTTTAGAGCACTGTGAAATTCAGAGAAGTTTAGCTGATGCGCTGAGAATTATACCGCACTGTGAAATTCCGACGTGTTTAGCTGATGAACTGAGAATTTTAGCGCAATGTGAAATTTGGACGTGTTTAGCTGATGTGCTGAGAATATTAGAGCACTGTGAAATTCAGACATGTTTAGCTGATGCACTGAGAATTTTAGAGCACTGTGAAAATCTGACGGGTTTAGTTGATGAGCTGAGAATTATAGCGCACTGTGAAATTCTGATATGTTTAGCTGATGCACTGAGAATTTTAGAGCAGTGTGAATGACAGGTTATTGCTGATGCGCTGAGAATTATACCGCACTGTGAAATTCCGACGTGTTTAGCTGATGAACTGAGAATTTTAGCGCAATGTGAAATTCTCGCGTGTTTAGATGATGCACTAAGTTTAGTACACTGTGAAATTCTGACGTGTTTAGCTGATGCACTGAGAATTTTAGCGCACTGTGATATTCAGAGGAGTTTAGCTGATGCACTGAGAATTTTAATGCTCTGTGAAATTCTGACAGATTCCTGCTGATGCACTGAGAATTTTAGTGCACTGTGAAATTCCGACGTGTTTAGCTGATGCACTGAGAATTTTAGCGCACTGTGAAATTCGGATGGGTTTAGCTAATGCACTGAGAATTTTAGTGCACTGTGAAATTCTGATGGGTTTAGCTGATGCACTGAGAATTTTAGAGCTCTGTGAAATTCCGACGTGTTTAGCTGATGCACTGAGAATTTAGGCGCATAGTGAAATTCTGATGGGTTTAACTGATGCACTGAGAATTTTAGCGCACTGTGATATTCAGAGGAGTTTAGCTGATGAGCTGAGAATTTTAGCGCACTGTGAAATTCTACTGGATCCTGCTGATGCACTGAGAATTTTAGTGCATTGTGAAATTAAGACGTGTTTAGAGTACTGTGAAATTCTGACAGGTTTAGCTGATGAGCTGAGAATTTTAGCACACTGAAATTCTGACGGGTTTTGCTGATGCAGTGTAAATTTTAGCACACTGTGAAATTCTGAAGGGTTTAGCTGATGAGCTGAGAATGTTAGTGCACTGTGACCTTCAAACAGGCTCTTGCTGATGAGCTGAGAATTTTAGCGCACTGTGAAATTCTGACCTGTTTAGCTGATGCACTGAGAATTTTAGCGCACTGTGAAATTCTGACGGGATTAGCTGATACACTGAGAATTTTAGCGCACTGTGAAATTCAGATGGGTTTAGCTGATGCACTGAGAATTTTAGAGCACTGTGAAATTCTGATAGGTTCCTGCTGATGCACTGGGAATTTTAGCGCACTGTGAAATTCCGACATGCTAATCTGATGCACTGAGAATTTTGGCGCACTGTGAAATTCTGACGGGTTTAACTGATGCACTGAGAATTTTAGCACAATGTGAAATTCTGATGAGTTTAGCTGATGCACTGAGAATTTTAGTGCACTGTGAAATTATGATGGATTTCACTGATGCGCTGAGAATTTTAGCGCACTGTGAAATTCCGACGTGTTTAGCTGATGCACTGATAATTTTAGCACACTGTGATATTCAGACGTGTTTAGCTGATGCACTGAGGATTTTAACGCACTGTGAAATTCTTACGTGTTTAGTTGATGCAGTGAGTATTTTAGCGCACTGTGAAATTCTGACTGGACCCTGCGCATGCGCTGAGAATTTTAGTGCACTGTGAAATTAAGACGTGTTTAGCTGGGGTACTGAGATTTTAGAGTACTGTGAAATTCTGACAGGTTTAGCTGATGAGCTGAGAATTTTAGCACATTGTGAAATCTGAAGGCTTTAGCTGATGCAGTGAAAATTTTAGCACACTGTGAAATTCTGACGGGATTAGCTGATGAGCTGTGAATTTTATCACACTGTGAAATTCAGACGTGTTTAGCTGATGCACTGAGAATTTTAGACCACTGTGAAATTCTGACAGGATCTTGCTGATGCGCTGAGAATTTAAGCGCACTGTGAAATTCCGACCTGTTTAACTGATGAACTGAGAATTTTAGCGCAATGTGAAATTCTCACGTGTTTAGCTGAGGTACTGAGAATTTGAATGCACTGTGAAATTCTGACAGGTTTAGCAAATATGCTCAGAATTTTAGTACACTGTGAATTCTGACGTGTTTAGCTGATGCACTGAGAATTTTAGAGCACTGTGAAATTAGAAGGATTTAGCGTATGCACTAAGATTTTTAGCGCACTGTGAAATTCTGACAGGTTTAGCTGATGCATTGACAGTTTTAGAGCATTGTGAAATTTTGACGTGTTTAGCTGATGCACTGAGAATATTAAAGCAATGTGAATTTCTGACATGTTTAACTGATGCACGGAGAATTTTAGAGCACTGTTAAATTCTGACAGGTACTTGCTGATTCACTGAGAATTATAGCGCACTGTAAAATTCCGACCTGTTTAGCTGATGAACTGAGAATTTTAGCGCAAAGTGAAATTCTTACGTGTTTAGTTGATGCAGTGAGTATTTTAGCACACTGTGAAATTCTGACGTGTTTAGGTGATGCATTGAGAATTTTAGCGCACTGTGATATTCAGAGGAGTTTAGCTGATGAGCTGAGAATTTTAGCGCACTGTGAAATTCTGACTGGACCCTGCGCATGCGCTGAGAATTTTAGTGCACTGTGAAATTCTGACAGGTTTAGTAAATGTGCTCAGAATTCTGGTACACTGTGAATCCTCACGTGTTCAGCTGATGCACTGAGAATTTTAGAGCACTGTGAAATTAGAAGGGTTTAGCGTATGCACTAAGAATTTTAGCGCACTGTGAAATTGTGACAGATTTAACTGATGCACTGAGAATTGTAGGGCACTGTGAAATTCTGACGTATTTAGCTGATGCACTGAGAATTTTAGAGTAGTGTGAAATTCAGACCTGTTTAGCTGATGCACTGAGAATTTTAGGGCCCTGTGAAATTCTGATGGGTTTCACTCATGCGCTGAGAATTTTAGCGCAATGTGAAATTCGGATGTGCTTCGCTGATGCACTGAGAATTTTAGCACACTGTGAAATTCAGATGTGTTTAGCTGATGCACTGAAAATCTTAGAGCACTGTGAAATTCTGACACGTTCTTCCTGATGCGCTGAGAATTATAGTGCACTGTGAAATTCTGGCGTGTTTAGCTGATGAACTGAGAATTTTAGCACACTTTGAAACTCTGACAGGTTTAGCAGATGTGCTCAGAATTTTAGTGCACTGTAAATTCTGACGTGTTTAGCTGATGTACTGAGAATTTTAGCGCACTGTCAAATTCAGACACGTTTAGCTGATGCACTGAGAATTTTAGAGCACTGTGAAATTCTGATGGGTTTGGCTGCTGAGCTGAGAATCTTAGCGCACTGTGAAATTCTGATGGGTTTAGCTGATGAGCTGAGAATCTTAGCGCACTGTGAAATTCTGATGGGTTTAGCTGATGAGCTGAGAATTTTAGCGCACTGTGAAATTCTGACAGGATCCTGCTGATGCACTGAGAATTTTAGCGCACTGTGTAATTCCGAGATGTTTAGCTGATGCACTGAGAATTTTAGCGCACTGTGAAATTCTGATGGGTTTAGCTGATGCACTGAGAATTTTAGCACACTGTGAAATTCAGATGTGTTTAGCTGATGCACTGAAAATCTTAGAGCACTGTGAAATTCTGACACGTTCTTCCTGATGCGCTGAGAATTATAGTGCACTGTGAAATTCTGGCGTGTTTAGCTGATGAACTGAGAATTTTAGCACACTTTGAAACTCTGACAGGTTTAGCAGATGTGCTCAGAATTTTAGTGCACTGTAAATTCTGACGTGTTTAGCTGATGTACTGAGAATTTTAGCGCACTGTCAAATTCAGACACGTTTAGCTGATGCACTGAGAATTTTAGAGCACTGTGAAATTCTGATGGGTTTGGCTGCTGAGCTGAGAATCTTAGCGCACTGTGAAATTCTGATGGGTTTAGCTGATGAGCTGAGAATCTTAGCGCACTGTGAAATTCTGATGGGTTTAGCTGATGAGCTGAGAATTTTAGCGCACTGTGAAATTCTGACAGGATCCTGCTGATGCACTGAGAATTTTAGCGCACTGTGTAATTCCGAGATGTTTAGCTGATGCACTGAGAATTTTAGCGCACTGTGAAATTCTGATGGGTTTAGCTGATGCACTGAGAATTTTAGCACATTGTGAAATTCTGACAGGTTTTGCTGATGCGCTGAGAATTTTAGCGCACTGTGAAATTCTGACGAGTTTAGTTGATGCACTGAGAATTTTAGCACACTGTGAAATTCTGACGAGTTTAGTTGATGCACTGAGAATTTTAGCACACTGTGAAATTCTGACAGGTTTAGCTGATGCACTGAGAATTTTAGCGCACTGTGAAATTCTGACAGGTTGCTGCTGATGTGCTGAGAATTTTAACGCACTGTGAAATTGTGACGGGTTTAGCTGATGCACTGAGAATTTTAGCGCACTGTGAAATTCTGACGGGTTTAGCTGATGTACTGAGAATTTTAGCACATTGTGAAATTGTGACAGGTTTAGCTGTTGCGCTGAGAATTTTAGCGCACTGTGAAATTCTGACGAGTTTAGTTGATGCACTGAGAATTTTAACACACTGTGAAATACTGATGGGTTTAGCTGATGTGCAGAGAACTTTAGAGCAATGTGAAATTCTCACAGGTTTAGCTGATACTCTGAGAATTTTAGCGCACTGTGAAATTCTGACAGGTTGCTGCTGATGTGCTGAGAATTTTAACGCACTGTGAAATTCTGACGGGTTTAGCTGATGCACTGAGAATTTTAGCGCACTGTGAAATTCTGATGGGTTTAGCTGATGCACTGAGAATTTTAGTGCACTGTGAATTCTGACATGTTTAAATGATGCGTTGAGAATTTTAAGGCACTGTGAAATTGAGACATGTTTAGCTGATGCACTGAGCATTTTAGCGCACTGTGAAATTCTGATGGGTTTAGCTGATGAGCTGAGAATTTTAGTGCAGTGTTAAATTCTGACAGGTTCCAGCTGAGGCACTGAGAATTCTAGCGCACTGTGAAATTCCGACATGTTTAGCTGATACACTGAGAATTTTAGCGCACTGTGCAATTCCGACGTGTTTAGCTGATGCACTGAGAATTTTAGTGCAATGTGAATTCTGACGTGTTTAGCTAATGCCCTTGGAATTTTAACGCACTGTGAAATTCTGACAGGTTTAACTGATGCACTGAGAATTTTAGCGCACTGTGAAATTCCGACGTGTTTAGCTGATGCGCGGAGAATTTTAGCGCAGTGTGCAATTCCGACGTATTTAGCTGATGCACTGAGAATTTTAGTGCACTGTCAAATTCCGACTTCTTTAGCTAATGCACTAGGAATTTTAATGCACTGTGAAATTCTGATGGGTTTGGCTGATGAGCTGAGAATCTTAGCGCACTGTGAAATTCTGATGGGTTTAGCTGATGAGCTGAGAATTTTAGCGCACTGTGAAATTCTGACAGGATCCTGCTGATGCACTGAGAATTTTAGCGCACTGTGTAATTCCGAGATGTTTAGCTGATGCACTGAGAATTTTAGCGCACTGTGAAA